>NW_026535814.1:0-730000 GCF_028551555.1 Melozone crissalis
GCTTCGGCCGAAAGAGGTCCGGGAGCGGGGCTTAGCTCTGCAGAGCACCGTACCTTTGTCTTTAGCCTCTCTTCTCGTCTACATATTAGCAAAAAGCTTTTCCACTCTGTCTGGCAAGGAGAAACTGTGCCAGCACAAAAAACATATCCTATCGTGTTCTAGAGGCTGCACGGAGGTCTGCCGAGTGTTTTGCAAGAAGAGAAAGAAAGTTGTCCAAAACAGCTTGCAATCCAATGTTCATGTGAATAGAAAAGGCAGGAGAGTGCTCAGGTACTCTTTTCTCTCAGTTGGCAAGCTGCGCACACAATCGCAGTGTTTTACAGCTTGTTTCATCACCTTTGCGAAGTTGCCGCTCTCTCCGGCTCCCGGAGACGAAGAAGCTGCTTCTTCGCGCAAAGACGATTCTGCCGCTACAGTGCTCTGCGGTGTGTGTCTTCAGTCGAAAGAGGCCCTGAAGCGGTGCTTAGCTCTGCAGAGCACCGTACCTTCGTCTTTAGCCTCTCTTCTCGTCTACATCTTAGCAAAAAGCTTTTCCACTCTGTCTGGCAAGGAGAAACTGTGCCAGCACAGAAAACATCTCCCATCGTGTTCTAAAGGCTGCACGGAGGTCTGCCGAGTGTTTTGCAAGAAGAGAAAGAAAGTTGTCCAAAACAGCTTGCAATCCAATGTTCATGTGAATAGAAAAGGCGGGAGAGTGCTCAGGTACTGTTTTCTCTCAGTTGGCAAGCTGCGCACACAATCGCAGTGTTGTACAGATTGTTTCATCACCTTTGCGAAGTTGCCGCTCTCTCCGGCTCCCGGAGACGAAGCAGCTGCTTCTTCGCGCAAAGACGATTCTGCCGCTACAGTGCTCTGCGGTGTGCGCCTTGTGCCAAAAGAGGCCCGGGAGCGATGCTTAGCTCTGCAGAGCACCGTACCTTCGTCTGTAGCCTCTCTCCTCGACTACATCTTAGCAAAAAGCTTTTCCACTCTGTCTGGCAAGGAGAAAGTCTGCCAGCACGGAAAACATATCCTATCGTGTCCTAGAGGCTGCACGGAGGTCTGCCGAGTGTTTTGCAAGAAGAGAATCAAAGTTGTCCAAAACAGCTTGCAATCCAATGTTCATGTGAATAGAAAAGGCAGGAGAGTGCTCAGGTACTGTTTTCTCTCAGTTGGCAAGCTGCGCAAACAATCGCAGTGTTGTACAGCTTGTTTCATCACCTTTGCGAAGTTGCCGCTCTCTCCGGCTCCCGGAGACGAAGAAGCTGCTTCTTCGCGCAAAGACGATTCTGCCGCTCACAGTGCTCTGCGGTGTGCGCCTTCTGCCGAAAGAGGTCCGGGAGCGGTGCTTAGCTCTGCAGAGCACCGTACCTTCGTCTTTAGCCTCTCTTCTCGTCTACATCTTAGCAAAAAGCTTTTCCACTCTGTCTGGCAAGGAGAAACTCTGCCAGAACAGAAAACATCTCCCATCGTGTTCTAGAAGCTGCACGGAGGTCTGCCGAGTGTTTTGCAAGAAGAGAAAGAAAGTTGTCCAAAACAGCTTGCAATCCAATGTTCATGTGAATAGAAAAGGCAGGAGAGTGGTCAGGTACTGTTTTCTCTCAGTTGGCAAGCTGCGCACACAATCGCAGTGTTGTACAGCTTGTTTCATCACCTTTGCGAAGCTGCCGCTCTCTCCGGCTCCCGGAGACGAAGAAGCTGCTTCTTCGCGCAAAGACGATTCTGCCGCTCACAGTGCTCTGCGGTGTGCGTCTTCAGTCGAAAGAGGCCCTGAAGCGGTGCTTAGCTCTGCAGAGCACCGTACCTTCGTCTTTAGCCTCTCTTCTCGTCTACATCTTAGCCAAAAGCTTTTCCACTCTGTCTGGCAAGGAGAAACTCTGCAAGCACGGAAAACATATCCTACCGTGTTCTAGAGGCTGCACGGAGGTCTGCCGAGTGTTTTGCAAGAAGAGAAAGAAAGTTGTCCAAAACAGCTTGCAATCCAATGTTCATGTGAATAGAAAATGCAGGAGAGTGGTCAGGTACTGTTTTCTCTCAGTTGGCAAGCTGCGCACACAATCGCATTGTTGCACAGCTTGTTTCATCACCTTTGCGAAGTTGCCGCTCTCTCCGGCTCCCGGAGACGAAGCAGCTGCTTCTTCGCGCAAAGACGATTCTGCCGCTCACAGTGCTCTGCGGTGTGCGCCTTCTGCCGAAAGAGGTCCGGGAGCGGTGCTTAGCTCTGCAGAGCACCGTACCTATGTCTTTAGCCTCTCTTCTCGTCTACATCTTAGCAAAAAGCTTTTCCACTCTGTCTGGCAAGGAGAAACTCTGCCAGCACAGAGAACATCTCCCATCGTGTTCTAGAAGCTGCACGGAGGTCTGCCGAGTGTTTTGCAAGAAGAGAAAGAAAGTTGTCCAAAACAGCTTGCAATCGAATGTTCATGTGAATAGAAAAGGCAGGAGAGTGCTCAGGTACTGTTTTCTCTCAGTTTTCAAGCTGCGCACACAATCGCAGTGTTGTACAGCTTGTTTCATCACCTTTGCGAAGCTGCCGCTCTCTCCGGCTCCCGGAGACGAAGAAGCTGCTTCTTCGCGCAAAGACGATTCTGCCGCTCACAGTGCTCTGCGGTGTGCGGCTTCTGCCGAAAGAAGCCCGGGAGCGGTGCTTAGCTCTGCAGAGCACCATAACTTCGTCTTTAGCCTCTCTTCTCGTCTACATCTTAGCAAAAAGCTTTTCCACTCTGTCTGGCAAGGAGAAACTGTGCCAGCACAGAAAACATCTCCCATCGTGTTCTAGAGGCTGCACGGAGGTCTGCCGAGTGTTTTGCAAGAAGAGAACGAAAGTTGTCCAAAACAGCTTGCAATCCAATGTTCATGTGAATAGAAAAGGCAGGAGAGTGCTGAGGTACTGTTTTCTCTCAGTTGGCAAGCTGCGCACACAATCGCAGTGTTGTACAGCTTGTTTCATCACCTTTGCGAAGTTGCCGCTCTCTCCGGCTCCCGGAGACGAAGAAGCTGCTTCTTCGCGCAAAGACGATTCTGCCGCTCACAGTGCTCTGCGGTGTGCGCCTTCTGCCGAAAGAGGTCCGGTAGCGATGCTTAGCTCTGCAGAGCACCGTACCTTCGTCTTTAGCCTCTCTTCTCGTCTACATCTTAGCAAAAAGCTTTTCCACTCTGTCTGGCAAGGAGAAACTGTGCCAGCACAGAAAATATCTCCCATCGTGTTCTAGAGGCTGCACGGATGTCTGCCGAGTGTTTTGCAAGAAGAGAAAGAAAGTTGTCCAAAACAGCTTGCAATCCAATGTTCATGTGAATAGAAAAGGCAGGAGAGTGCTCAGGTACTCTTTTCTCTCAGTTTGCAAGCTGCGCACACAATCGCAGTGTTGTACAGCTTGTTTCATCACCTTTGCGAAGCTGCCGCTCTCTCCGGCTCCCGGAGACGAAGAAGCTGCTTCTTCGCGCAAAGACGATTCTGCCGCTCACAGTGCTCTGCGGTGTGCGGCTTCTGCCGAAAGAAGCCAGGGAGCGGTGCTTAGCTCTGCAGAGCACCGTACCTTCGTCTTTAGCCTCTCTTCTCGTCTACATCTTAGCAAAAAGCTTTTCCACTCTGTCTGGCAAGGAGAAACTGTGCCAGCACAGAAAACATCTCCCATCGTGTTCTAGAGGCTGCACGGAGGTCTGCCGAGTGTTTTGCAAGAAGAGAAAGAAAGTTGTCCAAAACAGCTTGCAATCGAATGTTCATGTGAATAGAAAAGGCAGGAGAGTGCTCAGGTACTGTTTTCTCTCAGTTGGCAAGCTGCGCACACAATCGCAGTGTTGTACAGCTTGTTTCATCACCTTTGCGAAGTTGCCGCTCTTTCCGGCTCCCGGAGACGAAGAAGTTGCTTCTTCGCGCAAAGACGATTCTGCCGCTCACAGTGCTCTGCGGTGTGCGCCTTCTGCCGAAAGAGGTCCGGGAGCGGTGCTTAGCTCTGCAGTGCACCGTATTTTCGTCTTTAGCCTCTCTTCTCGTCTACATCTTACCAAAAAGCTTTTCCACTCTGTCTGGCAAGGAGAAACTGTGCCAGCACAGAAAACATCTCCCATCGTGTTCTAGAGGCTGCACGGAGGTCTGCCGAGTGTTTTGCAAGAAGAGAAAGAAAGTTGTCCAAAACAGCTTGCAATCCAATGTTCATGTGAATAGAAAAGGCAGGAGAGTGGTCAGGTACTGTTTTCTCTCAGTTGGCAAGCTGCGCACACAATCGCAGTGTTGCACAGCTTGATTCATCACCTTTGCGAAGTTGCCGCTCTCTCCGGCTCCCGGAGACGAAGAAGCTGCTTCTTCGCGCAAAGACGATTCTGCCGCTCACAGTGCTCTGCGGTGTGCGCCTTCTGCCGAAAGAGGTCCGGGAGCGGTGCTTAGCTCTGCAGAGCACCGTACCTTCGTCTTTAGCCTCTCTTCTCGTCTACATCTTAGCAAAAAGCTTTTCCACTCTGTCTGGCAAGGAGAAACTCTGCCAGCACAGAAAACATCTCCCATCGTGTTCTAGAGGCTGCACGGAGGTCTGCCGAGTGTTTTGCAAGAAGAGAAAGAAAGTTGTCCAATACAGCTTGCAATCGAATGTTCATGTGATTACAAAAGGCAGGAGAGTGCTCAGGTACTGTTTTCTGTCAGTTGGCAAGCTGCGCACACAATCGCAGTGTTGTACAGCTTGTTTCATCACCTTTGCGAAGCCGCCGCTCTCTCCGGCTCCCGGAGACGAAGAAGCTGCTTCTTCGCGCAAAGACGATTCTGCAGCTCACAGTGCTCTGCGGTGTGCGCCTTCTGCCGAAAGAGTTCCGGGTAGCGATGCTTAGCTCTGCAGAGCACCGTACCTTCGTCTTTAGCCTCTCTTCTCGTCTACATCTTAGCAAAAAGCTTTTCCACTCTGTCTGGCAAGGAGAAACTCTGCCAGCACAGAAAACATCTCCCATCGTGTTCTAGAGGCTGCACGGAGGTCTGCCGAGTGTTTCGCAAGAAGAGAAAAAAGTTGTCCAAAACAGCTTGCAATACAATGTTCATGTGAATAGAAAAGGCAGGAGAGTGGTCAGGTACTGTTTTCTCTCAGTTTTCAAGCTGCGCACACAATCGCAGTGTTGTACAGCTTGTTTCATCACCTTTGCGAAGTTGCCGCTCTCTCCGGCTCCCGGAGACGAAGCAGCTGCTTCTTCGCGCAAAGACGATTCTGCCGCTCACAGTGCTCTGCGGTGTGCGCCTTCTGCCGAAAGAGGTCCGGGAGCGGTGCTTAGCTCTGCAGAGCACCGTACCTTCGTCTTTAGCCTCTCTTCTCATCTGCATCTTAGCAAAAATCTTTTCCACTCTGTCTGGCAAGGAGAAACTGTGCCAGCACAGAAAACATCTCCCATCGTGTTCTAGAGTCTGCACGGAGGTCTGTCGAGTGTTTTGCAAGAAGAGAAAGAAAGTTGTCCAAAACAGCTTGCAATCAAATGTTCATGTGAATAGAAAAGGCAGGAGAGTGGTCAGGTACTGTTTTCTCTCAGTTGGCAAGCTGCGCACACAATCGCAGTGTTGTACAGCTTGTTTCATCACCTTTGCGAAGCTGCCGCTCTCTCCGGCTCCCGGATACGAAGAAGCTGCTTCTTCGCGCAAAGACGATTCTGCCGCTCACAGTGCTCTGCGGTGTGCGGCTTCTGCCGAAAGAAGCCCGGGAGCGGTGCTTAGCTCTGCAGAGCACCGTACCTTCGTCTTTAGCCTCTCTTCTCGTCTACATCTTAGCAAAAAGCTTTTCCACTCTGTCTGGCAAGGAGAAACTGTGCCAGCACAGAAAACATCTCCCATCGTGTTCTAGAGGCTGCACGGAGGTCTGCCGAGTGTTTTGCAAGAAGAGAAAGAAAGTTGTCCAAAACAGCTTGCAATCCAATGTTCATGTGAATAGAAAAGGCAGGAGAGTGGTCAGGTACTGTTTTCTCTCAGTTGGCAAGCTGCGCACACAATCGCAGTGTTGTACAGCTTGTTTCATCACCTTTGCGAAGTTGCCGCTCTCTCCGCCTCCCGGAGACGAAGAAGCTGCTTCTTCGCGCAAAGACGATTCTGCCGCTCACAGTGCTCTGCGGTGTGCGGCTTCTGCCGAAAGAGGTCCGGGAGCGGTGCTTAGCTCTGCAGAGCACCGTACCTTCGTCTTAAGCCTCTCTTCTCGTCTACATCTTAGCAAAAAGCTTTTCCACTCTGTCTGGCAAGGAAAAACTCTGCCAGCACAGAAAACATCTCCCATCGTGTTCTAGAGGCTGCACGGAGGTCTGCCGAGTGTTTTGCAAGAAGAGAAAGAAAGTTGTCCAAAACAGCTTGCAATCGAATGTTCATGTGTGATTACAAAAGGCAGGAGAGTGCTCAGGTACTGTTTTCTCTCAGTTTTCAAGCTGCGCACACAATCGCAGTGTTGTACAGCTTGTTTCATCACCTTTGCGAAGCTGCGCTCTCTCCGTCTCCTGGAGACGAAGAAGCTGCTTCTTCGCGCAAAGACGATTCTGCCGCTCACAGTGCTCTGCGGTGTGCGGCTTCTGCCGAAAGAAGCCAGGAGCGGTGCTTAGCTCTGCAGAGCACCGTACCTTCGTCTTTAGCCTCTCTTCTCGTCTACATCTTAGCAAAAAGCTTTTCCACTCTGTCTGGCAAGGAGAAACTGTGCCAGCACAGAAAACATCTCCCATCGTGTTCTAGAGGCTGCACGGAGGTCTGCCGAGTGTTTTGCAAGAAGAGAAAGAAAGTTGTCCAAAACAGCTTGCAATCCAATGTTCATGTGAATAGAAAAGGCAGGAGAGTGGTCAGGTACTGTTTTCTCTCAGTTGGCAAGCTGCGCACACAATCGCAGTGTTGTACAGATTGTTTCATCACCTTTGCGAAGTTGCCGCTCTCTCCGGCTCCCGGAGACGAAGAAGCTGCTTCTTCGCGCAAAGACGATTCTGCCGCTCACAGTGCTCTGCGGTGTGCGGCTTCTGCCGAAAGAAGCCCGGGAGCGGTGCTTAGCTCTGCAGAGCACCGTACCTTCGTCTTTAGCCTCTCTTCTCGTCTACATCTTAGCAAAAAGCTTTTCCACTCTGTCTGGCAAGGAGAAACTGTGCCAGCACAGAAAACATCTCCCATCGTGTTCTAGAGGCTGCACGGAGGTCTGCCGAGTGTTTTGCAAGAAGAGAAAGAAAGTTGTCCAAAACAGCTTGCAATCCAATGTTCATGTGAATAGAAAAGGCAGGAGAGTGCTCAGGTACTGTTTTCTCTCAGTTTTCAAGCTGCGCACACAATCGCAGTGTTGTACAGCTTGTTTCATCACCTTTGCGAAGTTGCCGCTCTCTCCGGCTCCCGGAGACGAAGAAGCTGCTTCTTCGCGCAAAGACGATTCTGCCGCTCACAGTGCTCTGCGGTGTGCGGCTTCTGCCGAAAGAGGTCCGGGAGCGGTGCTTAGCTCAGCAGAGCACCGTACCTTCGTCTTTAGCCTCTCTTCTCGTCTACATCTTAGCAAAAAGCTTTTCCACTCTGTCTGGCAAGGAGAAAGTGTGCCAGCACAGAAAACATCTCCCATCGTGTTCTAAAGGCTGCACGGAGGTCTGCCGAGTGTTTTGCAAGAAGAGAAAGAAAGTTGTCCAAAACAGCTTGCAATCAAATGTTCATGTGAATAGAAAAGGCGGGAGAGTGCTCAGGTACTGTTTTCTCTCAGTTGGCAAGCTGCGCACACAATCGCAGTGTTGTACAGCTTGTTTCATCACCTTTGCGAAGTTGCCGCTCTCTCCGGCTCCCGGAGACGAAGCAGCTGCTTCTTCGCAAAAAGACGATTCTGCCGCTACAGTGCTCTGCGGTATGCGCCTTCTGCCAAAAGAGGCCCGGGAGCGGTGCTTAGCTCTGCAGAGCACCGTACCTTCGTCTTTAGCCTCTCTTCTCGTCTACATCTTAGCAAAAAGCTTTTCCACTCTGTCTGGCAAGGAGAAACTGTGCCAGCACAGAAAACATCTCCCATCGTGTTCTAGAGGCTGCACGGAGGTCTGCCGAGTGTTTTGCAAGAAGAGAAAGAAAGTTGTCCAAAACAGCTTGCAATCCAATGTTCATGTGAATAGAAAAGGCAGGAGAGTGCTCAGGTACTGTTTTCTCTCAGTTGGCAAGCTGCGCACACAATCGCAGTGTTGTACAGCTTGTTTCATCACCTTTGCGAAGTTGCCACTCTCTCCGGCTCCCGGAGACGAAGCAGCTGCTTCTTCGCGCAAAGACGATTCTGCCGCTCACAGTGCTCTGCGGTGTGCGCCTTCTGCCGAAAGAGGTCCGGGAGCGGTGCTTAGCTCTGCAGAGCACCGTACCTTCGTCTTTAGCCTCTCTTCTCGTCTACATCTTAGCAAAAAGCTTTTCCACTCTGTCTGGCAAGGAGAAACTGTGCCAGCACAGAAAACATCTCCCATCATGTTCTAGAGGCTGCACGGAGGTCTGCCGAGTGTTTTGCAAGAAGAGAAAGAAAGTTGTCCAAAACAGCTTGCAATCGAATGTTCATGTGAATAGAAAAGGCAGGAGAGTGCTCAGGTACTGTTTTCTCTCAGTTTTCAAGCTGCGCACACAATCGCAGTGTTGTACAGCTTGTTTCATCACCTTTGCGAAGCTGCCACTCTCTCCGGCTCCCGGAGACGAAGAAGCTGCTTCTTCGCGCAAAGACGATTCTGCCGCTCACAGTGCTCTGCGGTGTGCGGCTTCTGCCGAAAGAAGCCCGGGAGCGGTGCTTAGCTCTGCAGAGCACCATACCTTCGTCTTTAGCCTCTCTTCTCGTCTACATCGTAGCAAAAAGCTTTTCCACTCTGTCTGGCAAGGAGAAACTGTGCCAGCACAGAAAACATCTCCCATCGTGTTCTAGAGGCTGCACGGAGGTCCGCCGAGTGTTTTGCAAGAAGAGAACGAAAGTTGTCCAAAACAGCTTGCAACCCAATGTTCATGTGAATAGAAAAGGCAGGAGAGTGGTCAGGTACTGTTTTCTCTCAGTTGGCAAGCTGCGCACACAATCGCAGTGTTGTACAGCTTGTTTCATCACCTTTGCGAAGCTGCCGCTCTCTCCGGCTCCCGGAGACGAAGAAGCTGCTTCTTCGCGCAAAGACGATTCTGCCGCTCACAGTGCTCTGCGGTGTGCGGCTTCTGCCGAAAGAGGTCCGGTAGCGATGCTTAGCTCTGCAGAGCACCGTACCTTCGTCTTTAGCCTCTCTTCTAGTCTACATCTTAGCAAAAAGCTTTTCCACTCTGTCTGGCAAGGAGAAACTCTGCCAGCACAAAAAACATATCCTATCGTGTTCTAGAGGCTGCACGGAGGTCTGCCGAGTGTTTTGCAAGAAGAGAAAGAAAGTTGTCCAAAACAGCTTGCAATCCAATGTTCATGTGAATAGAAAAGGCAGGAGAGTGCTGAGGTACTGTTTTCTCTCAGTTGGCAAGCTGCGCACACAATCGCAGTGTTGTACAGCTTGTTTCATCACCTTTGCGAAGTTGCCGCTCTCTCCGGCTCCCGGAGACGAAGAAGCTGCTTCTTCGCGCAAAGACGATTCTGCCGCTCACAGTGCTCTGCGGGTGCGCCTTCTGCCGAAAGAGGTCCGGGAGCGGTGCTTAGCTCTGCAGAGCACCGTACCTTCGTCTTTAGCCTCTCTTCTCGTCTACATCTTAGCAAAAAGCTTTTCCACTCTGTCTGGCAAGGAGAAACTGTGCCAGCACAGAAAACATCTCCCATCGTGTTCTAGAGGCTGCACGGAGGTCTGCCGAGTGTTTTGCAAGAAGAGAAAGAAAGTTGTCCAAAACAGCTTGCAATCCAATGTTCATGTGAATAGAAAAGGCAGGAGAGTGCTCAGGTACTGTTTTCTCTCAGTTGGCAAGCTGCGCACACAATCGCAGTGTTGTACAGCTTGTTTCATCACCTTTGCGAAGTTGCCGCTCTCTCCGGCTCCCGGAGACGAAGCAGCTGCTTCTTCGCGCAAAGACGATTCTGCCGCTCACAGTGCTCTGCGGTGTGCGGCTTCTGCCGAAAGAGGTCCGGGAGCGGTGCTTAGCTCTGCAGAGCACCGTACCTTCGTCTTTAGCCTCTCTTCTCGTCTACATCTTAGCAAAAAGCTTTTCCACTCTGTCTGGCAAGGAGAAACTGTGCCAGCACAGAAAACATCTCCCATCGTGTTCTAGAGGCTGCACGGAGGTCTGCCGAGTGTTTTGCAAGAAGAGAAAGAAAGTTGTCCAAAACAGCTTCCAATCGAATGTTCATGTGAATAGAAAAGGCAGGAGAGTGCTCAGGTACTGTTTTCTCTCAGTTGGCAAGCTGCGCACACAATCGCAGTGTTGTACAGCTTGTTTCATCACCTTTGCGAAGTTGCCGCTCTCTCCGGCTCCCAGAGACGAAGCAGCTGCTTCTTCGCGCAAAGACGATTCTGCCGCTACAGTGCTCTGCATTGTGTGTCTTCAGTCGAAAGAGGCCCTGAAGAGGTGCTTAGCTCTGCAGAGCACCGTACCTTCGTCTTTAGCCTCTCTTCTCGTCTACATCTTAGCAAAAAGCTTTTCCACTCTGTCTGGCAAGGAGAAACTGTGCCAACACAGAAAACATCTCCCATCGTGTTCTGGAGGCTGCACGGAGGTCTGCCGAGGGTTTTCCAAGAAGAGAAAGAATGTTGTCCAAAACAGCTTGCAATCCAATGTTCATGTGAATAGAAAAGGCAGGAGAGTGGTCAGGTACTGTTTTCTCTCAGTTTTCAAGCTGCGCACACAATCGCACTGTTGTACAGCTTGTTTCATCACCTTTGCCAAGTTGCCGCTCTTTCCGGCTCCCGGAGACGAAGAAGCTGCTTCTTGGCGCAAAGACGATTCTGCCGCTCACAGTGCTCTGCGGTGTACGCCTTCTGCCGAAAGAGGTCCGGGAGCGGTGCTTAGCTCTGCAGAGCACCGTACTTTCAGCTTTAGCCTCTCTTCTCGTCTACATCTTAGCAAAAAGCTTTTCCATTCTGTCTGGCAAGGAGAAATTCTGCCAGCACAAAAAACATCTCCCATCGTGTTCTAGAGGCTGCACGGAGGTCTGCCGAGTGTTTTGCAAGAAGAGAAAGAAAGTTGTCCAAAACAGCTTGCAATCCAATGTTCATGTGAATAGAAAAGCCAGGAGAGTGGTCAGGTACTGTTTTCTCTCAGTTGGCAAGCTGCGCACACAATCGCAGTGTTGTACAGCTTGTTTCATCACCTTTGCGAAGCTGCCGCTCTCTCCGGCTCCCGGAGACGAAGAAGCTGCTTCTTCGCGCAAAGACGATTCTGCCGCTCACAGTGCTCTGCGGTGTGCGCCTTCTGCCGAAAGAGGTCCGGGAGCGGTGCTTAGCTCTGCAGAGCACCATACCTTCGTCTTTAGCCTCTCTTCTCGTCTACATCTTAGCAAAAAGCTTTTCCACTCTGTCTGGCAAGGAGAAACTCTGCCAGCACAGAAAACATCTCCCATCGTGTTCTAGAGGCTGCACGGAGGTCTGCCGAGTGTTTTGCAAGAAGAGAAAGAAAGTTGTCCAAAACAGCTTGCAATCCAATGTTCATGTGAATAGAAAAGGCAGGAGAGTGGTCAGGTACTGTTTTCTCTCAGTTGGCAAGCTGCGCACACAATCGCAGTGTTGTACAGCTTGTTTCATCACCTTTGCGAAGTTGCCGCTCTCTCCGGCTCCCGGAGACGAAGCAGCTGCTTCTTCGCGCAAAGAGGATTCTGCCGCTCACAGTGCTCTGCGGTGTGCGCCTTCTGCCGAAAGAGGTCCGGGAGCGGTGCTTAGCTCTGCAGAGCACCGTACCTTCGTCTTTAGCCTCTCTTCTCGTCTACATCTTAGCAAAAAGCTTTTCCACTCTGTCTGGCAAGGAGAAATTCTGCCAGCACGGAAAACATATTCTATCGTGTTCTAGAGGCTGCACGGAGGTCTGCCGAGTGTTTTGCAAGAAGAGAAAGAAAGTTGTCCAAAACAGCTTGCAATCGAATGTTCATGTGATTACAAAAGGCAGGAGAGTGCTCAGGTACTGTTTTCTCTCAGTTTTCAAGCTGTGCACACAATCGCAGTGTTGTACAGCTTGTTTCATCACCTTTGCGAAGTTGCCGCTCTCTCCGGCTCCCGGAGACGAAGAAGCTGCT
This sequence comes from Melozone crissalis, assembly GCF_028551555.1. NCBI lineage: Eukaryota > Metazoa > Chordata > Aves > Passeriformes > Passerellidae > Melozone > Melozone crissalis. Next base: position 12,072 of record NW_026535814.1, read on the forward strand.
TCTTCGCGCAAAGACGATTCTGCCGCTCACAGTGCTCTGCGGTGTGCGGCTTCTGCCGAAAGAAGCCAGGGAGCGGTGCTCAGCTCTGCAGAGCACCGTACCTTCGTCTTTAGCCTCTCTTCTCGTCTACATCTTAGCAAAAAGCTTTTCCACTCTGTCTGGCAAGGAGAAACTCTGCCAGCACAGAAAACATCTCCCATCGTGTTCTAGAGGCTGCACGGAGGTCTGCCGAGTGTTTTGCAAGAAGAGAAAGAAAGTTGTCCAAAGCAGATTGCAATCCAATGTTCATGTGAATTGAAAAGGCAGGAGTGTGCTCAGGTACTGTTTTCTCTCAGTTTTCAAGCTGCGCACACAATCGCAGTGTTGTACAGCTTGTTTCATCACCTTTGCGAAGTTGCCGCTCTCTCCGGCTCCCGGAGACGAAGAAGCTGCTTCTTCGCGCAAAGACGATTCTGCCGCTCACAGTGCTCTGCGGTGTGCGGCTTCTGCCGAAAGAGGTCCGGGAGCGGTGCTTAGCTCTGCAGAGCACCGTACCTTCGTCTTTAGCCTCTCTTCTCGTCTACATCTTAGCAAAAAGCTTTTCCACTATGTCTGGCATGGAGAAAGTCTGCCAGCACGGAAAACATATCCTATAGTGTCCTAGAGGCTGCACGGAGGTCTGCCGAGTGTTTTGCAAGAAGAGAAATAAAGTTGTCCAAAACAGCTTGCAATTGAATGTTCATGTGAATAGAAAAGGCAGGAGAGTGCTCAGGTACTGTTTTCTCTCAGTTTGCAAGCTGCGCACACAATCGCAGTGTTGTACAGCTTGTTTCATCACCTTTGCGAAGTTGCCGCTCTCTCCGGCTCCCGGAGACGAAGAAGCTGCTTCTTCGCGCAAAGACGATTCTGCCGCTCACAGTGCTCTGCGGTGTGCGTCTTCAGTCGAAAGAGGCCCTGAAGCGGTGCTTAGCTCTGCAGAGCACCGTACCTTCGTGTTTAGCCTCTCTTCTCGTCTACATCTTAGCTAAAAGCTTTTCCACTCTGTCTGGCAAGGAGAAACTCTGCCAGCACGGAAAACATATCCTATCGTGTTCTAGAGGCTGCACGGAGGTCTGCCGAGTGTTTTGCAAGAAGAGAAAGAAAGTTGTCCAAAACAGCTTGCAATCGAATGTTCATGTGAATAGAAAAGGCAGGAGAGTGGTCAGGTACTGTTTTCTCTCAGTTGGCAAGCTGCGCACACAATCGCAGTGTTGTACAGCTTGTTTCATCACCTTTGCGAAGTTGCCGCTCTCTGCGGCTCCCGGAGACGAAGAAGCTGCTTCTTCGCGCAAAGACGATTCTGCCGCTCACAGTGATCTGCAGTGTGTGTCTTCAGTCGAAACAGGTCCGGAAGCGGTGCTTAGCTCTGCAGAGCACCGTACCTTCGTCTTTAGCCTCTCTTCTCGTCTACATCTTAGCAAAAAGCTTTTCCACTCTGTCTGGCAAGGAGAAACTGTGCCAGCACAGAAAATATCTCCCATCGTGTTCTAGAGGCTGCACGGAGGTCTGCCGAGTGTTTTGCAAGAAGAGAAAGAAAGTTGTCCAAAACAGCTTGCAATCCAATGTTCATGTGAATAGAAAAGGCAGGAGAGTGGTCAGGTACTGTTTTCACTCAGTTTTCAAGCTGCGCACACAATCGCAGTGTTGTACAGCTTGTTTCATCACCTTTGCGAAGTTGCCGCTCTCTCCGGCTCCCGGAGACGAAGAAGCTGCTTCTTCGCGCAAAGACGATTCTGCCGCTCACAGTGCTCTGCGGTGTGCGGCTTCTGCCGAAAGAGGTCCGGGAGCGGTGCTTAGCTCTGCAGAGCACCGTACTTTCGTCTTTAGCCTCTCTTCTCGTCTACATCTTAGCAAAAAGCTTTTCCACTCTGTCTGGCAAGGAGAAACTCTGCCAGCACAAAAAACATCTCCCATCGTGTTCTAGAGGCTGCACGGAGGTCTGCCGAGTGTTTTGCAAGAAGAGAAAGAAAGTTGTCCAAAACAGCTTGCAATCCAATGTTCATGTGAATAGAAAAGGCAGGAGAGTGCTGAGGTACTGTTTTCTCTCAGTTGGCAAGCTGCGCACACAATCGCAGTGTTGTACAGCTTGTTTCATCACCTTTGCGAAGTTGCCGCTCTCTCTGGCTCCCGGAGACGAAGAAGCTGCTTCTTCGCGCAAACACGATTCTGCCGCTCACAGTGCTCTGCGGTGTGCGCCTTCTGCCGAAAGAGGTCCGGTAGCGGTGCTTAGCTCTGCAGAGCACCGTACCTTCGTCTTTAGCCTCTCTTCTCGTCTACATCTTAGCAAAAAGCTTTTCCACTCTGTCTGGCAAGGAGAAACTGCGCCAACACAGAAAACATCTCCCATCGTGTTCTAGAGGCTGCACGGAGGTCTGCCGAGGGTTTTCCAAGAAGAGAAAGAATGTTGTCCAAAACAGCTTGCAATCGAATGTTTATGTGAATAGAAAAGGCAGGAGAGACGTCAGGTACTGTTTTCTCTCAGTTGGCAAGCTGCGCACACAATCGCAGTGTTGCACAGCTTGTTTCATCACCTTTGCGAAGTTGCCGCTCTCTCCGGCTCCCGGAGACGAAGAAGCTGCTTCTTCGCGCAAAGACGATTCTGCTGCTCACAGTGCTCTGCGGTGTGCGCCTTCTGCCGAAAGAGGTCCGGGAGCGGTGCTTAGTTCTGCAGAGCACCGTACCTTCGTCTTTAGCCTCTCTTCTCGTCTACATCTTAGCAAAAAGCTTTTCCACTCTGTCTGGCAAGGAGAAACTGTGCCAGCACAAAAAACATCTCCCATCGTGTTCTAGAGGCTGCACGGAGGTCTGCCGAGTGTTTTGCAAGAAGAGAAAGAAAGTTGTCCAAAACAGCTTGCAATCCAATGTTCATGTGAATAGAAAAGACAGGAGAGTGGTCAGGTACTGTTTTCTCTCAGTTGGCAAGCTCCGCAAACAATCGCAGTGCTGTACAGCTTGTTTCATCACCTTTGCGAAGTTGCCGCTCTCTCCGGCTCCCGGAGACGAAGAAGCTGCTTCTTCGCGCAAAGACGATTCTGCCGCTCACAGTGCTCTGCGGTGTGCGCCTTCTTCCGAAAGAGGCCCTGAAGCGGTGCTTAGCTCTGCAGAGCACCGTACCTTCGTCTTTAGCCTCTCTTCTCGTCTACATCTTAGCTAAAAGCTTTTCCACTCTGTCTGGCAAGGAGAAACTGTGCCAGCACAAAAAACATCTCCCATCGTGTTCTAGTGGCTGCATGGAGGTCTGCCGAGTGTTTTGCAAGAAGAGAAACAAAGTTGTCCAAAACAGCTTGCAATTGAATGTTCATGTGAATAGGAAAGGCAGGAGAGTGGTCAGGTACTGTTTTCTCTCAGTTGGCAAGCTGCGCACACAATCGCTGTGTTGCACAACTTGTTTCATCACCTTTGCAAAGTTGCCGCTCTCTCTGTCTCCTGGAGACGAAGAAGCTGCTTCTTCGCGCAAAGACGATTCTGCCGCTCACAGTGCTCTGCGGTGTGCGCCTTCTGCCGAAAGAGGTCCGGGAGCGGTGCTTAGCTCTGCAGAGCACCGTACCTTCGTCTTTAGCCTCTCTTCTCGTCTACATCTTAGCAAAAAGCTTTTCCACTCTGTCTGGCAAGGAGAAACTCTGCCAGCACAGAAAACATCTCCCATCGTGTTCTAGAAGCTGCACGGAGGTCTGCCGAGTGTTTTGCAAGAAGAGAAAGAAAGTTGTCCAAAACAGCTTGCAATCGAATGTTCATGTGAATAGAAAAGGCAGGAGAGTGGTCAGGTACTGTTTTCTCTCAGTTGGCAAGCTGCGCACACAATCGCAGTGTTGTACAGCTTGTTTCATCACCTTTGCGAAGCTGCCGCTCTCTCCGGCTCCCGGAGACGAAGCAGCTGCTTCTTCGCGCAAAGACGATTCTGCCGCTCACAGTGCTCTGCGGTGTGCGGCTTCTGCCGAAAGAGGTCCGGGAGCGGTGCTTAGCTCTGCAGAGCACCGTACCTTCGTCTTTAGCCTCTCTTCTCGTCTACATCTTGGCAAAAAGCTTTTCCACTCTGTCTGGCAAGGAGAAACTGTGCCAGCACAGAAAACATCTCCCATCGTGTTCTAGAGGCTGCACGGAGGTCTGCCGAGTGTTTTGCAAGAAGAGAAAGAAAGTTGTCCAAAACAGCTTTCAATCGAATGTTCATGTGATTACAAAAGGCAGGAGAGTGCTCAGGTACTGTTTTCTCTCAGTTTTCAAGCTGCGCACACAATCGCAGTGTTGTACAGCTTGTTTCATCACCTTTGCGAAGCTGCCGCTCTCTCCGGCTCCCGGAGACGAAGAAGCTGCTTCTTCGCGCAAAGACGATTCTGCCGCTCACAGTGCTCTGCGGTGTGCGGCTTCTGCCGAAAGAAGCCAGGGAGCGGTGCTTAGCTCTGCAGAGCACCGTACCTTCGTCTTTAGCCTCTCTTCTCGTCTACATCTTTGCAAAAATCTTTTCCACTCTGTCTGGCAAGGAGAAACTCTGCCAGCACAGAAAACATCTCCCATCGTGTTCTAGAGGCTGCACGGAGGTCTGCCGAGTGTTTTGCAAGAAGAGAAAGAAAGTTGTCCAAAACAGTTTGCAATCGAATGTTCATGTGATTACAAAAGGCAGGAGAGTGCTCAGGTACTGTTTTCTCTCAGTTTTCAAGCTGCGCACACAATCGCAGTGTTGTACAGCTTGTTTCATCACCTTTGCGAAGCTGCCGCTCTCTCCGGCTCCCGGAGACGAAGCAGCTGCTTCTTCGCGCAAAGACGATTCTGCCGCTCACAGTGCTCTGCGGTGTGCGGCTTCTGCCGAAAGAGGTCCGGGAGCGGTGCTTAGCTCTGCAGAGCACCGTACCTTCGTCTTTAGCCTCTCTTCTCGTCTACATCTTAGCAAAAAGCTTTTCCACTCTGTCTGGCAAGGAGAAACTGTGCCAGCACAAAAAACATATCCTATCTTGTTCTAGAGGCTGCACGGAAGTCTGCCGAGTGTTTTGCAAGAAGAGAAAGAAAGTTGTCCAAAATAGCTTGCAATCGAATGTTCATGTGAATAGAAAAGGCAGGAGAGTGCTGAGGTACTGTTTTCTCTCAGTTGGCAAGCTGCGCACACAATCGCAGTGTTGTACAGCTTGTTTCATCACCTTTGCGAAGTTGCCGCTCTCTCCGGCTCCCGGAGACGAAGCAGCTGCTTCTTCGCGCAAAGACGATTCTGCCGCTCACAGTGCTCTGCAGTGTGTGTCTTCAGTCGAAAGAGGCCCTGAAGCGGTGCTTAGCTCTGCAGAGCACCGTACCTTCGTCTTTAGCCTCCCTTCTCGTCTACATCTTAGCAAAAAGCTTTTCCACTCTGTCTGGCAAGGAGAAACTGTGCCAACACAGGAAACATCTCCCATCGTGTTCTAGAGGCTGCACAGAGGTCTGCCGAGGGTTTTGCAAGAAGAGAAAGAATGTTGTCCAAAACAGCTTCCAATCCAATGTTCATGTGAATAGAAAAGGCAGGAGAGTGCTCAGGTACTGTTTTCTCTCAGTTGGCAAGCTGCGCACACAATCGCAGTGTTGTACAGCTTGTTTCATCACCTTTGCGAAGTTGCCACTCTCTCCGGCTCCCGGAGACGAAGCAGCTGCTTCTTCGCGCAAAGACGATTCTGCCGCTCACAGTGCTCTGCGGTGTGCGCCTTCTGCCGAAAGAGGTCCGGGAGCGGTGCTTAGCTCTGCAGAGCACCGTACCTTCGTCTTTAGCCTCTCTTCTCGTCTACATCTTAGCAAAAAGCTTTTCCACTCTGTCTGGCAAGGAGAAACTGTGCCAGCACAGAAAACATCTCCCATCATGTTCTAGAGGCTGCACGGAGGTCTGCCGAGTGTTTTGCAAGAAGAGAAAGAAAGTTGTCCAAAACAGCTTGCAATCGAATGTTCATGTGAATAGAAAAGGCAGGAGAGTGCTCAGGTACTGTTTTCTCTCAGTTTTCAAGCTGCGCACACAATCGCAGTGTTGTACAGCTTGTTTCATCACCTTTGCGAAGCTGCCGCTCTCTCCGGCTCCCGGAGACGAAGAAGCTGCTTCTTCGCGCAAAGACGATTCTGCCGCTCACAGTGCTCTGCGGTGTGCGGCTTCTGCCGAAAGAAGCCCGGGAGCGGTGCTTAGCTCTGCAGAGCACCATACCTTCGTCTTTAGCCTCTCTTCTCGTCTACATCTTAGCAAAAAGCTTTTCCACTCTGTCTGGCAAGGAGAAACTGTGCCAGCACAGAAAACATCTCCCATCGTGTTCTAGAGGCTGCACGGAGGTCCGCCGAGTGTTTTGCAAGAAGAGAACGAAAGTTGTCCAAAACAGCTTGCAACCCAATGTTCATGTGAATAGAAAAGGCAGGAGAGTGGTCAGGTACTGTTTTCTCTCAGTTGGCAAGCTGCGCACACAATCGCAGTGTTGTACAGCTTGTTTCATCACCTTTGCGAAGTTGCCGCTCTCTCCGGCTCCCGGAGACGAAGAAGCTGCTTCTTCGCGCAAAGACGATTCTGCCGCTCACAGTGCTCTGCGGTGTGCGGCTTCTGCCGAAAGAGGTCCGGGAGCGGTGCTTAGCTCTGCAGAGCACCGTACCTTCGTCTTTAGCCTCTCTTCTCGTCTACATCTTAGCAAAAAGCTTTTCCACTCTGTCTGGCAAGGAGAAACTGTGCCAGCACAGAAAACATATCCTATCGTGTTCTAGAGGCTGCACGGAGGTCTGCCGAGTGTTTTGCAAGAAGAGAAAGAAAGTTGTCCAAAACAGCTTGCAATCGAATGTTCATGTGTATAGAAAAGGCAGGAGAGTGCTCAGGTACTGTTTTCTCTCAGTTTTCAAGCTGCGCACACAATCGCAGTGTTGTACAGCTTGTTTCATCACCTTTGCGAAGTTGCCGCTCTCTCCGGCTCCCGGAGACGAAGAAGCTGCTTCTTCGCGCAAAGACGATTCTGCCGCTACAGTGCTCTGCGGTGTGTGTCTTCAGTCGAAAGAGGCCCTGAAGCGGTGCTTAGCTCTGCAGAGCACCGTACCTTCGTCTTTAGCCTCTCTTCTCGTCTACATCTTAGCAAAAAGCTTTTCCACTCTGTCTGGCAAGGAGAAAGTGTGCCAGCACAGAAAACATCTCCCATCGTGTTCTAAAGGCTGCACGGAGGTCTGCCGAGTGTTTTGCAAGAAGAGAAAGAAAGTTGTCCAAAACAGCTTGCAATCAAATGTTCATGTGAATAGAAAAGGCGGGAGAGTGCTCAGGTACTGTTTTCTCTCAGTTGGCAAGCTGCGCACACAATCGCAGTGTTGTACAGCTTGTTTCATCACCTTTGCGAAGTTGCCGCTCTCTCCGGCTCCCGGAGACGAAGCAGCTGCTTCTTCGCAAAAAGACGATTCTGCCGCTACAGTGCTCTGCGGTATGCGCCTTCTGCCAAAAGAGGCCCGGGAGCGGTGCTTAGCTCTGCAGAGCACCGTACCTTCGTCTTTAGCCTCTCTTCTCGTCTACATCTTAGCAAAAAGCTTTTCCACTCTGTCTGGCAAGGAGAAACTGTGCCAGCACAGAAAACATCTCCCATCGTGTTCTAGAGGCTGCACGGAGGTCTGCCGAGTGTTTTGCAAGAAGAGAAAGAAAGTTGTCCAAAACAGCTTGCAATCCAATGTTCATGTGATTACAAAAGGCAGGAGAGAGGTCAGGTACTGTTTTCTCTCAGTTGGCAAGCTGCGCACACAATCGCAGTGTTGTACAGCTTGTTTCATCACCTTTGCGAAGCTGCCGCTCTCTCCGGCTCCCGGAGACGAAGAAGCTGCTTCTTCGCGCAAAGACTATTCTGCCGCTCACAGTGCTCTGCGGTGTGCGGCTTCTGCCGAAAGAAGCCAGGGAGCGGTGCTTACCTCTGCAGAGCACCGTACCTTCGTCTTTAGCCTCTCTTCTCGTCTACATCTTAGCAAAAAGCTTTTCCACTCTGTCTGGCAAGGAGAAACTGTGCCAGCACAGAAAACATCTCCCATCGTGTTCTAGAGGCTGCACGGAGGTCTGCCGAGTGTTTTGCAAGAAGAGAAAGAAAGTTGTCCAAAACAGCTTGCAATCCAATGTTCATGTGAATAGAAAAGTCAGGAGAGTGCTCAGGTACTGTTTTCTCTCAGTTTTCAAGCTGCGCACACAATCGCAGTGTTGTACAGCTTGTTTCATCACCTTTGCGAAGTTGCCGCTCTCTCCGGCTCCCGGAGACGAAGAAGCTGCTTCTTCGCGCAAAGACGATTCTGCCGCTCACAGTGCTCTGCGGTGTGCGCCTTCTGCCGAAAGAGGTCCGGGAGCGGTGCTTAGCTCTGCAGAGCACCGTACCTTCGTCTGTAGCCTCTCTCCTCGACTACATCTTAGCAAAAAGCTTTTCCACTCTGTCTGGCAAGGAGAAAGTCTGCCAGCACGGAAAACATATCCTATCGTGTCCTAGAGGCTGCACGGAGGTCTGCCGAGTGTTTTGCAAGAAGAGAAAGAAAGTTGTCCAAAACAGCTTGCAATCCAATGTTCATGTGAATAGAAAAGGCAGGAGAGTGCTCAGGTACTGTTTTCTCTCAGTTGGCAAGCTGCGCACACAATCGCAGTGTTGTACAGCTTGTTTCATCACCTTTGCGAAGTTGCCACTCTCTCCGGCTCCCGGAGACGAAGCAGCTGCTTCTTCGCGCAAAGACGATTCTGCCGCTCACAGTGCTCTGCGGTGTGCGCCTTCTGCCGAAAGAGGTCCGGGAGCGGTGCTTAGCTCTGCAGAGCACCGTACCTTCGTCTTTAGCCTCTCTTCTCGTCTACATCTTAGCAAAAAGCTTTTCCACTCTGTCTGGCAAGGAGAAACTGTGCCAGCACAGAAAACATCTCCCATCGTGTTCTAGAGGCTGCACGGAGGTCTGCCGAGTGTTTTGCAAGAAGAGAAAGAAAGTTGTCCAAAACAGCTTGCAATCCAATGTTCATGTGAATAGAAAAGGCAGGAGAGTGCTGAGGTACTGTTTTCTCTCAGTTGGCAAGCTGCGCACACAATCGCAGTGTTGTACAGCTTGTTTCATCACCTTTGCGAAGTTGCCGCTCTCTCCGGCTCCCGGAGACGAAGAAGCTGCTTCTTCGCGCAAAGACGATTCTGCCGCTCACAGTGCTCTGCGGGTGCGCCTTCTGCCGAAAGAGGTCCGGGAGCGGTGCTTAGCTCTGCAGAGCACCGTACCTTCGTCTTTAGCCTCTCTTCTCGTCTACATCTTAGCAAAAAGCTTTTCCACTCTGTCTGGCAAGGAGAAACTGTGCCAGCACAGAAAACATCTCCCATCGTGTTCTAGAGGCTGCACGGAGGTCTGCCGAGTGTTTTGCAAGAAGAGAAAGAAAGTTGTCCAAAACAGCTTGCAATCCAATGTTCATGTGAATAGAAAAGGCAGGAGAGTGCTCAGGTACTGTTTTCTCTCAGTTGGCAAGCTGCGCACACAATCGCAGTGTTGTACAGCTTGTTTCATCACCTTTGCGAAGTTGCCGCTCTCTCCGGCTCCCGGAGACGAAGCAGCTGCTTCTTCGCGCAAAGACGATTCTGCCGCTCACAGTGCTCTGCGGTGTGCGGCTTCTGCCGAAAGAGGTCCGGTAGCGGTGCTTAGCTCTGCAGAGCACCGTACCTTCGTCTTTAGCCTCTCTTCTCGTCTACATCTTAGCAAAAAGCTTTTCCACTCTGTCTGGCAAGGAGAAACTGTGCCAGCACAGAAAACATCTCCCATCGTGTTCTAGAGGCTGCACGGAGGTCTGCCGAGTGTTTTGCAAGAAGAGAAAGAAAGTTGTCCAAAACAGCTTCCAATCGAATGTTCATGTGAATAGAAAAGGCAGGAGAGTGCTCAGGTACTGTTTTCTCTCAGTTGGCAAGCTGCGCACACAATCGCAGTGTTGTACAGCTTGTTTCATCACCTTTGCGAAGTTGCCGCTCTCTCCGGCTCCCAGAGACGAAGCAGCTGCTTCTTCGCGCAAAGACGATTCTGCCGCTACAGTGCTCTGCATTGTGTGTCTTCAGTCGAAAGAGGCCCTGAAGAGGTGCTTAGCTCTGCAGAGCACCGTACCTTCGTCTTTAGCCTCTCTTCTCGTCTACATCTTAGCAAAAAGCTTTTCCACTCTGTCTGGCAAGGAGAAACTGTGCCAACACAGAAAACATCTCCCATCGTGTTCTGGAGGCTGCACGGAGGTCTGCCGAGGGTTTTCCAAGAAGAGAAAGAATGTTGTCCAAAACAGCTTGCAATCCAATGTTCATGTGAATAGAAAAGGCAGGAGAGTGGTCAGGTACTGTTTTCTCTCAGTTTTCAAGCTGCGCACACAATCGCACTGTTGTACAGCTTGTTTCATCACCTTTGCCAAGTTGCCGCTCTTTCCGGCTCCCGGAGACGAAGAAGCTGCTTCTTGGCGCAGAGACGATTCTGCCGCTCACAGTGCTCTGCGGTGTGCGCCTTCTGCCGAAAGAGGTCCGGGAGCGGTGCTTAGCTCTGCAGAGCACCGTACTTTCAGCTTTAGCCTCTCTTCTCGTCTACATCTTAGCAAAAAGCTTTTCCATTCTGTCTGGCAAGGAGAAATTCTGCCAGCACAAAAAACATCTCCCATCGTGTTCTAGAGGCTGCACGGAGGTCTGCCGAGTGTTTTGCAAGAAGAGAAAGAAAGTTGTCCAAAACAGCTTGCAATCCAATGTTCATGTGAATAGAAAAGCCAGGAGAGTGGTCAGGTACTGTTTTCTCTCAGTTGGCAAGCTGCGCACACAATCGCAGTGTTGTACAGCTTGTTTCATCACCTTTGCGAAGCTGCCGCTCTCTCCGGCTCCCGGAGACGAAGCAGCTGCTTCTTCGCGCAAAGAGGATTCTGCCGCTCACAGTGCTCTGCGGTGTGCGCCTTCTGCCGAAAGAGGTCCGGGAGCGGTGCTTAGCTCTGCAGAGCACCATACCTTCGTCTTTAGCCTCTCTTCTCGTCTACATCTTAGCAAAAAGCTTTTCCACTCTGTCTGGCAAGGAGAAACTCTGCCAGCACAGAAAACATCTCCCATCGTGTTCTAGAGGCTGCACGGAGGTCTGCCGAGTGTTTTGCAAGAAGAGAACGAAAGTTGTCCAATACAGCTTGCAATCGAATGTTCATGTGATTACAAAAGGCAGGAGAGTGCTCAGGTACTGTTTTCTCTCAGTTTGCAAGCTGCGCACACAATCGCAGTGTTGTACAGCTTGTTTCATCACCTTTGCGAAGCTGCCGCTCTCTCCGGCTCCCGGAGACGAAGAAGCTGCTTCTTCGCGCAAAGACGATTCTGCCGCTCACAGTGCTCTGCGGTGTGCGGCTTCTGCCGAAAGAGGTTCGGTAGCGATGCTTAGCTCTGCAGAGCACCGTACCTTCGTCTTTAGCCTCTCTTCTCGTCTACATCTTAGCAAAAAGCTTTTCCACTCTGTCTGGCAAGGAGAAACTCTGCCAGCACAGAAAACATCTCCCATCGTGTTCTAGAGGCTGCACGGAGGTCTGCCGAGTGTTTTGCAAGAAGAGAAAGAAAGTTGTCCAAAACAGCTTGCAATCCAATGTTCATGTGAATAGAAAAGGCTGGAGAGTGCTCAGGTACTGTTTTCTCTCAGTTGGCAAGCTGCGCACACAATCGCAGTGTTGTACAGCTTGTTTCATCACCTTTGCGAAGTTGCCGCTCTCTCCGGCTCCCGGAGACGAAGCAGCTGCTTCTTCGCGCAAAGAGGATTCTGCCGCTCACAGTGCTCTGCGGTGTGCGCCTTCTGCCGAAAGAGGTCCGGGAGCGGTGCTTAGCTCTGCAGAGCACCGTACCTTCGTCTTTAGCCTCTCTTCTCGTCTACATCTTAGCAAAAAGCTTTTCCACTCTGTCTGGCAAGGAGAAACTCTGCCAGCACGGAAAACATATTCTATCGTGTTCTAGAGGCTGCACGGAGGTCTGCCGAGTGTTTTGCAAGAAGAGAAAGAAAGTTGTCCAAAACAGCTTGCAATCGAATGTTCATGTGATTACAAAAGGCAGGAGAGTGCTCAGGTACTGTTTTCTCTCAGTTTTCAAGCTGTGCACACAATCGCAGTGTTGTACGGCTTGTTTCATCACCTTTGCGAAGTTGCCGCTCTCTCCGGCTCCCGGAGACGAAGAAGCTGCTTCTTCGCGCAAAGACGATTCTGCCGCTCACAGTGCTCTGCGGTGTGCGGCTTCTGCCGAAAGAAGCCAGGGAGCGGTGCTCAGCTCTGCAGAGCACCGTACCTTCGTCTTTAGCCTCTCTTCTCGTCTACATCTTAGCAAAAAGCTTTTCCACTCTGTCTGGCAAGGAGAAACTCTGCCAGCACAGAAAACATCTCCCATCGTGTTCTAGAGGCTGCACGGAGGTCTGCCGAGTGTTTTGCAAGAAGAGAAAGAAAGTTGTCCAAAGCAGATTGCAATCCAATGTTCATGTGAATTGAAAAGGCAGGAGTGTGCTCAGGTACTGTTTTCTCTCAGTTTTCAAGCTGCGCACACAATCGCAGTGTTGTACAGCTTGTTTCATCACCTTTGCGAAGTTGCCGCTCTCTCCGGCTCCCGGAGACGAAGAAGCTGCTTCTTCGCGCAAAGACGATTCTGCCGCTCACAGTGCTCTGCGGTGTGCGGCTTCTGCCGAAAGAGGTCCGGGAGCGGTGCTTAGCTCTGCAGAGCACCGTACCTTCGTCTTTAGCCTCTCTTCTCGTCTACATCTTAGCAAAAAGCTTTTCCACTATGTCTGGCATGGAGAAAGTCTGCCAGCACGGAAAACATATCCTATAGTGTCCTAGAGGCTGCACGGAGGTCTGCCGAGTGTTTTGCAAGAAGAGAAAGAAAGTTGTCCAAAACAGCTTGCAATTGAATGTTCATGTGAATAGAAAAGGCAGGAGAGTGCTCAGGTACTGTTTTCTCTCAGTTTGCAAGCTGCGCACACAATCGCAGTGTTGTACAGCTTGTTTCATCACCTTTGCGAAGTTGCCGCTCTCTCCGGCTCCCGGAGACGAAGAAGCTGCTTCTTCGCGCAAAGACGATTCTGCCGCTCACAGTGCTCTGCGGTGTGCGTCTTCAGTCGAAAGAGGCCCTGAAGCGGTGCTTAGCTCTGCAGAGCACCGTACCTTCGTGTTTAGCCTCTCTTCTCGTCTACATCTTAGCTAAAATCTTTTCCACTCTGTCTGGCAAGGAGAAACTCTGCCAGCACGGAAAACATATCCTATCGTGTTCTAGAGGCTGCACGGAGGTCTGCCGAGTGTTTTGCAAGAAGAGAAAGAAAGTTGTCCAAAACAGCTTCCAATCGAATGTTCATGTGAATAGAAAAGGCAGGAGAGTGCTCAGGTACTGTTTTCTCTCAGTTGGCAAGCTGCGCACACAATCGCAGTGTTGTACAGCTTGTTTCATCACCTTTGCGAAGTTGCCGCTCTCTGCGGCTCCCGGAGACGAAGAAGCTGCTTCTTCGCGCAAAGACGATTCTGCCGCTCACAGTGATCTGCAGTGTGTGTCTTCAGTCGAAACAGGTCCGGAAGCGGTGCTTAGCTCTGCAGAGCACCGTACCTTCGTCTTTAGCCTCTCTTCTCGTCTACATCTTAGCAAAAAGCTTTTCCACTCTGTCTGGCAAGGAGAAACTGTGCCAGCACAGAAAATATCTCCCATCGTGTTCTAGAGGCTGCACGGAGGTCTGCCGAGTGTTTTGCAAGAAGAGAAAGAAAGTTGTCCAAAACAGCTTGCAATCCAATGTTCATGTGAATAGAAAAGGCAGGAGAGTGGTCAGGTACTGTTTTCACTCAGTTTTCCAGCTGCGCACACAATCGCAGTGTTGTACAGCTTGTTTCATCACCTTTGCGAAGTTGCCGCTCTCTCCGGCTCCCGGAGACGAAGAAGCTGCTTCTTCGCGCAAAGACGATTCTGCCGCTCACAGTGCTCTGCGGTGTGCGGCTTCTGCCGAAAGAGGTCCGGGAGCGGTGCTTAGCTCTGCAGAGCACCGTACTTTCGTCTTTAGCCTCTCTTCTCGTCTACATCTTAGCAAAAAGCTTTTCCACTCTGTCTGGCAAGGAGAAACTCTGCCAGCACAAAAAACATCTCCCATCGTGTTCTAGAGGCTGCACGGAGGTCTGCCGAGTGTTTTGCAAGAAGAGAAAGAAAGTTGTCCAAAACAGCTTGCAATCCAATGTTCATGTGAATAGAAAACGCAGGAGAGTGCTGAGGTACTGTTTTCTCTCAGTTGGCAAGCTGCGCACACAATCGCAGTGTTGTACAGCTTGTTTCATCACCTTTGCGAAGTTGCCGCTCTCTCTGGCTCCCGGAGACGAAGAAGCTGCTTCTTCGCGCAAACACGATTCTGCCGCTCACAGTGCTCTGCGGTGTGCGCCTTCTGCCGAAAGAGGTCCGGTAGCGGTGCTTAGCTCTGCAGAGCACCGTACCTTCGTCTTTAGCCTCTCTTCTCGTCTACATCTTAGCAAAAAGCTTTTCCACTCTGTCTGGCAAGGAGAAACTGCGCCAACACAGAAAACATCTCCCATCGTGTTCTAGAGGCTGCACGGAGGTCTGCCGAGGGTTTTCCAAGAAGAGAAAGAATGTTGTCCAAAACAGCTTGCAATCGAATGTTTATGTGAATAGAAAAGGCAGGAGAGACGTCAGGTACTGTTTTCTCTCAGTTGGCAAGCTGCGCACACAATCGCAGTGTTGCACAGCTTGTTTCATCACCTTTGCGAAGTTGCCGCTCTCTCCGGCTCCCGGAGACGAAGAAGCTGCTTCTTCGCGCAAAGACGATTCTGCTGCTCACAGTGCTCTGCGGTGTGCGCCTTCTGCCGAAAGAGGTCCGGGAGCGGTGCTTAGTTCTGCAGAGCACCGTACCTTCGTCTTTAGCCTCTCTTCTCGTCTACATCTTAGCAAAAAGCTTTTCCACTCTGTCTGGCAAGGAGAAACTGTGCCAGCACAAAAAACATCTCCCATCGTGTTCTAGAGGCTGCACGGAGGTCTGCCGAGTGTTTTGCAAGAAGAGAAAGAAAGTTGTCCAAAACAGCTTGCAATCCAATGTTCATGTGAATAGAAAAGACAGGAGAGTGGTCAGGTACTGTTTTCTCTCAGTTGGCAAGCTCCGCAAACAATCGCAGTGCTGTACAGCTTGTTTCATCACCTTTGCGAAGTTGCCGCTCTCTCCGGCTCCCGGAGACGAAGAAGCTGCTTCTTCGCGCAAAGACGATTCTGCCGCTCACAGTGCTCTGCGGTGTGCGCCTTCGTCCGAAAGAGGCCCTGAAGCGGTGCTTAGCTCTGCAGAGCACCGTACCTTCGTCTTTAGCCTCTCTTCTCGTCTACATCTTAGCTAAAAGCTTTTCCACTCTGTCTGGCAAGGAGAAACTGTGCCAGCACAAAAAACATCTCCCATCGTGTTCTAGTGGCTGCATGGAGGTCTGCCGAGTGTTTTGCAAGAAGAGAAACAAAGTTGTCCAAAACAGCTTGCAATTGAATGTTCATGTGAATAGGAAAGGCAGGAGAGTGGTCAGGTACTGTTTTCTCTCAGTTGGCAAGCTGCGCACACAATCGCTGTGTTGCACAACTTGTTTCATCACCTTTGCAAAGTTGCCGCTCTCTCTGTCTCCTGGAGACGAAGAAGCTGCTTCTTCGCGCAAAGACGATTCTGCCGCTCACAGTGCTCTGCGGTGTGCGCCTTCTGCCGAAAGAGGTCCGGGAGCGGTGCTTAGCTCTGCAGAGCACCGTACCTTCGTCTTTAGCCTCTCTTCTCGTCTACATCTTAGCAAAAAGCTTTTCCACTCTGTCTGGCAAGGAGAAACTCTGCCAGCACAGAAAACATCTCCCATCGTGTTCTAGAAGCTGCACGGAGGTCTGCCGAGTGTTTTGCAAGAAGAGAAAGAAAGTTGTCCAAAACAGCTTGCAATCGAATGTTCATGTGAATAGAAAAGGCAGGAGAGTGGTCAGGTACTGTTTTCTCTCAGTTGGCAAGCTGCGCACACAATCGCAGTGTTGTACAGCTTGTTTCATCACCTTTGCGAAGCTGCCGCTCTCTCCGGCTCCCGGAGACGAAGCAGCTGCTTCTTCGCGCAAAGACGATTCTGCCGCTCACAGTGCTCTGCGGTGTGCGGCTTCTGCCGAAAGAGGTCCGGGAGCGGTGCTTAGCTCTGCAGAGCACCGTACCTTCGTCTTTAGCCTCTCTTCTCGTCTACATCTTGGCAAAAAGCTTTTCCACTCTGTCTGGCAAGGAGAAACTGTGCCAGCACAGAAAACATCTCCCATCGTGTTCTAGAGGCTGCACGGAGGTCTGCCGAGTGTTTTGCAAGAAGAGAAAGAAAGTTGTCCAAAACAGCTTTCAATCGAATGTTCATGTGATTACAAAAGGCAGGAGAGTGCTCAGGTACTGTTTTCTCTCAGTTTTCAAGCTGCGCACACAATCGCAGTGTTGTACAGCTTGTTTCATCACCTTTGCGAAGCTGCCGCTCTCTCCGGCTCCCGGAGACGAAGAAGCTGCTTCTTCGCGCAAAGACGATTCTGCCGCTCACAGTGCTCTGCGGTGTGCGGCTTCTGCCGAAAGAAGCCAGGGAGCGGTGCTTAGCTCTGCAGAGCACCGTACCTTCGTCTTTAGCCTCTCTTCTCGTCTACATCTTTGCAAAAATCTTTTCTACTCTGTCTGGCAAGGAGAAACTCTGCCAGCACAGAAAACATCTCCCATCGTGTTCTAGAGGCTGCACGGAGGTCTGCCGAGTGTTTTGCAAGAAGAGAAAGAAAGTTGTCCAAAACAGTTTGCAATCGAATGTTCATGTGATTACAAAAGGCAGGAGAGTGCTCAGGTACTGTTTTCTCTCAGTTTTCAAGCTGCGCACACAATCGCAGTGTTGTACAGCTTGTTTCATCACCTTTGCGAAGCTGCCGCTCTCTCCGGCTCCCGGAGACGAAGCAGCTGCTTCTTCGCGCAAAGACGATTCTGCCGCTCACAGTGCTCTGCGGTGTGCGGCTTCTGCCGAAAGAGGTCCGGGAGCGGTGCTTAGCTCTGCAGAGCACCGTACCTTCGTCTTTAGCCTCTCTTCTCGTCTACATCTTAGCAAAAAGCTTTTCCACTCTGTCTGGCAAGGAGAAACTGTGCCAGCACAAAAAACATATCCTATCTTGTTCTAGAGGCTGCACGGAGGTCTGCCGAGTGTTTTGCAAGAAGAGAAAGAAAGTTGTCCAAAATAGCTTGCAATCGAATGTTCATGTGAATAGAAAAGGCAGGAGAGTGCTGAGGTACTGTTTTCTCTCAGTTGGCAAGCTGCGCACACAATCGCAGTGTTGTACAGCTTGTTTCATCACCTTTGCGAAGTTGCCGCTCTCTCCGGCTCCCGGAGACGAAGAAGCTGCTTCTTCGCGCAAAGACGATTCTGCCGCTCACAGTGCTCTGCAGTGTGTGTCTTCAGTCGAAAGAGGCCCTGAAGCGGTGCTTAGCTCTGCAGAGCACCGTACCTTCGTCTTTAGCCTCCCTTCTCGTCTACATCTTAGCAAAAAGCTTTTCCACTCTGTCTGGCAAGGAGAAACTGTGCCAACACAGGAAACATCTCCCATCGTGTTCTAGAGGCTGCACAGAGGTCTGCCGAGGGTTTTGCAAGAAGAGAAAGAATGTTGTCCAAAACAGCTTGCAATCGAATGTTCATGTGAATAGAAAAGGCAGGAGAGACGTCAGGTACTGTTTTCTCTCAGTTGGCAAGCTGCGCACACAATTGCAGTGTTGCACAGCTTGTTTCATCACCTTTGCTAAGTTGCCGCTCTCTCCGGCTCCCGGAGACGAAGAAGCTGCTTCTTCGCGCAAAGACGATTCTGCCGCTCACAGTGCTCTGCGGTGTGCGCCTTCTGCCGAAAGAGGTCCGGGAGCGTTGCTTAGCTCTGCAGAGCACCGTACCTTCGTCTTTAGCCTCTCTTCTCGTCTACATCTTAGCAAAAAGCTTTTCCACTCTGTCTGGCAAGGAGAAAGTCTACCAGTACGGAAAACATATCCTATCGTGTCCTAGAGGCTGCACGGAGGTCTGCCGAGTGTTTTGCAAGAAGAGAAAGAAAGTTGTCCAAAACAGCTTGCAATCGAATGTTCATGTGAATAGAAAAGGCAGGAGAGTGCTCAGGTACTGTTTTCTCTCAGTTGGCAAGCTGCGCACACAATCGCAGTGTTGTACAGCTTGTTTCATCACCTTTGCGAAGTTGCCGCTCTCTCCGGCTCCCGGAGACGAAGAAGCTGCTTCTTCGCGCAAATACGATTCTGCCGCTCACAGTGCTCTGCGGTGTGCGGCTTCTGCCGAAAGAGGTCCGGGAGCGGTGCTTAGCTCTGCAGAGCACCGTACCTTCGTCTTTAGCCTCTCTTCTCGTCTACATCTTAGCAAAAAGCTTTTCCACTCTGTCTGGCAAGGAGAAACTGTGCCAGCACAGAAAACATCTCCCATCGTGTTCTAGAGGCTGCACGGAGGTCTGCCGAGTGTTTTGCAAGAAGAGAAAGAAAGTTGTCCAAAACAGCTTGCAATCCAATGTTCATGTGAATATAAAAGGCAGGAGTGTGGTCAGGTACTGTTTACTCTCAGTTGGCAAGCTGCGCACACAATCGCAGTGTTGTACAGCTTGTTTCATCACCTTTGCGAAGTTGCCGCTCTCTTCGGCTCCCGGAGACGAAGCAGCTGCTTCTTCACGCAAAGACGATTCTGCCGCTCACAGTGCTCTGCGGTGTGCGGCTTCTGCCGAAAGAGGTCCGGGAGCGGTGCTTAGCTCTGCAGAGCACCGTACCTTCGTCTTTAGCCTCTCTTCTCGTCTACATCTTAGCAAAAAGCTTTTCCACTCTGTCTGGCATGGAGAAACTCTGCCAGCACGGAAAACCTATCCTATCGTGTTCTAGAGGCTGCACGGAGGTCTGCCGAGTGTTTTGCAAGAAGAGAAAGAAAGTTGTCCAAAACAGCTTGCAATCGAATGTTCATGTGAATAGAAAACGCAGGAGAGTGGTGAGGTACTGTTTTCTCTCAGTTGGCAAGCTGCGCACACAATCGCAGTGGTGTACAGCTTGTTTCATCACCTTTGCGAAGTTGCCGCTCTCTCCGGCTCCCGGAGACGAAGAAGCTGCTTCTTCGCGCAAAGACGATTCTGCTGCTCACAGTGCTCTGCAATGTGTGTCTTCAGTCGAAAGAGGTCCGGAAGCGGTGCTTAGCTCTGCAGAGCACCGTACCTTCGTCTTTAGCCTCTCTTCTCGTCTACATCTTAGCAAAAAGCTTTTCCACTCTGTCTGGCAAGGAGAAACTGTGCCAGCACAGAAAATATCTCCCATCGTGTTCTAGAGGCAGCATGGAGATCTGCCGAGTGTTTTGCAAGAAGAGAAAGAAAGTTGTCCAAAACAGCTTGCAATCCAATGTTCATGTGAATAGAAAAGGCAGGAGAGTGCTCAGGTACTGTTTTCTCTCAGTTTTCAAGCTGCGCACACAATCGCAGTGTTGTACAGCTTGTTTCATCACCTTTGCGAAGTTGCCGCTCTCTCCGGCTCCCGGAGACGAAGAAGCTGCTTCTTCGCGCAAAGACGATTCTGCCGCTCACAGTGCTCTGCGGTGTGCGGCTTCTGCCGAAAGAAGCCAGGGAGCGGTGCTTAGCTCTGCAGAGCACCGTACCTTCGTCTTTAGCCTCTCTTCTCGTCTACATCTTAGCAAAAAGCTTTTCCACTCTGTCTGGCAAGGAGAAACTGTGCCAGCACAAAAAACATATCCTATCGTGTTCTAGAGGCTGCACGGAGGTCTGCCGAGTGTTTTGCAAGAAGAGAAAGTAAGTTGCCTAAAACAGCTTGCAATCGAATGTTCATGTGAATAGAAAAGGCAGGAGAGTGGTCAGGTACTGTTTTCTCTCAGTTGGCAAGCTGCGCACACAATCGCAGTGTTGTACAGCTTGTTTCATCACCTTTGCGAAGTTGCCGCTCTCTCCGGCTCCCGGAGACGAAGAAGCTGCTTCTTCGCGCAAAGACGATTCTGCCGCTCACAGTGCTCTGCCGTGTGCGCCTTGTGCCGAAAGAGGTCCGGGAGTGGTGCTTAGCTCTGCAGAGCACCATACCTTCGTCTTAAGCCTCTCTTCTCGTCTACATCTTAGCAAAAAGCTTTTCCACTCTGTCTGGCAAGGAGAAACTCTGCCAGCACAGAAAACATCTCCCATCGTGTTCTAGAGGCTGCACGGAGGTCTGCCGAGTGTTTTGCAAGAAGAGAACGAAATTTGTCCAATACAGCTTGCAATCGAATGTTCATGTGATTACAAAAGGCAGGAGAGTGCTCAGGTACTGTTTTCTCTCAGTTTGCAAGCTGCGCACACAATCGCAGTGTTGTACAGCTTGTTTCATCACATTTGCGAAGCTGCCGCTCTCTCCGGCTCCCGGAGACGAAGAAGCTGCTTCTTCGCGCAAAGACGATTCTGCCGCTCACAGTGCTCTGCGGTGTGCGCCTTCTGCCGAAAGAGGTCCGGTAGCGATGCTTAGCTCTTCAGAGCACCGTACCTTCGTCTTTAGCCTCTCTTCTCGTCTACATCTTAGCAAAAAGCTTTTCCACTCTGTCTGGCAAGGAGAAACTGTGCCAGCACAGAAAACATCTCCCATCGTGTTCTAGAGGCTGCACGGAGGTCTGCCGAGTGTTTTGCAAGAAGAGAAAGAAAGTTGTCAAAAACAGCTTGCAATCCAATGTTCATGTGAATAGAAAAGGCAGGAGAGTGGTCAGGTACTGTTTTCTCTCAGTTGGCAAGCTGCGCACACAATCGCAGTGTTGTACAGCTTGTTTCATCACCTTTGCGAAGTTGCCGCTCTCTCCGGCTCCCGGAGACGAAGAAGCTGCTTCTTCGCGCAAAGACGATTCTGCCGCTCACAGTGCTCTGCGGTGTGCGCCTTCTGCCGAAAGAGGTCCGGGAGCGGTGCTTAGCTCTGCAGAGCACCGTACCTTCGTCTTTAGCCTCTCTTCTCGTCTACATCTTAGCAAAAAGCTTTTCCACTCTGTCTGGCAAGGAGAAACTCTGCCAGCACGGAAAACATATTCTATCGTGTTCTAGAGGCCGCACGGAGGTCTGCCGAGTGTTTTGCAAGAAGAGAAAGAAAGTTGTCCAAAACAGCTTCCAATCGAATGTTCATGTGAATAGAAAAGGCAGGAGAGTGGTCAGGTACTGTTTTCTCTCAGTTGGCAAGCTGCGCACACAATCGCAGTGTTGTACAGCTTGTTTCATCACCTTTGCGAAGTTGCCGCTCTCTCCGGCTCCCGGAGACGAAGAAGCTGCTTCTTCGCGCAAAGACGATTCTGCCGCTCACAGTGCTCTGCGGTGTGCGCCTTCTGCCGAAAGAGGTCCGGGAGCGGTGCTTAGCTCTGCAGAGCACCGTACCTTCGTCTTTAGCCTCTCTTCTCGTCTACATCTTAGCAAAAAGCTTTTCCACTCTGTCTGGCAAGGAGAAACTCTGCCAGCACAGAAAACATCTCCCATCGTGTTCTAGAGGCTGCACGGAGGTCTGCCGAGTGTTTTGCAAGAAGAGAAAGAAAGTTGTCCAAAACAGCTTGCAATCCAATGTTCATGTGAATAAAAAAGGCAGGAGAGTGGTCAGGTACTGTTTTCTCTCAGTTTTCAAGCTGCGCACACAATCGCAGTGTTGTACAGCTTGTTTCATCACCTTTGCGAAGTTGCCGCTCTCTCCGGCTCCCGGAGACGAAGAAGCTGCTTCTTCGCGCAAAGACGATTCTGCCGCTCACAGTGCTCTGCGGTGTGCGGCTTCTGCCGAAAGAGGTCCGGGAGCGGTGCTTAGCTCTGCAGAGCACCGTACCTTCGTCTGTAGCCTCTCTTCTCGTCTACATCTTAGCAAAAAGCTTTTCCACTCTGTCTGGCAAGGAGAAAGTCTACCAGCACGGAAAACATATCCTATCGTGTCCTAGAGGCTGCACGGAGGTCTGCCGAGTGTTTTGCAAGAAGAGAAAGAAAGTTGTCCAAAACAGCTTGCAATCGAATGTTCATGTGAATAGAAAAGGCAGGAGAGTGCTCAGGTACTGTTTTCTCTCAGTTGGCAAGCTGCGCACACAATCGCAGTGTTGTACAGCTTGTTTCATCACCTTTGCGAAGTTGCCGCTCTCTCCGGCTCCCGGAGACGAAGAAGCTGCTTCTTCGCGCAAAGACGATTCTGCCGCTCACAGTGCTCTGCGGTGTGCGCCTTCTGCCGAAAGAGGTCCGGGAGCGGTGCTTAGCTCTGCAGAGCACCGTACCTTCGTCTTTAGCCTCTCTTCTCGTCTACATCTTAGCAAAAAGCTTTTCCACTCTGTCTGGCAAGGAGAAACTCTGCCAGAACAGAAAACATCTCCCATCGTGTTCTAGAAGCTGCACGGAGGTCTGCCGAGTGTTTTGCAAGAAGAGAAAGAAAGTTGTCCAAAACAGCTTGCAATCGAATGTTCATGTGAATAGAAAAGGCAGGAGAGTGCTCAGGTACTGTTTTCTCTCAGTTGGCAAGCTGCGCACACAATCGCAGTGTTGTACAGCTTGTTTCATCACCTTTGCGAAGTTGCCGCTCTCTCCGGCTCCCGGAGACGAAGAAGCTGCTTCTTCGCGCAAAGACGATTCTGCCGCTCACAGTGCTCTGCGGTGTGCGTCTTCAGTCGAAAGAGGCCCTGAAGCGGTGCTTAGCTCTGCAGAGCACCGTACCTTCGTGTTTAGCCTCTCTTCTCGTCTACATCTTAGCCAAAAGCTTTTCCACTCTGTCTGGCAAGGAGAAACTCTGCCAGCACGGAAAACATATCCTATCGTGTTCTAGAGGCTGCACGGAGGTCTGCCGAGTGTTTTGCAAGAAGAGAAAGAAAGTTGTCCAAAACAGCTTGCAATCCAATGTTCATGTGAATAGAAAAGGCAGGAGAGTGGTCAGGTACTGTTTTCTCTCAGTTGGCAAGCTGCGCACACAATCGCAGTGCTGTAGAGCTTGTTTCATCACCTTTGCGAAGTTGCCGCTCTCTCCGGCTCCCGGAGACGAAGAAGCTGCTTCTTCGCGCAAAGACGATTCTGCCGCTCACAGTGCTCTGCGGTGTGCGCCTTCTTCCGAAAGAGGCCCTGAAGCGGTGCTTAGCTCTGCAGAGCACCGTACCTTCGTCTTTAGCCTCTCTTCTCGTCTACATCTTAGCAAAAAGCTTTTCCACTCTGTCTGGCAAGGAGAAACTGTGCCAGCACAGAAAACATCTCCCATCGTGTTCTAGAGGCTGCACGGAGGTCTGCCGAGTGTTTTGCAAGAAGAGAAAGAAAGTTGTCCAAAACAGCTTGCAATCCAATGTTCATGTGAATATAAAAGGCAGGAGTGTGGTCAGGTACTGTTTACTCTCAGTTGGCAAGCTGCGCACACAATCGCAGTGTTGTACAGCTTGTTTCATCACCTTTGCGAAGTTGCCGCTCTCTCCGGCTCCCGGAGACGAAGCAGCTGCTTCTTCACGCAAAGACGATTCTGCCGCTCACAGTGCTCTGCGGTGTGCGGCTTCTGCCGAAAGAGGTCCGGGAGCGGTGCTTAGCTCTGCAGAGCACCGTACCTTCGTCTTTAGCCTCTCTTCTCGTCTACATCTTAGCAAAAAGCTTTTCCACTCTCTCTGGCATGGAGAAACTCTGCCAGCACGGAAAACATATCCTATCGTGTTCTAGAGGCTGCACGGAGGTCTGCCGAGTGTTTTGCAAGAAGAGAAAGAAAGTTGTCCAAAACAGCTTGCAATCGAATGTTCATGTGAATAGAAAAGGCAGGAGAGTGCTCAGGTACTGTTTTCTCTCAGTTGGCAAGCTGCGCACACAATCGCAGTGTTGTACAGCTTGTTTCATCACCTTTGCGAAGTTGCCGCTCTCTCCGGCTCCCGGAGACGAAGAAGCTGCTTCTTCGCGCAAAGACGATTCTGCTGCTCACAGTGCTCTGCAATGTGTGTCTTCAGTCGAAAGAGGTCCGGAAGCGGTGCTTAGCTCTGCAGAGCACCGTACCTTCGTCTTTAGCCTCTCTTCTCGTCTACATCTTAGCAAAAAGCTTTTCCACTCTGTCTGGCAAGGAGAAACTGTGCCAGCACAGAAAATATCTCCCATCGTGTTCTAGAGGCAGCATGGAGATCTGCCGAGTGTTTTGCAAGAAGAGAAAGAAAGTTGTCCAAAACAGCTTGCAATCCAATGTTCATGTGAATAGAAAAGGCAGGAGAGTGCTCAGGTACTGTTTTCTCTCAGTTTTCAAGCTGCGCACACAATCGCAGTGTTGTACAGCTTGTTTCATCACCTTTGCGAAGTTGCCGCTCTCTCCGGCTCCCGGAGACGAAGAAGCTGCTTCTTCGCGCAAAGACGATTCTGCCGCTCACAGTGCTCTGCGGTGTGCGGCTTCTGCGGAAAGAAGCCAGGGAGCGGTGCTTAGCTCTGCAGAGCACCGTACCTTCGTCTTTAGCCTCTCTTCTCGTCTACATCTTAGCAAAAAGCTTTTCCACTCTGTCTGGCAAGGAGAAACTGTGCCAGCACAAAAAACATATCCTATCGTGTTCTAGAGGCTGCACGGAGGTCTGCCGAGTGTTTTGCAAGAAGGGAAAGAAAGTTGTCTAAAACAGCTTGCAATCCAATGTTCATGTGAATAGAAAAGGCAGGAGAGTGCTGAGGTACTGTTTTCTCTCAGTTGGCAAGCTGCGCACACAATCGCAGTGTTGTACAGCTTGTTTCATCACCTTTGCGAAGTTGCCGCTCTCTCCGGCTCCCGGAGACGAAGAAGCTGCTTCTTCGCGCAAAGACGATTCTGCCGCTCACAGTGCTCTGCCGTGTGCGCCTTGTGCCGAAAGAGGTCCGGGAGTGGTGCTTAGCTCTGCAGAGCACCATACCTTCGTCTTAAGCCTCTCTTCTCGTCTACATCTTAGCAAAAAGCTTTTCCACTCTGTCTGGCAAGGAGAAACTCTGCCAGCACAGAAAACATCTCCCATCGTGTTCTAGAGGCTGCACGGAGGTCTGCCGAGTGTTTTGCAAGAAGAGAACGAAATTTGTCCAATACAGCTTGCAATCGAATGTTCATGTGATTACAAAAGGCAGGAGAGTGCTCAGGTACTGTTTTCTCTCAGTTTGCAAGCTGCGCACACAATCGCAGTGTTGTACAGCTTGTTTCATCACCTTTGCGAAGCTGCCGCTCTCTCCGGCTCCCGGAGACGAAGAAGCTGCTTCTTCGCACAAAGACGATTCTGCCGCTCACAGTGCTCTGCGGTGTGCGCCTTCTGCCGAAAGAGGTCCGGTAGCGATGCTTAGCTCTTCAGAGCACCGTACCTTCGTCTTTAGCCTCTCTTCTCGTCTACATCTTAGCAAAAAGCTTTTCCACTCTGTCTGGCAAGGAGAAACTGTGCCAGCACAGAAAACATCTCCCATCGTGTTCTAGAGGCTGCACGGAGGTCTGCCGAGTCTTTTGCAAGAAGAGAAAGAAAGTTGTCCAAAACAGCTTGCAATCCAATGTTCATGTGAATAGAAAAGGCAGGAGAGTGCTCAGGTACTGTTTTCTCTCAGTTGGCAAGCTGCGCACACAATCGCAGTGTTGTACAGCTTGTTTCATCACCTTTGCGAAGTTGCCGCTCTCTCCGGCTCCCGGAGACGAAGAAGCTGCTTCTTCGCGCAAAGACGATTCTGCCGCTCACAGTGCTCTGCGGTGTGCGCCTTCTGCCGAAAGAGGTCCGGGAGCGGTGCTTAGCTCTGCAGAGCACCGTACCTTCGTCTTTAGCCTCTCTTCTCGTCTACATCTTAGCAAAAAGCTTTTCCACTCTGTCTGGCAAGGAGAAACTCTGCCAGCACAGAAAACATCTCCCATCGTGTTCTAGAGGCTGCACGGAGGTCTGCCGAGTGTTTTGCAAGAAGAGAAAGAAAGTTGTCCAAAACAGCTTGCAATCCAATATTCATGTGAATAAAAAAGGCAGGAGAGTGGTCAGGTACTGTTTTCTCTCAGTTTTCAAGCTGCGCACACAATCGCAGTGTTGTACAGCTTGTTTCATCACCTTTGCGAAGTTGCCGCTCTCTCCGGCTCCCGGAGACGAAGAAGCTGCTTCTTCGCGCAAAGACGATTCTGCCGCTCACAGTGCTCTGCGGTGTGCGGCTTCTGCCGAAAGAGGTCCGGGAGCGGTGCTTAGCTCTGCAGAGCACCGTACCTTCGTCTGTAGCCTCTCTTCTCGTCTACATCTTAGCAAAAAGCTTTTCCACTCTGTCTGGCAAGGAGAAATCTACCAGCACGGAAAACATATCCTATCGTGTCCTAGAGGCTGCACGGAGGTCTGCCGAGTGTTTTGCAAGAAGAGAAAGAAAGTTGTCCAAAACAGCTTGCAATCGAATGTTCATGTGAATAGAAAAGGCAGGAGAGTGCTCAGGTACTGTTTTCTCTCAGCTGGCAAGCTGCGCACACAATCGCAGTGTTGTACAGCTTGTTTCATCACCTTTGCGAAGTTGCCGCTCTCTCCGGCTCCCGGAGACGAAGAAGCTGCTTCTTCGCGCAAAGACGATTCTGCCGCTCACAGTGCTCTGCGGTGTGCGTCTTCAGTCGAAAGAGGCCCTGAAGCGGTGCTTAGCTCTGCAGAGCACCGTACCTTCGTCTTTAGCCTCTCTTCTCGTCTACATCTTAGCAAAAAGCTTTTCCACTCTGTCTGGCAAGGAGAAACTCTGCCAGCACGGAAAACATATCCTATCGTGTTCTAGAGGCTGCACGGAGGTCTGCCGAGTGTTTTGCAAGAAGAGAAAGAAAGTTGTCCAAAACAGCTTGCAATCCAATGTTCATGTGAATAGAAAAGGCAGGAGAGTGCTCAGGTACTGTTTTCTCTCTGTTTTCAAGCTGCGCACACAATCGCAGTGTTGTACAGCTTGTTTCATCACCTTTGCGAAGTTGCCGCTCTCTCCGGCTCCCGGAGACGAAGAAGCTGCTTCTTCGCGCAAAGACGATTCTGCTGCTCACAGTGCTCTGCAATGTGTGTCTTCAGTCGAAAGAGGTCCCGAAGCAGTGCTTAGCTCTGCAGAGCACCGTACCTTCCTGTTTAGCCTCTCTTCTCGTCTACATCTTAGCAAAAAGCTTTTCCACTCTGTCTGGCAAGGAGAAACTGTGCCAGCACAGAAAACATCTCCCATCGTGTTCTAGAGGCTGCATGGAGGTCTGCCGAGTGTTTTGCAAGAAGAGAAAGAAAGTTGTCCAAAACAGCTTGCAATCCAATGTTCATGTGAATAGAAAAGGCAGGAGAGTGGTCAGGTACTGTTTTCTCTCAGTTTTCAAGCTGCGCACACAATCGCAGTGTTGTACAGCTTGTTTCATCACCTTTGCGAAGTTGCCGCTCTCTCCGTCTCCCGGAGACGAAGAAGCTGCTTCTTCGCGCAAAGACGATTCTGCTGCTCACAGTGCTCTGCGGTGTGCGCCTTCTGCCGAAAGAGGTCCGGGAGCGGTGCTTAGCTCTGCAGAGCACCGTACTTTCGTCTTTAGCCTCTCTTCTCGTCTACATCTTAGCAAAAAGCTTTTCCACTCTGTCTGGCAAGGAGAAACTGTGCCAGCACAGAAAACATCTCCCATCGTGTTCTAGAGGCTGCACAGAGGTCTGCCGAGGGTTTTGCAAGAAGAGAAAGAATGTTGTCCAAAACAGCTTGCAATCGAATGTTCATGTGAATAGAAAAGGCAGGAGAGACGTCAGGTACTGTTTTCTCTCAGTTGGCAAGCTGCGCACACAATTGCAGTGTTGCGCAGCTTGTTTCATCACCTTTGCAAAGTTGCCGCTCTCTCCGGCTCCCGGAGACGAAGAAGCTGCTTCTTCGCGCAAAGACGATTCTGCCGCTCACAGTGCTCTGCGGTGTGCGCCTTCTGCCGAAAGAAGTCCGGGAGCGTTGCTTAGCTCTGCAGAGCACCGTACCTTCGTCTTTAGCCTCTCTTCTCGTCTACATCTTAGCAAAAAGCTTTTCCACTCTGTCTGGCAAGGAGAAACTGTGCCAGCACAAAAAACATCTCCCATCGTGTTCTAGAGGCTGCACGGAGGTCTGCCGAGTGTTTTGCAAGAAGAGAAAGAAAGTTGTCCAAAACAGCTTGCAATCCAATGTTCATGTGAATAGAAAAGGCAGGAGAGTGCTCAGGTACTGTTTTCTCTCAGTTTTCAAGCTGCGCACACAATCGCAGTGTTGTACAGCTTGTTTCATCACCTTTGCGAAGTTGCCGCTCTCTCCGGCTCCCGGAGACGAAGAAGCTGCTTCTTCGCGCAAAGACGATTCTGCCGCTCACAGTGCTCTGCGGTGTGCGCCTTCTGCCGAAAGAGGTCCGGGAGCGGTGCTTAGCTCTGCAGAGCACCGTATCTTCGTCTTTAGCCTCTCTTCTCGTCTACATCTTAGCAAAAAGCTTTTCCACTCTGTCTGGCAAGGAGAAACTGTGCCAGCACAGAAAACATCTCCCATCGTGTTCTAGAGGCTGCACGGAGGTCTGCCGAGTGTTTTGCAAGAAGAGAAAGAAAGTTGTCCAAAACAGCTTGCAATCCAATGTTCATGTGAATAGAAAAGGCAGGAGAGTGCTCAGGTACTGTTTTCTCTCAGTTGGCAAGCTGCGCACACAATCGCAGTGTTGTACAGCTTGTTTCATCACCTTTGCGAAGTTGCCGCTCTCTCCGGCTCCCGGAGACGAAGAAGCTGCTTCTTCGCGCAAAGACGATTCTGCCGCTCACAGTGCTCTGCGGTGTGCGCCTTCTTCCGAAAGAGGCCCTGAAGCGGTGCTTAGCTCTGCAGAGCACCGTACCTTCGTCTTTAGCCTCTCTTCTCGTCTACATCTTAGCAAAAAGCTTTTCCACTCTGTCTGGCAAGGAGAAACTCTGCCAGCACAGAAAACATCTCCCATCGTGTTCTAGAGGCTGCACGGAGGTCTGCCGAGTGTTTTGCAAGAAGAGAAAGAAAGTTGTCCAAAACAGCTTGCAATCGAATGTTCATGTGAATAGAAAAGGCAGGAGAGTGGTCAGGTACTGTTTTCTCTCAGTTGGCAAGCTGCGCACACAATCGCAGTGTTGCACAGCTTGTTTCATCACCTTTGCGAAGTTGCCGCTCTCTCCGGCTCCCGGAGACGAAGAAGCTGCTTCTTCGCGCAAAGACGATTCTGCCGCTCACAGTGCTCTGCGGTGTGCGCCTTCTGCCGAAAGAGGTCCGGGAGCGGTGCTTAGCTCTGCAGAGCACCGTACCTTCGTCTTTAGCCTCTCTTCTCGTCTACATCTTAGCAAAAAGCTTTTCCACTCTGTCTGGCAAGGAGAAACTGTGCCAGCACAGAAAACATCTTCCATCGTGTTCTAGAAGCTGCACGGAGGTCTGCCGAGTGTTTTGCAAGAAGAGAAAGAAAGTTGTCCAAAACAGCTTGCAATCGAATACTCATGTGAATAGAAAAGCAGGAGAGTGCTCAGATGTTGGAATCCATAAGGTTAGAGGGTTTTTAGGAAATGGTTAAAAAAGTATAGGCCTCAGACTGAAGTTCTGGTAGCATTGCAAATGCAAGCAGAAAAGTTTCCCATGCAAGCAGAAAAGTTTCCCAAGCAGTAGACGTGACAAATAACAATAGATCTCTGTAGAATTGGTTTTAGGATGGCAACAAGGTTATTTAATGTATATCTTTAGAAGGTGAGCATGAATAGAGCTCTGTTCATTGTCTCTTATGAACCAGTCTTTGTTTTAGCTACGATTACGTATACTTTCTGGGATTGGATAGAATGCTTGTCAATATGTGTTTTCTGTGTGTGATTGGCTGAACCCTAGATTGAGATGATTTTATGTATTGCTGTATGACCCCTCCTGGAGGAGACATTTTGGGGTGGATCAGTGAGCTGTCATGTCTCCTTCTTGTATTATGAGACTGATGTGCTGGAAATAAAATCAGAAATCTCTTCACTGGTCTGTTTACAATGTTATCCATATTTGGATATTTTGCCGCGGCCTAGTGGGTTCCTTTTTTAAGACGTGGGTTCCTGACACAATTGGACTTATATCTACCCATCCCCCGACAAATGGTGCCCCGTCCGAGGACGTAGAATAGAAGAAAAAAGAAAAATCGTGGATGTACCAGCCGCGGAGACCCAAGTGTTAACAAGGAGGACACTGTATCATCTCTCCCGCGGAAGCCAAGAAAATTGTAAGTAACTATTTCGGGAGAGCGCTTGGGTGACGTTGGGAGCAAATATAGAGAAAAAGAAAAATTATTAAAAGAACACAAAAATGGGAACGAATTTATCAAAAGTTGAATGGGATGTTTTTCATCAATTAGAGACAATGTTACAAGAAAAAGGTCACTCTGAAATCTCAAAAACTGAGCTTAAAAACGTACTTATCTGGGTTAAGGCGAATACGCAAGATTTGAATTTGCAGTCTGCTTTTACTTTTCATTTTTGGGATCAGATAAACTGGAGAATCTATAATCTAGTTTCTCTCAAAAAAGATGAAAGCTTAAGAGAACTTATGCCGATTTGTAGAGCTCTGTTGGAGTGTTTTAAACAAACTGATAATAATAAGATCAACTTGGACTCAGAAAACAAAGCTTCTGGCTCTATCTCTTTAAATGCCAGTAAACCGGAGACTGCGTGTGTATCGGAGAATGTAACAAGTGTTGTTTCAAATGTTGACACTAATGCTTTGAACTCTGTTGAAAAAAATCATCCTTCTCTCTCTCTGGGAAAAAATGAGACTCTTTCGGACTTTTCTTCGTGTTGTTCTGTTAATGTAAAAATATGTGACTCTTGTAAGGGGGATGGGACAAAGTGTGTAAAAGATGGGAATGAAAAAGTGATTGTACTTCCTAAAATTGTTTGCACAGGGACACTGAAACCTGAATGGGATTCTGTTGGGCCTGGGGTGGAGGCTGAAGTGGCTGCTTCCACTCGGGAAATTGCGGTTCCGGGGAACTCTTTTTCAGTTAAGCAAAAATATGGTTGTTCTGGTGGTTGTCAATCTAAAGATACAGAGAAAGAGAAACTGGTTTTAATTCAAAGGGTGGAGTCCTTTGAAAGGATGGATAACTCTCAAAAACCTGAAAAAACACGGGTTGAGTTTTTAAGATGCCATGATCCTAATTCTTGTACTTTAAAACAAAACCATGTAAGTTTAAAACCTGGATTTGGGGACTCCCAAGCTGAGTTTTTCTTGGCAGGGAGACAATGTGAAACTTGTAGTAAAGTATCGAACTCAAGGTTAAATGGCACTGTTCCCAGAAGAAAGGAACACGCCTCTGTCCTGGCCCCTTTGGGTCGGGCTTCAGAGGAGGCGTGCTGTTTGTGGGAGTCCACCCTCCCGGCCCCTCTGGGTTGGGCTTCAGAGGAGGCGTGTTGTTATGGCCGAGTTCCTGGAGTTGGCAGAACTCCTGGACAAGAGTACAGTGTCCCTGTCAGGAATTTGGATTTGGGCAGAGTGCCTGGAAGGTTTGGATTTAGTGATTTTTCAGAATCAGAAAATGTATTGGTTAAAAGTAAAGGTCAGCCTGTCATTGATCGAAGTGACAATTTTGATTTTCCATTGAATTTACCTGATTGGTCATACATTAATCAGAAACTAGAAAAAGATTCGGATTTAAGGGAACAATATCTTGCTTTACCAGTAAAATATGGAAGAAATGATAGAAATCCAAAATATGAAAGACTTGATCATCATGATATAAAGGAGTTGCGACAGGCTTTGAAAGAGAGTGGATTTTCTTCGCCCTATTTTAACAGTGTGTTGAAAAATACTTTTAACTCTTATGATTTAGTTCCTGCTGATTGCAGGAATGTGGCTTCTCTGATCTTAACCAATTCACAGTACCTACTATGGGAAATACAATGGAAAAAACTACTTAACAAGTTGGTTGAAGGATATGCAAATACTGATTATGCTAATCTAGATGTTGCTCAATTAGCTGGTGATTCACCTTACAATAGGCCTGAAAATCAAGCAGCTGAACTGCCTCGGCCTGTGTTAACAGACATTAAGGATGCTGCTAGAAAGGCCTTGCTTTCACTTGAGCCTGCTGGCTCACACTTGAATTCATATCCACTGATCAGACAAGGTGAAACTGAATCTTATGGTTCTTTTTTGGATAGATTAACTCAAGCAGTTGAAAGGCAATGTCCAGATGAACAAGCCCGCTCTTATATCATTCAAAATCTTGCTTCTGTAAATGCTAATAATGAATGTAGAAAGATTATTTTAGCTTTGCCTGATCAGCCTCCAACAGGCAGATGCTAACAGCTTGCAGTAGACTTATGGGTTCACAAAATGTTGTAAATTCACAGGTCAATGCTTTGGAAAAAACACTGGAACACAATTTGACACAACGAATAGATAAAATTGAAAAGTTTTTAGAAAAACATTGGGAAAATTCTGTTAATGCTGTAAAAGTAGATCCTAATAAAAAGCCTGTCTGCTTTGGTTGTGGTAAATTAGGACACCTTAAAAAGGATTGTCGTGGGACATCAAATCAAATTTCTATTTGCCCTCGATGCCGAAAAGGAAGGCATCTTGCTAAATTTTGTCACTCACTATTTGATATCAATGGCAACCCACTGTCTTTAAGCTTCAGAAACAGCGTGTTCCACCGCGCTCAGACACAAATTGTGGTACCCACTGGCAATGGGTGAATATTCTCACTAGGCTGGTCATGTCACAAAAGGATTGTCATATGTAAAGATTCCAATCAAAGTGACTTTCTACCTATCATAGGATGTGATTGTCATGATGTATATGATCTGCTAATGTCTTGTTGTACAAGTTTTGTCCTCAGTTCACAGAAATTTCCAGGATTCAGGATTCTACTACTACATGGATGATCTGCTCATCACAGCTTCAACGCGGACAGAGATGCAGCAAACCTGTGCTGGTGTTGGGACTGAAATCCAAAAGGCTGGACTTGATATTTCTACAACTAAACTCCAAGGATACAACAAAGATTCAAGACTGAGACATCAATTCTTCAAAAAAAGACCATCAACTCTTCAAAGAAGACAACCTCATCACTGGACTTTGACTGTGGTTTGAGTTTTCAGCTTTTCCCTCAGCCTTTTAATTTAGTCACAGATTTTGCTTATGTTGCTAATGTTAATGTTCAATTTTAAAAGATGTTAGTAATGAAACTTTACATCGTTGGCTTTCATGTCTTTTTACAACTTTGCAATAATCCATGAACTAATCCATGTTTGTTTCTCACATTAAGGTATTCATGTTTCCATGGACACGTTCTCTGGTGCAGTTTTTGCTTCCCTTCACACAGGTGAAACTGGCAGTCATGCCTGTCATCATTTCCTGCAAGCTTTTGCTTCATTGGGTGTACCCCAAGAAGTAAAAACTGACAACGGTCCCGCATATATATCTCAAAAATTGGCCACATTTTTAAATGAATGGGGTGTTTGACACATTTTTGGTATTCCCCACTCTCCCACAAGCCAAGCAATCATTGAAAGAACACATCAAACCCTAAAACGCATATTAGATCAACAGAGAGGGGGAACAGAGATAACCCCACAGATGAGACTGAGTAAGGCTATGTACGTTTTTCAAGTGAAGGTCCATTTTGATTAATAATTTGGGGAAAGGGTATGCTTCTATCTCCACAGGTGCTGGAATTAAGTGGGTTCCTGCCAAAAACGTCAAACCATATCGCACTTCAGAACCTGTTGTCGAATCCAGAACCGAGGAAGCAAGTACGCAGACGTGAACCAAATCGAAGGATCCCGGGTCTCGCCTGACGCCTCTTGTGCCTGACGTTCTTTGTGCATCGGTGGAACCCATGAACTCTGATTTTGTGCCAATGTTATTCATGAGTATACTAATTGAATGCTGAATGTTTGCTTTACAAAATTAATATTTGGCTGAAAACTTAGGTTGTCGTTTTTGTGTAGAAAGAATTTTGCCAAAACTTAGTTCTTGAAAGAGATGGGGAAAAATCAAATGGTATACTTGTTTTGCTTGATTTTAATTGTTTTTTGTCGTGCAGATTTGCCTGTGGATCAACCGAAAACGAATGTTTGGGTGACCTTAGCCAAGGCTGCTGGATCGGATACTGTATGTCTGTCTAATTCGGAACCAGAAAAGCCTTTTTCAACCTGTCTGGTTGGTGTGCCAGTGAAAGAGTTGCCTTTGATCAAAAAACAATCTAATGGTAAACCAAGTGGAATTGACAATGGAAACAGTCCTTCCTTCAATTGGAATATTTGGTCCAAAAAACTCCTTAGGGCAGCATCTGAATCTCAAGAATTGGAAATCCTTGGTTCTTTGACCATGGATTTTTGTTTTACTTTCATGACTCATGCCTGGCGAAAAGGTGATCCCCCAAAGTTCAGTGTTACTCCTCTTTATTTTGCATATAAAAATTTGAGTTTTTGGTGTAATGTTTCGAATAGTTGGGATGTGTTTCCAGAGATGGATCAATATCCACGGCAATTGCCGAAAGGGTATTGGTTCATCTGCGGAGACAGAGCTTGGCAAGGCATTCCAGCTCACCTTGAAGGTGGCCCTTGTATCATTGGCATGCTCACCATAATTGCCCCCACTGCAAAAGCAGGGATGAAAAAGAAACAAAGGAGAACGAGAGCTGTTCCTCATTATGATGAGAACTGTCAGAGTGATTTTATGCCTTGGAATGCCGCCAGAAGGGTTTCAGCAGGTATATTTTTACCACAATTGGCTTCAGCAGTGGCATTGAGACAATTAGATCGAGTTGGATGTTGGCTGAGCAAACAAGCTAATGCCACATCCTCCGCAATCAGTGATATGTTGACCGATGTTGATAGTATTAGACATGCTACTCTTCAAAACAGAGCAGCCATTGATTTTCTTTTACTGGCACAAGGACATGGTTGTGAGGAATTTGAAGGATTGTGTTGTATGAATTTGTCTGATCATTCTGAATCCATTCACAAAAGCATTCAAAAATTAAAGGATCTGACAGCCCAAATTAAAGAAGATGGAGGTTCCTGGCTGGATGATTTGTTTCAAAATTGGAATTTTGCACCTTGGCTAAGGCAACTTTGCAAGATAGGTCTTTACGTATTAGGTGTTCTAATACTGATATTGATAGTGGTACCTTGTATACTCTGTTGTGTTCGGCGAATGATGAACAAAACAGTCCGAGAAGTTTTTGTCATTCAAGCAGGAGAATTAGGAAGTAGAAGCACGGAGAGTGTACGAAATCTTACGAAAGCAGTAGATGAAGGCATTGACATGAACAAAGGTTTTGAATTAAGGCCTTGGAATCGACCAGAGTTTTTCGAACGATAACTTGTGACTGTTGCCGAACGTGAATCATACCTCTTTCAAGAATTAGGTTTTCACAGCATCAAGTTGCTGTGCCGTAATATAGCAATACTTCAGTTTAGTGAAAATAGGTCTTCAACAGATAATAAGCAGAAATTTTGCAATAGAGCTATGAAACGCAAGTAGTAAGCGACAAGAAAATGAAAGTTTCTGTGTCAAACAGAGAGGGGGAAATGTTGGAATCCATAAGGTTAGAGGGTTTTTAGGAAATGGTTAAAAAAGTATAGGCCTCAGACTGAAGTTCTGTTAGCATTGCAAATGCAAGCAGAAAAGTTTCCCATGCAAGCAGAAAAGTTTCCCAAGCAGTAGACGTGACAAATAACAATAGATCTCTGTAGAATTGGTTTTAGGATGGCAACAAGGTTATTTAATGTATATCTTTAGAAGGTTAGCATGAATAGAGCTCTGTTCATTGTCTCTTATGAACCAGTCTTTGTTTTAGCTACGATTACGTATACTTTCTGGGATTGGATAGAATGCTTGTCAATATGTGTTTTCTGTGTGTGATTGGCTGAACCCTAGATTGAGATGATTTTATGTATTGCTGTATGACCCCTCCTGGAGGAGACATTTTGGGGTGGATCAGTGAGCTGTCATGTCTCCTTCTTGTATTATGAGACTGATGTGCTGGAAATAAAATCAGAAATCTCTTCACTGGTCTGTTTACAATGTTATCCATATTTGGATATTTTGCCGCGGCCTAGTGGGTTCCTTTTTTAAGACGTGGGTTCCTGACACAATTGGACTTATATCTACCAATCCCCCGACACTCAGGTACTGTTTTCTCTCAGTTTTCAAGCTGCGCACACAATCGCAGTGTTGTACAGCTTGTTTCATCACCTTTGCGAAGCTGCCGCTCTCTCCGGCTCCCGGAGACGAAGAAGCTGCTTCTTCGCGCAAAGACGATTCTGCCGCTCACAGTGCTCTGCGGTGTGCGCCTTCTGCCGAAAGAAGCCCGGGAGCGGTGCTTAGCTCTGCAGAGCACCGTACCTTCGTCTTTAGCCTCTCTTCTCGTCTACATCTTAGCAAAAAGCTTTTCCACTCTGTCTGGCAAGGAGAAACTGTGCCAGCACAGAAAACATCTCCCATCGTGTTCTAGAGGCTGCACGGAGGTCTGCCGAGTGTTTTGCAAGAAGAGAAAGAAAGTTGTCCAAAACAGCTTGCAATCGAATGTTCATGTGAATAGAAAAGGCGGGAGAGTGCTGAGGTACTGTTTTCTCTCAGTTGGCAAGCTGCGCACACAATCGCAGTGTTGTACAGTTTGTTTCATCACGTTTGCGAAGTTGCCGCTCTCTCCGGCTCCCGGAGACGAAGAAGCTGCTTCTTCGCGCAAAGACGATTCTGCCGCTACAGTGCTCTGCAGTGTGTCTCTTCAGTCGAAAGAGGCCCTGAAGCGGTGCTTAGCTCTGCAGAGCACCGTACCTTCGTCTTTAGCCTCTCTTCTCGTCTACATCTTAGCAAAAAGCTTTTCCACTCTGTCTGGCAAGGAGAAACTCTGCCAGCAAAGAAAACATCTCCCATCGTGTTCTAGACGCTGCACGGAGGTCTGCCGAGTGTTTTGCAAGAAGAGAAAGAAAGTTGTCCAAAACAGCTTGCAATCCAATGTTCATGTGAATAGAAAAGGCAGGAGAGTGCTCAGGTACTGTTTTCTCTCAGTTGGCAAGCTGCGCACACAATCGCAGTGTTGTAGAGATTGTTTCATCACCTTTGCGAAGTTGCCGCTCTCTCCGGCTCCCGGAGACGAAGAAGCTGCTTCTTCGCGCAAAGACGATTCTGCCGCTACAGTGCTCTGCGGTGTGCGCCTTCTGCCAATAGAGGCCCGGGAGCGGTGCTTAGCTCTGCAGAGCACCATACCTTCGTCTTTAGCCTCTCTTCTCGTCTACATCTTAGCAAAAAGCTTTTCCACTCTGTCTGGCAAGGAGAAACTGTGCCAGCACAGAAAACATCTCCCATCGTGTTCTAGAGGCTGCACGGAGGTCTGCCGAGTGTTTTGCAAGAAGAGAAAGAAAGTTGTCCAAAACAGCTTGCAATCGAATGTTCATGTGATTATAAAAGGCAGGAGAGTGGTCAGGTACTGTTTTCTATCAGTTGGCAAGCTGCGCACACAATCGCAGTGTTGCACAGCTTGTATCATCACCTTTGCGAAGTTGCCGCTCTCTCCGGCTCCCGGAGACGAAGAAGCTGCTTCTTCGCGCAAAGACGATTCTGCCGCTCACAGTGCTCTGCGGTGTACGCCTTCGGCCGAAAGAGGTCCGGGAGCGGTGCTTAGCTCTGCAGAGCACCGTACCTTCGTCTTTAGCCTCTCTTCTCATCTACATCTTAGCAAAAAGCTTTTCCACTCTGTCTGGCAAGGAGAAACTGTGCCAGCACAGAAAACATCTCCCATCGTGTTCTAGAGGCTGCACGGAGGTCTGCCGAGTGTTTTGCAAGAAGAGAAAGAAAGTTGTACAAAACAGCTTGCAATTGAATACTCATGTGAATAGAAAAGGCAGGAGAGTGCTCAGGTACTGTTTTCTCTCAGTTTTCAAGCTGCGCACACAATCGCAGTGTTGTACAGCTTGTTTCATCACCTTTGCGAAGCTGCCGCTCTCTCCGGCTCCCGGAGACGAAGAAGCTGCTTCTTTGCGCAAAGACGATTCTGCCGCTCACAGTGCTCTGCGGTGTGCGCCTTCTGCCGAAAGAGGTCCGGGAGCGGTGCTTAGCTCTGCAGAGCACCGTACCTTCGTCTTTAGCCTCTCTTCTCGTCTACATCTTAGCAAAAAGCTTTTCCACTCTGTCTGGCAAGGAGAAACTGTGCCAGCACGGAAAACATATCCTATCGTGTTCTAGAGGCTGCACGGAGGTCTGCCGAGTGTTTTGCAAGAAGAGAAAGAAAGTTGTCAAAAACAGCTTGCAATCGAATATTCATGTGAATAGAAAAGGCAGGAGAGTGCTGAGGTACTGTTTTCTCTCAGTTTTCAAGCTGCGCACACAATCGCAGTGTTGTACAGCTTGTTTCATCACCTTTGCGAAGTTGCCGCTCTCTCCGGCTCCCGGAGACGAAGAAGCTGCTTGTTCGCGCAAAGACGATTCTGCCGCTACAGAGCTCTGCGGTGTGTGTCTTCAGTCGAAAGAGGCCCTGAAGCGGTGCTTAGCTCTGCAGAGCACCGTACCTTCGTCTTTAGCCTCTCTTCTCGTCTACATCTTAGCAAAAAGCTTTTCCACTCTGTCTGGCAAGGAGAAACTGTGCCAGCACAGAAAACATCTCCCATCGTGTTCTATAGGCTGCACGGTGGTCTGCCGAGTGTTTTGAAAGAAGAGAAAGAAAGTTGTCCAAAACAGCTTGCAATCCAATGTTCATGTGAATGGAAAAGGCAGGAGAGTGGTCAGGTACTGTTTTCTCTCACTTGGCAAGCTGCGCACACAATCGCAGTGTTGCACAGCTTGTTTCATCACCTTTGCGAAGTTGCCGCTCTCTGCGGCTCCCGGAGACGAAGAAGCTGCTTCCTCACGCAAAGACGATTCTGCCGCTCACAGTGCTCTGCGGTGTGCGGCTTCTGCCGAAAGAGGTCCGGGAGCTGTGCTTAGCTCTGCAGAGCACCGTACCTTCGTCTTTAGCCTCTCTTCTCGTCTACATCTTAGCAAAAAGCTTTTCCACTCTGTCTGGCAAGGAGAAACTGTGCCAGCACAGAAAACATCTCCCATCGTGTTCTAGAGGCTGCACGGAGGTCTGCCGAGTGTTTTGCAAGAAGAGAAAGAAAGTTGTCCAAAACAGCTTGCAATCCAATGTTCATGTGTATAGAAAAGGCAGGAGAGTGGTCAGGTACTGTTTTCTCTCTGTTTTCAAGCTGCGCACACAATCGCAGTGTTGTACAGCTTGTTTCATCACCTTTGCGAAGCTGCCGCTCTCTCCGGCTCCCGGAGACGAAGAAGCTGCTTCTTCGCGCAAAGACGATTCTGCCGCTCACAGTGCTCTGCGGTGTGCGCCTTCTGCCGAAAGAGGTCCGGGAGCGGTGCTTAGCTCTGCAGAGCACCGTACCTTCGTCTGTAGCCTCTCTTCTTGTCTACATCTTAGCAAAAAGCTTTTCCACTCTGTCTGGCAAGGAGAAACTCTGCCAGCACAAAAAACATCTCCCATCGTGTTCTAGAGGCTGCACGGAGGTCTGCCGAGAGTTTTGAAAGAAGAGAAAGAAAGTTTTCCAAAACAGCTTGCAATCCAATGTTCATGTGAATAGAAAAGGCAGGAGAGTGCTCAGGTACTGTTTTCTCTCAGTTGGCAAGCTGCGCACACAATCGCAGTGTTGCACAGCTTGTTTCATCACCTTTGCGAAGTTGCCGCTCTCTCCGGCTCCCGGAGACGAAGAAGCTGCTTCTTCGCGCAAAGACGATTCTGCCGCTCACAGTGCTCTGCGGTGTGCGCCTTCTGCCGAAAGAGGTCCTGAAGCGGTGCTTAGCTCTGCAGAGCACCGTACCTTCGTCTTTAGCCTCTCTTCTCGTCTACATCTTAGCAAAAAGCTTTTCCACTCTGTCTGGCAAGGAGAAACTCTGCCAGCACGGAAAACATCTCCCATCGTGTTCTAGAGGCTGCACGGAGGTCTGCCGAGTGTTTTGCAAGAAGAGAAAGAATGTTGTCCAAAACAGCTTGCAATCGAATACTCATGTGAATAGAAAAGGCTGGAGAGTGGTCAGGTACTGTTTTCTCTCAGTTTTCAAGCTGCGCACACAATCGCAGTGTTGCACAGCTTGTTTCATCACCTTTGCGAAGTTGCCGCTCTCTCCGGCTCCCGGAGACGAAGAAGCTGCTTCTTCGCGCAAAGACGATTCTGCTGCTCACAGTGCTCTGCGGTGTGCGCCTTCTGCCGAAAGAGGTCCTGAAGCGGTGCTTAGCTCTGCAGAGCACCGTACCTTCGTCTTTAGCCTCTCTTCTCGTCTACATCTTAGCAAAAAGCTTTTCCACTCTGTCTGGCAAGGAGAAACTCTGCCAGCACAGAAATCATCTCCCATCGTGTTCTAGAGGCTGCACGGAGGTCTGCCGAGTGTTTTGCAAGAAGAGAAAGAAAGTTGTCCAAAACAGCTTGCAATCGAATATTCATGTGGCTAGAAAAGGCAGGAGAGTGCTGAGGTACTGTTTTCTCTCAGTTGGCAAGCTGCGCACACAATCGCAGTGTTGTACAGCTGGTTTCATCACCTTTGCGAAGTTGCCGCTCTCTGCGGATCCCGGAGACGAAGAAGCTGCTTCTTCGCGCAAAGACGATTCTGCCGCTCACAGTGCTCTGCGGTGTGCGCCTTCTGCCGAAAGAGGTCCGGGAGCGGTGCTTAGCTCTGCAGAGCACCGTACCTTCGTCTTTAGCCTCTCTTCTCGTCTACATCTTAGCAAAAAGCTTTTCCACTCTGTCTGGCAAGGAGAAACTGTGCCAGCACAGAAAACATCTCCCATCGTGTTCTAGAGGCTGCACGGAGGTCTGCCGAGTGTTTTGCAAGAAGAGAAAGAAAGTTGTCCAAAACAGCTTGCAATCGAATACTCATGTGAATAGAAAAGGCAGGAGAGTGCTCAGGTACTGTTTTCTCTCAGTTTTCAAGCTGCGCACACAATCGCAGTGTTGTACAGCTTGTTTCATCACCTTTGCGAAGCTGCCGCTCTCTCCGGCTCCCGGAGACGAAGAAGCTGCTTCTTCGCGCAAAGACGATTCTGCCGCTCACAGTGCACTGCAGTGTGTGTCTTCAGTCGAAAGAGGCCCTGAAGCGGTGCTTAGCTCTGCAGAGCACCGTACCTTCGTCTTTAGCCTCTCTTCTCGTCTACATCTTAGCAAAAAGCTTTTCCACTCTGTCTGGCAAGGAGAAACTCTGCCAGCACGGAAAACAAATCCTATCGTGTTCTAGAGGCTGCACGGAGGTCTGCCGAGTGTTTTGCAAGAAGAGAAAGAAAGTTGTCAAAAACAGCTTGCAATCGAATATTCATGTGAATAGAAAAGGCAGGAGAGTGCTGAGGTACGGTTTTCTCTCAGTTGGCAAGCTGCGCACACAATCGCAGTGTTGTACAGCTTGTTTCATCACCTTTGCGAAGTTGCCGCTCTCTCCGGCTCCCGGAGACGAAGAAGCTGCTTCTTCGCGCAAAGACGATTCTGCCGCTACAGAGCTCTGCGGTGTGTGTCTTCAGTCGAAACAGGACCTGAAGCGGTGCTTAGCTCTGCAGAGCACCGTACCTTCGTCTTTAGCCTCTCTTCTCGTCTACATCTTAGCAAAAAGCTTTTCCACTCTGTCTGGCAAGAAGAACTGTGCCAGCACAGAAAACATCTCCCATCGTGTTCTAGAGGCTGCACGGTGGTCTGCCGAGTGTTTTGCAAGAAGAGAAAGAAAGTTGTCCAAAACAGCTTGCAATCCAAAGTTCATGTGAATGGAAAAGGCAGGAGAGTGGTCAGGTACTGTTTTCTCTCACTTGGCAAGCTGCGCACACAATCGCAGTGTTGTACTGCTGGTTTCATCACCTTTGCGAAGTTGCCGCTCTCTCCGGCTCCCGGAGACGAAGAAGCTGCTTCCTCACGCAAAGACGATTCTGCCGCTCACAGTGCTCTGCGGTGTGCGGCTTCTGCCGAAAGAGGTCCGGGAGCGGTGCTTAGCTCTGCAGAGCACCGTACCTTCGTCTTTAGCCTCTCTCCTCGTCTACATCTTAGCAAAAAGCTTTTCCACTCTGTCTGGCAAGGAGAAACTGTGCCAGCACAGAAAACATCTCCCATCGTGTTCTAGAGGCTGCACGGACGTCTGCCGAGTGTTTTGCAAGAAGAGAAAGAAAGTTGTCCAAAACAGCTTGCAATCCAATGTTCATGTGAATAGAAAAGGCAGGAGAGTGCTCAGGTACTGTTTTCTCTCAGTTTTCAAGCTGCGCACACAATCGCAGTGTTGTACAGCTTGTTTCATCACCTTTGCGAAGCTGCCGCTCTCTCCGGCTCCCGGAGACGAAGAAGCTGCTTCTTCGCGCAAAGACGATTCTGCCGCTCACAGTGCTCTGCGGTGTGCGCCTTCTGCCGAAAGAGGTCCGGGAGCGGTGCTTAGCTCTGCAGAGCACCGTACCTTCGTCTTTAGCCTCTC
The DNA here is from genome assembly GCF_028551555.1 of Melozone crissalis. Lineage (NCBI taxonomy): Eukaryota > Metazoa > Chordata > Aves > Passeriformes > Passerellidae > Melozone > Melozone crissalis. Next base: position 54,326 of record NW_026535814.1, read on the forward strand.
TTCTCGTCTACATCTTAGCAAAAAGCTTTTCCACTCTGTCTGGCAAGGAGAAACTGTGCCAGCACAGAAAACATCTCCCATCGTGTTCTAGAGGCTGCACGGAGGTCTGCCGAGTGTTTTGCAAGAAGAGAAAGAAAGTTGTCCAAAACAGCTTGCAATCCAATGTTCATGTGAATAGAAAAGGCAGGAGAGTGGTCAGGTACTGTTTTCTCTCAATTGGCAAGGTGCGCACACAATCGCAGTGTTGTACAGCTTGTTTCATCACCTTTGCGAAGTTGCCGCTCTCTCCGGCTCCCGGAGACGAAGAAGCTGCTTCTTCACGCAAAGACGATTCTGCCGCTCACAGTGCTCTGCGGTGTGCGGCTTCTGCCGAAAGAGGCCCGGGAGCGGTGCTTAGCTCTGCAGAGCACCGTACTTTCGTCTTTAGCCTCTCTTCTCGTCTACATCTTAGCAAAAAGCTTTTCCACTCTGTCTGGCAAGGAGAAACTCTACCAGCACAAAAAACATCTCCCATCGTGTTCTAGAGGCTGCACGGAGGTCTGCCGAGTGTTTTGCAAGAAGAGAAAGAAAGTTGTCCAAAACAGCTTGCAATCGAATGTTCATGTGAATAGAAAAGGCAGGAGAGTGGTCAGGTACTGTTTTCTCTCAGTTGGCAAGCTGCGCACACAATCGCAGTGTTGCACAGCTTGTTTCATCACCTTTGCGAAGTTGCCGCTCTCTCCGGCTCCCGGAGACGAAGAAGCTGCTTCTTCGCGCAAAGACGATTCTGCCGCTCACAGTGCTCTGCGGTGTGCGCCTTCTGCCGAAAGAGGTCCGGGAGCGGTGCTTAGCTCTGCAGAGCACCGTACCTTCGTCTTTAGCCTCTCTTCTCGTCTACATCTTAGCAAAAAGCTTTTCCACTCTGTCTGGCAAGGAGAAACTCTGCCAGCACGGAAAACATCTCCCATCGTGTTCTAGAGGCTGCACGGAGGTCTGCCGAGTGTTTTGCAAGAAGAGAAAGAATGTTGTCCAAAACAGCTTGCAATCGAATACTCATGTGAATAGAAAAGGCTGGAGAGTGGTCAGGTACTGTTTTCTCTCAGTTTTCAAGCTGCGCACACAATCGCAGTGTTGTACAGCTTGTTTCATCACCTTTGCGAAGCTGCCGCTCTCTCCGGCTCCCGGAGACGAAGAAGCTGCTTCTTCGCGCAAAGACGATTCTGCCGCTCACAGTGCTCTGCGGTGTGCGCCTTCTGCCGAAAGAGGTCCTGAAGCGGTGCTTAGCTCTGCAGAGCACCGTACCTTCGTCTTTAGCCTCTCTTCTCGTCTACATCTTAGCAAAAAGCTTTTCCACTCTGTCTGGCAAGGAGAAACTCTGCCAGCACGGAAAACATATCCTATCGTGTTCTAGAGGCTGCACGGAGGTCTGCCGAGTGTTTTGCAAGAAGAGAAAGAAAGTTGTCCAAAACAGCTTGCAATCGAATATTCATGTGGCTAGAAAAGGCAGGAGAGTGCTGAGGTACTGTTTTCTCTCAGTTGGAGAGCTGCGCACACAATCGCAGTGTTGTACAGCTGGTTTCATCACCTTTGCGAAGTTGCCGCTCTCTGCGGATCCCGGAGACGAAGAAGCTGCTTCTTCGCGCAAAGACGATTCTGCCGCTCACAGTGCTCTGCGGTGTGCGCCTTCTGCCGAAAGAGGTCCGGGAGCGGTGCTTAGCTCTGCAGAGCACCGTACCTTCGTCTTTAGCCTCTCTTCTCGTCTACATCTTAGCAAAAAGCTTTTCCACTCTGTCTGGCAAGGAGAAACTGTGCCAGCACAGAAAACATCTCCCATCGTGTTCTAGAGGCTGCACGGAGGTCTGCCGAGTGTTTTGCAAGAAGAGAAAGAAAGTTGTCCAAAACAGCTTGCAATCGAATACTCATGTGAATAGAAAAGGCAGGAGGGTGCTCAGGTACTGTTTTCTCTCAGTTTTCAAGCTGCGCACACAATCGCAGTGTTGTACAGCTTGTTTCATCACCTTTGCGAAGCTGCCGCTCTCTCCGGCTCCCGGAGACGAAGAAGCTGCTTCTTCGCGCAAAGACGATTCTGCCGCTCACAGTGCACTGCAGTGTGTGTCTTCAGTCGAAAGAGGCCCTGAAGCGGTGCTTAGCTCTGCAGAGCACCGTACCTTCGTCTTTAGCCTCTCTTCTCGTCTACATCTTAGCAAAAATCTTTTCCACTCTGTCTGGCAAGGAGAAACTCTGCCAGCACGGAAAACAAATCCTATCGTGTTCTAGAGGCTGCACGGAGGTCTGCCGAGTGTTTTGCAAGAAGAGAAAGAAAGTTGTCCAAAACAGCTTGCAATCGAATGTTCATGTGAATAGAAAAGGCAGGAGAGTGCTCAGGTACTGTTTTCTCTCAGTTGGCAAGCTGCGCACACAATCGCAGTGTTGCACAGCTTGTTTCATCACCTTTGCGAAGCTGCCGCCCTCTCCGGCTCCCGGAGACGAAGCAGCTGCTTCTTCGCGCAAAGACGATATTGCAGCTACAGTGCTCTGCAGTGTGTGTCTTCAGTCGAAAGAGGCCCGGGAGCGGTGCTTAGCTCTGCAGAGCACGGTACCTTCGTCTTTAGCCTCTCTTCTCGTCTACATCTTAGCAAAAAGCTTTTCCACTCTGTCTGGCAAGGAGAAACTGTGCCAACACAGAAAACATCTCCCATCGTGTTCTAGAGGCTGCACGGAGGTCTGCCGAGTGTTTTGTAAAAAGAGAAAGAAAGTTGACCAAAACAGCTTGCAATCCAATGTTCATGTGAATAGAAAAGGCAGGAGAGTGGTCAGGTACTGTTTTCTCTCAGTTGGCAAGCTGCGCACACAATCGCAGTGTTGCACAGCTTGTTTCATCACCTTTGCGAAGTTGCCGCTCTCTCCGGCTCCCGGAGACGAAGAAGCTGCTTCCTCGCGCAAAGACGATTCTGCCGCTCACAGTGCTCTGCGGTGTGCGCCTTCTGCCGAAAGAGGTCCGGGAGCGGTGCTTAGCTCTGCAGAGCACCGTACCTTCGTCTTTAGCCTCTCTTCTCGTCTACATCTTAGCAAAAAGCTTTTCCACTCTGTCTGGCAAGGAGAAACTGTGCCAGCACAGAAAACATCTCCCATCGTGTTCTAGAGGCTGCACGGAGGTCTGCCGAGTGTTTTGCAAGAAGAGAAAGAAAGTTGTCCAAAACAGCTTCCAATCGAATGTTCATGTGAATAGAAAAGGCAGGAGAGTGCTCAGGTACTGTTTTCTCTCAGTTGGCAAGCTGCGCACACAATCGCAGTGTTGTACAGCTTGTTTCATCACCTTTGCGAAGTTGCCGCTCTCTCCGGCTCCCGGAGACGAAGAAGCTGCTTCTTCACGCAAAGACGATTCTGCCGCTCACAGTGCTCTGCGGTGTGCGGCTTCTGCCGAAAGAGGTCCGGGAGCGGTGCTTAGCTCTGCAGAGCACCGTACTTTCGTCTTTAGCCTCTCTTCTCGTCTACATCTTAGCAAAAAGCTTTTCCACTCTGTCTGGCAAGGAGAAACTCTGCCAGCACAAAAAACATCTCCCATCGTGTTCTAGAGGCTGCACGGAGGTCTGCCGAGTGTTTTGCAAGAAGAGAAAGAAAGTTGTCCAAAACAGCTTGCAATCGAATGTTCATGTGAATAGAAAAGGCAGGAGAGTGCTCAGGTACTGTTTTCTCTCAGTTGGCAAGCTGCGCACACAATCGCAGTGTTGCACAGCTTGTTTCATCACCTTTGCGAAGTTGCCGCTCTCTCCGGCTCCCGGAGACGAAGAAGCTGCTTCTTCGCGCAAAGACGATTCTGCCGCTCACAGTGCTCTGCGGTGTGCGCCTTCTGCCGAAAGAGGTCCGGGAGCGGTGCTTAGCTCTGCAGAGCACCGTACCTTCGTCTTTAGCCTCTCTTCTCGTCTACATCTTAGCAAAAAGCTTTTCCACTCTGTCTGGCAAGGAGAAACTCTGCCAGCACGGAAAACATATCCTATCGTGTTCTAGAGGCTGCACGGAGGTCTGCCGAGTGTTTTGCAAGAAGAGAAAGAAAGTTGTCCAAAACAGCTTGCAATCGAATATTCATGTGGCTAGAAAAGGCAGGAGAGTGCTCAGGTACTGTTTTCTCTCAGTTGGCAAGCTGCGCACACAATCGCAGTGTTGTACAGCTTGTTTCATCACCTTTGCGAAGTTGCCGCTCTCTCCGGCTCCCGGAGACGAAGAAGCTGCTTCCTCGCGCAAAGACGATTCTGCCGCTCACAGTGCTCTGCGGTGTGCGGCATCTGCCGAAAGAGGTCCGGGAGCGGTGCTTAGCTCTGCAGAGCACCGTACCTTCGTCTTTAGCCTCTCTTCTCGTCTACATCTTAGCAAAAAGCTTTTCCACTCTGTCTGGCAAGGAGAAACTCTGCCAGCACGGAAAACATCTCCCATCGTGTTCTAGAGGCTGCACGGAGGTCTGCCGAGTGTTTTGCAAGAAGAGAAAGAAAGTTGTCCAAAACAGCTTGCAATCGAATACTCATGTGAATGGAAAAGGCAGGAGAGTGCTCAGGTACTGTTTTCTCTCAGTTTTCAAGCTGCGCACACAATCGCAGTGTTGTACAGCTTGTTTCATCACCTTTGCGAAGCTGCCGCTCTCTCCGGCTCCCGGAGACGAAGAAGCTGCTTCTTCGCGCAAAGACGATTCTGCCGCTCACAGTGCTCTGCAGTGTGTGTCTTCAGTCGAAAGAGGCCCTGAAGCGGTGCTTAGCTCTGCAGAGCACCGTACCTTCGTCTTTAGCCTCTCTTCTCGTATACATATTAGCAAAAAGCTTTTCCACTCTGTCTGGCACGGAGAAACAGTGCCAGCACAGAAAACAAATCCTATCGTGTTCTAGAGGCTGCACGGAGGTCTGCCGAGTGTTTTGCAAGAAGAGAAAGAAAGTTGTCAAAAACAGCTTCCAATCGAATGTTCATGTGAATAGAAAAGCAGGAGAGTGCTCAGGTACTGTTTTCTCTCAGTTGGCAAGCTGCGCACACAATCGCAGTGTTGTACAGCTTGTTTCATCACCTTTGCGAAGCTGCCGCTCTCTCCGGCTCCCGGAGACGAAGAAGCTGCTTCTTCGCGCAAAGACGATTCTGCCGCTCACAGTGCTCTGTAGGGTGTGTCTTCGGTCGAAAGAGGCCCGGGAGCGATGCTTAGCTCTGCAGAGCACCGTACCTTCGTCTTTAGCCTCTCTTCTCGTCTACATCTTAGCAAAAAGCTTTTCCACTCTGTCTGGCAAGGAGAAACTGTGCCAGCACAGAAAACATCTCCCATCGTGTTCTAGAGGCTGCACGGAGGTCTGCCGAGTGTTTTGCAAGAAGAGAAAGAAAGTTGTCCAAAACAGCTTGCAATCCAATGTTCATGCGAATAGAAAAGGCAGGAGAGTGGTCAGGTACTGTTTTCTCTCAGTTGGCAAGCTGCGCACACAATCGCAGTGTTGTACAGCTTGTTTCATCACCTTTGCGAAGTTGCCGCTCTCTCCGGCTCCCGGAGACGAAGAAGCTGCTTCTTCGCGCAAAGACGATTCTGCCGCTCACAGTGCTCTGCGGTGTGCGGCTTCTGCCGAAAGAGGCCCGGGAGCGGTGCTTAGCTCTGCAGAGCACCGTACTTTCGTCTTTAGCCTCTCTTCTCGTCTACATCTTAGCAAAAAGCTTTTCCACTCTGTCTGGCAAGGAGAAACTCTACCAGCACAAAAAACATCTCCCATCGTGTTCTAGAGGCTGCACGGAGGTCTGCCGAGTGTTTTGCAAGAAGAGAAAGAAAGTTGTCCAAAACAGCTTGCAATCGAATGTTCATGTGAATAGAAAAGGCAGGAGAGTGCTCAGGTACTGTTTTCTCTCAGTTGGCAAGCTGCGCACACAATCGCAGTGTTGCACAGCTTGTTTCATCACCTTTGCGAAGCTGCCGCTCTCTCCGGCTCCCGGAGACGAAGAAGCTGCTTCTTCGCGCAAAGACGATTCTGCCGCTCACAGTGCTCTGCGGTGTGCGCCTTCTGCCGAAAGAGGTCCTGAAGCGGTGCTTAGCTCTGCAGAGCACCGTACCTTCGTCTTTAGCCTCTCTTCTCGTCTACATCTTAGCAAAAAGCTTTTCCACTCTGTCTGGCAAGGAGAAACTCTGCCAGCACGGAAAACATATCCTATCTTGTTCTAGAGGCTGCACGGAGGTCTGCCGAGTGTTTTGCAAGAAGAGAAAGAAAGTTGTCCAAAACAGCTTGCAATCGAATATTCATGTGGCTAGAAAAGGCAGGAGAGTGCTGAGGTACTGTTTTCTCTCAGTTGGCAAGCTGCGCACACAATCGCAGTTTTCTACAGCTGGTTTCATCACCTTTGTGAAGTTGCCGCTCTCTGCGGATCCCGGAGACGAAGAAGCTGCTTCTTCGCGCAAAGACGATTCTGCCGCTCACAGTGCTCTGCGGTGTGCGCCTTCTGCCGAAAGAGGTCCGGTAGCGGTGCTTAGCTCTGCAGAGCACCGTACCTTCGTCTTTAGCCTCTCTTCTCGTCTACATCTTAGCAAAAAGCTTTTCCACTCTGTCTGGCAAGGAGAAACTGTGCCAGCACAGAAAACATCTCCCATCGTGTTCTAGAGGCTGCACGGAGGTCTGCCGAGTGTTTTGCAAGAAGAGAAAGAAAGTTGTCCAAAACAGCTTGCAATCGAATACTCATGTGAATAGAAAAGGCAGGAGAGTGCTCAGGTACTGTTTCCTCTCAGTTTTCAAGCTGCGCACACAATCGCAGTGTTGTACAGCTTGTTTCATCACCTTTGCGAAGCTGCCGCTCTCTCCGGCTCCCGGAGACGAAGAAGCTGCTTCTTCGCGCAAAGACGATTCTGCCGCTCACAGTGCACTGCAGTGTTTGTCTTCAGTCGAAAGAGGCCCTGAAGCGGTGCTTAGCTCTGCAGAGCACCGTACCTTCGTCTTTAGCCTCTCTTCTCGTCTACATCTTAGCAAAAATCTTTTCCACTCTGTCTGGCAAGGAGAAACTCTGCCAGCACGGAAAACAAATCCTATCGTGTTCTAGGGGCTGCACGGAGGTCTGCCGAGTGTTTTGCAAGAAGAGAAAGAAAGTTGTCCAAAACAGCTTGCAATCGAATGTTCATGTGAATAGAAAAGGCAGGAGAGTGCTCAGGTACTGTTTTCTCTCAGTTGGCAAGCTGCGCACACAATCGCAGTGTTGCACAGCTTGTTTCATCACCTTTGCGAAGCTGCCGCCCCCTCCGGCTCCCGGAGACGAAGCAGCTGCTTCTTCGCGCAAAGACGATATTGCCGCTACAGTGCTCTGCAGTGTGTGTCTTCAGTCGAAAGAGGCCCAGGAGCGGTGCTTAGCTCTGCAGAGCACGGTACCTTCGTCTTTAGCCTCTCTTCTCGTCTACATCTTAGCAAAAATCTTTTCCACTCGTTCTGGCAAGGAGAAACTGTGCCAACACAGAAAACATCTCCCATCGTGTTCTAGAGGCTGCACGGAGGTCTGCCGAGTGTTTTGTAAAAAGAGAAAGAAAGTTGACCAAAACAGCTTGCAATCCAATGTTCATGTGAATAGAAAAGGCAGGAGAGTGCTCAGGTACTGTTTTCTCTCAGTTTTAAAGCTGCGCACTCAATCGCAGTGTTGCACAGCTTGTTTCATCACCTTTGCGAAGTTGCCGCTCTCTCCGGCTCCCGGAGACGAAGAAGCTGCTTCCTCGCGCAAAGACGATTCTGCCGCTCACAGTGCTCTGCGGTGTGCGCCTTCTGCCGAAAGAGGTCCGGGAGCGGTGCTTAGCTCTGCAGAGCACCGTACCTTCGTCTTTAGCCTCTCTTCTCGTCTACATCTTAGCAAAAAGCTTTTCCACTCTGTCTGGCAAGGAGAAACTGTGCCAGCACAGAAAACATCTCCCATCGTGTTCTAGAGGCTGCACGGAGGTCTGCCGAGTGTTTTGCAAGAAGAGAAAGAAAGTTGTCCAAAACAGCTTGCAATCGAATGTTCATGTGAATAGAAAAGGCAGGAGAGTGGTCAGGTACTGTTTTCTCTCAGTTGGCAAGCTGCGCACACAATCGCAGTGTTGTACAGCTTGTTTCATCACCTTTGCGAAGTTGCCGCTCTCTCCGGCTCCCGGAGACGAAGAAGCTGCTTCTTCACGCAAAGACGATTCTGCCGCTCACAGTGCTCTGCGGTGTGCGGCTTCTGCCGAAAGAGGTCCGGGAGCGGTGCTTAGCTCTGCAGAGCACCGTACTTTCGTCTTTAGCCTCTCTTCTCGTCTACATCTTAGCAAAAAGCTTTTCCACTCTGTCTGGCAAGGAGAAACTCTGCCAGCACAAAAAACATCTCCCATCGTGTTCTAGAGGCTGCACGGAGGTCTGCCGAGTGTTTTGCAAGAAGAGAAAGAAAGTTGTCCAAAACAGCTTGCAATCGAATGTTCATGTGAATAGAAAAGGCAGGAGAGTGCTCAGGTACTGTTTTCTCTCAGTTGGCAAGCTGCGCACACAATCGCAGTGTTGCACAGCTTGTTTCATCACCTTTGCGAAGTTGCCGCTCTCTCCGGCTCCCAGAGACGAAGAAGCTGCTTCTTCGCGCAAAGACGATTCTGCCGCTCACAGTGCTCTGCGGTGTGCGCCTTCTGCCGAAAGAGGTCCGGGAGCGGTGCTTAGCTCTGCAGAGCCCCGTACCTTCGTCTTTAGCCTCTCTTCTCGTCTACATCTTAGCAAAAAGCTTTTCCACTCTGTCTGGCAAGGAGAATCTCTGCCAGCACGGAAAACATCTCCCATCGTGTTCTAGAGGCTGCACGGAGGTCTGCCGAGTGTTTTGCAAGAAGAGAAAGAAAGTTGTCCAAAACAGCTTGCAATCAAATATTCATGTGGCTAGAAAAGGCAGGAGAGTGCTCAGGTACTGTTTTCTCTCAGTTGGCAAGCTGCGCACACAATCGCAGTGTTGTACAGCTTGTTTCATCACCTTTGCGAAGTTGCCGCTCTCTCCGGCTCCCGGAGACGAAGAAGCTGCTTCCTCGCGCAAAGACGATTCTGCCGCTCACAGTGCTCTGCGGTGTGCGGCATCTGCCGAAAGAGGTCCGGGAGCGGTGCTTAGCTCTGCAGAGCACCGTACCTTCGTCTTTAGCCTCTCTTCTCGTCTACATCTTAGCAAAAAGCTTTTCCACTCTGTCTGGCAAGGAGAAACTGTGCCAGCACAGAAAACATCTCCCATCGTGTTCTAGAGGCTGCACGGAGGTCTGCCGAGTGTTTTGCAAGAAGAGAAAGAAAGTTGTCCAAAACAGCTTGCAATCGAATACTCATGTGAATGGAAAAGGCAGGAGAGTGCTCAGGTACTGTTTTCTCTCAGTTTTCAAGCTGCGCACACAATCGCAGTGTTGTACAGCTTGTTTCATCACCTTTGCGAAGCTGCCGCTCTCTCCGGCTCCCGGAGACGAAGAAGCTGCTTCTTCGCGCAAAGACGATTCTGCCGCTCACAGTGCTCTGCAGTGTGTGTCTTCAGTCGAAAGAGGCCCTGAAGCGGTGCTTAGCTCTGCAGAGCACCGTACCTTCGTCTTTAGCCTCTCTTCTCGTATACATATTAGCAAAAAGCTTTTCCACTCTGTCTGGCACGGAGAAACAGTGCCAGCACAGAAAACAAATCCTATCGTGTTCTAGAGGCTGCACGGAGGTCTGCCGAGTGTTTTGCAAGAAGAGAAAGAAAGTTGTCAAAAACAGCTTCCAATCGAATGTTCATGTGAATAGAAAAGGCAGGAGAGTGCTCAGGTACTGTTTTCTCTCAGTTGGCAAGCTGCGCACACAATCGCAGTGTTGTACAGCTTGTTTCATCACCTTTGCGAAGCTGCCGCTCTCTCCGGCTCCCGGAGACGAAGAAGCTGCTTCTTCGCGCAAAGACGATTCTGCCGCTCACAGTGCACTGCAGTGTTTGTCTTCAGTCGAAAGAGGCCCTGAAGCGGTGCTTAGCTCTGCAGAGCACCGTACCTTCGTCTTTAGCCTCTCTTCTCGTCTACATCTTAGCAAAAATCTTTTCCACTCTGTCTGGCAAGGAGAAACTCTGCCAGCACGGAAAACAAATCCTATCGTGTTCTAGGGGCTGCACGGAGGTCTGCCGAGTGTTTTGCAAGAAGAGAAAGAAAGTTGTCCAAAACAGCTTGCAATCGAATGTTCATGTGAATAGAAAAGGCAGGAGAGTGCTCAGGTACTGTTTTCTCTCAGTTGGCAAGCTGCGCACACAATCGCAGTGTTGCACAGCTTGTTTCATCACCTTTGCGAAGCTGCCGCCCTCTCCGGCTCCCGGAGACGAAGCAGCTGCTTCTTCGCGCAAAGACGATATTGCCGCTACAGTGCTCTGCAGTGTGTGTCTTCAGTCGAAAGAGGCCCAGGAGCGGTGCTTAGCTCTGCAGAGCACGGTACCTTCGTCTTTAGCCTCTCTTCTCGTCTACATCTTAGCAAAAATCTTTTCCACTCGTTCTGGCAAGGAGAAACTGTGCCAACACAGAAAACATCTCCCATCGTGTTCTAGAGGCTGCACGGATGTCTGCCGAGTGTTTTGTAAAAAGAGAAAGAAAGTTGACCAAAACAGCTTGCAATCCAATGTTCATGTGAATAGAAAAGGCAGGAGAGTGCTCAGGTACTGTTTTCTCTCAGTTTTAAAGCTGCGCACTCAATCGCAGTGTTGCACAGCTTGTTTCATCACCTTTGCGAAGTTGCCGCTCTCTCCGGCTCCCGGAGACGAAGAAGCTGCTTCCTCGCGCAAAGACGATTCTGCCGCTCACAGTGCTCTGCGGTGTGCGCCTTCTGCCGAAAGAGGTCCGGGAGCGGTGCTTAGCTCTGCAGAGCACCGTACCTTCGTCTTTAGCCTCTCTTCTCGTCTACATCTTAGCAAAAAGCTTTTCCACTCTGTCTGGCAAGGAGAAACTGTGCCAGCACAGAAAACATCTCCCATCGTGTTCTAGAGGCTGCACGGAGGTCTGCCGAGTGTTTTGCAAGAAGAGAAAGAAAGTTGTCCAAAACAGCTTGCAATCGAATGTTCATGTGAATAGAAAAGGCAGGAGAGTGGTCAGGTACTGTTTTCTCTCAGTTGGCAAGCTGCGCACACAATCGCAGTGTTGTACAGCTTGTTTCATCACCTTTGCGAAGTTGCCGCTCTCTCCGGCTCCCGGAGACGAAGAAGCTGCTTCTTCACGCAAAGACGATTCTGCCGCTCACAGTGCTCTGCGGTGTGCGGCTTCTGCCGAAAGAGGTCCGGGAGCGGTGCTTAGCTCTGCAGAGCACCGTACTTTCGTCTTTAGCCTCTCTTCTCGTCTACATCTTAGCAAAAAGCTTTACCACTCTGTCTGGCAAGGAGAAACTCTGCCAGCACAAAAAACATCTCCCATCGTGTTCTAGAGGCTGCACGGAGGTCTGCCGAGTGTTTTGCAAGAAGAGAAAGAAAGTTGTCCAAAACAGCTTGCAATCGAATGTTCATGTGAATAGAAAAGGCAGGAGAGTGCTCAGGTACTGTTTTCTCTCAGTTGGCAAGCTGCGCACACAATCGCAGTGTTGCACAGCTTGTTTCATCACCTTTGCGAAGTTGCCGCTCTCTCCGGCTCCCAGAGACGAAGAAGCTGCTTCTTCGCGCAAAGACGATTCTGCCGCTCACAGTGCTCTGCGGTGTGCGCCTTCTGCCGAAAGAGGTCCGGGAGCGGTGCTTAGCTCTGCAGAGCCCCGTACCTTCGTCTTTAGCCTCTCTTCTCGTCTACATCTTAGCAAAAAGCTTTTCCACTCTGTCTGGCAAGGAGAATCTCTGCCAGCACGGAAAACATCTCCCATCGTGTTCTAGAGGCTGCACGGAGGTCTGCCGAGTGTTTTGCAAGAAGAGAAAGAAAGTTGTCCAAAACAGCTTGCAATCAAATATTCATGTGGCTAGAAAAGGCAGGAGAGTGCTCAGGTACTGTTTTCTCTCAGTTGGCAAGCTGCGCACACAATCGCAGTGTTGTACAGCTTGTTTCATCACCTTTGCGAAGTTGCCGCTCTCTCCGGCTCCCGGAGACGAAGAAGCTGCTTCCTCGCGCAAAGACGATTCTGCCGCTCACAGTGCTCTGCGGTGTGCGGCATCTGCCGAAAGAGGTCCGGGAGCGGTGCTTAGCTCTGCAGAGCACCGTACCTTCGTCTTTAGCCTCTCTTCTCGTCTACATCTTAGCAAAAAGCTTTTCCACTCTGTCTGGCAAGGAGAAACTGTGCCAGCACAGAAAACATCTCCCATCGTGTTCTAGAGGCTGCACGGAGGTCTGCCGAGTGTTTTGCAAGAAGAGAAAGAAAGTTGTCCAAAACAGCTTGCAATCGAATACTCATGTGAATGGAAAAGGCAGGAGAGTGCTCAGGTACTGTTTTCTCTCAGTTTTCAAGCTGCGCACACAATCGCAGTGTTGTACAGCTTGTTTCATCACCTTTGCGAAGCTGCCGCTCTCTCCGGCTCCCGGAGACGAAGAAGCTGCTTCTTCGCGCAAAGACGATTCTGCCGCTCACAGTGCTCTGCAGTGTGTGTCTTCAGTCGAAAGAGGCCCTGAAGCGGTGCTTAGCTCTGCAGAGCACCGTACCTTCGTCTTTAGCCTCTCTTCTCGTATACATATTAGCAAAAAGCTTTTCCACTCTGTCTGGCACGGAGAAACAGTGCCAGCACAGAAAACAAATCCTATCGTGTTCTAGAGGCTGCACGGAGGTCTGCCGAGTGTTTTGCAAGAAGAGAAAGAAAGTTGTCAAAAACAGCTTCCAATCGAATGTTCATGTGAATAGAAAAGGCAGGAGAGTGCTCAGGTACTGTTTTCTCTCAGTTGGCAAGCTGCGCACACAATCGCAGTGTTGTACAGCTTGTTTCATCACCTTTGCGAAGCTGCCGCTCTCTCCGGCTCCCGGAGACGAAGAAGCTGCTTCTTCGCGCAAAGACCATTCTGCCGCTCACAGTGCTCTGTAGGGTGTGTCTTCGGTCGAAAGAGGCCCGGGAGCGATGCTTAGCTCTGCAGAGCACCGTACCTTCGTCTTTAGCCTCTCTTCTCGTCTACATCTTAGCAAAAAGCTTTTCCACTCTGTCTGGCAAGGAGAAACTGTGCCAGCACAGAAAACATCTCCCATCGTGTTCTAGAGGCTGCACGGAGGTCTGCCGAGTGTTTTGCAAGAAGAGAAAGAAAGTTGTCCAAAACAGCTTGCAATCCAATGTTCATGCGAATAGAAAAGGCAGGAGAGTGGTCAGGTACTGTTTTCTCTCAGTTGGCAAGCTGCGCACACAATCGCAGTGTTGTACAGCTTGTTTCATCACCTTTGCGAAGTTGCCGCTCTCTCCGGCTCCCGGAGACGAAGAAGCTGCTTCTTCACGCAAAGACGATTCTGCCGCTCACAGTGCTCTGCGGTGTGCGGCTTCTGCCGAAAGAGGCCCGGGAGCGGTGCTTAGCTCTGCAGAGCACCGTACTTTCGTCTTTAGCCTCTCTTCTCGTCTACATCTTAGCAAAAAGCTTTTCCACTCTGTCTGGCAAGGAGAAACTCTACCAGCACAAAAAACATCTCCCATCGTGTTCTAGAGGCTGCACGGAGGTCTGCCGAGTGTTTTGCAAGAAGAGAAAGAAAGTTGTCCAAAACAGCCTGCAATCGAATGTTCATGTGAATAGAAAAGGCAGGAGAGTGCTCAGGTACTGTTTTCTCTCAGTTGGCAAGCTGCGCACACAATCGCAGTGTTGCACAGCTTGTTTCATCACCTTTGCGAAGTTGCCGCTCTCTCCGGCTCCCGGAGACGAAGAAGCTGCTTCTTCGCGCAAAGACAATTCTGCCGCTCACAGTGCTCTGCGGTGTGCGCCTTCTGCCGAAAGAGGTCCGGGAGCGGTGCTTAGCTCTGCAGAGCACCGTACCTTCGTCTTTAGCCTCTCTTCTCGTCTACATCTTAGCAAAAAGCTTTTCCACTCTGTCTGGCAAGGAGAAATTCTGCCATCACGGAAAACATCTCCCATCGTGTTCTAGAGGCTGCACGGAGGTCTGCCGAGTGTTTTGCAAGAAGAGAAAGAATGTTGTCCAAAACAGCTTGCAATCGAATACTCATGTGAATAGAAAAGGCTGGAGAGTGGTCAGGTACTGTTTTCTCTCAGTTTTCAAGCTGCGCACACAATCGCAGTGTTGTACAGCTTGTTTCATCACCTTTGCGAAGCTGCCGCTCTCTCCGGCTCCCGGAGACGAAGAAGCTGCTTCTTCGCGCAAAGACGATTCTGCCGCTCACAGTGCTCTGCGGTGTGCGCCTTCTGCCGAAAGAGGTCCTGAAGCGGTGCTTAGCTCTGCAGAGCACCGTACCTTCGTCTTTAGCCTCTCTTCTCGTCTACATCTTAGCAAAAAGCTTTTCCACTCTGTCTGGCAAGGAGAAAATCTGCCAGCACGGAAAACATATCCTATCGTGTTCTAGAGGCTGCACGGAGGTCTGCCGAGTGTTTTGCAAGAAGAGAAAGAAAGTTGTCCAAAACAGCTTGCAATCGAATATTCATGTGGCTAGAAAAGGCAGGAGAGTGCTGAGGTACTGTTTTCTCTCAGCTGGCAAGCTGCGCACACAATCGCAGTGTTGTACAGCTTGTTTCATCACCTTTGCGAAGTTGCCGTTCTCTGCGGATCCCGGAGACGAAGAAGCTGCTTCTTCGCGCAAAGACGATTCTGCCGCTCACAGTGCTCTGCGGTGTGCGCCTTCTGCCGAAAGAGGTCCGGTAGCGGTGCTTAGCTCTGCAGAGCACCGTACCTTCGTCTTTAGCCTCTCTTCTCGTCTACATCTTAGCAAAAAGCTTTTCCACTCTGTCTGGCAAGGAGAAACTGTGCCAGCACAGAAAACATCTCCCATCGTGTTCTAGAGGCTGCACGGAGGTCTGCCGAGTGTTTTGCAAGAAGAGAAAGAAAGTTGTCCAAAACAGCTTGCAATCGAATACTCATGTGAATAGAAAAGGCAGGAGAGTGCTCAGGTACTGTTTTCTCTCAGTTTTCAAGCTGCGCACACAATCGCAGTGTTGTACAGCTTGTTTCATCACCTTTGCGAAGCTGCCGCTCTCTCCGGCTCCCGGAGACGAAGAAGCTGCTTCTTCGCGCAAAGACGATTCCGCCGCTCACAGTGCACTGCAGTGTTTGTCTTCAGTCGAAAGAGGCCCTGAAGCGGTGCTTAGCTCTGCAGAGCACCGTACCTTCGTCTTTAGCCTCTCTTCTCGTCTACATCTTAGCAAAAATCTTTTCCACTCTGTCTGGCAAGGAGAAACTCTGCCAGCACGGAAAACAAATCCTATCGTGTTCTAGGGGCTGCACGGAGGTCTGCCGAGTGTTTTGCAAGAAGAGAAAGAAAGTTGTCCAAAACAGCTTGCAATCGAATGTTCATGTGAATAGAAAAGGCAGGAGAGTGCTCAGGTACTGTTTTCTCTCAGTTGGCAAGCTGCGCACACAATCGCAGTGTTGCACAGCTTGTTTCATCACCTTTGCGAAGCTGCCGCCCTCTCCGGCTCCCGGAGACGAAGCAGCTGCTTCTTCGCGCAAAGACGATATTGCCGCTACAGTGCTATGCAGTGTGTGTCTTCAGTCGAAAGAGGCCCAGGAGCGGTGCTTAGCTCTGCAGAGCACGGTACCTTCGTCTTTAGCCTCTCTTCTCGTCTACATCTTAGCAAAAATCTTTTCCACTCGTTCTGGCAAGGAGAAACTGTGCCAACACAGAAAACATCTCCCATCGTGTTCTAGAGGCTGCACGGAGGTCTGCCGAGTGTTTTGTAAAAAGAGAAAGAAAGTTGACCAAAACAGCTTGCAATCCAATGTTCATGTGAATAGAAAAGGCAGGAGAGTGCTCAGGTACTGTTTTCTCTCAGTTTTCAAGCTGCGCACTCAATCGCAGTGTTGCACAGCTTTTTTCATCACCTTTGCGAAGTTGCCGCTCTCTCCGGCTCCCGGAGACGAAGAAGCTGCTTCCTCGCGCAAAGACGATTCTGCCGCTCACAGTGCTCTGCGGTGTGCGCCTTCTGCCGAAAGAGGTCCGGGAGCGGTGCTTAGCTCTGCAGAGCACCATACCTTCGTCTTTAGCCTCTCTTCTCGTCTACATCTTAGCAAAAAGCTTTTCCACTCTGTCTGGCAAGGAGAAACTCTGCCAGCACAAAAAACATCTCCCATCGTGTTCTAGAGGCTGCACGGAGGTCTGCCGAGTGTTTTGCAAGAAGAGAAAGAAAGTTGTCCAAAACAGCTTGCAATCGAATGTTCATGTGAATAGAAAAGGCAGGAGAGTGCTCAGGTACTGTTTTCTCTCAGTTGGCAAGCTGCGCACACAATCGCAGTGTTGCACAGCTTGTTTCATCACCTTTGCGAAGTTGCCGCTCTCTCCGGCTCCCGGAGACGAAGAAGCTGCTTCTTCGCGCAAAGACGATTCTGCCGCTCACAGTGCTCTGCGGTGTGCGCCTTCTGCCGAAAGAGGTCCGGGAGCGGTGCTTAGCTCTGCAGAGCCCCGTACCTTCGTCTTTAGCCTCTCTTCTCGTCTACATCTTAGCAAAAAGCTTTTCCACTCTGTCTGGCAAGGAGAATCACTGCCAGCACGGAAAACATCTCCCATCGTGTTCTAGAGGCTGCACGGAGGTCTGCCGAGTGTTTTGCAAGAAGAAAAAGTATGTTGTCCAAAACAGCTTGCAATCGAATACTCATGTGAATAGAAAAGGCTGGAGAGTGGTCAGGTACTGTTTTCTCTCAGTTTTCAAGCTGCGCACACAATCGCAGTGTTGTACAGCTTGTTTCATCACCTTTGCGAAGTTGCCGCTCTCTCCGGCTCCCGGAGACGAAGAAGCTGCTTCTTCGCGCAAAGACGATTCTGCCGCTCACAGTGCTCTGCGGTGTGCGCCTTCTGCCGAAAGAGGTCCTGAAGCGGTGCTTAGCTCTGCAGAGCACCGTACCTTCGTCTTTAGCCTCTCTTCTCGTCTACATCTTAGCAAAAAGCTTTTCCACTCTGTCTGGCAAGGAGAAACTCTGCCAGCACGGAAAACATATCCTATCGTGTTCTAGAGGCTGCACGGAGGTCTGCCGAGTGTTTTGCAAGAAGAGAAAGAAAGTTGTCCAAAACAGCTTGCAATCGAATATTCATGTGGCTAGAAAAGGCAGGAGAGTGCTCAGGTACTGTTTTCTCTCAGTTGGCAAGCTGCGCACACAATCGCAGTGTTGTACAGCTTGTTTCATCACCTTTGCGAAGTTGCCGCTCTCTCCGGCTCCCGGAGACGAAGAAGCTGCTTCCTCGCGCAAAGACGATTCTGCCGCTCACAGTGCTCTGCGGTGTGCGGCATCTGCCGAAAGAGGTCCGGGAGCGGTGCTTAGCTCTGCAGAGCACCGTACCTTCGTCTTTAGCCTCTCTTCTCGTCTACATCTTAGCAAAAAGCTTTTCCACTCTGTCTGGCAAGGAGAAACTGTGCCAGCACAGAAAACATCTCCCATCGTGTTCTAGAGGCTGCACGGAGGTCTGCCGAGTGTTTTGCAAGAAGAGAAAGAAAGTTGTCCAAAACAGCTTGCAATCGAATACTCATGTGAATGGAAAAGGCAGGAGAGTACTCAGGTACTGTTTTCTCTCAGTTGGCAAGCTGCGCACACAATCGCAGAGTTGCACAGCTGGTTTCATCACCTTTGCGAAGCTGCCGCCCTCTCCGGCTCCCGGAGACGAAGCAGCTGCTTCTTCGCGCAAAGACGATATTGCCGCTACAGTGCTCTGCAGTGTGTGTCTTCAGTCGAAAGAGGCCCGGGAGCGGTGCTTAGCTCTGCAGAGCACGGTACCTTCGTCTTTAGCCTCTCTTCTCGTCTACATCTTAGCAAAAAGCTTTTCCACTCTGTCTGGCACGGAGAAACTGTGCCAACACAGAAAACATCTCCCATCGTGTTCTAGAGGCTGCACGGAGGTCTGCCGAGTGTTTTGTAAAAAGAGAAAGAAAGTTGACCAAAACAGTTTGCAATCCAATGTTCATGTGAATAGAAAAGGCAGGAGAGTGGTCAGGTACTGTTTTCTCTCAGTTTTCAAGCTGCGCACACAATCGCAGTGTTGCACAGCTTGTTTCATCACCTTTGCGAAGTTGCCGCTCTCTCCGGCTCCCGGAGACGAAGAAGCTGCTTCCTCGCGCAAAGACGATTCTGCCGCTCACAGTGCTCTGCGGTGTGCGCCTTCTGCCGAAAGAGGTCCGGGAGCGGTGCTTAGATCTGCAGAGCACCGTACCTTCGTCTTTAGCCTCTCTTCTCGTCTACATCTTAGCAAAAAGCTTTTCCACTCTGTCTGGCAAGGAGAAACTCTGCCAGCACAGAAAACATCTCCCATCGTGTTCTAGAGGCTGCACGGAGGTCTGCCGAGTGTTTTGCAAGAAGAGAAAGAAAGTTGTCCAAACCAGCTTCCAATCGAATGTTCATGTGAATAGAAAAGGCAGGAGAGTGCTCAGGTACTGTTTTCTCTCAGTTGGCAAGCTGCGCACACAATCGCAGTGTTGTACAGCTTGTTTCATCACCTTTGCGAAGTTGCCGCTCTCTCCGGCTCCCGGAGACGAAGAAGCTGCTTCTTCACGCAAAGACGATTCTGCCGCTCACAGTGCTCTGCGGTGTGCGGCTTCTGCCGAAAGAGGTCCGGGAGCGGTGCTTAGCTCTGCAGAGCACCGTACTTTCGTCTTTAGCCTCTCTTCTCGTCTACATCTTAGCAAAAAGCTTTTCCACTCTGTCTGGCAAGGAGAAACTCTGCCAGCACAAAAAACATCTCCCATCGTGTTCTAGAGGCTGCACGGAGGTCTGCCGAGTGTTTTGCAAGAAGAGAAAGAAAGTTGTCCAAAACAGCTTGCAATCGAATGTTCATGTGAATAGAAAAGGCAGGAGAGTGCTCAGGTACTGTTTTCTCTCAGTTGGCAAGCTGCGCACACAATCGCAGTGTTGCACAGCTTGTTTCATCACCTTTGCGAAGTTGCCGCTCTCTCCGGCTCCCGGAGACGAAGAAGCTGCTTCTTCGCGCAAAGACGATTCTGCCGCTCACAGTGCTCTGCGGTGTGCGCCTTCTGCCGAAAGAGGTCCGGGAGCGGTGCTTAGCTCTGCAGAGCACCGTACCTTCGTCTTTAGCCTCTCTTCTCGTCTACATCTTAGCAAAAAGCTTTTCCACTCTGTCTGGCAAGGAGAAACTCTGCCAGCACGGAAAACATATCCTATCGTGTTCTAGAGGCTGCACGGAGGTCTGCCGAGTGTTTTGCAAGAAGAGAAAGAAAGTTGTCCAAAACAGCTTGCAATCGAATATTCATGTGGCTAGAAAAGGCAGGAGAGTGCTCAGGTACTGTTTTCTCTCAGTTGGCAAGCTGCGCACACAATCGCAGTGTTGTACAGCTTGTTTCATCACCTTTGCGAAGTTGCCGCTCTCTCCGGCTCCCGGAGACGAAGAAGCTGCTTCCTCGCGCAAAGACGATTCTGCCGCTCACAGTGCTCTGCGGTGTGCGGCATCTGCCAAAAGAGGTCCGGGAGCGGTGCTTAGCTCTGCAGAGCACCGTACCTTCGTCTTTAGCCTCTCTTCTCGTCTACATCTTAGCAAAAAGCTTTTCCACTCTGTCTGGCAAGGAGAAACTGTGCCAGCACAGAAAACATCTCCCATCGTGTTCTAGAGGCTGCACGGAGGTCTGCCGAGTGTTTTGCAAGAAGAGAAAGAAAGTTGTCCAAAACAGCTTGCAATCGAATACTCATGTGAATGGAAAAGGCAGGAGAGTGCTCAGGTACTGTTTTCTCTCAGTTTTCAAGCTGCGCACACAATCGCAGTGTTGTACAGCTTGTTTCATCACCTTTGCGAAGCTGCCGCTCTCTCCGGCTCCCGGAGACGAAGAAGCTGCTTCTTCGCGCAAAGACGATTCTGCCGCTCACAGTGCTCTGCAGTGTGTGTCTTCAGTCGAAAGCGGCCCTGAAGCGGTGCTTAGCTCTGCAGAGCACCGTACCTTCGTCTTTAGCCTCTCTTCTCGTATACATATTAGCAAAAAGCTTTTCCACTCTGTCTGGCACGGAGAAACCGTGCCAGCACAGAAAACAAATCCTATCGTGTTCTAGAGGCTGCACGGAGGTCTGCCGAGTGTTTTGCAAGAAGAGAAAGAAAGTTGTCAAAAACAGCTTCCAATCGAATGTTCATGTGAATAGAAAAGGCAGGAGAGTGCTCAGGTACTGTTTTCTCTCAGTTGGCAAGCTGCGCACACAATCGCAGTGTTGTACAGCTTGTTTCATCACCTTTGCGAAGCTGCCGCTCTCTCCGGCTCCCGGAGACGAAGAAGCTGCTTCTTCGCGCAAAGACGATTCTGCCGCTCACAGTGCTCTGTAGGGGGTGTCTTCGGTCGAAAGAGGCCCGGGAGCGATGCTTAGCTCTGCAGAGCACCGTACCTTCGTCTTTAGCCTCTCTTCTCGTCTACATCTTAGCAAAAAGCTTTTCCACTCTGTCTGGCAAGGAGAAACTGTGCCAGCACAGAAAACATCTCCCATCGTGTTCTAGAGGCTGCACGGAGGTCTGCCGAGTGTTTTGCAAGAAGAGAAAGAAAGTTGTCCAAAACAGCTTGCAATCCAATGTTCATGCGAATAGAAAAGGCAGGAGAGTGGTCAGGTACTGTTTTCTCTCAGTTGGCAAGCTGCGCACACAATCGCAGTGTTGTACAGCTTGTTTCATCACCTTTGCGAAGCTGCCGCTCTCTCCGGCTCCCGGAGACGAAGAAGCTGCTTCTTCGCGCAAAGACGATTCTGCCGCTCACAGTGCTCTGCGGTGTGCGCCTTCTGCCGAAAGAGGTCCTGAAGCGGTGCTTAGCTCTGCAGAGCACCGTACCTTCGTCTTTAGCCTCTCTTCTCGTCTACATCTTAGCAAAACGCTTTTCCACTCTGTCTGGCAAGGAGAAACTCTGCCAGCACGGAAAACATATCCTATCGTGTTCTAGAGGCTGCACGGAGGTCTGCCGAGTGTTTTGCAAGAAGAGAAAGAAAGTTGTCCAAAACAGCTTGCAATCGAATATTCATGTGGCTAGAAAAGGCAGGAGAGTGCTGAGGTACTGTTTTCTCTCAGTTGGCAAGCTGCGCACACAATCGCAGTGTTGTACAGCTTGTTTCATCACCTTTGCGAAGTTGCCGCTCTCTGCGGATCCCGGAGACGAAGAAGCTGCTTCTTCGCGCAAAGACGATTCTGCCGCTCACAGTGCTCTGCGGTGTGCGCCTTCTGCCGAAAGAGGTCCGGTAGCGGTGCTTAGCTCTGCAGAGCACCGTACCTTCGTCTTTAGCCTCTCTTCTCGTCTACATCTTAGCAAAAAGCTTTTCCACTCTGTCTGGCAAGGAGAAACTGTGCCAGCACAGAAAACATCTCCCATCGTGTTCTAGAGGCTGCACGGAGGTCTGCCGAGTGTTTTGCAAGAAGAGAAAGAAAGTTGTCCAAAACAGCTTGCAATCGAATACTCATGTGAATAGAAAAGGCAGGAGAGTGCTCAGGTACTGTTTTCTCTCAGTTTTCAAGCTGCGCACACAATCGCAGTGTTGTACAGCTTGTTTCATCACCTTTGCGAAGCTGCCGCTCTCTCCGGCTCCCGGAGACGAAGAAGCTGCTTCTTCGCGCAAAGACGATTCTGCCGCTCACAGTGCACTGCAGTGTTTGTCTTCAGTCTAAAGAGGCCCTGAAGCGGTGCTTAGCTCTGCAGAGCACCGTACCTTCGTCTTTAGCCTCTCTTCTCGTCTACATCTTAGCAAAAATCTTTTCCACTCTGTCTGGCAAGGAGAAACTCTGCCAGCACGGAAAACAAATCCTATCGTGTTCTAGAGGCTGCACGGAGGTCTGCCGAGTGTTTTGCAAGAAGAGAAAGAAAGTTGTCCAAAACAGCTTGCAATCGAATGTTCATGTGAATAGAAAAGGCAGGAGAGTGCTCAGGTACTGTTTTCTCTCAGTTGGCAAGCTGCGCACACAATCGCAGTGTTGCACAGCTTGTTTCATCACCTTTGCGAAGCTGCCGCCCTCTCCGGCTCCCGGAGACGAAGCAGCTGCTTCTTCGCGCAAAGACGATATTGCCGCTACAGTGCTCTGCAGTGTGTGTCTTCAGTCGAAAGAGGCCCAGGAGCGGTGCTTAGCTCTGCAGAGCACGGTACCTTCGTCTTTAGCCTCTCTTCTCGTCTACATCTTAGCAAAAATCTTTTCCACTCGTTCTGGCAAGGAGAAACTGTGCCAGCACAGAAAACATCTCCCATCGTGTTCTAGAGGCTGCACGGAGGTCTGCCGAGTGTTTTGTAAAAAGAGAAAGCAAGTTGTCCAAAACAGCTTGCAATCCAATGTTCATGTGAATAGAAAAGGCAGGAGAGTGCTCAGGTACTGTTTTCTCTCAGTTTTCAAGCTGCGCACTCAATCGCAGTGTTGCACAGCTTGTTTCATCACCTTTGCGAAGTTGCCGCTCTCTCCGGCTCCCGGAGACGAAGAAGCTGCTTCCTCGCGCAAAGACGATTCTGCCGCTCACAGTGCTCTGCGGTGTGCGCCTTCTGCCGAAAGAGGTCCGGGAGCGGTGCTTAGCTCTGCAGAGCACCGTACCTTCGTCTTTAGCCTCTCTTCTCGTCTACATCTTAGCAAAAAGCTTTTCCACTCTGTCTGGCAAGGAGAAACTGTGCCAGCACAGAAAACATCTCCCATCGTGTTCTAGAGGCTGCACGGAGGTCTGCCGAGTGTTTTGTAAGAAGAGAAAGAAAGTTGTCCAAAACAGCTTCCAATCGAATGTTCATGTGAATAGAAAAGGCAGGAGAGTGCTCAGGTACTGTTTTCTCTCAGTTGGCAAGCTGCGCACACAATCGCAGTGTTGTACAGCTTGTTTCATCACCTTTGCGAAGTTGCCGCTCTCTCCGGCTCCCGGAGACGAAGAAGCTGCTTCTTCGCGCAAAGACGATTCTGCCGCTCACAGTGCTCTGTGGTGTGCGGCTTCTGCCGAAAGAGGTCCGGGAGCGGTGCTTAGCTCTGCAGAGCACCGTACTTTCGTCTTTAGCCTCTCTTCTCGTCTACATCTTAGCAAAAAGCTTTTCCACTCTGTCTGGCAAGGAGAAACTCTGCCAGCACAAAAAACATCTCCCATCGTGTTCTAGAGGCTGCACGGAGGTCTGCCGAGTGTTTTGCAAGAAGAGAAAGAAAGTTGTCCAAAACAGCTTGCAATCGAATATTCATGTGAATAGAAAAGGCAGGAGAGTGCTCAGGTACTGTTTTCTCTCAGTTGGCAAGCTGCGCACACAATCGCAGTGTTGCACAGCTTGTTTCATCACCTTTGCGAAGTTGCCGCTCTCTCCGGCTCCCGGAGACGAAGAAGCTGCTTCTTCGCGCAAAGACGAGTCTGCCGCTCACAGTGCTCTGCGGTGTGCGCCTTCTGCCGAAAGAGGTCCGGGAGCGGTGCTTAGCTCTGCAGAGCACCGTACCTTCGTCTTTAGCCTCTCTTCTCGTCTACATCTTAGCAAAAAGCTTTTCCACTCTGTCTGGCAAGGAGAATCTCTGCCAGCACGGAAAACATCTCCCATCGTGTTCTAGAGGCTGCACGGAGGTCTGCCGAGTGTTTTGCAAGAAGAGAAAGAATGTTGTCCAAAACAGCTTGCAATCGAATACTCATGTGAATAGAAAAGGCTGGAGAGTGGTCAGGTACTGTTTTCTCTCAGTTTTCAAGCTGCGCACACAATCGCAGTGTTGTACAGCTTGTTTCATCACCTTTGCGAAGTTGCCGCTCTCTCCGGCTCCCGGAGACGAAGAAGCTGCTTCTTCGCGCAAAGACGATTCTGCCGCTCACAGTGCTCTGCGGTGTGCGGCATCTGCCGAAAGAGGTCCGGGAGCGGTGCTTAGCTCTGCAGAGCACCGTACCTTCGTCTTTAGCCTCTCTTCTCGTCTACATCTTAGCAAAAAGCTTTTCCACTCTGTCTGGCAAGGAGAAACTGTGCCAGCACAGAAAACATCTCCCATCGTGTTCTAGAGGCTGCACGGAGGTCTGCCGAGTGTTTTGCAAGAAGAGAAAGAAAGTTGTCCAAAACAGCTTGCAATCGAATACTCATGTGAATGGAAAAGGCAGGAGAGTGCTCAGGTACTGTTTTCTCTCAGTTTTCAAGCTGCGCACACAATCGCAGTGTTGTACAGCTTGTTTCATCACCTTTGCGAAGCTGCCGCTCTCTCCGGCTCCCGGAGACGAAGAAGCTGCTTCTTCGCGCAAAGACGATTCTGCCGCTCACAGTGCACTGCAGTGTGTGTCTTCAGTCGAAAGAGGCCCTGAAGCGGTGCTTAGCTCTGCAGAGCACCGTACCTTCGTCTTTAGCCTCTCTTCTCGTCTACATCTTAGCAAAAAGCTTTTCCACTCTGTCTGGCAAGGAGAAACTCTGCCAGCACGGAAAACAAATCCTATCGTGTTCTAGAGGCTGCACGGAGGTCTGCCGAGTGTTTTGCAAGAAGAGAAAGAAAGTTGTCCAAAACAGCTTGCAATCCAATGTTCATGTGAATAGAAAAGGCAGGAGAGTGCTCAGGTACTGTTTTCTCTCAGTTGGCAAGCTGCGCACACAATCGCAGTGTTGCACAGCTTGTTTCATCACCTTTGCGAAGCTGCCGCTCTCTCCGGCTCCCGGAGACGAAGAAGCTGCTTCTTCGCGCAAAGACGATTCTGCCGCTCACAGTGCTCTGTAGGGTGTGTCTTCGGTCGAAAGAGGCCCGGGAGCGATGCTTAGCTCTGCAGAGCACCGTACCTTCGTCTTTAGCCTCTCTTCTCGTCTACATCATAGCAAAAAGCTTTTCCACTCTGTCTGGCAAGGAGAAACTCTGCCAGCACAGAAAACATCTCCCATCGTGTTCTAGAGGCTGCACGGAGGTCTGCCGAGTGTTTTGCAAGAAGAGAAAGAAAGTTGTCCAAAACAGCTTGCAATCCAATGTTCATGCAAATAGAAAAGGCAGGAGAGTGCTCAGGTACTGTTTTCTCTCAGTTGGCAAGCTGCGCACACAATCGCAGTGTTGTACAGCTTGTTTCATCACCTTTGCGAAGCTGCCGCTTTCTCCGGCTCCCGGAGACGAAGAAGCTGCTTCTTCGCCCAAAGACGATTCTGCCGCTCACAGTGCTCTGCGGTGTGCGCCTTCTGCCGAAAGAGGTCCGGGAGCGGTGCTTAGCTCTGCAGAGCACCGTACCTTCGTCTTTAGCCTCTCTTCTCATCTACATCTTAGCAAAAAGCTTTTCCACTCTGTCTGGCAAGGAAAAACTGTGCCAGCACAGAAAACATCTCCCATCGTGTTCTAGAGGCTGCATGGAGGTCTGCCGAGTGTTTTGCAAGAAGAGAAAGAAAGTTGTCCAAAACAGCTTGCAATCCAATGTTCATGTGAATAGAAAAGGCAGGAGAGTGGTCAGGTACTGTTTTCTCTCAGTTTTCAAGCTGCGCACACAATCGCAGTGTTGTACAGCTTGTTTCATCACCTTTGCGAAGTTGCCGCTCTCTCCGGCTCCCGGAGACGAAGAAGCTGCTTCTTCGCGCAAAGACGATTCTGCCGCTCACAGTGCTCTGCGGTGTGCGCCTTCTGCCGAAAGAGGTCCGGGAGCGGTGCTTAGCTCTGCAGAGCACCGTACCTTCGTCTTTAGCCTCTCTTCTCGTCTACATCTTAGCAAAAAGCTTTTCCACTCTGTCTGGCAAGGAGAAACTCTGCCAGCACAGAAAACATCTCCCATCGTGTTCTAGAGGCTGCACGGAGGTCTGCCGAGTGTTTTGCAAGAAGAGAAAGAAAGTTGTCCAAAACAGCTTGCAATCCAATGTTCATGTGAATAGAAAAGGCAGGAGAGTGGTCAGGTACTGTTTTCTCTCAGTTGGCAAGCTGCGCACACAATCGCAGTGTTGTACAGCTTGTTTCATCACCTTTGCGAAGTTGCCGCTCTCTCCGGCTCCCGGAGACGAAGAAGCTGCTTCTTCGCGCAAAGACGATTCTGCCGCTCACAGTGCTCTGTGGTGTGCGCCTTCTGCCGAAAGAGGTCCAGGAGCGGTGCTTAGCTCTGCAGAGCACCGTACCTTCGTCTTTAGCCTCTCTTCTCGTCTACATCTTAGCAAAAAGCTTTTCCACTCTGTCTGGCAAGGAGAAACTCTGCCAGCACGGAAAACATATTCTATCGTGTTCTAGAGGCTGCACGGAGGTCTGCCGAGTGTTTTGCAAGAAGAGAAAGAAAGTTGTCCAAAACAGCTTGCAATCGAATGTTCATGTGAATAGAAAAGGCAGGAGAGTGGTCAGGTACTGTTTTCTCTCAGTTGGCAAGCTGCGCACACAATCGCAGTGTTGTACAGCTTGTTTCATCACCTTTGCGAAGTTGCCGCTCTCTCCGGCTCCCGGAGACGAAGCAGCTGCTTCTTCGCGCAAAGACGTTTCTGCCGCTACAGTGCTCTGCAGTGTGTGTCTTCAGTCGAAAGAGGCCCTGAAGCGGTGCTTAGCTCTGCAGAGCACCGTACCTTCGTCTTTAGCCTCTCTTCTCGTCTACATCTTAGCAAAAAGCTTTTCCACTCTGTCTGGCAAGGAGAAACTGTGCCAACACAGAAAACATCTCCCATCGTGTTCTAGAGGCTGCACAGAGGTCTGCCGAGGGTTTTGCAAGAAGAGAAAGAATGTTGTCCAAAACAGCTTGCAATCGAATGTTCATGTGAATAGAAAAGGCAGGAGAGACGTCAGGTACTGTTTTCTCTCAGTTGGCAAGCTGCGCACACAATTGCAGTGTTGCACAGCTTGTTTCATCACCTTTGCAAAGTTGCCGCTCTCTCCGGCTCCCGGAGACGAAGAAGCTGCTTCTTTGCGCAAAGACGATTCTGCCGCTCACAGTGCTCTGCGGTGTGCGCCTTCTGCCGAAAGAAGTCCGGGAGCGTTGCTTAGCTCTGCAGAGCACCGTACCTTCGTCTTTAGCCTCTCTTCTCGTCTACATCTTAGCAAAAAGCTTTTCCACTCTGTCTGGCAAGGAGAAACTGTGCCAGCACAAAAAACATCTCCCATCGTGTTCTAGAGGCTGCACGGAGGTCTGCCGAGTGTTTTGCAAGAAGAGAAAGAAAGTTGTCAAAAACAGCTTGCAATCCAATGTTCATGTGAATAGAAAAGGCAGGAGAGTGCTCAGGTACTGTTTTCTCTCAGTTTTCAAGCTGCGCACACAATCGCAGTGTTGTACAGCTTGTTTCATCACCTTTGCGAAGTTGCCGCTCTCTCCGGCTCCCGGAGACGAAGAAGCTGCTTCTTCGCGCAAAGACGATTCTGCCGCTCACAGTGCTCTGCGGTGTGCGCCTTCTGCCGAAAGAGGTCCGGGAGCGGTGCTTAGCTCTGCAGAGCACCGTATCTTCGTCTTTAGCCTCTCTTCTCGTCTACATCTTAGCAAAAAGCTTTTCCACTCTGTCTGGCAAGGAGAAACTGTGCCAGCACAGAAAACATCTCCCATCGTGTTCTAGAGGCTGCACGGAGGTCTGCCGAGTGTTTTGCAAGAAGAGAAAGAAAGTTGTCCAAAACAGCTTGCAATCCAATGTTCATGTGAATAGAAAAGGCAGGAGAGTGCTCAGGTACTGTTTTCTCTCAGTTGGCAAGCTGCGCACACAATCGCAGTGCTGTACAGCTTGTTTCATCACCTTTGCGAAGTTGCCGCTCTCTCCGGCTCCCGGAGACGAAGAAGCTGCTTCTTCGCGCAAAGACGATTCTGCCGCTCACAGTGCTCTGCGGTGTGCGCCTTCTTCCGAAAGAGGCCCTGAAGCGGTGCTTAGCTCTGCAGAGCACCGTACCTTCGTCTTTAGCCTCTCTTCTCGTCTACATCTTAGCAAAAAGCTTTTCCACTCTGTCTGGCAAGGAGAAACTGTGCCAGCACAGAAAACATCTCCCATCGTGTTCTAGAGGCTGCACGGAGGTCTGCCGAGTGTTTTGCAAGAAGAGAAAGAAAGTTGTCCAAAACAGCTTGCAATCCAATGTTCATGTGAATATAAAAGGCAGGAGTGTGGTCAGGTACTGTTTTCTCTCAGTTGGCAAGCTGCGCACACAATCGCAGTGTTGTACAGCTTGTTTCATCACCTTTGCGAAGTTGCCGCTCTCTCCGGCTCCCGGAGACGAAGCAGCTGCTTCTTCACGCAAAGACGATTCTGCCGCTCACAGTGCTCTGCGGTGTGCGGCTTCTGCCGAAAGAGGTCCGGGAGCGGTGCTTAGCTCTGCAGAGCACCGTACTTTCGTCTTTAGCCTCTCTTCTCGTCTACATCTTAGCAAAAAGCTTTTCCACTCTGTCTGGCAAGGAGAAACTCTGCCAGCACAAAAAACATCTCCCATCGTGTTCTAGAGGCTGCACGGACGTCTGCCGAGTGTTTTGCAAGAAGAGAAAGAAAGTTGTCCAAAACAGCTTGCAATCGAATGTTCATGTGAATAGAAAAGGCAGGAGAGTGGTCAGGTACTGTTTTCTCTCAGTTGGCAAGCTGCGCACACAATCGCAGTGTTGCACAGCTTGTTTCATCACCTTTGCGAAGTTGCCGCTCTCTCCGGCTCCCGGAGACGAAGAAGCTGCTTCTTCGCGCAAAGACGATTCTGCCGCTCACAGTGCTCTGCGGTGTGCGCCTTCTGCCGAAAGAGGTCCGGGAGCGGTGCTTAGCTCTGCAGAGCACCGTACCTTCGTCTTTAGCCTCTCTTCTCGTCTACATCTTAGCAAAAAGCTTTTCCACTCTGTCTGGCAAGGAGAAACTCTGCCAGCACAGAAAACATCTCCCATCGTGTTCTAGAAGCTGCACGGAGGTCTGCCGAGTGTTTTGCAAGAAGAGAAAGAAAGTTGTCCAAAACAGCTTGCAATCGAATACTCATGTGAATAGAAAAGCAGGAGAGTGCTCAGATGTTGGAATCCATAAGGTTAGAGGGTTTTTAGGAAATGGTTAAAAAAGTATAGGCCTCAGACTGAAGTTCTGGTAGCATTGCAAATGCAAGCAGAAAAGTTTCCCATGCAAGCAGAAAAGTTTCCCAAGCAGTAGACGTGACAAATAACAATAGATCTCTGTAGAATTGGTTTTAGGATGGCAACAAGGTTATTTAATGTATATCTTTAGAAGGTGAGCATGAATAGAGCTCTGTTCATTGTCTCTTATGAACCAGTCTTTGTTTTAGCTACGATTACGTATACTTTCTGGGATTGGATAGAATGCTTGTCAATATGTGTTTTCTGTGTGTGATTGGCTGAACCCTAGATTGAGATGATTTTATGTATTGCTGTATGACCCCTCCTGGAGGAGACATTTTGGGGTGGATCAGTGAGCTGTCATGTCTCCTTCTTGTATTATGAGACTGATGTGCTGGAAATAAAATCAGAAATCTCTTCACTGGTCTGTTTACAATGTTATCCATATTTGGATATTTTGCCGCGGCCTAGTGGGTTCCTTTTTTAAGACGTGGGTTCCTGACACAATTGGACTTATATCTACCCATCCCCCGACAAATGGTGCCCCGTCCGAGGACGTAGAATAGAAGAAAAAAGAAAAATCGTGGATGTACCAGCCGCGGAGACCCAAGTGTTAACAAGGAGGACACTGTATCATCTCTCCCGCGGAAGCCAAGAAAATTGTAAGTAACTATTTCGGGAGAGCGCTTGGGTGACGTTGGGAGCAAATATAGAGAAAAAGAAAAATTATTAAAAGAACACAAAAATGGGAACGAATTTATCAAAAGTTGAATGGGATGTTTTTCATCAATTAGAGACAATGTTACAAGAAAAAGGTCACTCTGAAATCTCAAAAACTGAGCTTAAAAACGTACTTATCTGGGTTAAGGCGAATACGCAAGATTTGAATTTGCAGTCTGCTTTTACTTTTCATTTTTGGGATCAGATAAACTGGAGAATCTATAATCTAGTTTCTCTCAAAAAAGATGAAAGCTTAAGAGAACTTATGCCGATTTGTAGAGCTCTGTTGGAGTGTTTTAAACAAACTGATAATAATAAGATCAACTTGGACTCAGAAAACAAAGCTTCTGGCTCTATCTCTTTAAATGCCAGTAAACCGGAGACTGCGTGTGTATCGGAGAATGTAACAAGTGTTGTTTCAAATGTTGACACTAATGCTTTGAACTCTGTTGAAAAAAATCATCCTTCTCTCTCTCTGGGAAAAAATGAGACTCTTTCGGACTTTTCTTCGTGTTGTTCTGTTAATGTAAAAATATGTGACTCTTGTAAGGGGGATGGGACAAAGTGTGTAAAAGATGGGAATGAAAAAGTGATTGTACTTCCTAAAATTGTTTGCACAGGGACACTGAAACCTGAATGGGATTCTGTTGGGCCTGGGGTGGAGGCTGAAGTGGCTGCTTCCACTCGGGAAATTGCGGTTCCGGGGAACTCTTTTTCAGTTAAGCAAAAATATGGTTGTTCTGGTGGTTGTCAATCTAAAGATACAGAGAAAGAGAAACTGGTTTTAATTCAAAGGGTGGAGTCCTTTGAAAGGATGGATAACTCTCAAAAACCTGAAAAAACACGGGTTGAGTTTTTAAGATGCCATGATCCTAATTCTTGTACTTTAAAACAAAACCATGTAAGTTTAAAACCTGGATTTGGGGACTCCCAAGCTGAGTTTTTCTTGGCAGGGAGACAATGTGAAACTTGTAGTAAAGTATCGAACTCAAGGTTAAATGGCACTGTTCCCAGAAGAAAGGAACACGCCTCTGTCCTGGCCCCTTTGGGTCGGGCTTCAGAGGAGGCGTGCTGTTTGTGGGAGTCCACCCTCCCGGCCCCTCTGGGTTGGGCTTCAGAGGAGGCGTGTTGTTATGGCCGAGTTCCTGGAGTTGGCAGAACTCCTGGACAAGAGTACAGTGTCCCTGTCAGGAATTTGGATTTGGGCAGAGTGCCTGGAAGGTTTGGATTTAGTGATTTTTCAGAATCAGAAAATGTATTGGTTAAAAGTAAAGGTCAGCCTGTCATTGATCGAAGTGACAATTTTGATTTTCCATTGAATTTACCTGATTGGTCATACATTAATCAGAAACTAGAAAAAGATTCGGATTTAAGGGAACAATATCTTGCTTTACCAGTAAAATATGGAAGAAATGATAGAAATCCAAAATATGAAAGACTTGATCATCATGATATAAAGGAGTTGCGACAGGCTTTGAAAGAGAGTGGATTTTCTTCGCCCTATTTTAACAGTGTGTTGAAAAATACTTTTAACTCTTATGATTTAGTTCCTGCTGATTGCAGGAATGTGGCTTCTCTGATCTTAACCAATTCACAGTACCTACTATGGGAAATACAATGGAAAAAACTACTTAACAAGTTGGTTGAAGGATATGCAAATACTGATTATGCTAATCTAGATGTTGCTCAATTAGCTGGTGATTCACCTTACAATAGGCCTGAAAATCAAGCAGCTGAACTGCCTCGGCCTGTGTTAACAGACATTAAGGATGCTGCTAGAAAGGCCTTGCTTTCACTTGAGCCTGCTGGCTCACACTTGAATTCATATCCACTGATCAGACAAGGTGAAACTGAATCTTATGGTTCTTTTTTGGATAGATTAACTCAAGCAGTTGAAAGGCAATGTCCAGATGAACAAGCCCGCTCTTATATCATTCAAAATCTTGCTTCTGTAAATGCTAATAATGAATGTAGAAAGATTATTTTAGCTTTGCCTGATCAGCCTCCAACAGGCAGATGCTAACAGCTTGCAGTAGACTTATGGGTTCACAAAATGTTGTAAATTCACAGGTCAATGCTTTGGAAAAAACACTGGAACACAATTTGACACAACGAATAGATAAAATTGAAAAGTTTTTAGAAAAACATTGGGAAAATTCTGTTAATGCTGTAAAAGTAGATCCTAATAAAAAGCCTGTCTGCTTTGGTTGTGGTAAATTAGGACACCTTAAAAAGGATTGTCGTGGGACATCAAATCAAATTTCTATTTGCCCTCGATGCCGAAAAGGAAGGCATCTTGCTAAATTTTGTCACTCACTATTTGATATCAATGGCAACCCACTGTCTTTAAGCTTCAGAAACAGCGTGTTCCACCGCGCTCAGACACAAATTGTGGTACCCACTGGCAATGGGTGAATATTCTCACTAGGCTGGTCATGTCACAAAAGGATTGTCATATGTAAAGATTCCAATCAAAGTGACTTTCTACCTATCATAGGATGTGATTGTCATGATGTATATGATCTGCTAATGTCTTGTTGTACAAGTTTTGTCCTCAGTTCACAGAAATTTCCAGGATTCAGGATTCTACTACTACATGGATGATCTGCTCATCACAGCTTCAACGCGGACAGAGATGCAGCAAACCTGTGCTGGTGTTGGGACTGAAATCCAAAAGGCTGGACTTGATATTTCTACAACTAAACTCCAAGGATACAACAAAGATTCAAGACTGAGACATCAATTCTTCAAAAAAAGACCATCAACTCTTCAAAGAAGACAACCTCATCACTGGACTTTGACTGTGGTTTGAGTTTTCAGCTTTTCCCTCAGCCTTTTAATTTAGTCACAGATTTTGCTTATGTTGCTAATGTTAATGTTCAATTTTAAAAGATGTTAGTAATGAAACTTTACATCGTTGGCTTTCATGTCTTTTTACAACTTTGCAATAATCCATGAACTAATCCATGTTTGTTTCTCACATTAAGGTATTCATGTTTCCATGGACACGTTCTCTGGTGCAGTTTTTGCTTCCCTTCACACAGGTGAAACTGGCAGTCATGCCTGTCATCATTTCCTGCAAGCTTTTGCTTCATTGGGTGTACCCCAAGAAGTAAAAACTGACAACGGTCCCGCATATATATCTCAAAAATTGGCCACATTTTTAAATGAATGGGGTGTTTGACACATTTTTGGTATTCCCCACTCTCCCACAAGCCAAGCAATCATTGAAAGAACACATCAAACCCTAAAACGCATATTAGATCAACAGAGAGGGGGAACAGAGATAACCCCACAGATGAGACTGAGTAAGGCTATGTACGTTTTTCAAGTGAAGGTCCATTTTGATTAATAATTTGGGGAAAGGGTATGCTTCTATCTCCACAGGTGCTGGAATTAAGTGGGTTCCTGCCAAAAACGTCAAACCATATCGCACTTCAGAACCTGTTGTCGAATCCAGAACCGAGGAAGCAAGTACGCAGACGTGAACCAAATCGAAGGATCCCGGGTCTCGCCTGACGCCTCTTGTGCCTGACGTTCTTTGTGCATCGGTGGAACCCATGAACTCTGATTTTGTGCCAATGTTATTCATGAGTATACTAATTGAATGCTGAATGTTTGCTTTACAAAATTAATATTTGGCTGAAAACTTAGGTTGTCGTTTTTGTGTAGAAAGAATTTTGCCAAAACTTAGTTCTTGAAAGAGATGGGGAAAAATCAAATGGTATACTTGTTTTGCTTGATTTTAATTGTTTTTTGTCGTGCAGATTTGCCTGTGGATCAACCGAAAACGAATGTTTGGGTGACCTTAGCCAAGGCTGCTGGATCGGATACTGTATGTCTGTCTAATTCGGAACCAGAAAAGCCTTTTTCAACCTGTCTGGTTGGTGTGCCAGTGAAAGAGTTGCCTTTGATCAAAAAACAATCTAATGGTAAACCAAGTGGAATTGACAATGGAAACAGTCCTTCCTTCAATTGGAATATTTGGTCCAAAAAACTCCTTAGGGCAGCATCTGAATCTCAAGAATTGGAAATCCTTGGTTCTTTGACCATGGATTTTTGTTTTACTTTCATGACTCATGCCTGGCGAAAAGGTGATCCCCCAAAGTTCAGTGTTACTCCTCCTTATTTTGCATATAAAAATTTGAGTTTTTGGTGTAATGTTTCGAATAGTTGGGATGTGTTTCCAGAGATGGATCAATATCCACGGCAATTGCCGAAAGGGTATTGGTTCATCTGCGGAGACAGAGCTTGGCAAGGCATTCCAGCTCACCTTGAAGGTGGCCCTTGTATCATTGGCATGCTCACCATAATTGCCCCCACTGCAAAAGCAGGGATGAAAAAGAAACAAAGGAGAACGAGAGCTGTTCCTCATTATGATGAGAACTGTCAGAGTGATTTTATGCCTTGGAATGCCGCCAGAAGGGTTTCAGCAGGTATATTTTTACCACAATTGGCTTCAGCAGTGGCATTGAGACAATTAGATCGAGTTGGATGTTGGCTGAGCAAACAAGCTAATGCCACATCCTCCGCAATCAGTGATATGTTGACCGATGTTGATAGTATTAGACATGCTACTCTTCAAAACAGAGCAGCCATTGATTTTCTTTTACTGGCACAAGGACATGGTTGTGAGGAATTTGAAGGATTGTGTTGTATGAATTTGTCTGATCATTCTGAATCCATTCACAAAAGCATTCAAAAATTAAAGGATCTGACAGCCCAAATTAAAGAAGATGGAGGTTCCTGGCTGGATGATTTGTTTCAAAATTGGAATTTTGCACCTTGGCTAAGGCAACTTTGCAAGATAGGTCTTTACGTATTAGGTGTTCTAATACTGATATTGATAGTGGTACCTTGTATACTCTGTTGTGTTCGGCGAATGATGAACAAAACAGTCCGAGAAGTTTTTGTCATTCAAGCAGGAGAATTAGGAAGTAGAAGCACGGAGAGTGTACGAAATCTTACGAAAGCAGTAGATGAAGGCATTGACATGAACAAAGGTTTTGAATTAAGGCCTTGGAATCGACCAGAGTTTTTCGAACGATAACTTGTGACTGTTGCCGAACGTGAATCATACCTCTTTCAAGAATTAGGTTTTCACAGCATCAAGTTGCTGTGCCGTAATATAGCAATACTTCAGTTTAGTGAAAATAGGTCTTCAACAGATAATAAGCAGAAATTTTGCAATAGAGCTATGAAACGCAAGTAGTAAGCGACAAGAAAATGAAAGTTTCTGTGTCAAACAGAGAGGGGGAAATGTTGGAATCCATAAGGTTAGAGGGTTTTTAGGAAATGGTTAAAAAAGTATAGGCCTCAGACTGAAGTTCTGTTAGCATTGCAAATGCAAGCAGAAAAGTTTCCCATGCAAGCAGAAAAGTTTCCCAAGCAGTAGACGTGACAAATAACAATAGATCTCTGTAGAATTGGTTTTAGGATGGCAACAAGGTTATTTAATGTATATCTTTAGAAGGTTAGCATGAATAGAGCTCTGTTCATTGTCTCTTATGAACCAGTCTTTGTTTTAGCTACGATTACGTATACTTTCTGGGATTGGATAGAATGCTTGTCAATATGTGTTTTCTGTGAGTGATTGGCTGAACCCTAGATTGAGATGATTTTATGTATTGCTGTATGACCCCTCCTGGAGGAGACATTTTGGGGTGGATCAGTGAGCTGTCATGTCTCCTTCTTGTATTATGAGACTGATGTGCTGGAAATAAAATCAGAAATCTCTTCACTGGTCTGTTTACAATGTTATCCATATTTGGATATTTTGCCGCGGCCTAGTGGGTTCCTTTTTTAAGACGTGGGTTCCTGACACAATTGGACTTATATCTACCCATCCCCCGACACTCAGGTACTGTTTTCTCTCAGTTTTCAAGCTGCGCACACAATCGCAGTGTTGTACAGCTTGTTTCATCACCTTTGCGAAGTTGCCGCTCTCTCCGGCTCCCGGAGACGAAGAAGCTGCTTCTTCGCGCAAAGACGATTCTGCCGCTCACAGTGCTCTGCGGTGTGCGGCTTCTGCCGAAAGAAGCCCGGGAGCGGTGCTTAGCTCTGCAGAGCACCGTACCTTCGTCTTTAGCCTCTCTTCTCGTCTACATCTTAGCAAAAAGCTTTTCCACTCTGTCTGGCAAGGAGAAACTGTGCCAGCACAAAAAACATATCCTATCGTGTTCTAGAGGCTGCACGGAGGTCTGCCGAGTGTTTTGCAAGAAGAGAAAGAAAGTTGTCCAAAACAGCTTGCAATCGAATGTTCATGTGAATAGAAAAGGCGGGAGAGTGCTGAGGTACTGTTTTCTCTCAGTTGGCAAGCTGCGCACACAATCGCAGTGTTGTACAGTTTGTTTCATCACCTTTGCGAAGTTGCCGCTCTCTCCGGCTCCCGGAGACGAAGAAGCTGCTTCTTCGCGCAAAGACGATTCTGCAGCTACAGTGCTCTGCAGTGTGTCTCTTCAGTCGAAAGAGGCCCTGAAGCGGTGCTTAGCTCTGCAGAGCACCGTACCTTCGTCTTTAGCCTCTCTTCTCGTCTACATCTTAGCAAAAAGCTTTTCCACTCTGTCTGGCAAGGAGAAACTCTGCCAGCAAAGAAAACATCTCCCATCGTGTTCTAGAGGCTGCACGGAGGTCTGCCGAGTGTTTTGCAAGAAGAGAAAGAAAGTTGTACAAAACAGCTTGCAATCCAATGTTCATGTGAATAGAAAAGGCAGGAGAGTGCTCAGGTACTGTTTTCTCTCAGTTGGCAAGCTGCGCACACAATCGCAGTGTTGTAGAGATTGTTTCATCACCTTTGCGAAGTTGCCGCTCTCTCCGGCTCCCGGAGACGAAGAAGCTGCTTCTTCGCGCAAAGACGATTCTGCCGCTACAGTGCTCTGCGGTGTGCGCCTTCTGCCAATAGAGGCCCGGGAGCGGTGCTTAGCTCTGCAGAGCACCATACCTTCGTCTTTAGCCTCTCTTCTCGTCTACATCTTAGCAAAAAGCTTTTCCACTCTGTCTGGCAAGGAGAAACTGTGCCAGCACAGAAAACATCTCCCATCGTGTTCTAGAGGCTGCACGGAGGTCTGCCGAGTGTTTTGCAAGAAGAGAAAGAAAGTTGTCCAATACAGCTTGCAATCGAATGTTCATGTGATTATAAAAGGCAGGAGAGTGCTCAGGTACTGTTTTCTCTCAGTTTTCAAGCTGCGCACACAATCGCAGTGTTGTACAGCTTGTTTCATCACCTTTGCGAAGTTGCCGCTCTCTCCGGCTCCCGGAGACGAAGAAGCTGCTTCTTCGCGCAAAGACCATTCTGCCGCTCACAGTGCTCTGCGGTGTGCGCCTTCTGCCGAAAGAGGTCCGGGAGCGGTGCTTAGCTCTGCAGAGCACCGTACCTTCGTCTTTAGCCTCTCTTCTCGTCTACATCTTGGCAAAAAGCTTTTCCACTCTGTCTGGCAAGGAGAAACTGTGCCAGCACAGAAAACATCTCCCATCGTGTTCTAGAGGCTGCACGGAGGTCTGCCGAGTGTTTTGCAAGAAGAGAAAGAAAGTTGTCCAAAACAGCTTCCAATCGAATGTTCATGTGAATAGAAAAGGCAGGAGAGTGCTCAGGTACTGTTTTCTCTCAGTTGGCAAGCTGCGCACACAATCGCAGTGTTGTACAGCTTGTTTCATCACCTTTGCGAAGCTGCCGCTCTCTCCGGCTCCCGGAGACGAAGAAGCTGCTTCTTCGCGCAAAGACGATTCTGCCGCTCACAGTGCACTGCAGTGTGTGTCTTCAGTCGAAAGAGGCCCTGAAGCGGTGCTTAGCTCTGCAGAGCACCGTACCTTCGTCTTTAGCCTCTCTTCTCGTCTACATCTTAGCAAAAAGCTTTTCCACTCTGTCTGGCAAGGAGAAACTCTGCCAGCACGGAAAACAAATCCTATCGTGTTCTAGAGGCTGCACGGAGGTCTGCCGAGTGTTTTGCAAGAAGAGAAAGAAAGTTGTCAAAAACAGCTTGCAATCGAATATTCATGTGAATAGAAAAGGCAGGAGAGTGCTGAGGTACTGTTTTCTCTCAGTTGGCAAGCTGCGCACACAATCGCAGTGTTGTACAGCTTGTTTCATCACCTTTGCGAAGTTGCCGCTCTCTCCGGCTCCCGGAGACGAAGAAGCTGCTTCTTCGCGCAAAGACGATTCTGCCGCTACAGAGCTCTGCGGTGTGTGTCTTCAGTCGAAACAGGCCCTGAAGCGGTGCTTAGCTCTGCATAGCATTGTACCTTCGTCTTTAGCCTCTCTTCTCGTCTACATCTTAGCAAAAAGCTTTTCCACTCTGTCTGGCAAGGAGAAACTGTGCCAGCACAGAAAACATCTCCCATCGTGTTCTAGAGGCTGCACGGTGGTCTGCCGAGTGTTTTGCAAGAAGAGAAAGAAAGTTGTCCAAAATAGCTTGCAATCCAATGTTCATGTGAATGGAAAAGGCAGGAGAGTGGTCAGGTACTGTTTTCTCTCACTTGGCAAGCTGCGCACACAATCGCAGTGTTGTACAGCTGGTTTCATCACCTTTGCGAAGTTGCCGCTCTCTGCGGCTCCCGGAGACGAAGAAGCTGCTTCCTCACGCAAAGACGATTCTGCCGCTCACAGTGCTCTGCGGTGTGCGGCTTCTGCCGAAAGAGGTCCGGGAGCGGTGCTTAGCTCTGCAGAGCACCGTACCTTCGTCTTTAGCCTCTCTCCTCGTCTACATCTTAGCAAAAAGCTTTTCCACTCTGTCTGGCAAGGAGAAACTGTGCCAGCACAGAAAACATCTCCCATCGTGTTCTAGAGGCTGCACGGACGTCTGCCGAGTGTTTTGCAAGAAGAGAAAGAAAGTTGTCCAAAACAGCTTGCAATCGAATGTTCATGTGAATAGAAAAGGCAGGAGAGTGCTCAGGTACTGTTTTCTCTCAGTTTTCAAGCTGCGCACAAAATCGCAGTGTTGTGCAGCTTGTTTCATCACCTTTGCGAAGCTGCCGCTCTCTCCGGCTCCCGGAGACGAAGCAGCTGCTTCTTCGCGCAAAGACGATTCTGCCGCTCACAGTGCTCTGCGGTGTGCGCCTTCTGCCGAAAGAGGTCCGGGAGCGGTGCTTAGCTCTGCAGAGCACCGTACCTTCGTCTTTAGCCTCTCTTCTCGTCTACATCTTAGCAAAAAGCTTTTCCACTCTGTCTGGCAAGGAGAAACTGTGCCAGCACAGAAAACATCTCCCATCGTGTTCTAGAGGCTGCACGGAGGTCTGCTGAGTGTTTTGCAAGAAGAGAAAGAAAGTTGTCCAAAACAGCTTGCAATCGAATACTCATGTGAATAGAAAAGGCAGGAGAGTGGTCAGGTACTGTTTTCTCTCAGTTGGCAAGCTGCGCACACAATCGCAGTGTTGTACAGCTTGTTTCATCACCTTTGCGAAGTTGCCGCTCTCTCCGGCTCCCGGAGACGAAGAAGCTGCTTCTTCGCGCAAAGACGATTCTGCCGCTCACAGTGCTCTGCGGTGTGCGGCTTCTGCCGAAAGAGGCCCGGGAGCGGTGATTAGCTCTGCAGAGCACCGTACTTTCGTCTTTAGCCTCTCTTCTCGTCTACATCTTAGCAAAAAGCTTTTCCACTCTGTCTGGCAAGGAGAAACTCTACCAGCACAAAAAACATCTCCCATCGTGTTCTAGAGGCTGCACGGAGGTCTGCCGAGTGTTTTGCAGGAAGAGAAAGAAAGTTGTCCAAAACAGCTTGCAATCCAATGTTCATGTGAATAGAAAAGGCAGGAGAGTGCTCAGGTACTGTTTTCTCTCAGTTGGCAAGCTGCGCACACAATCGCAGTGTTTTACAGTTTGTTTCATCACCTTTGCGAAGTTGCCGCTCTCTCCGGCTCCCGGAGACGAAGAAGCTGCTTCTTCGCGCAAAGACGATTCTGCCGCTCACAGTGCTCTGCGGTGTGCGCCTTCTGCCGAAAGAGGTCCGGGAGCGGTGCTTAGCTCTGCAGAGCACCGTACCTTCGTCTTTAGCCTCTCTTCTCGTCTACATCTTAGCAAAAAGCTTTTCCACTCTGTCTGGCAAGGAGAAACTCTGCCAGCACGGAAAACATCTCCCATCGTGTTCTAGAGGCTGCACGGAGGTCTGCCGAGTGTTTTGCAAGAAGAGAAAGAATGTTGTCCAAAACAGCTTGCAATCGAATACTCATGTGAATAGAAAAGGCTGGAGAGTGGTCAGGTACTGTTTTCTCTCAGTTTTAAAGCTGCGCACACAATCGCAGTGTTGTACAGCTTGTTTCATCACCTTTGCGAAGCTGCCGCTCTCTCCGGCTCCCGGAGACGAAGAAGCTGCTTCTTCGCGCAAAGACGATTCTGCCGCTCACAGTGCTCTGCGGTGTGCGCCTTCTGCCGAAAGAGGTCCTGAAGCGGTGCTTAGCTCTGCAGAGCACCGTACCTTCGTCTTTAGCCTCTCTTCTCGTCTACATCTTAGCAAAAAGCTTTTCCACTCTGTCTGGCAAGGAGAAACTCTGCCAGCACGGAAAACATATCCTATCGTGTTCTAGAGGCTGCACGGAGGTCTGCCGAGTGTTTTGCAAGAAGAGAAAGAAAGTTGTCCAAAACAGCTTGCAATCGAATATTCATGTGGCTAGAAAAGGCAGGAGAGTGATGAGGTACTGTTTTCTCTCAGTTGGCAAGCTGCGCACACAATCGCAGTGTTGTACAGCTGGTTTCATCACCTTTGCGAAGTTGCCGCTCTCTGCGGATCCCGGAGACGAAGAAGCTGCTTCTTCGCGCAAAGACGATTCTGCCGCTCACAGTGCTCTGCGGTGTGCGCCTTCTGCCGAAAGAGGCCCGGAAGCGGTGCTTAGCTCTGCAGAGCACCGTACCTTCGTCTTTAGCCTCTCTTCTCGTCTACATCTTAGCAAAAAGCTTTTCCACTCTGTCTGGCAAGGAGAAACTCTGCCAGCACAGAAATCATCTCCCATCGTGTTCTAGAGGCTGCACGGAGGTCTGCCGAGTGTTTTGCAAGAAGAGAAAGAAAGTTGTCCAAAACAGCTTGCAATCGAATGTTCATGTGAATAGAAAAGGCAGGAGAGTGGTCAGGTACTGTTTTCTCTCAGTTGGCAAGCTGCGCACACAATCGCAGTGTTGCACAGCTTGTATCATCACCTTTGCGAAGTTGCCGCTCACTCCGGCTCCCGGAGACGAAGAACCTGCTTCTTCGCGCAAAGACGATTCTGCCGCTCACAGTGCTCTGCGGTGTACGCCTTCTGCCGAAAGAGGTCCGGGAGCGGTGCTTAGCTCTGCAGAGCACCGTACCTTCGTCTTTAGCCTCTCTTCTCGTCTACATCTTAGCAAAAAGCTTTTCCACTCTGTCTGGCAAGGAGAAACTGTGCCAGCACAGAAAACATCTCCCATCGTGTTCTAGAAGCTGCACGGAGGTCTGCCGAGTGTTTTGCAAGAAGAGAAAGAAAGTTGTACAAAACAGCTTGCAATCGAATACTCATGTGAATAGAAAAGACAGGAGAGTGCTCAGGTACTGTTTTCTCTCAGTTTTCAAGCTGCGCACACAATCGCAGTGTTGTACAGCTTGTTTCATCACCTTTGCGAAGCTGCCGCTCTCTCCGGCTCCCGGAGACGAAGAAGCTGCTTCTTTGCGCAAAGACGATTCTGCCGCTCACAGTGCTCTGCGGTGTGCGCCTTCTGCCGAAAGAGGTCCGGGAGCGGTGCTTAGCTCTGCAGAGCACCGTACCTTCGTCTTTAGCCTCTCTTCTCGTCTACATCTTAGCAAAAAGCTTTTCCACTCTGTCTGGCAAGGAGAAACTGTGCCAGCACGGAAAACATATCCTATCGTGTTCTAGAGGCTGCACGGAGGTCTGCCGAGTGTTTTGCAAGAAGAGAAAGAAAGTTGTCCAAAACAGCTTGCAATCGAATATTCATGTGAATAGAAAAGGCAGGAGAGTGCTGAGGTACTGTTTTCTCTCAGTTTTCAAGCTGCGCACACAATCGCAGTGTTGTACAGCTTGTTTCATCACCTTTGCGAAGTTGCCGCTCTCTCCGGCTCCCGGAGACGAAGAAGCTGCTTCTTCGCGCAAAGACGATTCTGCCGCTACAGAGCTCTGCGGTGTGTGTCTTCAGTCGAAAGAGGCCCTGAAGCGGTGCTTAGCTCTGCAGAGCACCGTACCTTCGTCTTTAGCCTCTCTTCTCGTCTACATCTTAGCAAAAAGCTTTTCCACTCTGTCTGGCAAGGAGAAACTCTGCCAGCACAGAAAACATCTCCCATCGTGTTCTAGAGGCTGCACGGTGGTCTGCCGAGTGTTTTGAAAGAAGAGAAAGAAAGTTGTCCAAAACAGCTTGCAATCCAATGTTCATGTGAATGGAAAAGGCAGGAGAGTGGTCAGGTACTGTTTTCTCTCACTTGGCAAGCTGCGCACACAATCGCAGTGTTGTACAGCTTGTTTCATCACCTTTGCGAAGTTGCCGCTCTCTGCGGCTCCCGGAGACGAAGAAGCTGCTTCCTCACGCAAAGACGATTCTGCCGCTCACAGTGCTCTGCAGTGTGCGGCTTCTGCCGAAAGAGGTCCGGGAGCTGTGCTTAGCTCTGCAGAGCACCGTACCTTCGTCTTTAGCCTCTCTTCTCGTCTACATCTTAGCAAAAAGCTTTTCCACTCTGTCTGGCAAGGAGAAACTGTGCCAGCACACAAAACATCTCCCATCGTGTTCTAGAGGCTGCACGGAGGTCTGCCGAGTGTTTTGCAAGAAGAGAAAGAAAGTTGTCCAAAACAGCTTGCAATCCAATGTTCATGTGAATAGAAAAGGCAGGAGAGTGGTCAGGTACTGTTTTCTCTCAGTTTTCAAGCTGCGCACACAATCGCAGTGTTGTACAGCTTGTTTCATCACCTTTGCGAAGCTGCCGCTCTCTCCGGCTCCCGGAGACGAAGAAGCTGCTTCTTCGCGCAAAGACGATTCTGCCGCTCACAGTGCTCTGCGGTGTGCGCCTTCTGCCGAAAGAGGTCCGGGAGCGGTGCTTAGCTCTGCAGAGCACCGTACCTTCGTCTTTAGCCTCTCTTCTTGTCTACATCTTAGCAAAAAGCTTTTCCACTCTGTCTGGCAAGGAGAAACTCTGCCAGCACAGAAAACATCTCCCATCGTGTTCTAGAAGCTGCACGGAGGTCTGCCGAGTGTTTTGCAAGAAGAGAAAGAAAGTTGTACAAAACAGCTTGCAATCGAATGTTCATGTGAATAGAAAAGGCAGGAGAGTGGTCAGGTACTGTTTTCTCTCACTTGGCAAGCTGCGCACACAATCGCAGTGTTGTACAGCTTGTTTCTTCACCTTTGCGAAGTTGCCGCTCTCTCCGGCTCCCGGAGACGAAGAAGCTGCTTCTTCACGCAAAGACGATTCTGCCGCTCACAGTGCTCTGCGGTGTGCGGCTTCTGCCGAAAGAGGCCCGGGAGCGGTGCTTAGCTCTGCAGAGCACCGTACTTTCGTCTTTAGCCTCTCTTCTCGTCTACATCTTAACAAAAAGCTTTTCCACTCTGTCTGGCAAGGAGAAAATCTGCCAGCACAAAAAACATCTCCCATCGTGTTCTAGAGGCTGCACGGAGGTCTGCCGAGTGTTTTGCAAGAAGAGAAAGAAAGTTGTCCAAAACAGCTTGCAATCCAATGTTCATGTGAATAGAAAAGGCAGGAGAGTGCTCAGGTACTGTTTTCTCTCAGTTGGCAAGCTGAGCACACAATCGCAGTGTTGCACAGCTTGTTTCATCACCTTTGCGAAGTTGCCGCTCTCTCCGGCTCCCGGAGACGAAGAAGCTGCTTCTTCGCGCAA
The DNA here is from genome assembly GCF_028551555.1 of Melozone crissalis. Taxonomy (NCBI): domain Eukaryota; kingdom Metazoa; phylum Chordata; class Aves; order Passeriformes; family Passerellidae; genus Melozone; species Melozone crissalis. The sequence goes on from NW_026535814.1 coordinate 97,650, forward strand.
AGACGATTCTGCCGCTCACAGTGCTCTGCGGTGTGCGCCTTCTACCGAAAGAGGACCTGAAGCGGTGCTTAGCTCTGCAGAGCACCGTACCTTCGTCTTTAGCCTCTCTTCTCGTCTACATCTTAGCAAAAAGCTTTTCCACTCTGTCTGGCAAGGAGAAACTCTGCCAGCACAGAAAACATCTCCCATCGTGTTCTAGAGGCTGCACGGAGGTCTGCCGAGTGTTTTGCAAGAAGAGAAAGAATGTTGTCCAAAACAGCTTGCAATCGAATACTCATGTGAATAGAAAAGGCTGGAGAGTGGTCAGGTACTGTTTTCTCTCAGTTTTCAAGCTGCGCACAAAATCGCAGTGTTGCACAGCTTGTTTCATCACCTTTGCGAAGTTGCCGCTCTCTCCGGCTCCCGGAGACGAAGAAGCTGCTTCTTCGCGCAAAGACGATTCTGCCGCTCACAGTGCTCTGCGGTGTGCGCCTTCTGCCGAAAGAGGTCCTGAAGCGGTGCTTAGCTCTGCAGAGCACCGTACCTTCGTCTTTAGCCTCTCTTCTCGTCTACATCTTAGCAAAAAGCTTTTCCACTCTGTCTGGCAAGGAGAAACTCTGCCAGCACAGAAAACATCTCCCATCGTGTTCTAGAGGCTGCACGGAGGTCTGCCGAGTGTTTTGCAAGAAGAGAAAGAAAGTTGTCCAAAACAGCTTGCAATCGAATACTCATGTGAATAGAAAAGGCAGGAGAGTGCTGAGGTACACTTTTCTCTCAGTTGGCAAGCTGCGCACACAATCGCAGTGTTGTACAGCTTGTTTCATCACCTTTGCGAAGCTGCCGCTCTCTCCGGCTCCCGGATACGAAGAAGCTGCTTCTTCGCGCAAAGACGATTCTGCCGCTCACAGTGCACTGCAGTGTGTGTCTTCAGTCGAAAGAGGCCCTGAAGCGGTGCTTAGCTCTGCAGAGCACCGTACCTTCGTCTTTAGCCTCTCTTCTCGTCTACATCTTAGCAAAAAGCTTTTCCACTCTGTCTGGCAAGGAGAAACTGTGCCAGCACGGAAAACAAATCCTATCGTGTTCTAGAGGCTGCACTAAGGTCTGCCGAGTGTTTTGCAAGAAGAGAAAAAAAGTTGTCAAAAACAGCTTGCAATCGAATATTCATGTGAATAGAAAAGGCAGGAGAGTGCTGAGGTACTGTTTTCTCTCAGTTGGCAAGCTGCGCACACAATCGCAGTGTTGTACAGCTTGTTTCATCACCTTTGCGAAGTTGCCGCTCTCTCCGGCTCCCGGAGACGAAGAAGCTGCTTCTTCGCGCAAAGACGATTCTGCCGCTACAGAGCTCTGCGATGTGTGTCTTCAGTCGAAACAGGCCCTGAAGCGGTGCTTAGCTCTGCAGAGCACCGTACCTTCGTCTTTAGCCTCTCTTCTCGTCTACATCTTAGCAAAAAGCTTTTCCACTCTGTCTGGCAAGGAGAAACTGTGCCAGCACAGAAAACATCTCCCATCGTGTTCTAGAGGCTGCACGGAGGTCTGCCGAGTGTTTTGCAAAAAGAGAAAGAAAGTTGTCCAAAACAGCTTGCAATCCAATGTTCATGTGAATAGAAAAGGCAGGAGAGTGCTCAGGTACTGTTTTCTCTCAGTTTTCAAGCTGCGCACACAATCGCAGTGTTGTACAGCTTGTTTCATCACCTTTGCGAAGCTGCCGCTCTCTCCGGCTCCCGGAGACGAAGCAGCTGCTTCTTCGCGCAAAGACGATTCTGCCGCTCACAGTGCTCTGCGGTGTGCGCCTTCTGCCGAAAGAGGTCCGGGAGCGGTGCTTAGCTCTGCAGAGCACCGTACCTTCGTCTTTAGCCTCTCTTCTCGTCTACATCTTAGCAAAAAGCTTTTCCACTCTGTCTGGCAAGGAGAAACTGTGCCAGCACAGAAAACATCTCCCATCGTGTTCTAGAGGCTGCACGGAGGTCTGCCGAGTGTTTTGCAAGAAGAGAAAGAAAGTTGTCCAAAACAGCTTGCAATCGAATGTTCATGTGAATAGAAAAGGCAGGAGAGTGGTCAGGTACTGTTTTCTCTCAGTTGGCAAGCTGCGCACACAATCGCAGTGTTGTACAGATTGTTTCATCACCTTTGCGAAGTTGCCGCTCTCTCCGGCTCCCGGAGACGAAGAAGCTGCTTCTTCACGCAAAGACGATTCTGCCGCTCACAGTGCTCTGCGGTGTGCGGCTTCAGTCGAAAGAGGCCCGGAAGCGGTGCTTAGCTCTGCAGAGCACCGTACCTTCGTCTTTAGCCTCTCTTCTCGTCTACATCTTAGCAAAAAGCTTTTCCACTCTGTCTGGCAAGGAGAAACTGTGCCAGCACAGAAAACATCTCCCATCGTGTTCTAGAGGCTGCACGGAGGTCTGCCGAGTGTTTTGCAAGAAGAGAAAGAAAGTTGTCCAAAACAGCTTGCAATCGAATACTCATGTGAATGGAAAAGGCAGGAGAGTGCTCAGGTACTGTTTTCTCTCAGTTTTCAAGCTGCGCACACAATCGCAGTGTTGTACAGCTTGTTTCATCACCTTTGCGAAGTTGCCGCTCTCTCCGGCTCCCGGAGACGAAGAAGCTGCTTCTTCGCGCAAAGACGATTCTGCCGCTCACAGTGCACTGCAGTGTGTGTCTTCAGTCGAAAGAGGCCCTGAAGCGGTGCTTAGCTCTGCAGAGCACCGTACCTTCGTCTTTAGCCTCTCTTCTCGTCTACATCTTAGCAAAAAGCTTTTCCACTCTGTCTGGCAAGGAGAAACTCTGCCAGCACGGAAAACAAATCCTATCGTGTTCTAGAGGCTGCACGGAGGTCTGCCGAGTGTTTTGCAAGAAGAGAAAGAAAGTTGTCCAAAACAGCTTGCAATCCAATGTTCATGTGAATAGAAAAGGCAGGAGAGTGGTCAGGTACTGTTTTCTCTCAGTTTTCAAGCTGCGCACACAATCGCAATGTTGCACAGCTTGTTTCATCACCTTTGCGAAGTTGCCGCTCTCTCCGGCTCCCGGAGACGAAGAAGCTGCTTCATCGCACAAAGACGATTCTGCCGCTCACATTGCTCTGCGGTTTGAGCCTTCTGCCGAAAGAGGTCCGGGAGCGGTGCTTAGCTCTGCAGAGCACCGTACCTTCGTCTTTAGCCTCTCTTCTCGTCTACATCTTAGCAAAAAGCTTTTCCAGTCTGTCTGGCAAGGAGAAACTCTGCCAGCACAGAAAACATCTCCCATCGTGTTCTAGAGGCTGCACGGAAGTCTGCCGAGTGTTTTGCAAGAAGAGAAAGAAAGTTGTCCAAAACAGCTTGCAATCCAAAGTTCATGTGAATAGAAAAGGCAGGAGAGTGCTCAGGTACTGTTTTCTCTCAGTTTTCAAGCTGCGCACACAATCGCAGTGTTGTACAGCTTGTTTCATCACCTTTGCGAAGCTGCCGCTCTCTCCGGCTCCCGGAGACGAAGAAGCTGCTTCTTCGCGCAAAGACGATTCTGCCGCTCACAGTGCTCTGCAGTGTGTGTCTTCAGTCGAAAGAGGCCCTGAAGCGGTGCTTAGCTCTGCAGAGCACCGTACCTTCGTCTTTAGCCTCTCTTCTCGTATACATATTAGCAAAAAGCTTTTCCACACTGTCTGGCACGGAGAAACAGTGCCAGCACAGAAAACAAATCCTATCGTGTTCTAGAGGCTGCACGGAGGTCTGCCGAGTGTTTTGCAAGAAGAGAAAGAAAGTTGTCCAAAACAGCTTGCAATCCAATGTTCATGTGAATAGAAAAGGCAGGAGAGTGGTCAAGTACTGTTTTCTCTCAGTTGGCAAGCTGCGCACACAATCGCAGTGTTGTACAGCTTGTTTCATCACCTTTGCGAAGCTGCTGCTCTCTCCGGCTCCCGGAGACGAAGAAGCTGCTTCTTCGCCCAAAGACGATTCTGCCGCTCACAGTGCCCTGCAGTGTGTGTCTTCAGTCGAAAGAGGCCCGGAAGCGGTGCTTAGCTCTGCAGAGCACCGTACCTTCGTCTTTAGCCTCTCTTCTCGTCTACATCTTAGCAAAAAGCTTTTCTACTCTGTCTGGCAAGGAGAAACTCTGCCAGCACAGAAAACATCTCCCATCGTGTTCTAGAGGCTGCACGGAGGTCTGCCGAGTGTTTTGCAAGAAGAGAAAGAAAGTTGTCCAAAACAGCTTGCAATCCTATGTTCATGTGAATAGAAAAGGCAGGAGAGACGTCAGGTACTGTTTTCTCTCAGTTGGCAAGCTGCGCACACAATCGCAGTTTTGCACAGCTTGTTTCATCACCTTTGCGAAGCTGCCGCTCTCTCCGGCTCCCGGAGACGAAGAAGCTGCTTCTTCGCGCAAAGACGATTCTGCCGCTCACAGTGCTCTGCAGGGTGTGTCTTCAGTCGAATGAGGCCCGGGAGCGATGCTTAGCTGTGCAGAGCACCGTACCTTCGTCTTTAGCCTCTCTTCTCGTCTACATCTTAGCAAAAAGCTTTTCCACTCTGTCTGGCAAGGAGAAACTGTGCCAGCACAGAAAACATCTTCCATCGTGTTCTAGAGGCTGCACGGAGGTCTGCCGAGTGTTTTGCAAGAAGAGAAAGAAAGTTGTCCAAAACAGCTTGCAATCCAATGTTCATGCGAATAGAAAAGGCAGGAGAGTGGTCAGGTACTGTTTTCTCTCAGTTGGCAAGCTGCGCACACAATCGCAGTGTTGTACAGCTTGTTTCATCACCTTTGCGAAGCTGCCGCTCTCTCCGGCTCCCGGAGACGAAGAAGCTGCTTCTTCGCGCAAAGACGATTCTGCCGCTCACAGTGCACTGCAGTGTGTGTCTTCAGTCGAAAGAAGCCCGGAAGCGGTGCTTAGCTCTGCAGAGCACCGTACCTTCGTCTTTAGCCTCTCTTCTCGTCTACATCTTAGCAAAAAGCTTTTCCACTCTGTCTGGCAAGGAGAAAATCTGCCAGCACAGAAAACATCTCCCATCGTGTTCTAGAAGCTGCACGGAGGTCGGCCGAGTGTTTTGTAAGAAGAGAAAGAAAGTTGTCCAAAACAGCTTGCAATCCAATGTTCATGTGAATAGAAAAGTCAGGAGAGACGTCAGGTACTGTTTTCTCTCAGTTGGCAAGCTGCGCACACAATCGCAGTGTTGTACAGCTTGTTTCATCACCTTTGCGAAGTTGCCGCTCTCTGCGGCTCCCGGAGACGAAGAAGCTGCTTCCTCGCGCAAAGACGATTCTGCCGCTCACAGTGCTCTGCGGTGTGCGGCTTCTGCCGAAAGAGGTCCGGGAGCGGTGCTTAGCTCTGCAGAGCACCGTACCTTCGTCTTTAGCCTCTCTTCTCGTCTACATCTTAGCAAAAAGCTTTTCCACTCTGTCTGGCAAGGAGAAACTGTGCCAGCACGGAAAACATATACTATCGTGTTCTAGAGGCTGCACGGAGGTCTGCCGAGTGTTTTGCAAGAAGAGAAAGCAAGTTGTCCAAAACAGCTTGCAATCCAATGTTCATGTGAATAGAAAAGGCAGGAGAGTGCTCAGGTACTGTTTTCTCTCAGTTTTCAAGCTGCGCACACAATCGCAGTGTTGTACAGCTTGTTTCATCACCTTTGCGAAGTTGCCGCTCTCTCCGGCTCCCGGAGACGAAAAAGCTGCTTCTTCGCGCAAAGACGATTCTGCCGCTCACAGTGCTCTGCGGTGGGCGCCTTCTGCCGAAAGAGGCCCGGGAGCGGTGCTTAGCTCTGCAGAGCACCGTACCTTCGTCTTTAGCCTCTCTTCTCGTCTACATCTCAGCAAAAAGCTTTTCCACTCTGTCTGGCAAGGAGAAACTGTGCCAGCACGGAAAACATATCCTATCGTGTTCTAGAGGCTGCACGGAGGTCTGCCGAGTGTTTTGCAAGAAGAGAAAGAAAGTTGTCCAAAACAGCTTGCAATCCAATGTTCATGTGAATAGAAAAGGCAGGAGAGTGCTCAGGTACTGTTTTCTCTCAGTTTTCAAGCTGCGCACACAATCGCAGTGTTGTACAGCTTGTTTCATCACCTTTGCGAAACTGCTGCTCTCTCCGGCTCCCGGAGACGAAGCAGCTGCTTATTCGCGCAAAGACGATTCTGCCGCTCACAGTGCTCTGCAGTGTGTGTCTTCAGTCGAAAGAGGCCCGGAAGCGGTGCTTAGCTCTGCAGAGCACCGTACCTTCGTCTTTAGCCTCTCTTCTCGTCTACATCTTAGCAAAAAGCTTTTCCACTCTGTCTGGCAAGGAGAAACTGTGCCAGCACAGAAAACATCTCCCATCGTGTTCTAGAGGCTGCACGGAGGTCTGCCGAGTGTTTTGCAAGAAGAGAAAGAAAATTGTCCAAAACAGCTTGCAATCCAATGTTCATGTGAATAGAAAAGGCAGGAGAGTGCTCAGGTACTGTTTTCTCTCAGTTGGCAAGCTGCGCACACTATCGCAGTTTTGCACAGCTTGTTTCATCACCTTTGCGAAGTTGCCGCTCTCTCCGGCTCCCGGAGACGAAGAAGCTGCTTCTTCGCGCAAAGACGATTCTGCCGCTCACAGTGCTCTGCAGGGTGTGTCTTCAGTCGAAAGAGGCCCGGGAGCGATGCTTAGCTCTGCAGAGCACCGTACCTTCGTCTTTAGCCTCTCTTCTCGTCTACATCTTAGCAAAAAGCTTTTCCACTCTGTCTGGCAAGGAGAAACTGTGCCAGCACAGAAAACATCTCCCATCGTGTTCTAGAGGCTGCACGGCGGTCTGCCGAGTGTTTTGCAAGAAGAGAAAGAAAGTTGTCCAAAACAGCTTGCAATCCAATGTTCATGCGAATAGAAAAGGCAGGAGAGTGGTCAGGTACTGTTTTCTCTCAGTTGGCAAGCTGCGCACACAATCGCAGTGTTGTACAGCTTGTTTCATCACCTTTGCGAAGCTGCCGCTCTCTGCGGCTCCCGGAGACGAAGAAGCTGCTTCTTCGCGCAAAGACGATTCTGCCGCTCACAGGGCACTGCAGTGTGTGTCTTCAGTCTAAAGAGGCCCGGAAGCGGTGCTTAGCTCTGCAGAGCACCGTACCTTCGTCTTTAGCCTCTCTTCTCGTCTACATCTTAGCAAAAAGCTTTTCCACTCTGTCTGGCAAGGAGAAACTGTGCCAGCACAGAAAACATCTCCCATCGTGTTCTAGAAGCTGCACGGATGCCTGCCGAGTGTTTTGCAAGAAGAGAAAGCAAGTTGTCCAAAACAGATTGCAATCGAATGTTCATGTGAATAGAAAAGGCAGGAGAGTGGTCAGGTACTGTTTTCTCTCTGTTTTCAAGCTGCGCACACAATCGCAGTGTTGTACAGCTTGTTTCATCACCTTTGCGAAGCTGCCGCTCTCTCCGGCTCCCGGAGACGAAGAAGCTGCTTCCTCGCGCAAAGACGATTCTGCCGCTCACAGTGCTCTGCAGGGTGTGTCTTCGGTCAAAAGAGGCCCGGGAGCGATGCTTAGCTCTGCAGAGCACCGTACCTTCGTCTTTAGCCTCTCTTCTCGTCTACATCTTAGCAAAAAGCTTTTCCACTCTGTCTGGCAAGGAGAAACTGTGCCAGCACAGAAAACATCTCCCATCGTGTTCTAGAGGCTGCACGGAGGTCTGCCGAGTGTTGTGCAAGAAGAGAAAGAAAGTTGTCCAAAACAGCTTGCAATCCAATGTTCATGTGAATAGAAAAGGCAGGAGAGTGCTCAGGTACTGTTTTCTCTCAGTTTTCAAGCTGCGCACACAATCGCAGTGTTGTACAGCTTGTTTCATCACCTTTGCGAAGCTGCCGCTCTCTCCGGCTCCCGGAGACAAAGAAGCTGCTTCTTCGCGCAAAGACGATTCTGCCGCTCAAAGTGCACTGCAGTGTGTGTCTTCAGTCGAAAGAGGCCCGGAAGCGGTGCTTAGCTCTGCAGAGCACCGTACCTTCGTCTTTAGCCTCTCTTCTCGTCTACATCTTAGCAAAAAGCTTTTCCACTCTGTCTGGCAAGGAGAAACTGTGCCAGCACAGAAAACATCTCCCATCGTGTTCTAGAGGCTGCACGGAGGTCTGCCGAGTGTTTTGTAAAAAGAGAAAGAAAGTTGTCCAAAACAGCTTGCAATCCAATGTTCATGTGAATAGAAAAGGCAGGAGAGTGCTCAGGTACTGTTTTCTCTCAGTTTTCAAGCTGCGCACACAATCGCAGTGTTGTACAGCTTGTTTCATCACCTTTGCGAAGTTGCCGCTCTCTCCGGCTCCCGGAGACGAAGAAGCTGCTTCTTCGCGCAAAGACGATTCTGCCGCTCACAGTGCTCTGCGGTGTGCGCCTTCTGCCGAAAGAGGCCCGGGAGCGGTGCTTAGCTCTGCAGAGCACCGTACCTTCGTCTTTAGCCTCTCTTCTCGTTTACATTTCAGAAAAAACCTTTTCCACACTGTCTGGCATGGAGAAACTGTGCCAGCACGGAAAACATATCCTATCGTGTTCTAGAGGCTGCACGGAGGTCTGCCGAGTGTTTTGCAAGAAGAGAAATAAAGTTGTCCAAAACAGCTTGCAATCCAATGTTCATGTGAATAGAAAAGGCAGGAGAGTGCTCAGGTACTGTTTTCTCTCAGTTTTCAAGCTGCGCACACAATCGCAGTGTTGTACAGCTTGTTTCATCACCTTTGCGAAACTGCCGCTCTCTCCGGCACCCGGAGACGAAGCAGCTGCTTCTTCGCGCAAAGACGATTCTGCCGCTACAGTGCACTGCGGTGTGTGTCTTCAGTCGAAAGAGGCCCTGAAGCGGTGCTTAGCTCTGCAGAGCACCGTACCTTCGTCTTTAGCCTCTCTTCTCGTCTACATCTTAGCAAAAAGCTTTTCCACTCTGTCTGGCAAGGAGAAACTGTGCCAGCACAGAAAACATCTCCCATCGTGTTCTAGAGGCTGCACGGAGGTCTGCCGAGTGTTTTGCACGAAGAGAAAGAAAGTTGTCCAAAACAGCTTGCAATCCAATGTTCATGCGAATAGAAAGGTAGGAGAGTGGTCAGGTACTGTTTTCTCTCAGTTGGCAAGCTGCGCACACAATCGCAGTGTTGTACAGCTTGTTTCATCACCTTTGCGAAGCTGCCGCTCTCTCCGGCTCCCGGAGACGAAGAAGCTGCTTCTTCGCGCAAAGACGATTCTGCCGCTCACAGTGCACTGCAGTGTGTGTCTTCAGTCGAAAGAGGCCCGGAAGCGGTGCTTAGCTCTGCAGAGCACCGTACCTTCGTCTTTAGCCTCTCTTCTCGTCTACATCTTAGCAAAAAGATTTTCCACTCTGTCTGGCAAGGAGAAAATCTGCCAGCACAGAAAAAATCTCCCATCGTGTTCTAGAAGCTGCACGGAGGTCTGCCGAGTGTTTTGTAAGAAGAGAAAGAAAATTGTCCAAAACAGCTTGCAATCGAATGTTCATGTGAATAGAAAAGTCAGGAGAGATGTCAGGTACTGTTTTCTCTCAGTTGGCAAGCTGCGCACACAATCGCAGTGTTGCACAGCTTGTTTCATCACCTTTGCGAAGTTGCCGCTCTCTGCGGCTCCCGGAGACGAAGAAGCTGCTTCTTCGCGCAAAGACGATTCTGCCGCTCACAGTGCTCTGCGGTGTGCGCCTTCTGCCGAAAGAGGACCGGGAGTGGTGCTTAGCTCTGCAGAGCACCGTACCTTCGTCTTTAGCCTCTCTTCTCGTCTACATCTTAGCAAAAAGCTTTTCTACTCTGTCTGGCAAGGAGAAACTCTGCCAGCACAGAAAACATCTCCCATCGTGTTCTAGAGGCTGCACGGAGGTCTGCCGAGTGTTTTGCAAGAAGAGAAAGAAAGTTGTCCAAAACAGCTTGCAATCCAATGTTCATGCGAATAGAAAAGGTAGGAGAGTGGTCAGGTACTGTTTTCTCTCAGTTGGCAAGCTGCGCACACAATCGCAGTGTTGTACAGCTTGTTTCATCACCTTTGCGAAGCTGCCGCTCTCTCCGGCTCCCGGAGACGAAGAAGCTGCTTCTTCGCGCAAAGACGATTCTGCCGCTCACAGTGCACTGCAGTGTGTGTCTTCAGTCGAAAGAGGTCCGGGAGCGGTGCTTAGCTCTGCAGAGCACCGTACCTTCGTCTTTAGCCTCTCTTCTCGTCTACATCTTAGCAAAAAGCTTTTCCACTCTGTCTGGCAAGGAGAAAATCTGCCAGCACAGAAAACATCTCCCATCGTGTTCTAGAAGCTGCACGGAGGTCTGCCGAGTGTTTTGCAAGAAGAGAAAGAAAGTTGTCCAAAACAGCTTGCAATCGAATGTTCATGTGAATAGAAAAGTCAGGAGGGACGTCAGGTACTGTTTTCTCTCAGTTGGCAAGCTGCGCACACAATCGCAGTGTTGTACAGCTTGTTTCATCACCTTTGCGAAGTTGCCGCTCTCTCCGGCTCCCGGAGACGAAGAAGCTGCTTCTTCGCGCAAAGACGATTCTGCCGCTCACAGTGCTCTGCGGTGTGCGCCTTCTGCCGAAAGAGGACCGGGAGCGGTGCTTAGCTCTGCAGAGCACCGTACCTTCGTCTTTAGCCTCTCTTCTCGTCTACATCTTAGCAAAAAGCTTTTCCACTCTGTCTGGCAAGGAGAAACTGTGCCAGCACAGAAAACATCTCCCATCGTGTTCTAGAGGCTGCACGGAGGTCTGCCGAGTGTTTTGCCAGAAGAGAAAGTAAGTTGTCCAAAACAGCTTGCAATCCAATGTTCATGTGAATAGAAAAGGCAGGAGAGTGGTCAGGTACTGTTTTCTCTCAGTTGGCAAGCTGCGCACACAATCGCAGTGTTGTACAGCTTGTTTCATCACCTTTGCGAAGCTGCCGCTCTCTCCGGCTCCCGGAGACGAAGAAGCTGCTTCTTCGCGCAAAGACTATTCTGCCGCTCACAGTGCTCTGCAGTGTGTGTCTTCAGTCGAAAGAGGCCCGGAAGCGGTGCTTAGCTCTGCAGAGCACCGTACCTTCGTCTTTAGCCTCTGTTCTCGTCTACATCTTAGCAAAAAGCTTTTCCACTCTGTCTGGCAAGGAGAAACTGTGCCAGCACAGAAAACATCTCCCATCGTGTTCTAGAAGCTGCACGGAGGTCTGCCGAGTGTTTTGCTAGAAGAGAAAGAAAGTTGTCCAAAACAGATTGCAATCGAATATTCATGTGAATAGAAAAGGCAGGAGAGTGGTCAGGTACTGTTTTCTCTCAGTTTTCAAGCTGCGCACACAATCGCAGTGTTGTACAGCTTGTTTCATCACCTTTGCGAAGTTGCCGCTCTCTGCGGCTCCCGGAGACGAAGAAGCTGCTTCCTCGCGCAAAGACGATTCTGCCGCTCACAGTGCTCTGCGGTGTGCGGCTTCTGCCGAAAGAGGTCCGGGAGAGGTGCTTAGCTCTGCAGAGCACCGTATCTTCGTCTTTAGCCTCTCTTCTCGTCTACATCTTAGCAAAAAGCTTTTCCACTCTGTCTGGCAAGGAGAAACTGTGCCAGCACGGAAAACATATCCTATCGTGTTCTAGAGGCTGCACGGAGGTCTGCCGAGTGTTTTGCAAGAAGAGAAAGCAAGTTGTCCAAAACAGCTTGCAATCGAATGTTCATGTGAATAGAAAAGGCAGGAGAGTGGTCAGGTACTGTTTTCTCTCAGTTGGCAAGCTGCGCACACAATCGCAGTGTTGTACAGCTTGTTTCATCACGTTTGCGAAGCTGCCGCTCTCTCCGGCTCCCGGAGACGAAGAAGCTGCTTCTTCGCGCAAAGACGATTCTGCTGGTCACAGTGCTCTGCGGTGTGCGGCTTCTGCCGAAAGAGGTCCGGGAGCGGTGCTTAGCTCTGCAGAGCACCGTACCTTCGTCTTTAGCCTCTCTTCTCGTCTACATCTTAGCAAAAAGCTTTTCAACTCTGTCTGGCAAGGAGAAACTGTGCCAGCAAAAAAAAACATCTCCCATCGTGTTCTAGAGGCTACACGGAGGTCTGCCGAGTGTTTTGCAAGAAGAGAAAGAAAGTTGTCCAAAACAGCTTGCAATCGAATATTCATGTGAATAGAAAAGGCAGGAGAGTGGTCAGGTACTGTTTTCTCTCACTTGGCAAGCTGCGCACACAATCGCAGTGTTGCACAGCTTGTTTCATCACCTTTGCGAAGTGGCCGCTCTCTCCGGCTCCCGGAGACGAAGAAGCTGCTTCTTCGCGCAAAGACGATTCTGCCGCTCACAGTGCTCTGCAGGGTGTGTCTTCGGTCGAAAGAGGCCCGGGAGCGATGCTTAGCTCTGCAGAGCACCGTACCTTCGTCTTTAGCCTCTCTTCTCGTCTACATCTTAGCAAAAAGCTTTTCCACTCTGTCTGGCAAGGAGAAACTGTGCCAGCACAGAAAACATCTCCCATCGTGTTCTAGAGGCTGCACGGAGGTCTGCCGAGTGTTTTGCAAGAAGAGAAAGAAAGTTGTCCAAAACAGCTTGCAATCGAATATTCATGCGAATAGAAAAGCAGGAGAGTGGTCAGGTACTGTTTTCTCTCAGTTTTCAAGCTGCGCACACAATCGCAGTGTTGTACAGCTTGTTTCATCACCTTTGCGAAGTTGCCGCTCTCTCCGGCTCCCGGAGACGAAGAAGCTGCTTCTTCGCGCAAAGACGATTCTGCCGCTCACAGTGCTCTGCAGTGTGTGTCTTCAGTCGAAAGAGGCCCGGAAGCCGTGCTTAGCTCTGCAGAGCACCGTACCTTCGTCTTTAGCCTCTCTTCTCGTCTACATCTTAGCAAAAAGCTTTTCCACTCTGTCTGGCAAGGAGAAACTCTGCCAGCACAGAAAACATCTCCCATCGTGTTCTAGAGGCTGCACGGAGGTCTGCCGAGTGTTTTGTAAAAAGAGAAAGAAAGTTGTCCAAAACAGCTTGCAATCCAATGTTCATGTGAATAGAAAAGGCAGGAGAGTGGTCAGGTACTGTTTTCTCTCAGTTTTCAAGCTGCGCACACAATCGCAGTGTTGTACAGCTTGTTTCATCACCTTTGCGAAGTTGCCGCTCTCTCCGGCTCCCGGAGACGAAGAAGCTGCTTCTTCGCGCAAAGACGATTCTGCCGCTCACAGTGCTCTGCGGTGGGCGCCTTCTGCCGAAAGAGGCCCGGGAGCGGTGCTTAGCTCTGCAGAGCACCGTACCTTCGTCTTTAGCCTCTCTTCTCGTCTACATCTCAGCAAAAAGCTTTTCCACTCTGTCTGGCAAGGAGAAACTGTGCCAGCACGGAAAACATATCCTATCGTGTTCTAGAGGCTGCACGGAGGTCTGCCGAGTGTTTTGCAAGAAGAGAAAGAAAGTTGTCCAAAACAGCTTGCAATCCAATGTTCATGTGAATAGAAAAGGCAGGAGAGTGCTCAGGTACTGTTTTCTCTCAGTTTTCAAGCTGCGCACACAATCGCAGTGTTGTACAGCTTGTTTCATCACCTTTGCGAAACTGCCGCTCTCTCCGGCTCCCAGAGACGAAGCAGCTGCTTCTTCGCGCAAAGACGATTCTGCCGCTCACAGTGCTCTGCAGTGTGTGTCTTCAGTCGAAAGAGGCCCTGAAGTGGTGCTTAGCTCTGCAGAGCACCGTACCTTCGTCTTTAGCCTCTCTTCTCGTCTACATCTCAGCAAAAAGCTTTTCCACTCTGTCTGGCAAGGAGAAACTGTGCCAGCACAGAAAACATCTCCCATCGTGTTCTAGAGGCTGCACGGAGGTCTGCCGAGTGTTTTGCAAGAAGAGAAAGAAAGTTTTCCAAAACAGCTTGCAATCGAATGTTCATGTGAATAGAAAAGGCAGGAGAGTGGTCAGGTACTGTTTTCTCTCAGTTGGCAAGCTGCGCACACAATCGCAGTGTTGCACAGCTTGTTTCATCACCTTTGCGAAGTTGCCGCTCTCTCCGGCTCCCGGAGACGAAGAAGCTGCTTCTTCGCGCAAAGACGATTCTGCCGCTCACAGTGCTCTGCAGGGTGTGTCTTCAGTCGAAAGAGGCCCGGGAGCGATGCTTAGCTCTGCAGAGCACCGTACCTTCGTCTTTAGCCTCTCTTCTCGTCTACATCTTAGCAAAAAGCTTTTCCACTCTGTCTGGCAAGGAGAAACTCTGCCAGCACAGAAAACATCTCCCATCGTGTTCTAGAGGCTGCACGGCGGTCTGCCGAGTGTTTTGCAAGAAGAGAAAGAAAGTTGTCCAAAACAGCTTGCAATCCAATGTTCATGCGAATAGAAAAGGCAGGAGAGTTGTCAGGTACTGTTTTCTCTCAGTTTTCAAGCTGCGCACACAATCGCAGTGTTGTACAGCTTGTTTCATCACCTTTGCGAAGCTGCCGCTCTCTCCGGCTCCCGGAGACGAAGAAGCTGCTTCTTCGCGCAAAGACGATTCTGCCGCTCACAGTGCACTGCAGTGTGTGTTTTCAGTCGAAAGAGGCCCGGAAGCGGTGCTTAGCTCTGCAGAGCACCGTACCTTCGTCTTTAGCCTCTCTTCTCGTCTACATCTTAGCAAAAAGCTTTTCCACTCTGTCTGGCAAGGAGAAACTGTGCCAGCACAGAAAACATCTCCCATCGTGTTCTAGAAGCTGCACGGAGGTCTGCCGAGTGTTTTGCTAGAAGAGAAACAAAGTTGTCCAAAACAGATTGCAATCGAATATTCATGTGAATAGAAAAGGCAGGAGAGTGGTCAGGTACTGTTTTCTCTCAGTTTTCAAGCTGCGCACACAATCGCAGTGTTGTACAGCTTGTTTCATCACCTTTGCGAAGTTGCCGCTCTCTGCGGCTCCCGGAGACGAAGAAGCTGCTTCCTCGCGCAAAGACGATTCTGCCGCTCACAGTGCTCTGCGGTGTGCGGCTTCTGCCGAAAGAGGTCCGGGAGCGGTGCTTAGCTCTGCAGAGCACCGTACCTTCGTCTTTAGCCTCTCTGCTCGTCTACATCTTAGCAAAAAGCTTTTCCACTCTGTCTGGCAAGGAGAAACTGTGCCAGCACAGAAAACATCTCCCATCGTGTTCTAGAGGCTGCACGGAGGTCTGCCGAGTGTTTTGTAAAAAGAGAAAAAAGTTGTCCAAAACACCTTGCAATCCAATGTTCATGTGAATAGAAAAGGCAGGAGAGTGGTCAGGTACTCTTTTCTCTCAGTTTTCAAGCTGCGCACACAATCGCAGTGTTGTACAGCTTGTTTCATCACCTTTGCAAAGTTGCCGCTCTCTCCGGCTCCCGGAGACGAAGAAGCTGCTTCTTCGCGCAAAGACGATTCTGCCGCTCACAGTGCTCTGCGGTGTGCGCCTTCTGCCGAAAGAGGCCCGGGAGCGGTGCTTAGCTCTGCAGAGCACCGTACCTTCGTCTTTAGCCTCTCTTCTCGTCTACATCTTAGCAAAAATCTTTTCCACACTGTCTGGCAAGGAGAAACTGTGCCAGCACGGAAAACATATCCTATCGTGTTCTAGAGGCTGCACGGAGGTCTGCCGAGTGTTTTGCAAGAAGAGAAATAAAGTTGTCCAAAACAGCTTGCAATCCAATGTTCATGTGAATAGAAAAGGCAGGAGAGTGCTCAGGTACTGTTTTCTCTCAGTTTTCAAGCTGCGCACACAATCGCAGTGTTGTACAGCTTGTTTCATCACCTTTGCGAAATTGCCGCTCTCTCCGGCTCCCGGAGACGAAGCAGCTGCTTCTTCGCGCAAAGACGATTCTGCCGCTACAGTGCACTGCGGTGTGTGTCTTCAGTCGAAAGAGGCCCTGAAGCGGTGCTTAGCTCTGCAGAGCACCATACCTTCGTCTTTAGCCTCTCTTCTCGTCTACATCTTAGCAAAAAGCTTTTCCACTCTGTCTGGCAAGGAGAAACTGTGCCAGCACAGAAAACATCTCCCATCGTGTTCTAGAGGCTGCACGGAGGTCTGCCGAGTGTTTTGCACGAAGAGAAAGAAAGTTGTCCAAAACAGATTGCAATCGAATATTCATGCGAATAGAAAAGGCAGGAGAGTGGTCAGGTACTGTTTTCTCTCAGTTGGCAAGCTGCGCACACAATCGCAGTGTTGTACAGCTTGTTTCATCACCTTTGCGAAGCTGCCGCTCTCTGCGGCTCCCGGAGACGAAGAAGCTGCTTCTTCGCGCAAAGACGATTCTGCCGCTCACAGTGATCTGCAGTGTGTGTCTTCAGTCGAAGGAGGCCCGGAAGCGGTGCTTAGCTCTGCAGAGCACCGTACCTTCGTCTTTAGCCTCTCTTCTCGTCTACACCTTAGCAAAAAGCTTTTCCACTCTGTCTGGCAAGGAGAAACTCTGCCAGCACAAAAAACATCTCCCATCGTGTTCTAGAGGCTGCACGGATGTCTGCCGAGTGTTTTGCAAGAAGAGAAAGCAAGTTGTCCAAAACAGCTTGCAATCCAATGTTCATGTGAATAGAAAAGGCAGGAGAGTGCTCAGGTACTGTTTTCTCTCAGTTTTCAAGCTGCGCACACAATCGCAGTGTTGTACAGCTTGTTTCATCACCTTTGCGAAGTTGCCGCTCTCTCCGGCTCCCGGAGACGAAGAAGCTGCTTCTTCGCGCAAAGACGATTCTGCCGCTCACAGTGCTCTGCGGTGTGCGGCTTCTGCCGAAAGAGGCCCGGGAGCGGTGCTTAGCTCTGCAGAGCACCGTATCTTCGTCTTTAGCCTCTCTTCTCGTCTACATCTTAGCAAAAAGCTTTTCCACTCTGTCTGGCAAGGAGAAACTCTGCCAGCACGGAAAACATATCCTATCGTGTCCTAGAGGCTGCACGGAGGTCTGCCGAGTGTTTTGCAAGAAGAGAAAGAAAGTTGTCCAAAACAGCTTGCAATCGAATGTTCCTGTGAATAGAAAAGGCAGGAGAGTGCTCAGGTACTGTTTTCTCTCAGTTTTCAAGCTGCGCACACAATCGCAGTGTTGTACAGCTTGTTTCATCACCTTTGCGAAGCTGCCGCTCTCTCCGGCTCCCGGAGACGAAGCAGCTGCTTCTTCGTGCAAAGACGATTCTGCCGCTCACAGTGCTCTGCAGGGTGTGTTTCGGTCGAAAGAGGCCCGGGAGCGATGCTTAGCTCTGCAGAGCACCGTACCTTCGTCTTTAGCCTCTCTTCTCGTCTACATCTTAGCAAAAAGCTTTTCCACTCTGTCTGGAAAGGAGAAAATCTGCCAGCACAGAAAACATCTCCCATCGTGTTCTAGAGGCTGCACGGAGGTCTGCCGAGTGTTTTGTAAGAAGAGAAAGAAAGTTGTCCAAAACAGCTTGCAATCGAATGTTCATGTGAATAGAAAAGGCAGGAGAGTGCTGAGGTACTGTTTTCTCTCAGTTGGCAAGCTGCGCACACAATCGCAGTGTTGTACAGCTTGTTTCATCACCTTTGCGAAGTTGACGCTCTCTCAGGCTCCCGGAGACGAAGAAGCTGCTTCTTCGCGCAAAGACGATTCTGCCTCTCACAGTGCTCGGCAGGGTGTGTCTTCAGTCTAAAGAGGCCCGGGAGTGATGCTTACCTCTGCAGAGCACCGTACCTTCGTCTTTAGCCTCTCTTCTCGTCTACATCTTAGCAAAAAGCTTTTCCACTCTGTCTGGCAAGGAGAAACTGTGCCAGCACAGAAAACATCTCCCATCGTGTTCTAGAGGCTGCACGGAGGTCTGCCGAGTGTTTTGCAAGAAGAGAAAGAAAGTTGTCCAAAACAGCTTGCAATCCAATGTTCATGCGAATATAAAAGGCAGGAGAGTGGTCAGGTACTGTTTTCTCTCAGCTGGCAAGCTGCGCACACAATCGCAGTGTTGTACAGCTTGTTTCATCACCTTTGCGAAGTTGCCGCTCTCTCCGGCTCCCGGAGACGAAGAAGCTGCTTCTTCGCGCAAAGACGATTCTGCCGCTCACAGTGCTCTGCGCTGTGCGACTTCTGCCGAAAGAGGTCCGGGAGCGGTGCTTAGCTCTGCAGAGCACCGTACCTTCGTCTTTAGCCTCTCTTCTCGTCTACATCTTAGCAAAAAGCTTTTCCACTCTGTCTGGCAAGGAGAAACTGTGCCAGCACAGAAAACATCTCCCATCGTGTTCTAGAGGATGCACGGAGGTCTGCCGAGTGTTTTGTAAGAAGAGAAAGAAAGTTGTCCAAAACAGCTTGCAATCCAATGTTCATGTGAATAGAAAAGGCAGGAGAGTGGTCAGGTACTGTTTTCTCTCAGTTTTCAAGCTGCGCACACAATCGCAGTGTTGTACAGCTTGTTTCATCACCTTTGCGAAGTTGCCGCTCTCTCCGGCTCCCGGAGACGAAGAAGCTGCTTCTTCGCGCAAAGACGATTCTGCCGCTCACAGTGCTCTGCGGTGTGCGCCTTCTGCCGAAAGAGGCCCGGGAGCGGTGCTTAGCTCTGCAGAGCACCGTATCTTCGTCTTTAGCCTCTCTTCTCGTCTACATATTAGCAAAAAGCTTTTCCACTCTGTCTGGCAAGGAGAAACTCTGCCAGCACGGAAAACATCTCCCATCGTGTTCTAGAGGCTGCACGGAGGTCTGCCGAGTGTTTTGCAAGAAGAGAAAGAAAGTTGTCCAAAACAGCTTGCAATCGAATTTTCCTGTGAATAGAAAAGGCAGGAGAGTGCTCAGGTACTGTTTTCTCTCAGTTTTCAAGCTGCGCACACAATCGCAGTGTTGTACAGCTTGTTTCATCACCTTTGCGAAGCTGCCGCTCTCTTAGACTCCCGGAGACGAAGCAGCTGCTTCTTCGTGCAAAGACGATTCTGCCGCTCACAGTGCTCTGCAGGGTGTGTTTCGGTCGAAAGAGGCCCGGGAGCGATGCTTAGCTCTGCAGAGCACCGTACCTTCGTCTTTAGCCTCTCTTCTCGTCTACATCTTAGCAAAAAGCTTTTCCACTCTGTCTGGAAAGGAGAAACTCTGCCAGCACAGAAAACATCTCCCATCGTGTTCTAGAGGCTGCACGGAGGTCTGCCGAGTGTTTTGTACGAAGAGAAAGAAAGTTGTCCAAAACAGCTTGCAATCGAATGTTCATGTGAATAGAAAAGGCAGGAGAGTGCTCAGGTACTGTTTTCTCTCAGTTGGCAAGCTGCGCACACAATCGCAGTGTTGTACAGCTTGTTTCATCACCTTTGCGAAGTTGCCGCTCTCTCCGGCTCCCGGAGACGAAGAAGCTGCTTCTTCGCGCAAAGACGATTCTGCCGCTACAGTGCTCTGCAGTGTGTGTCTTCAGTCGAAAGAGGCCCTGAAGCGGTGCTGAGCTCTGCAGAGCACCGTACCTTCGTCTTTAGCCTCTCTTCTCGTCTACATCTTAGCAAAAAGCTTTTCCACACTGTCTGGCAAGGAGAAACTGTGCCAGCACAGAAAACATCTCCCATCGTGTTCTAGAGGCTGCACGGAGGTCTGCCGAGTGTTTTGCAAGAAGAGAAAGAAAGTTGTCCAAAACAGCTTGCAATCGAATGTTCATGTGAATAGAAAAGGCAGGAGAGTGCTCAGGTACTGTTTTCTCTCAGTTGGCAAGCTGCGCACACAATCGCAGTGTTGTACCGCTTGTTTCATCACCTTTGCGAAGTTGCCGCTCTCTCCGGCTCCCGGAGACGAAGAAGCTGCTTCTTCGCGCAAAGACGATTCTGCCGCTCACAGTGCTCTGCGGTGTGCGCCTTCTGCCGAAAGAGGTCCGGGAGCGGTGCTTAGCTCTGCAGAGCACCGTACCTTCGTCATTAGCCTCTCTTCTCGTCTACATCTTAGCAAAAAGCTTTTCCACTCTGTCTGGCAAGGAGAAACTCTGCCAGCACAGAAAACATCTCCCATCGTGTTCTAGAGGCTGCACGGAGGTCTGCCGAGTGTTTTGCAAGAAGAGAAAGAAAGTTGTCCAAAACAGCTTGCAATCGAATGTTCATGTGAATTGAAAAGGCAGGAGAGACATCAGGTACTGTTTTCTCTCAGTTGGCAAGCTGCGCAAACAATCGCAGTGTTGCACAGCTTGTTTCATCACCTTTGCGAAGTTGCCGCTCTCTCCGGCTCCCGGAGACGAAGAAGCTGCTTCTTCGCGCAAAGACGATTCTGCCTCTCACAGTGCTCTGCAGGGTGTGTCTTCAGTCGAAAGAGGCCCGGGAGCGATGCTTAACTCTGCAGAGCACCGTACCTTCGTCTTTAGCCTCTCTTCTCGTCTACATCTTAGCAAAAAGCTTTTCCACTCTGTCTGGCATGGAGAAACTGTGCCAGCACACAAAACATCTCCCATCGTGTTCTAGAGGCTGCACGGAGGTCTGCCGAGTGTTTTGCAAGAAGAGAAAGAAAGTTGTCCAAAACAGCTTGCAATCCAATGTTCATGCGAATAGAAAAGGCAGGAGAGTGGTCAGGTACTGTTTTCTCTCAGCTGGCAAGCTGCGCACACAATCGCAGTGTTGTACAGCTTGTTTCATCACCTTTGCGAAGCTGCCGCTCTCTCCGGCTCCCGGAGACGAAGAAGCTGCTTCTTCGCGCAAAGACGATTCTGCCGCTCACAGTGCTCTGCAGTGTGTGTCTTCATTCGAAAGAGGCCCGGCTGCGGTACTTAGCTCTGCAGAGCACCGTACCTTCGTCTTTAGCCTCTCTTCTCGTCTACATCTTAGCAAAAATCTTTTCCACTCTGTCTGGCAAGGAGAAACTGTGCCAGCACAAAAAACATCTCCCATCGTCTTCTAGAAGCTGCACGGAGGTCTGCCGAGTGTTTTGCAAGAAGAGAAAGAAAGTTGTCCAAAACAGCTTACAATCGAATGTTCATGTGAATAGAAAAGGCAGGAGAGTGCTCAGGTACTGTTTTCTCTCAGTTTTCAAGCTGCGCACACAATCGCAGTGTTGTACAGCTTGTTTCATCACCTTTGCGAAGTTGCCGCTCTCTCCGGCTCCCGGAGACGAAGAAGCTGCTTCCTCGCGCAAAGACGATTCTGCCACTCACAGTGCTCTGCGGTGTGCGCCTTCTGCCGAAAGAGGTCCGGGAGCGGTGCTTAGCTCTGCAGAGCACCGTACCTTCGTCTTTAGCCTCTCTTCTCGACTACATCTTAGCAAAAAGCTTTTCCACTCTGTCTGGCAAGGAGAAATTCTGCCAGCACAAAAAACATCTCCCATCGTATTCTAGAGGCTGCACGGAGGCCTGCCGAGTGTTTTGCAAGAAGAGAAAGAAAGTTGTCCAAAACAGCTTGCAATCGAATGTTCATGTGAATAGAAAAGGCAGGAGAGTGCTCAGGTACTGTTTTCTCTCAGTTTTCAAGCTGCGCACACAATCGCAGTGTTGTACAGCTTGTTTCATCACCTTTGCGAAGCTGCCGCTCTCTCCGGCTCCCGGAGACGAAGAAGCTGCTTCTTCGCGCAAAGACGATTCTGCCTCTCACAATACTCTGCAGGGTGTGTCTTCGGTCGAAAGAGGCCCGGGAGCGATGATTAGCTCTGCAGAGCACCGTACCTTCGTCTTTAGCCTCTCTTCTCGTCTACATCTTAGCAAAAAGCTTTTCCACTCTGTCTGGCAAGGAGAAACTCTGCCAGCACAGAAAACATCTCCCATCGTGTTCTAGAGGCTGCACGGAGGTCTGCCGAGTGTTTTGCAAGAAGAGAAAGAAAGTTGTCCAAAACAGCTTGCAATCCAATGTTCATGTGAATAGAAAAGGCAGGAGAGTGCTCAGGTACTGTTTTCTCTCAGTTTTCAAGCTGCGCACACAATCGCAGTGTTGTACAGCTTGTTTCATCACCTTTGCGAAGTTGCCGCTCTCTCCGGCTCCCGGAGACGAAGAAGCTGCTTCTTCGCGCAGAGACGATTCTGCCGCTCACAGTGCTCTGCAGTGTGTGTCTTCATTCGAAAGAGGCCCGGCTGCGGTACTTAGCTCTGCAGAGCACCGTACCTTCGTCTTTAGCCTCTCTTCTCGTCTACATCTTAGCAAAAATCTTTTCCACTCTGTCTGGCAAGGAGAAACTGTGCCAGCACAAAAAACATCTCCCATCGTCTTCTAGAAGCTGCACGGAGGTCTGCCGAGTGTTTTGCAAGAAGAGAAAGAAAGTTGTCCAAAACAGCTTACAATCGAATGTTCATGTGAATAGAAAAGGCAGGAGAGTGCTCAGGTACTGTTTTCTCTCAGTTTTCAAGCTGCGCACACAATCGCAGTGTTGTACAGCTTGTTTCATCACCTTTGCGAAGTTGCCGCTCTCTCCGGCTCCCGGAGACGAAGAAGCTGCTTCCTCGCGCAAAGACGATTCTGCCACTCACAGTGCTCTGCGGTGTGCGCCTTCTGCCGAAAGAGGTCCGGGAGCGGTGCTTAGCTCTGCAGAGCACCGTACCTTCGTCTTTAGCCTCTCTTCTCGACTACATCTTAGCAAAAAGCTTTTCCACTCTGTCTGGCAAGGAGAAATTCTGCCAGCACAAAAAACATCTCCCATCGTATTCTAGAGGCTGCACGGAGGCCTGCCGAGTGTTTTGCAAGAAGAGAAAGAAAGTTGTCCAAAACAGCTTGCAATCGAATGTTCATGTGAATAGAAAAGGCAGGAGAGTGCTCAGGTACTGTTTTCTCTCAGTTTTCAAGCTGCGCACACAATCGCAGTGTTGTACAGCTTGTTTCATCACCTTTGCGAAGCTGCCGCTCTCTCCGGCTCCCGGAGACGAAGAAGCTGCTTCTTCGCGCAAAGACGATTCTGCCTCTCACAATACTCTGCAGGGTGTGTCTTCGGTCGAAAGAGGCCCGGGAGCGATGATTAGCTCTGCAGAGCACCGTACCTTCGTCTTTAGCCTCTCTTCTCGTCTACATCTTAGCAAAAAGCTTTTCCACTCTGTCTGGCAAGGAGAAACTCTGCCAGCACAGAAAACATCTCCCATCGTGTTCTAGAGGCTGCACGGAGGTCTGCCGAGTGTTTTGCAAGAAGAGAAAGAAAGTTGTCCAAAACAGCTTGCAATCCAATGTTCATGTGAATAGAAAAGGCAGGAGAGTGCTCAGGTACTGTTTTCTCTCAGTTTTCAAGCTGCGCACACAATCGCAGTGTTGTACAGCTTGTTTCATCACCTTTGCGAAGTTGCCGCTCTCTCCGGCTCCCGGAGACGAAGAAGCTGCTTCTTCGCGCAGAGACGATTCTGCCGCTCACAGTGCTCTGCAGTGTGCGGCTTCTGCCGAAAGAGGTCCGGGAGCGGTGCTTAGCTCTGCAGAGCACCGTACCTTCGTCTTTAGCCTCTCTTCTCGACTACATCTTAGCAAAAAGCTTTTCCACTCTGTCTGGCAAGGAGAAATTCTGCCAGCACAAAAAACATCTCCCATCGTATTCTAGAGGCTGCACGGAGGCCTGCCGAGTGTTTTGCAAGAAGAGAAAGAAAGTTGTCCAAAACAGCTTGCAATCGAATGTTCATGTGAATAGAAAAGGCAGGAGAGTGCTCAGGTACTGTTTTCTCTCAGTTTTCAAGCTGCGCACACAATCGCAGTGTTGTACAGCTTGTTTCATCACCTTTGCGAAGCTGCCGCTCTCTCCGGCTCCCGGAGACGAAGAAGCTGCTTCTTCGCGCAAAGACGATTCTGCCTCTCACAATACTCTGCAGGGTGTGTCTTCGGTCGAAAGAGGCCCGGGAGCGATGATTAGCTCTGCAGAGCACCGTACCTTCGTCTTTAGCCTCTCTTCTCGTCTACATCTTAGCAAAAAGCTTTTCCACTCTGTCTGGCAAGGAGAAACTCTGCCAGCACAGAAAACATCTCCCATCGTGTTCTAGAGGCTGCACGGAGGTCTGCCGAGTGTTTTGCAAGAAGAGAAAGAAAGTTGTCCAAAACAGCTTGCAATCCAATGTTCATGCGAATAGAAAAGGCAGGAGAGTGGTCAGGTACTGTTTTCTCTCAGCTGGCAAGCTGCGCACACAATCGCAGTGTTGTACAGCTTGTTTCATCACCTTTGCGAAGCTGCCGCTCTCTCCGGCTCCCGGAGACGAAGAAGCTGCTTCTTCGCGCAAAGACGATTCTGCCGCTCACAGTGCTCTGCGGTGTGCGGCTTCTGCCGAAAGAAGCCCGGGAGCGGTGCTTAGCACTGCAGAGCACCGTACCTTCGTCTTTAGCCTCTCTTCTCGTCTACATCTTAGCAAAAAGCTTTTCCACACTGTCTGGCAAGGAGAAACTGTGCCAGCACAAAAAACATATCCTATCGTGTTCTAGAAGCTGCACAGAGGTCTGCCGAGTGTTTTGCAAGAAGAGAAAGAAAATTTTCCAAAACAGATTGCAATCCAATGTTCATGTGAATAGAAAAAGCAGGAGAGTGGTCAGGTACTGTTTTCTCTCAGTTGGCAAGCTGTGCACACAATCGCAGTTTTGTACAGCTTGTTTCATCACCTTTGCGAAGTGGCCGCTCTCTCCGGCTCCCGGAGACGAAGAAGCTGCTTCTTCGCGCAAAGACGATTCTGCCGCTCACAGTGCTCTGCGGTGTGCACCTTCTGCCGAAAGAGGTCCGGGAGCGGTGCTTAGCTCTGCAGAGCACCGTACCTTCGTCTTTAGCCTCTCTTCTCGTCTACATCTTAGCAAAAAGCTTTTCCACTCTGTCTGGCAGGGAGAAACTGTGCCAGCACAGAAAACATCTCCCATCGTGTTCTAGAGGCTGCACGGAGGTCTGCCGAGTGTTTTGCAAGAAGAGAAAAAAGTTGTACAAAACAGCTTCCAATCGAATGTTCATGTGAATAGAAAAGGCAGGAGAGTGGTCAGGTACTGTTTTCTCTCAGTTGGCAAGCTGCGCACACAATCGCAGAGTTGTACAGCTTGTTTCATCACCTTTGCGAAGTTGCCGCTCTCTCCGGCTCCCAGAGACGAAGAAGCTGCCTCTTCGCGCAAAGACGATTCTGCCGCTCACAGTGATCAGCAGTGTGTGTCTTCAGTCGATAGAGGCCCGGATGCGGTGCTTAGCTCTGCAGAGCACCGTACCTTCGTCTTTAGCCTCTCTTCTCGTCTACATCTTAGCAAAAAGCTTTTCCACTCTGTCTGGCATGGAGAAACTGTGCCAGCACAGAAAACATCTCCCATCGTGTTCTAGAGGCTGCACGGAGGTCTGCCGAGTCTTTTGCAAGAAGAGAAAGAAAGTTGTCCAAAACAGCTTGCAATCCAATGTTCATGTGAATAGAAAAGGCAGGAGAGTGCTCAGGTACTGTTTTTGCTGAGTTTTCAAGCTGCGCACACAATCGCAGTGTTGTACAGCTTGTTTCATCACCTTTGCGAAGTTGCCGCTCTCTCCGGCTCGCGGAGACGAAGAAGCTGCTTCTTCGTGCAAAGACGATTCTGCCGCTCACAGTGCTCTGCGGTGTGCGGCTTCTGCCGAAAGAGGCCCGGGAGCGGTGCTTAGCCCGGCAGAGCACCGTACCTTCGTCTTTAGCCTCTCTTCTCGTCTACATCTTAGCAAAAAGCTTTTCCACTCTGTCTGGCAAGGAGAAACTGTGCCAGCACAGAAAACATCTCCCATCGTGTTCTAGAGGCTGCACGGAGGTCTGCCGAATTTTTTACAAGAAGAGAAAGAAAGTTGTCCAAAACAGCATGCAATCCAATGTTCATGTGAATAGAAAAGGCAGGAGAGTGGTCAGGTACTGTTTTCTCTCAGTTGGCAAGCTGCGCACACAATCGCAGTGTTGTACAGCTTGTTTCATCACCTTTGCGAAGTTGCCGCTCTCTCCGGCTCCCGGAGACGAAGAAGCTGCTTCTTCGTGCAAAGACGATTCTGCCGCTCACAGTGCTCTGCGGTGTGCGCCTTCTGCCGAAAGAGGTCCGGGAGCGGTGCTTAGCTCTGCAGAGCACCGTACCTTCGTCTTTAGCCTCTCTTCTCGTCTACATCTTAGCAAAAGCTTTTCCACTCTGTCTGGCAAGGAGAAACTCTGCCAGCACGGAAAACATATCCTATCGTGTTCTAGAGGCTGCACGGAGGTCTGCCGAGTGTTTTGCAAGAAGAGAAAGAAAGTTGTCCAAAACAGCTTGCAATCGAATGTTCATGTGAATAGAAAAGGCAGGAGAGTGCTCAGGTACTGTTTTCTCTCAGTTTTCAAGCTGCGCACACAATCGCAGTGTTGTACAGCTTGTTTCATCACCTTTGCGAAGTTGCCGCTCTCTCCGGCTCCCGGAGACGAAGAAGCTGCTTCTTCGCGCAAAGACGATTCTGCCGCTCACAGTGCTCTGCGGTGTGCGCCTTCTGCCGAAGGAAGCCCGGGAGCGGTGCTTAGCTCTGCAGAGCACCGTACCTTCGTCTTTAGCCTCTCTTCTCGTCTACATCTTAGCAAAATGCTTTTCCACTCTGTCTGGCAAGGAGAAACTCTGCCAGCACAAAAAACATATCCTATCGTGTTCTAGAAGCTGCACAGAGGTCTGCCGAGTGTTTTGCAAGAAGAGAAAGAAAATTGTCCAAAACAGCTTGCAATCCAATGTTCATGTGAATAGAAAAAGCAGGAGAGTGGTCAGGTACTGTTTTCTCTAAGTTGGCCAGCTGTGCACACAATCGCAGTTTTGTACAGCTTGTTTCATCACCTTTGCGAAGTGGCCGCTCTCTCCGGCTCCCGGAGACGAAGAAGCTGCTTCTTCGCGCAAAGACGATTCTGCCGCTCACAGTGCTCTGCGGTGTGCGCCTTCTGCCGAAAGAGGTCCGGGAGCGGTGCTTAGCTCTGCAGAGCACCGTACCTTCGTCTTTAGCCTCTCCTCTCGTCTACATCTTAGCAAAAAGCTTTTCCACTCTGTCTGGCAAGGAGAAACTCTGCCAGCACAGAAAACATCTCCCATCGTGTTCTAGAGGCTGCACGGAGGTCTGCCGAGTGTTTTGCAAGAAGAGAAAGAAAGTTGTCCAAAACAGCTTGCAATCGAATACTCATGTGAATAAAAAAGGCAGGAGAGTGGTCAGGTACTGTTTTCTCTCAGTTGGCAAGCTGCGCACACAATCGCAGTGTTGTACAGCTTGTTTCATCACCTTTGCGAAGTTGCCGCTCTCTCCGGCTCCCGGAGACGAAGAAGCTGCTTCTTCGCGCAAAGACGATTCTGCCGCTCACAGTGCTCTGCGGTGTGCGGCTTCTGCTGAAAGATGTCCAGGAGCGGTGCATAGCTCTGCAGAGCACCGTACCTTCGTCTTTAGCCTCTCCTCGCGTCTACATCTTAGCAAAAAGGTTTTCCACTCTGTCTGGCAGGGAGAAAATGTGCCAGCACAGAGAACATCTCCCATCGTGTTCTAGAGGCTGCACGGAGGTCTGCCGAGTGTTTTGCAAGAAGAGAAAGAAAGTTGTCCAAAACAGCTTCCAATCGAATGTTCATGTGAATAGAAAAGTCAGGAGAGTGCTCAGGTACTGTTTTCTCTCAGTTGGCAAGCTGCGCACACAATCGCAGTGTTGTACAGCTTGTTTCATCACCTTTGCGAAGTTGCCGCACTCTCCGGCTCCCGGAGACGAAGAAGCTGCCTCTTCGCGCAAAGACGATTCTGCCGCTCACAGTGATCAGCAGTGTGCGGCTTCTGCCGAAAGAGGCCCGGGAGCGGTGCTTAGCTCTGCAGAGCACCGTACCTTCGTCTTTAGCCTCTCTTCTCGTCTACATCTTAGCAAAAAGCTTTTCCACTCTGTCTGGCAAGGAGAAACTGTGCCAGCACAGAAAACATCTCCCATCGTGTTCTAGAGGCTGCACGGAGGTCTGCCGAATTTTTTACAAGAAGAGAAAGAAAGTTGTCCAAAACAGCTTGCAATCCAATGTTCATGTGAATATAAAAGGCAGGAGAGTGCTGAGGTACTGTTTTCTCTCAGTTGGCAAGCTGCGCACACAATCGCAGTGTTGTACAGCTTGTTTCATCACCTTTGCGAAGTTGCCGCTCTCTCCGGCTCCCGGAGACGAAGAAGCTGCTTCTTCGCGCAAAGACGATTCTGCCGCTCACAGTGCTCTGCGGTGTGCGCCTTCTGCCGAAAGAGGTCCGGGAGCGGTGCTTAGCTCTGCAGAGCACCGTACCTTCGTCTTTAGCCTCTCTTCTCGTCTACATCTTAGAAAAAGCTTTTCCACTCTGTCTGGCAAGGAGAAACTCTGCCAGCACGGAAAACATATCCTATCGTGTTCTAGAGGCTGCACGGAGGTCTGCCGAGTGTTTTGCAAGAAGAGAAAGAAAGTTGTCCAAAACAGCTTGCAATCGAATGTTCATGTGAATAGAAAAGGCAGGAGAGTGCTCAGGTACTGTTTTCTCTCAGTTTTCAAGCTGCGCACACAATCGCAGTGTTGTACAGCTTGTTTCATCACCTTTGCGAAGTTGCCGCTCTCTCCGGCTCCCGGAGACGAAGAAGCTGCTTCTTCGCGCAAAGACGATTCTGCCGCTCACAGTGCTCTGCGGTGTGCGCCTTCTGCCGAAGGAAGCCCGGGAGCGGTGCTTAGCTCTGCAGAGCACCGTACCTTCGTCTTTAGCCTCTCTTCTCGTCTACATCTTAGCAAAAAGCTTTTCCACTCTGTCTGGCAAGGAGAAACTCTGCCAGCACAAAAAACATATCCTATCGTGTTCTAGAAGCTGCACAGAGGTCTGCCGAGTGTTTTGCAAGAAGAGAAAGAAAATTGTCCAAAACAGCTTGCAATCCAATGTTCATGTGAATAGAAAAAGCAGGAGAGTGGTCAGGTACTGTTTTCTCTCAGTTGGCCAGCTGTGCACACAATCGCAGTGTTGTACAGCTTGTTTCATCACCTTTGCGAAGTGGCCGCTCTCTCCGGCTCCCGGAGACGAAGAAGCTGCTTCTTCGCGCAAAGACGATTCTGCCGCTCACAGTGCTCTGCGGTGTGCGCCTTCTGCCGAAAGAGGTCCGGGAGCGTTGCTTAGCTCTGCAGAGCACCGTACCTTCGTCTTTAGCCTCTCTTCTCGTCTACATCTTAGCAAAAAGCTTTTCCACTCTGTCTGGCAAGGAGAAACTGTGCCAGCACAGAAAACATCTCCCATCGTGTTCTAGAGGCTGCACGGAGGTCTGCCGAGTGTTTTGCAAGAAGAGAAAGAAAGTTGTCCAAAACAGCTTCCAATCGAATGTTCATGTGAATAGAAAAGGCAGGAGAGTGGTCAGGTACTGTTTTCTCTCAGTTTTCAAGCTGCGCACACAATCGCAGTGTTGTACAGCTTGTTTCATCACCTTTGCGAAGCTGCCGCTCTCTCCGGCTCCCGGAGACGAAGAAGCTGCTTCTTCGCGCAAAGACGATTCTGCCGCTCACAGTGCTCTGCGGTGTGCGCCTTCTGCCGAAAGAGGCCTGGGAGCGGTGCTTAGCTCTGCAGAGCACCGTACCTTCGTCTTTAGCCTCTCTTCTCGTCTACATCTTAGCAAAAAGCTTTTCCACTCTGTCTGGCAAGGAGAAACTGTGCCAGCACAGAAAACATCTCCCATCGTGTTCTAGAGGCTGCACGGAGGTCTGCCGAGTGTTTTGCAAGAAGAGAAAGAAAGTTGTCCAAAACAGCTTGCAATCGAATACTCATGTTAATAGAAAAGCCAGGAGAGTGGTCAGGTACTGTTTTCTCTCAGTTGGCAAGCTGCGCACACAATCGCAGTGTTGTACAGCTTGTTTCATCACCTTTGCGAAGTTGCCGCTCTCTCCGGCTCCCGGAGACGAAGAAGCTGCTTCTTCGCGCAAAGACGATTCTGCCGCTCACAGTGCTCTGCGGTGTGCGCCTTCTGCCGAAAGAGGCCCGGGAGCGATGCTTAGCTCTGCAGAGCACCGTACCTTCGTCTTTAGCCTCTCTTCTCGTCTACATCTTAGCAAAAAGCTTTTCCACTCTGTCTGGCAAGGAGAAACTCTGCCAGCACAGAAAACATCTCCCATCGTGTTCTAGAGGCTGCACGGAGGTCTGCCGAGTGTTTTGCAAGAAGAGAAAGAAAGTTGTACAAAACAGCTTGCAATCCAATGTTCATGTGAATAGAAAAGGCAGGAGAGTGGTCAGGTACTGTTTTCTCTCAGTTGGCAAGCTGCGCACACAATCGCAGTGTTGTACAGCTTGTTTCATCACCTTTGCGAAGTTGCCGCTCTCTCCGGCTCCCGGAGACGAAGAAGCTGCTTCTTCGCGCAAAGAATATTCTGCCGCTCACAGTGCTCTGCGGTGTGCAGCTTCTGCCGAAAGAGGTCCGGGAGCGGTGCTTAGCTCTGCAGAGCACCGTACCTTCGTCTTTAGCCTCTCTTCTCGTCTACATCTTAGCAAAAAGCTTTTCCACTCTGTCTGGCAAGGAGAAACTCTGCCAGCACAGAAAACATCTCCCATCGTGTTCTAGAGGCTGCACGGAGGTCTGCCGAGTGTTTTGCAAGAAGAGAAAGAAAGTTGTCCAAAACAGCTTCCAATCGAATGTTCATGTGAATAGAAAAGGCAGGAGAGCGCTCAGGTACTGTTTTCTCTCTGTTTTCAAGCTGCGCACACAATCGCAGTGTTGTACAGCTTGTTTCATCACCTTTGCGAAGTTGCCGCTCTCTCCGGCTCCCGGAGACGAAGAAGCTGCCTCTTCGCGCAAAGACGATTCTGCCTCTCACAGTGCTCTGCAGGGTGTGTCTTCGGTCGAAAGAGGCCCGGGAGCGATGCTTAGCTCTGCAGAGCACCGTACCTTCGTCTTTAGCCTCTCTTCTCGTCTACATCTTAGCAAAAAGGTTTTCCACACTGTCTGGCAAGGAGAAACTCTGCCAGCACAGAAAACATCTCCCATCGTGTTCTAGAGGCTGCACGGAGGTCTGCCGAGTGTTTTGCAAGAAGAGAAAGAAAGTTGTCCAAAACAGCTTGCAATCGAATGTTCATGTGAATAGAAAAGGCAGGAGAGTGCTCAGGTACTGTTTTCTCTCAGTTTTCAAACTGCGCACACAATCGCAGTGTTGTACAGCTTGTTTCATCACCTTTGCGAAGTTGCCGCTCTCTGCGGCTCCCGGAGACGAAGAAGCTGCTTCTTCGCGCAAAGACGATTCTGCCGCTCACAGTGCTCTGCGGTGTGCGGCTTCTGCTGAAAGAGGTCCAGGAGCGGTGCTTAGCTCTGCAGAGCACCGTACCTTCGTCTTTAGCCTCTCCTCGCGTCTACATCTTAGCAAAAAGCTTTTCCACTCTGTCTGGCAGGGAGAAAATGTGCCAGCACAGAGAACATCTCCCATCGTGTTCTAGAGGCTGCACGGAGGTCTGCCGAGTGTTTTGCAAGAAGAGAAAGAAAGTTGTCCAAAACAGCTTGCAATCGAATGTTCATGTGAATAGAAAAGGCAGGAGAGTGCTCAGGTACTGTTTTCTCTCAGTTTTCAAGCTGCGCACACAATCGCAGTGTTGTACAGCTTGTTTCATCACCTTTGCGAAGCTGCCGCTCTCTTAGGCTCCCGGAGACGAAGCAGCTGCTTCTTCGCGCAAAGACGATTCTGCCGCTCACAGTGCTCTGCGGTGTGCGCCTTCTGCCGAAAGAGGCCCGGGAGCGGTGCTCTAGCTCTGCAGAGCACCGTACCTTCGTCTTTAGCCTCTCTTCTCGTCCACATCTTAGCAAAAAGCTTTTCCACTCTGTCTGGCAAGGAGAAACTCTGCCAGCACAGAAAACATCTCCCATCGTGTTCTAGAGGCTGCACGGAGGTCTGCCGAATGTTTTGCAAGAAGAGAAAGAAAGTTGTCCAAAACAGCTTCCAATCGAATGTTCATGTGAATAGAAAAGTCAGGAGAGTGCTCAGGTACTGTTTTCTCTCAGTTTTCAAGCTGCGCACACAATCGCAGTGTTGTACAGCTTGTTTCATCACCTTTGCGAAGTTGCCGCACTCTCCGGCTCCCGGAGACGAAGAAGCTGCCTCTTCGCGCAAAGACGATTCTGCCGCTCACAGTGATCTGCAGTGTGTGTCTTCAGTCGATAGAGGCCCGGATGCGGTGCTTAGCTCTGCAGAGCACCGTACCTTCGTCTTTAGCCTCTCTTCTCGTCTACATCTTAGCAAAAAGCTTTTCCACTCTGTCTGGCATGGAGAAACTGTGCCAGCACAGAAAACATCTCCCATCGTGTTCTAGAGGCTGCACGGAGGTCTGCCGAGTGTTTTGCAAGAAGAGAAAGAAAGTTGTCCAAAACAGCTTGCAATCCAATGTTCATGTGAATAGAAAAGGCAGGAGAGTGCTCAGGTACTGTTTTTTCTCTGTTTTCAAGCTGCGCACACAATCGCAGTGTTGTACAGCTTGTTACATCACCTTTGCGAAGCTTCCGCTCTCTCCGGCTCCCGGAGACGAAGAAGCTGCTTCCTCGCGCAAAGACGATTCTGCCGCTCACAGTGCTCTGCGGTGTGCGGCTTCTGCCGAAAGAGGTCCGGGAGCGGTGCTTAGCTCTGCAGAGCACCGTACCTTCGTCTTTAGCCTATCCTCGCGTCTACATCTTAGCAAAAAGCTTTTCCACTCTGTCTGGCAGGGAGAAACTGTGCCAGCACAGAGAACATCTCCCATCATGTTCTAGAGGCTTCACGGAGGTCTGCCGAGTGTTTTGCAAGAAGAGAAAGAAAGTTGTCCAAAACAGCTTCCAATCGAATGTTCATGTGAATAGAAAAGTCAGGAGAGTGCTCAGGTACTGTTTTCTCTTAGTTGGCAAGCTGCGCACACAATCGCAGTGTTGTACAGCTTGTTTCATCACCTTTGCGAAGTTGCCGCACTCTCCGGCTCCCGGAGACGAAGAAGCTGCCTCTTCGCGCAAAGACGATTCTGCCGCTCACAGTGATCTGCAGTGTGTGTCTTCAGTCGATAGAGGCCCGGATGCGGTGCTTAGCTCTGCAGAGCACCGTACCTTCGTCTTTAGCCTCTCTTCTCGTCTACATCTTAGCAAAAAGCTTTTCCACTCTGTCTGGCATGGAGAAACTGTGCCAGCACAGAAAACATCTCCCATCGTGTTCTAGAGGCTGCACGGAGGTCTGCCGAGTGTTTTGCAAGAAGAGAAAGAAAGTTGTCCAAAACAGCTTGCAATCCAAAGTTCATGTGAATAGAAAAGGCAGGAGAGTGCTCAGGTACTGTTTTTTCTCAGTTTTCAAGCTGCGCACACAATCGCAGTGTTGTACAGCTTGTTTCATCACCTTTGCGAAGCTGCCGCTCTCTCCGGCTCCCGGAGACGAAGAAGCTGCTTCCTCGCGCAAAGACGATTCTGCCGCTCACAGTGCTCTGCGGTGTGCGGCTTCTTCCGAAAGAGGTCCGGGAGCGGTGCTTAGCTCTGCAGAGCACCGTACCTTCGTCTTTAGCCTCTCTTCTCGTCTACATCTTAGCAAAAAGCTTTTCCACTCTGTCTGGCAAGGAGAAACTCTGCCAGCAGAGAAAACATCTCCCATCGTGTTCTAGAGGCTGCACGGAGGTCTGCCGAGTGTTTTGCAAGAAGAGAAAGAAAGTTGTCCAAAACAGCTTCCAATCGAATGTTCATGTGAATAGAAAACGCGGGAGAGTTCTGAGGTACTGTTTTCTCTCAGTTGGCAAGCTGCGCACACAATCGCAGTGTTGTACAGCTTGTTTCATCACCTTTGCGAAGTTGCCGCTCTCTCCGGCTCCCGGAGACGAAGCAGCTGCTTCTTCGCGCAAAGACGATTCTGCCGCTCACAGTGCTCTGCGGTGTGCGGCTTCTGCCGAAAGAGGCCCGGGAGCGGTGCTTAGCCCGGCAGAGCACCGTACCTTCGTCTTTAGCCTCTCTTCTCGTCTACATCTTAGCAAAAAGCTTTTCCACTCTGTCTGGCAAGGAGAAACTGTGCCAGCACAGAAAACATCTTCCATCGTGTTCTAGAGTCTGCACGGAGGTCTGCCGAGTGTTTTGCAAGAAGAGAAAGAAAGTTGTACAAAACAGCTTGCAATCGAATGTTCATGTGAATAGAAAAGGCAGGAGAGTGCTCAGGTACTGTTTTCTCTCAGTTGGCAAGCTGCGCACACAGTCGCAGTGTTGTACAGCTTGTTTCATCACCTTTGCGAAGTTGCAGCTCTCTCCGGCTCCCGGAGACGAAGAAGCTGCTTCTTCGCGCAAAGACGATTCTGCCGCTCACAGTGCTCTGCGGTGTGCAGCTTCGGCCGAAAGAGGTCCGGGAGCGGGGCTTAGCTCTGCAGAGCACCGTACCTTCGTCTTTAGCCTCTCTTCTCGTCTACTTCTTAGCAAAAAGCTTTTCCACTCTGTCTGGAAAGGAGAAACTGTGCCTGCACTGAAAACATCTCCCATCGTGTTCTAGAGGCTGCACGGAGGTCTGCCGAGTGTTTTGCAAGAAGAGAAAGAAAGTTGTCCAAAACAGCTTGCATTCAAATGTTCATGTGAATAGAAAAGGCAGGAGAGTGGTCAGGTACTGTTTTCTCTCAGTTTTCAAGCTGCGCACACAATTGCAGTGTTGTACAGCTTGTTTCATCACCTTTGCGAAGCTGCCGCTCTCTCCGGCTCCCGGAGACGAAGAAGCTGCTTCTTCGCGCAAAGACGATTCTGCCGCTCACAGTGTTCTGCGTTGTGCGCCTTCTGCCGAAAGAGGCCCGGGAGCGGTGCTTAGCTCTGCAGAGCACCGTACCTTCGTCTTTAGCCTCTCTTCTCGTCTACATCTTAGCAAAAAGCTTTTCCACTCTGTCTGGCAAGGAGAAACTGTGCCAGCACAGAAAACATCTCCCATCGTGTTCTAGAGGCTGCAGGGAGGTCTGCCGAGTGTTTTGCAAGAAGAGAAAGAAAGTTGTCCAAAACAGCTTGCAATCGAATGTTCATGTGAATAGAAAAGGCAGGAGAGTGCTCAGGTACTGTTTTCTCTCAGTTGGCAAGGTGCGCACACAATCGCAGTGTTGTACAGCTTGTTTCATCACCTTTGCGAAGTTGCCGCTCTCTCCGGCTCCCGGAGACGAAGAAGGTGCCTCTTTGCGCAAAGACGATTCTGCCGCTCACAGTGATCTGCAGTGTGTGTCTTCAGTCGATAGAGGCCCGGATGCGGTGCTTAGCTCTGCAGAGCACCGTACCTTCGTCTTTAGCCTCTCTTCTCGTCTACATCTTAGCAAAAAGCTTTTCCACTCTGTCTGGCAAGGAGAAACTGTGCCAGCACAGAAAACATCTTCCATCGTGTTCTAGAGGCTGCACGGAGGTCTGCCGAGTGTTTTGCAAGAAGAGAAAGAAAGTTGTCCAAAACAGCTTTCAATCCAATGTTCATGTGAATAGAAAAGGCAGGAGAGTGCTCAGGTACTGTTTTCTCTCAGTTGGCAAGCTGCGCACACAATCGCAGTGTTGTACAGCTTGTTTCATCACCTTTGCGAAGTTGCCGCTCTCTCCGGCTCCCGGAGACGAAGAAGCTGCTTCTTCGCGCAAAGAATATTCTGCCGCTCACAGTGGTCTGCGGTGTGCAGCTTCTGCCGAAAGAGGTCCGGGAGCGGTGCTTAGCTCTGCAGAGCACCGTACCTTCGTCTTTAGCCTCTCTTCTCGTCTACATCTTAGCAAAAAGCTTTTCCACTCTGTCTGGCAAGGAGAAACTCTGCCAGCACAGAAAACATCTCCCATCGTGTTCTAGAGGCTGCACGGAGGTCTGCCGAGTGTTTTGCAAGAAGAGAAAGAAAGTTGTCCAAAACAGCTTCCAATCGAATGTTCATGTGAATAGAAAAGGCAGGAGAGCGCTCAGGTACTGTTTTCTCTCAGTTGGCAAACTGCGCACACAATCGCAGTGTTGTACAGCTTGTTTCATCACCTTTGCGAAGTTGCCGCTCTCTCCGGCTCCCGGAGACGAAGAAGCTGCCTCTTCGCGCAAAGACGATTCTGCCGCTCACAGTGATCAGCAGTGTGTGTCTTCAGTCGATAGAGGCCCGGATGCGGTGCTTAGCTCTGCAGAGCACCGTACCTTCGTCTTTAGCCTCTCTTCTCGTCTACATCTTAGCAAAAAGCTTTTCCACTCTGTCTGGCATGGAGAAACTCTGCCAGCACAGAAAACATCTCCCATCGTGTTCTAGAGGCTGCACGGAGGTCTGCCGAGTGTTTTGCAAGAAGAGAAAGAAAGTTGTCCAAAACAGCTTGCAATCCAATGTTCATGTGAATAGAAAAGGCAGGAGAGTGCTCAGGTACTGTTTTTGCTCAGTTTTCAAGCTGCGCACACAATCGCAGTGTTGTACAGCTTGTTTCATCACCTTTGCGAAGTTGCCGCTCTCTCCGGCTCGCGGAGACGAAGAAGCTGCTTCTTCGTGCAAAGACGATTCTGCCGCTCACAGTGCTCTGCGGTGTGCGGCTTCTGCCGAAAGAGGCCCGGGAGCGGTGCTTAGCCCGGCAGAGCACCGTACCTTCGTCTTTAGCCTCTCTTCTCGTCTACATCTTAGCAAAAAGCTTTTCCACTCTGTCTGGCAAGGAGAAACTGTGCCAGCACAGAAAACATCTTCCATCGTGTTCTAGAGGCTGCACGGAGGTCTGCCGAGTGTTTTGCAAGAAGAGAAAGAAAGTTGTACAAAACAGCTTGCAATCGAATGTTCATGTGAATAGAAAAGGCAGGAGAGTGGTCAGGTACTGTTTTCTCTCAGTTGGCAAGCTGCGCACACAGTCGCAGTGTTGTACAGCTTGTTTCATCACCTTTGCGAAGTTGCAGCTCTCTCCGGCTCCCGGAGACGAAGAAGCTGCTTCTTCGCGCAAAGACGATTCTACCGCTCACAGTGCTCTGCCGGGTGCGGCTTCTGCCGAAAGAGGCCCGGGAGCGGTGCTTAGCTCTGCAGAGCACCGTATCTTCGTCTTTAGCCTCTCTTCTCGTCTACATCTTAGCAAAAAGCTTTTCCACTCTGTCTGGCAAGGAGAAACTCTGCCAGCACGGAAAACATATCCTATCGTGTTCTAGAGGCTGCACGGAGGTCTGCCGAGTGTTTTGCAAGAAGAGAAAGAAAGTTGTCCAAAACAGCTTGCAATCGAATGTTCATGTGAATAGAAAAGGCAGGAGAGTGCTCAGGTACTGTTTTCTCTCAGTTTTCAAGCTGCGCACACAATCGCAGTGTTGTACAGCTTGTTTCATCACCTTTGCGAAGCTGCCGCTCTCTCCGGCTCCCGGAGACGAAGAAGCTGCTTCTTCGCGCAAAGACTATTCTGCCGCTCACAGTGCTCTGCGGTGTGCGGCTTCTGCCGAAAGAGGTCCGGGAGCGGTGCTTAGCTCTGCAGAGCACCGTATCTTCGTCTTTAGCCTCTCTTCTCGTCTACATCTTAGAAAAAATTTTCCACGCTGTCTGGCAAGGAGAAACTGTGCCAGCACAAAAAACATCAGCCATCGTGTTCTAGAGGCTGCACGGAGGTCTGCCGAGTGTTTTGCAAGAAGAGAAAGAAAGTTGTCCAAAACAGCTTGCAATCGAATGTTCATGTGAATAGAAAAGGCAGGAGAGACGTCAGGTACTGTTTTCTCTCAGTTGGCAAGCTGCGCAAAAAATCGCAGTGTTGCACAGCTTGTTTCATCACCTTTGCGAAGTTGCCGCTCTCTCCGGCTCCCGGAGACGAAGCAGCTGCTTCTTCGCGCAAAGACGATTCTGCCTCTCACATTGCTCTGCACTGTGTGTCTTCAGTCGAAAGAGGCTCGGGAGCGATGCTTAGCTCTGCAGAGCACCGTACCTTCGTCTTTAGCCTCTCTTCTCGTCTACATCTTAGCAAAAAGCTTTTCCACTCTGTCTGGCAAGGAGAAACTGTGCCAGCACAGAAAACATCTCCCATCGTGTTCTAGAGGCTGCACGGAGGTCTGCCGAGTGTTTTGCAAGAAGAGAAAGAAAGTTGTCCAAAACAGCTTGCAATCCAATGTTCATGTGAATAGAAAAGGCAGGAGAGTGCTCAGGTACTGTTTTCTCTCAGTTTTCAAGCTGCGCACACAATCGCAGTGTTGTACAGCTTGTTTCATCACCTTTGCGAAGTTGCCGCTCTCTGCGGCTCCCGGAGACGAAGAAGCTGCTTCCTCGCGCAAAGACGATTCTGCCGCTCACAGTGCTCTGCGGTGTGCGCCTTCTGCCGAAAGAGGTCCGGGAGCGGTGCTTAGCTCTGCAGAGCACCGTACCTTCGTCTTTAGCCTCTCTTCTCGACTACATCTTAGCAAAAAGGTTTTCCACTCTGTCTGGCAAGGAGAAATTGTGCCAGCACAAAAAACATCTCCCATCGTGTTCTAGAGGCTGCACAGAGGTCTGCCGAGTGTTTTGCAAGAAGAGAAAGAAAGTTGTCCAAAACACCTTGCAATCCAATGTTCATGTAAATAGAAAAGGCAGGAGAGTGCTCAGGTACTGTTTTCTCTCTGTTTTCAAGCTGCGCACACAATCGCAGTGTTGTACAGCTTGTTTCATCACCTTTGCGAAGTTGCCGCTCTCTCCGGCTCCCGGAGACGAAGAAGCTGCTTCTTCGCGCAAAGACGATTCTGCCTCTCACAGTGCTCTGCAGGGTGTGTCTTCGGTCGAAAGAGGCCCGGGGGCGATGCTTAGCTCTGCAGAGCACCGTACCTTCGTCTTTAGCCTCTCTTCTCGTCTACATCTTAGCAAAAAGCTTTTCCACACTGTCTGGCAAGGAGAAACTCTGCCAGCACAGAAAACATCTCCCATCGTGTTCTAGAGGCTGCACGGAGGTCTGCCGAGTGTTTTGCAAGAAGAGAAAGAAAGTTGTCCAAAACAGCTTGCAATCGAATGTTCATGTGAATAGAAAAGGCAGGAGAGTGCTCAGGTACTGTTTTCTCTCAGTTGGCAAGGTGCGCACACAATCGCAGTGTTGTACAGCTTGTTTCATCACCTTTGCGAAGTTGCCGCTCTCTCCGGCTCCCGGAGACGAAGAAGCTGCTTCTTCGCGCAAAGACGATTCTGCCGCTCACAGTGCTCTGCGGTGTGCGGCTTCTGCTGAAAGAGGTCCAGGAGCGGTGCTTAGCTCTGCAGAGCACCGTACCTTCGTCTTTAGCCTCTCCTCGCGTCTACATCTTAGCAAAAAGCTTTTCCACTCTGTCTGGCAGGGAGAAAATGTGCCAGCACAGAGAACATCTCCCATCGTGTTCTAGAGGCTGCACGGAGGTCTGCCGAGTGTTTTGCAAGAAGAGAAAGAAAGTTGTCCAAAACAGCTTGCAATCGAATGTTCATGTGAATAGAAAAGGCAGGAGAGTGCTCAGGTACTGTTTTCTCTCAGTTTTCAAGCTGCGCACACAATCGCAGTGTTGTACAGCTTGTTTCATCACCTTTGCGAAGCTGCCGCTCTCTTAGGCTCCCGGAGACGAAGCAGCTGCTTCTTCGCGCAAAGACGATTCTGCCGCTCAAAGTGCTCTGCGGTGTGCGCCTTCTGCCGAAAGAGGCCCGGGAGCGGTGCTCTAGCTCTGCAGAGCACCGTACCTTCGTCTTTAGCCTCTCTTCTCGTCCACATCTTAGCAAAAAGCTTTTCCACTCTGTCTGGCAAGGAGAAACTCTGCCAGCACAGAAAACATCTCCCATCGTGTTCTAGAGGCTGCACGGAGGTCTGCCGAGTGTTTTGCAAGAAGAGAAAGAAAGTTGTCCAAAACAGCTTCCAATCGAATGTTCATGTGAATAGAAAAGTCAGGAGAGTGCTCAGGTACTGTTTTCTCTCAGTTTTCAAGCTGCGCACACAATCGCAGTGTTGTACAGCTTGTTTCATCACCTTTGCGAAGTTGCCGCACTCTCCGGCTCCCGGAGACGAAGAAGCTGCCTCTTCGCGCAAAGACGATTCTGCCGCTCACAGTGATCTGCAGTGTGTGTCTTCAGTCGATAGAGGCCCGGATGCGGTGCTTAGCTCTGCAGAGCACCGTACCTTCGTCTTTAGCCTCTCTTCTCGTCTACATCTTAGCAAAAAGCTTTTCCACTCTGTCTGGCATGGAGAAACTGTGCCAGCACAGAAAACATCTCCCATCGTGTTCTAGAGGCTGCACGGAGGTCTGCCGAGTGTTTTGCAAGAAGAGAAAGAAAGTTGTCCAAAACAGCTTGCAATCCAATGTTCATGTGAATAGAAAAGGCAGGAGAGTGCTCAGGTACTGTTTTTTCTCAGTTTTCAAGCTGCGCACACAATCGCAGTGTTGTACAGCTTGTTACATCACCTTTGCGAAGCTTCCGCTCTCTCCGGCTCCCGGAGACGAAGAAGCTGCTTCTTCGCGCAAAGACGATTCTGCCGCTCACAGTGCTCTGCGGTGTGCGGCTTCTGCCGAAAGAGGTCCGGGAGCGGTGCTTAGCTCTGCAGAGCACCGTACCTTCGTCTTTAGCCTATCCTCGCGTCTACATCTTAGCAAAAAGCTTTTCCACTCTGTCTGGCAGGGAGAAATTGTGCCAGCACAGAGAACATCTCCCATCATGTTCTAGAGGCTTCACGGAGGTCTGCCGAGTGTTTTGCAAGAAGAGAAAGAAAGTTGTCCAAAACAGCTTCCAATCGAATGTTCATGTGAATAGAAAACGCGGGAGAGTTCTGAGGTACTGTTTTCTCTCAG
Organism: Melozone crissalis; assembly: GCF_028551555.1. Classification (NCBI taxonomy): domain Eukaryota; kingdom Metazoa; phylum Chordata; class Aves; order Passeriformes; family Passerellidae; genus Melozone; species Melozone crissalis. Next base: position 137,799 of record NW_026535814.1, read on the forward strand.
TTGGCAAGCTGCGCACACAATCGCAGTGTTGTACAGCTTGTTTCATCACCTTTGCGAAGTTGCCGCTCTCTCCGGCTCCCGTAGACGAAGCAGCTGCTTCTTCGCGCAAAGACGATTCTGCCGCTCACAGTGCTCTGCGGTGTGCGGCTTCTGCCGAAAGAGGCCCGGGAGCGGTGCTTAGCCCGGCAGAGCACCGTACCTTCGTCTTTAGCCTCTCTTCTCGTCTACATCTTAGCAAAAAGCTTTTCCACTCTGTCTGGCAAGGAGAAACTGTGCCAGCACAGAAAACATCTCCCATCGTGTTCTAGAGGCTGCAGGGAGGTCTGCCGAGTGTTTTGCAAGAAGAGAAAGAAAGTTGTCCAAAACAGCTTGCAATCGAATGTTCATGTGAATAGAAAAGGCAGGAGAGTGCTCAGGTACTGTTTTCTCTCAGTTGGCAAGGTGCGCACACAATCGCAGTGTTGTACAGCTTGTTTCATCACCTTTGCGAAGTTGCCGCTCTCTCCGGCTCCCGGAGACGAAGAAGGTGCCTCTTTGCGCAAAGACGATTCTGCCGCTCACAGTGATCTGCAGTGTGTGTCTTCAGTCGATAGAGGCCCGGATGCGGTGCTTAGCTCTGCAGAGCACCGTACCTTCGTCTTTAGCCTCTCTTCTCGTCTACATCTTAGCAAAAAGCTTTTCCACTCTGTCTGGCAAGGAGAAACTGTGCCAGCACAGAAAACATCTTCCATCGTGTTCTAGAGGCTGCACGGAGGTCTGCCGAGTGTTTTGCAAGAAGAGAAAGAAAGTTGTCCAAAACAGCTTGCAATCCAATGTTCATGTGAATAGAAAAGGCAGGAGAGTGGTCAGGTACTGTTTTCTCTCAGTTGGCAAGCTGCGCACACAATCGCAGTGTTGTACAGCTTGTTTCATCACCTTTGCGAAGTTGCCGCTCTCTCCGGCTCCCGGAGACGAAGAAGCTGCTTCTTCGCGCAAAGACGATTCTGCCGCTCACAGTGCTCTGCGGTGTGCAGCTTCGGCCGAAAGAGGTCCGGGAGCGGGGCTTAGCTCTGCAGAGCACCGTACCTTCGTCTGTAGCCTCTCTTCTCGTCTACTTCTTAGCAAAAAGCTTTTCCACTCTGTCTGGAAAGGAGAAACTGTGCCTGCACTGAAAACATCTCCCATCGTGTTCTAGAGGCTGCACGGAGGTCTGCCGAGTGTTTTGCAAGAAGAGAAAGAAAGTTGTCCAAAACAGCTTGCAATCGAATGTTCATGTGAATAGAAAAGGCAGGAGAGTGCTCAGGTACTGTTTTCTCTCAGTTGGCAAGCTGCGCACACAATCGCAGTGTTGTACAGCTTGTTTCATCACCTTTGCGAAGTTGCCGCTCTCTCCGGCTCCCGGAGACGAAGAAGCTGCTTCTTCGCGCAAAGACGATTCTGCCGCTCACAGTGCTCTGCGGTGTGCGCCTTCTGCCGAAAGAGGCCCGGGAGCGGTGCTTAGCTCTGCAGAGCACCGTACCTTTGTCTTTAGCCTCTCTTCTCGTCTACATCTTAGCAAAAAGCTTTTCCTCTCTTTCTGGCAAGGAGAAACTGTGCCAGCACAGAAAACATCTCCCATCGTGTTCTAGAGGCTGCACGGAGGTCTGCCGAGTGTTTTGCAAGAAGAGAAAGAAAGTTGTCCAAAACAGCTTGCAATCGAATGTTCATGTGAATAGAAAAAGCAGGAGAGTGGTCAGGTACTGTTTTCTCTCAGTTGGCAAGCTGCGCACACAATCGCAGTGTTTTACAGCTTGTTTCATCACCTTTGCGATGTTGCCGCTCTCTCCGGCTCCCGGAGACGAAGAAGCTGCTTCTTCGCGCAAAGACGATTCTGCCGCTCACAGTACTCTGCGGTGTGCGGCTTCTGCCGAAAGAGGCCCGGGAGCGGTGCACAGCCCGGCAGAGCACCGTACCTTCGTCTTTAGCCTCTCTTCTCGTCTACATCTTAGCAAAAAGCTTTTCCACTCTGTCTGGCAAGGAGAAACTGTGCCAGCACAGAAAACATCTCCCATCGTGTTCTAGAGGCTGCAGGGAGGTCTGCCGAGTGTTTTGCAAGAAGAGAAAGAAAGTTGTCCAAAACAGCTTGCAATCGAATGTTCATGTGAATAGAAAAGGCAGGAGAGTGCTCAGGTACTGTTTTCTCTCAGTTGGCAAGCTGCGCACACAATCGCAGTGTTGTACAGCTTGTTTCATCACCTTTGCGAAGTTGCCGCTCTCTCCGGCTCCCGGAGACGAAGAAGCTGCTTCTTCGCGCAAAGACGATTCTGCCGCTCACAGTGCTCTGCGGTGTGCAGCTTCTGCCGAAAGAGGTCCGGGAGCGGTGCTTAGCTCTGCAGAGCACCGTACCTTCGTCTTTAGCCTCTCTTCTCGTCTACATCTTAGCAAAAAGCTTTTCCACTCTGTCTGGCAAGGAGAAACTCTGCCAGCACAGAAAACATCTCCCATCGTGTTCTAGAGGCTGCACGGAGGTCTGCCGAGTGTTTTGCAAGAAGAGAAAGAAAGTTGTCCAAAACAGCTTGCAATCCAATGTTCATGTGAATAGAAAAGGCAGGAGAGTGCTCAGGTACTGTTTTCTCTCAGTTGGCAAGCTGCGCACACAATCGCAGTGTTGTACAGCTTGTTTCATCACCTTTGCGAAGTTGCCGCTCTCTCCGGCTCCCGGAGACGAAGAAGGGGCCTCTTTGCGCAAAGACGATTCTGCCGCTCACAGTGATCTGCAGTGTGTGTCTTCAGTCGATAGAGGCCCGGATGCGGAGCTTAGCTCTGCAGAGCACCGTACCCTTGTCTTTAGCCTCTCTTCTCGTCTACATCTTAGCAAAAAGCTTTTCCACTCTGTCTGGCAAGGAGAAACTGTGCCAGCACAGAAAACATCTCCCATCGTGTTCTAGAGGCTGCACGGAGGTCTGCCGAGTGTTTTGCAAGAAGAGAAAGAAAGTTGTCCAAAACAGCTTGCAATCGAATGTTCATGTGAATATAAAAGGCAGGAGAGTGGTCAGGTACTGTTTTCTCTCAGTTGGCAAGCTGCGCACACAATCGCAGTGTTGTACAGCTTGTTTCATCACCCTTACGAAGCTGACGCTCTCTCCGGCTCCCGGAGACGAAGAAGCTGCTTCTTCGCGCAAAGACGATTCTGCCGCTCACAGTGCTCTGCGGTGTGCAGCTTCGGCCGAAAGAGGTCCGGGAGCGGGGCTTAGCTCTGCAGAGCACCGTACCTCCGTCTGTAGCCTCTCTTCTCGTCTACTTCTTAGCAAAAAGCTTTTCCACTCTGTCTGGAAAGGAGAAACTGTGCCTGCACTGAAAACATCTCCCATCGTTTTCTAGAGGCTGCACGGAGGTCTGCCGAGTGTTTTGCAAGAAGAGAAAGAAAGTTGTCCAAAACAGCTTGCAATCAAATGTTCATGTGAATAGAAAAGGCAGGAGAGTGGTCAGGTACTGTTTTCTCTCAGTTTTCAAGCTGCGCACACAATCGCAGTGTTGTACAGCTTGTTTCATCACCTTTGCGAAGTTGCCGCTCTCTCCGGCTCCCGGAGACGAAGAAGCTGCTTCTTCGCGCAAAGACGATTCTGCCGCTCACAGTGCTCTGCGGTGTGCGCCTTCTGCCGAAAGAGGCCCGGGAGCGGTGCTTAGCTCTGCAGAGCACCGTACCTTTGTCTTTAGCCTCTCTTCTCGTCTACATCTTAGCAAAAAGCTTTTCCTCTCTTTCTGGCAAGGAGAAACTGTGCCAGCACAGAAAACATCTCCCATCGTGTTCTAGAGGCTGCACGGAGGTCTGCCGAGTGTTTTGCAAGAAGAGAAAGAAAGTTGTCCAAAACAGCTTGCAATCGAATGTTCATGTGAATACAAAAGGCAGGAGAGTGCTCAGGTACTGTTTTCTCTCAGTTGGCAAGCTGCGCACACAATCGCAGTGTTTTACAGCTTGTTTCATCACCTTTGCGATGTTGCCGCTCTCTCCGGCTCCCGGAGACGAAGAAGCTGCTTCTTCGCGCAAAGGCGATTCTGCCGCTCACAGTACTCTGCGGTGTGCGGCTTCTGCCGAAAGAGGCCCGGGAGCGGTGTATAGCCCGGCAGAGCACCGTACCTTCGTCTTTAGCCTCTCTTCTCGTCTACATCTTAGCAAAAAGCTTTTCCACTCTGTCTGGCAAGGAGAAACTGTGCCAGCACAGAAAACATCTCCCATCGTGTTCTAGAGGCTGCAGGGAGGTCTGCCGAGTGTTTTGCAAGAAGAGAAAGAAAGTTGTCCAAAACAGCTTGCAATCGAATGTTCATGTGAATAGAAAAGGCAGGAGAGTGCTCAGGTACTGTTTTCTCTCAGTTGGCAAGCTGCGCACACAATCGCAGTGTTGTACAGCTTGTTTCATCACCTTTGCGAAGTTGCCGCTCTCTCCGGCTCCCGGAGACGAAGAAGCTGCTTCTTCGCGCAAAGACGATTCTGCCGCTCACAGTGCTCTGCGGTGTGCGCCTTCTGCCGAAAGAGGCCCGGGAGCGGTGCTTAGCTCTGCAGACCACCGTACCTTTGTCTTTAGCCTCTCTTCTCGTCTACATCTTAGCAAAAAGCTTTTCCTCTCTTTCTGGCAAGGAGAAACTGTGCCAGCACAGAAAACATCTCCCATCGTGTTCTAGAGGCTGCACGGAGGTCTGCCGAGTGTTTTGCAAGAAGAGAAAGAAAGTTGTCCAAAACAGCTTGCAATCGAATGTTCATGTGAATAGAAAAGGCAGGAGAGTGCTCAGGTACTGTTTTCTCTCAGTTGGCAAACTGCGCACACAATCGCAGTGTTGTACAGCTTGTTTCATCACCTTTGCGAAGTTGCCGCTCTCTCCGGCTCCCGGAGACGAAGAAGGGGCCTCTTTGCGCAAAGACGATTCTGCCGCTCACAGTGATCTGCAGTGTGTGTCTTCAGTCGATAGAGGCCCGGATGCGGTGCTTAGCTCTGCAGAGCACCGTACCCTTGTCTTTAGCCTCTCTTCTCGTCTACATCTTAGCAAAAAGCTTTTCCACTCTGTCTGGCAAGGAGAAACTGTGCCAGCACAGAAAACATCTCCCATCGTGTTCTAGAAGCTGCACGGAGGTCTGCCGAGTGTTTTGCAAGAAGAGAAAGAAAGTTGTCCAAAACAGCTTGCAATCCAATGTTCATGTGAATAGAAAAGGCAGGAGAGTGGTCAGGTACTGTTTTCTCTCAGTTGGCAAGCTGCGCACACAATCGCAGTGTTGTACAGCTTGTTTCATCACCTTTACGAAGCTGACGCTCTCTCCGGCTCCCGGAGACGAAGAAGCTGCTTCTTCGCGCAAAGACGATTCTGCCGCTCACAGTGCTCTGCGGTGTGCAGCTTCGGCCGAAAGAGGTCCGGGAGCGGGGCTTAGCTCTGCAGAGCACCGTACCTTCGTCTGTAGCCTCTCTTCTCGTCTACTTCTTAGCAAAAAGCTTTTCCACTCTGTCTGGAAAGGAGAAACTGTGCCTGCACTGAAAACATCTCCCATCGTGTTCTAGAGGCTGCACGGAGGTCTGCCGAGTGTTTTGCAAGAAGAGAAAGAAAGTTGTCCAAAACAGCTTGCAATCAAATGTTCATGTGAATAGAAAAGGCAGGAGAGTGGTCAGGTACTGTTTTCTCTCAGTTTTCAAGCTGCGCACACAATCGCAGTGTTGTACAGCTTGTTTCATCACCTTTGCGAAGCTGCCGCTCTCTCCGGCTCCCGGAGACGAAGAAGCTGCTTCTTCGCGCAAAGACGATTCTGCCGCTCACAGTGCTCTGCGGTGTGCGCCTTCTGCCGAAAGAGGCCCGGGAGCGGTGCTTAGCTCTGCAGAGCACCGTACCTTTGTCTTTAGCCTCTCTTCTCGTCTACATCTTAGCAAAAAGCTTTTCCTCTCTTTCTGGCAAGGAGAAACTGTGCCAGCACAGAAAACATCTCCCATCGTGTTCTAGAGGCTGCACGGAGGTCTGCCGAGTGTTTTGCAAGAAGAGAAAGAAAGTTGTCCAAAACAGCTTGCAATCGAATGTTCATGTGAATACAAAAGGCAGGAGAGTGCTCAGGTACTGTTTTGTCTCAGTTGGCAAGCTGCGCACACAATCGCAGTGTTTTACAGCTTGTTTCATCACCTTTGCGATGTTGCCGCTCTCTCCGGCTCCCGGAGACGAAGAAGCTGCTTCTTCGCGCAAAGACGATTCTGCCGCTCACAGTACTCTGCGGTGTGCGGCTTCTGCCGAAAGAGGCCCGGGAGCGGTGCATAGCCCGGCAGAGCACCGTACCTTCGTCTTTAGCCTCTCTTCTCGTCTACATCTTAGCAAAAAGCTTTTCCACTCTGTCTGGCAAGGAGAAACTGTGCCAGCACAGAAAACATCTCCCATCGTGTTCTAGAGGCTGCAGGGAGGTCTGCCGAGTGTTTTGCAAGAAGACAAAGAAAGTTGTCCAAAACAGCTTGCAATCGAATATTCATGTGAATAGAAAAGGCAGGAGAGTGCTCAGGTACTGTTTTCTCTCAGTTGGCAAGCTGCGCACACAATCGCAGTGTTGTACAGCTTGTTTCATCACCTTTGCGAAGTTGCCGCTCTCTCCGGCTCCCGGAGACGAAGAAGCTGCTTCTTCGCGCAAAGACTATTCAGCCGCTCACAGTGCTCTGCAGTGTGTGTCTTCAGTCGAAAGAGGCCCGGAAGCTGTGCTTAGCTCTGCAGAGCACCGTACCTTCGTCTTTAGCCTCTCTTCTCGTCTACATCTTAGCAAAAAGCTTTTCCACTCTGTCTGGCAAGGAGAAACTGTGCCAGCACAGAAAACATCTCCCATCGTGTTCTAGAGGCTGCACGGAGGTCTGCCGAGTGTTTTGCAAGAAGAGAAAGAAAGTTGTCCAAAACAGCTTGCAATCCAATGTTCATGTGAATAGAAAAGGCAGGAGAGTGCTCAGCTAATGTTTTCTCTCAGTTTTCAAGCTGCGCACACAATCGCAGTGTTGTACAGCTTGTTTCATCACCTTTGCGAAGTTGCCGCTCTCTCCGGCTCCCGGAGACGAAGAAGCTGCTTCTTCGCGCAAAGACGATTCTGCCGCTCACAGTGCTCTGCGGTGTGCGCCTTCTGCCGAAAGAGGTCCGGGAGCGGTGCTTAGCTGTGCAGAGCACCGTACCTTCGTCTTTAGCCTCTCTTCTCGTCTACATCTTAGCAAAAAGCTTTTCCACTCTGTCTGGCAAGGAGAAATTGTGCCAGCACAGAAAACATCTCCCATCGTGTTCTAGAGGCTGCACGGAGGTCTGCCGAGTGTTTTGCAAGAAGAGAAAGAAAGTTGTCCAAAACAGCTTGCAATCCAATGTTCATGTGAATAGAAAAGGCAGGAGAGTGCTCAGGTACTGTTTTCTCTCAGTTGGCAAGCTGCGCACACAATCGCAGTGTTGTACAGCTTGTTTCATCACCTTTGCGAAGTTGCCGCTCTCTCCGGCTCCCGGAGACGAAGAAGCTGCTTCTTCGCGCAAAGACGATTCTGCCGCTCACAGTGCTCTGCGGTGTGCAGCTTCGGCCGAAAGAGGTCCCGGAGCGGGGCTTAGCTCTGCAGAGCACCGTACCTTCGTCTGTAGCCTCACTTCTCGTCTACTTCTTAGCAAAAATCTTTTCCACTCTCTCTGGAAAGGAGAAACTGTGCCAGCACAGAAAACATCTCCCATCGTGTTCTAGAGGCTGCACGGAGGTCTGCCGAGTGTTTTGCAAGAAGAGAAAGAAAGTTGTCCAAAACAGCTTGCAATCAAATGTTCATGTGAATAGAAAAGGCAGGAGAGTGGTCAGGTACTGTTTTCTCTCAGTTTTCAAGCTGCGCACACAATCGCAGTGTTGTACAGCTTGTTTCATCACCTTTGCGAAGCTGCCGCTCTCTCCGGCTCCCGGAGACGAAGAAGCTGCTTCTTCGCGCCAAGACGATTCTGCCGCTCACAGTGCTCTGCGGTGTGCGCCTTCTGCCGAAAGAGGCCCGGGAGCGGTGCTTAGCTCTGCAGAGCACCGTACCTTTGTCTTTAGCCTCTCTTCTCGTCTACATCTTAGCAAAAAGCTTTTCCTCTCTTTCTGGCAAGGAGAAACTGTGCCAGCACAGAAAACATCTCCCATCGTGTTCTAGAGGCTGCACGGAGGTCTGCCGAGTGTTTTGCAAGAAGAGAAAGAAAGTTGTCCAAAACAGCTTGCAATCCAATGTTCATGTGAATAGAAAAGGCAGGAGAGTGCTCAGCTAATGTTTTCTCTCAGTTTTCAAGCTGCGCACACAATCGCAGTGTTGTACAGCTTGTTTCATCACCTTTGCGAAGTTGCCGCTCTCTCCGGCTCCCGGAGACGAAGAAGCTGCTTCTTCGCGCAAAGACGATTCTGCCGCTCACAGTGCTCTGCGGTGTGCGCCTTCTGCCGAAAGAGGTCCGGGAGCGGTGCTTAGCTCTGCAGAGCACCGTACCTTCGTCTTTAGCCTCTCTTCTCGTCTACATCTTAGCAAAAAGCTTTTCCACTCTGTCTGGCAAGGAGAAACTCTGCCAGCACAGAAAACATCTCCCATCGTGTTCTAGAGGCTGCACGGAGGTCTGCCGAGTGTTTTGCAAGAAGAGAAAGAAAGTTGTCCTAAACAGCTTGCAATCCAATGTTCATGTGAATAGAAAAGGCAGGAGAGTGCTCAGGTACTGTTTTCTCTCAGTTGGCAAGCTGCGCACACAATCGCAGTGTTGTACAGCTTGTTTCATCACCTTTGCGAAGTTGCCGCTCTCTCTGTCTCCTGGAGACGAAGAAGCTGCTTCTTCGCGCAAAGACGATTCTGCCGCTCACAGTGCTCTGCGGTGTGCGCCTTCTGCTGAAAGAGGTCCGGGAGCGGTGCTTAGCTGTGCAGAGCACCGTACCTTCGTCTTTAGCCTCTCTTCTCGTCTACATCTTAGCAAAAAGCTTTTCCACTCTGTCTGGCAAGGAGAAATTGTGCCAGCACAGAAAACATCTCCCATCGTGTTCTAGAGGCTGCACGGAGGTCTGCCGAGTGTTTTGCAAGAAGAGAAAGAAAGTTGTCCAAAACAGCTTGCAATCCAATGTTCATGTGAATAGAAAAGGCAGGAGAGTGCTCAGGTACTGTTTTCTCTCAGTTGGCAAGCTGCGCACACAATCGCAGTGTTGTACAGCTTGTTACATCACCTTTGCGAAGTTGCCGCTCTCTCCGGCTCCCGGAGACGAAGAAGCTGCTTCTTCGCGCAAAGACGATTCTGCCGCTCACAGTGCTCTGCGGTGTGCAGCTTCGGCCGAAAGAGGTCCCGGAGCGGGGCTTAGCTCTGCAGAGCACCGTACCTTCGTCTGTAGCCTCACTTCTCGTCTACTTCTTAGCAAAAATCTTTTCCACTCTCTCTGGAAAGGAGAAACTGTGCCAGCACAGAAAACATCTCCCATCGTGTTCTAGAGGCTGCACGGAGGTCTGCCGAGTGTTTTGCAAGAAGAGAAAGAAAGTTGTCCAAAACAGCTTGCAATCAAATGTTCATGTGAATAGAAAAGGCAGGAGAGTGGTCAGGTACTGTTTTCTCTCAGTTTTCAAGCTGCGCACACAATCGCAGTGTTGTACAGCTTGTTTCATCACCTTTGCGAAGCTGCCGCTCTCTCCGGCTCCCGGAGACGAAGAAGCTGCTTCTTCGCGCCAAGACGATTCTGCCGCTCACAGTGCTCTGCGGTGTGCGCCTTCTGCCGAAAGAGGCCCGGGAGCGGTGCTTAGCTCTGCAGAGCACCGTACCTTTGTCTTTAGCCTCTCTTCTCGTCTACATCTTAGCAAAAAGCTTTTCCTCTCTTTCTGGCAAGGAGAAACTGTGCCAGCACAGAAAACATCTCCCATCGTGTTCTAGAGGCTGCACGGAGGTCTGCCGAGTGTTTTGCAAGAAGAGAAAGAAAGTTGTCCAAAACAGCTTGCAATCCAATGTTCATGTGAATAGAAAAGGCAGGAGAGTGCTCAGCTAATGTTTTCTCTCAGTTTTCAAGCTGCGCACACAATCGCAGTGTTGTACAGCTTGTTTCATCACCTTTGCGAAGTTGCCGCTCTCTCCGGCTCCCGGAGACGAAGAAGCTGCTTCTTCGCGCAAAGACGATTCTGCCGCTCACAGTGCTCTGCGGTGTGCGCCTTCTGCCGAAAGAGGTCCGGGAGCGGTGCTTAGCTCTGCAGAGCACCGTACCTTCGTCTTTAGCCTCTCTTCTCGTCTACATCTTAGCAAAAAGCTTTTCCACTCTGTCTGGCAAGGAGAAACTCTGCCAGCACAGAAAACATCTCCCATCGTGTTCTAGAGGCTGCACGGAGGTCTGCCGAGTGTTTTGCAAGAAGAGAAAGAAAGTTGTCCTAAACAGCTTGCAATCCAATGTTCATGTGAATAGAAAAGGCAGGAGAGTGCTCAGGTACTGTTTTCTCTCAGTTGGCAAGCTGCGCACACAATCGCAGTGTTGTACAGCTTGTTTCATCACCTTTGCGAAGTTGCCGCTCTCTCTGTCTCCTGGAGACGAAGAAGCTGCTTCTTCGCGCAAAGACGATTCTGCCGCTCACAGTGCTCTGCGGTGTGCGCCTTCTGCTGAAAGAGGTCCGGGAGCGGTGCTTAGCTGTGCAGAGCACCGTACCTTCGTCTTTAGCCTCTCTTCTCGTCTACATCTTAGCAAAAAGCTTTTCCACTCTGTCTGGCAAGGAGAAATTGTGCCAGCACAGAAAACATCTCCCATCGTGTTCTAGAGGCTGCACGGAGGTCTGCCGAGTGTTTTGCAAGAAGAGAAAGAAAGTTGTCCAAAACAGCTTGCAATCCAATGTTCATGTGAATAGAAAAGGCAGGAGAGTGCTCAGGTACTGTTTTCTCTCAGTTGGCAAGCTGCGCACACAATCGCAGTGTTGTACAGCTTGTTACATCACCTTTGCGAAGTTGCCGCTCTCTCCGGCTCCCGGAGACGAAGAAGCTGCTTCTTCGCGCAAAGACGATTCTGCCGCTCACAGTGCTCTGCGGTGTGCGGCTTCTGCTGAAAGAGGTCCGGGAGCGGTGCTTAGCTCTGCAGAGCACCGTACCTTCGTCTTTAGCCACTCCTCGCGTCTACATCTTAGCAAAATCTTTTCCACTCTGTCTGGCAGGGAGAAACTGTGCCAGCACAGAAAACATCTCCCATCGTGTTCTAGAGGCTGCACGGAGGTCTGCCGAGTGTTTTGCAAGAAGAGAAAGAAAGTTGTCCAAAACAGCTTGCAATCGAATGTTCATGTGAATAGAAAAGGCAGGAGAGTGCTCAGGTACTGTTTTCTCTCAGTTGGCAAGCTGCGCACACAATCGCAGTGTTGTACAGCTTGTTTCATCACCTTTGCGAAGTTGCCGCTCTCTCCGGCTCCCGGAGACGAAGAAGGTGCCTCTTTGCGCAAAGACGAATCTGCCGCTACAGTGATCTGCAGTGTGTGTCTTCAGTCGATAGAGGCCCGGATGCGGTGCTTAGCTCTGCAGAGCACCGTACCTTTGTCTTTAGCCTCTCTTCTCGTCTACATCTTAGCAAAAAGCTTTTCCACTCTGTCTGGCAAGGAGAAACTCTGCCTGCACTGAAAACATCTCCCATCGCGTTCTAGAGGCTGCACGGAGGTCTGCCGAGTGTTTTGCAAGAAGAGAAAGAAAGTTGTCCAAAACAGCTTGCAATCCAATGTTCATGTGAATAGAAAAGGCAGGAGAGTGCTCAGGTACTGTTTTCTCTCAGTTGGCAAGCTGCGCACACAATCGCAGTGTTGTACAGCTTGTTTCATCACCTTTGCGAAGCTGCCGCTCTCTCCGGCTCCCGGAGACGAAGAAGGTGCCTCCTCGCGCAAAGATCATTATGCCGCTCACAGTGCTCTGCAGTGTGTGTCTTCAGTCGATTGAGGCCCGGAAGCGGTGCTTAGCTCTGCAGAGCACCATACCTTCGTCTTTAGCCTCTCTTCTCGTCTAGATCTTAGCAAAAAGCTTTTCCACTCTGTCTGGCAAGGAGAAACTGTGCCAGCACAGAAAACATCTCCCATCGTGTTCTAGAGGCTGCACGGAGGTCTGCCGAGTGTTTTGCAAGAAGAGAAAGAAAGTTGTCCAATACAGCTTGCAATCGAATGTTCATGTGAATAGAAAAGGCAGGAGAGTGCTCAGGTACTGTTTTCTCTCAGTTGGCAAGCTGCGCACACAATCGCAGTGTTGTACAGCTTGTTTCATCACCTTTGCGAAGCTGCCGCTCTCTCCGGCTCCCGGAGACGAAGAAGCTGCTTCCTCGCGCAAAGACGATTCTGCCGCTCACAGTGCTCTGCGGTGTGCGCCTTCTGCCGAAAGAGGTCCGGGAGCGGTGCTTAGCTCTGTAGAGCACCGTACCTTCGTCTTTAGCCTCTCTTCTCGTCTACATCTTAGCAAAAATCTTTTCCACTCTGTCTGGCAAGGAGAAACTCTGCCAGCACAGAAAACATCTCCCATCGTGTTCTAGAGGCTGCACGGAGGTCTGCCGAGTGTTTTGCAAGAAGAGAAAGAAAGTTGTCCAAAACAGCTTGCAATCGAATGTTCATGTGAATAGAAAAGGCAGGAGAGTGCTCAGGTACTGTTTTCTCTCAGTAGGCAAGCTGCGTACACAATCGCAGTGTTGTACAGCTTGTTTCATCACCTTTGCGAAGCTACCGATCTCTCCGGCTCCCGGAGACGAAGAAGGTGGCTCTTCGCGCAAAGACCATTATGCCGCTCACAGTGCTCTGCAGTGTGTGTCTTCAGTCGATTGAGGCCCGGAAGCGGTGCTTAGCTCTGCAGAGCACCATACCTTCGTCTTTAGCCTCTCTTCTCGTCTACATCTTAGCAAAAAGCTTTTCCACTCTGTCTGGCAAGGAGAAACTGTGCCAGCACAGAAAACATCTCCCATCGTGTTCTATAGGCTGCACGGAGGTCTGCCGAGTGTTTTGCAAGAAGAGAAAGGAAGTTGTCCAAAACAGCTTGCAATCCAATGTTCCTGCGAATAGAAAAGGCAGGAGAGTGCTCAGGTACTGTTTTCTCTCAGTTGGCAAGCTGCGCACACAATCGCAGTGTTGTACAGCTTGTTTCATCACCTTTGCGAAGTTGCCGCTCTCTCCGGCTCCCGGAGACGAAGAAGCTGCTTCTTCGCGCAAAGACGATTCTGCCGCTCACAGTGCTCTGCGGTGTGCGCCTTCTGCCGAAAGAGGTCCGGGAGCGGTGCTTAGCTCTGCAGAGCACCGTACCTTCGTCTTTAGCCTCTCTTCTCGTCCACATCTTAGCAAAAAGCTTTTCCACTCTGTCTGGCAAGGAGAAACTCTGCCAGCACAGAAAACATCTCCCATCGTGTTCTAGAGGCTGCACGGAGGTCTGCCGAGTGTTTTGCAAGAAGAGAAAGAAAGTTGTCCAAAACAGCTTGCAATCGAATGTTCATGTGAAGAGAAAAGGCATGAGAGTGCTCAGGTACTGTTTTCTCTCAGTTGGCAAGCTGCGCACACAATCGCAGTGTTGTACAGCTTGTTTCATCACCTTTGCGAAGTTGCCGCTCTCTCCGGCTCCCGGAGACGAAGAAGCTGCTTCTTCGCGCAAAGACGATTCTGCCGCTCACAGTGCTCTGCGGTGTGCGCCTTCTGCCGAAAGAGGTCCGGGAGCGGTGCTTAGCTCTGCAGAGCACCGTACCTTCGTCTTTAGCCTCTCTTCTCGTCTACATCTTAGCAAAAAGCTTTTCCACTCTGTCTGGCAAGGAGAAACTCTGCCAGCACAAAAAACATCTCCCATCGTCTTCTAGAAGCTGCACGGAGGTCTGCCGAGTGTTTTGCAAGAAGAGAAAGAATGTTGTCCAAAACAGCTTGCAATCGAATGTTCATGTGAATAGAAAAGGCAGGAGAGTGGTCAGGTACTGTTTTCTCTCAGTTTTCAAGCTGCGTGCTCAATTGAAGTGTTGTACAGCTTGTTTCATCACCTTTGCGAAGTTGCCGCTCTCTCCGGCTCCCGGAGACGAAGAAGCTGCTTCTTCGCGCAAAGACGATTCTGCCGCTCACAGTGCTCTGCGGTGTGCGGCTTCTGCCGAAAGAGGCCCGGGAGCGGTGCTTAGCTCTGCAGAGCACCGTACCTTCGTCTTTAGCCTCTCTTCTCGTCTACATCTTAGCAAAAAGCTTTTCCACTCTGTCTGGCAAGGAGAAACTCTGCCAGAACAGAAAACATCTCCCATCTTGTTCTAGAGGCTGCACGGAGGTCTGCCGAGTGTTTTGCAAGAAGAGAAAGAAAGTTGTCCAAAACAGCTTGCAATCGAATGTTCATGTGAATAGAAAAGGCAGGAGAGTGGTCAGGTACTGTTTTCTCTCAGTTGGCAAGCTGCGCACACAATCGCAGTGTTGTACAGCTTGTTTCATCACCTTTGCGAAGTTGCCGCTCTCTCCGGCTCCCGGAGACGAAGAAGCTGCTTCTTCGCGCAAAGACCATTCAGCCGCTCACAGTGCTCTGCGGTGTGCGCCTTCTGCCGAAAGAGGTCCGGGAGCGGTGCTTAGCTCTGCAGAGCACCGTACCTTCGTCTTTAGCCTCTCTTCTCGTCCACATCATTGCAAAAAGCTTTTCCACACTCTCTAGCAAGGAGAAACCGTGCCAGCACAGAAAACATCTCCCATCGTGTTCTAGAGGCTGCACGGAGGTCTGCCGAGTGTTTTGCAAGAAGAGAAAGTTGTCCAAAACAGCTTCCAATCGAATGTTCATGTGAATAGAAAAGGCAGGAGAGTGCTGAGGTACTGTTTTCTCTCAGTTGGCAAGCTGCGCACACAATCGCAGTGTTGTACAGCTTGTTTCATCACCTTTGCGAAGTTGCCGCTCTCTCCGGCTCCCGGAGACGAAGAAGCTGCTTCTTCGCGCAAAGACGATTCTGCCGCTCACAGTGCTCTGCGGTGCGCGGCTTCTGCCGAAAGAAGCCCGGGAGCGGTGCTTAGCTCTGCAGAGCACCGTACCTTCGTCTTAACCTCTCTTCTCGTCCTCATCTTTGCAAAAAGCTTTTCCACTCTTTCTGGCAAGGAGAAACTGTGCCAGCACAGAAAACATCTCCCATCGTGTTCTAGAGGCTGCACGGAGGTCTGCCGAGTGTTTTGCAAGAAGAGAAAGAAAGTTGTCCAAAACAGCTTGCAATCGAATGTTCATGTGAATAGAAAAGGCAGGAGAGTGCTCAGGTACTGTTTTCTCTCAGTTTTCAAGCTGCGAACACAATCGCAGTGTTGTACAGCTTGTTTCATCACCTTTGCGAAGTTGCCGCTCTCTCCGGCTCCCGGAGACGAAGAAGCTGCTTCTTCGTGCAAAGACGATTCTGCCGCTCACAGTGCTCTGCATTGTGTGTCTTCAGTCGAAAGAGGCCCGGAAGCGGTGCTTAGCTCTGCAGAGCACCGTACCTTCGTCTTTAGCCTCTCTTCTCGTCTACATCTTAGCAAAAAGCTTTTCCACTCTGTCTGGCAAGGAGAAACTGTGCCAGCACAGAAAACATATCCTATCGTGTTCTAGAGGCTGCACGGATGTCTGCCGAGTGTTTTGCAAGAAGAGAAAGAAAGTTGTCCAAAACAGCTTGCAATCGAATGTTCATGTGAATAGAAAAGGCAGGAGAGTGGTCAGGTACTGTTTTCTCTCAGCTGGCAAGCTGCGCACACAATCGCAGTGTTGTACAGCTTGTTTCATCACCTTTGCGAAGTTGCCGCTCTCTCCGGCACCCGGAGACGAAGAAGCTGCTTCTTCGCGCAAAGAGGATTCTGCCGCTCACAGTGCTCTGCGGTGTGCGCCTTCTGCCGAAAGAGGTCCGGGAGCGGTGCTTAGCTCTGCAGAGCACCGTACCTTCGTCTTTAGCCTCTCTTCTCGTCTACATCTTAGCAAAAAGCTTTTCCACTCTGTCTGGAAAGGAGAAACTCTGCCAGCACAGAAAACATCTCCCATCGTGTTCTAGAAGCTGCACGGAGGTCTGCCGAGTGTTTTGCAAGAAGAGAAAGAAAGTTGTCCAAAACAGCTTGCAATCCAATATTCGTGTGAATAGAAAAGGCAGGAGAGTGGTCAGGTACTGTTTTCTCTCAGTTGGCAAGCTGCGCACACAATCGCAGTGTTGTACAGCTTGTTTCATCACCTTTGCGAAGCTGCCGCTCTCTCCGGCTCCCGGAGACGAAGAAGCTGCTTCTTCGCGCAAAGACGATTCTGCCGCTCACAGTGCTCTGCGGTGTGCGCCTTCTGCCGAAAGAGGTCCGGGAGCGGTGCTTAGCTCTGCAGAGCACCGTACCTTCGTCTTTAGCTTCTCTTCTCGTCTACATCTTAGCAAAAAGCTTTTCCACTCTGTCTGGCAAGGAGAAACCGTGCCAGCACAGAAAATATCTCCCATGGTGTTCTAGAGGCTGCACGGAGGTCTGCCGAGTGTTTTGCAAGAAGAGAAAGAAAGTTGTCCAAAACAGCTTGCAATCCAATGTTGATGGGATTAGAAAAGGCAGGAGAGTGGTCAGGTAAGGTTTTCTCTCAGTTGGCAAGCTACGCAAACAATCGCAGTGTTGTACAGCTTGTTTCATCACCTTTGCGAAGCTGCCGCGCTCTCCGGCTCCCGGAGACGAAGAAGCTGCTTCTTCGCGCAAAGACGATTCTGCCGCTCACAGTGCTCTGCGGTGTGCGCCTTCTGCCGAAAGAGGTCCGGGAGCGGTGCTTAGCTGTGCAGAGCACCGTACCTTCGTCTTTAGCCTCTCTTCTCGTCTACATCTTAGCAAAAAGCTTTTCCACTCTGTCTGGCAAGGAGAAACTCTGCCAGCACAGAAAACATCTCCCATCGTGTTCTAGAAGCTGCACGGAGGTCTGCCGGGTGTTTTGCAAGAAGATAAAGAAAGTTGTCCAAAACAGCTTGCAATCGAATGTTCATGTGAATAGAAAAGGCAGGAGAGTGCTCAGATATTTTTTTCTCTCAGTTGGCAAGCAGCGCACACAATCGCAGTGTTGTACAGCTTGTTTCATGACCTTTGCGAAGCAGCCGCTCTCTCCGGCTCCCGGAGACGAAGAAGCTGCTTCTTCGCGCAAAGACGATTCTGCCGCTCACAGTGCTCTGCGGTGTGCGCCTTCTGCCGAAAGAGGTCCGGGAGCGGTGCTTAGCTCTGCAGAGCACCGTACCTTCGTCTTTAGCCTCTCTTCTCGTCTACATCTTAGCAAAAAGCTTTACCACTCTGTCTGGCAAGGAGAAACTCTGCCAGCACAGAAAACATACCCCATCGTGTTCTAGAGGCTGCACGGAGGTCTGCCGATTGTTTTGCAAGAAGAGAAAGAAAGTTGTCCAAAACAGCTTGCAATCCAATGTTCATGTGAATAGAAAAAGCAGGAGAGTGGTCAGGTACTGTTTTCTCTCAGTTGGCAAGCTGCGCACACAATCGCAGTGTTGTACAGCTTGTTTCATCACCTTTGCGAAGCTGCCGCTCTCTCCGGCTCCCGGAGACGAAGAAGCTGCTTCTTCGCGCAAAGACAATTCTGCCGCTCACAGTGTTCTGCGGTGTGCGGCTTCTGCCGAAAGATGTCCGGGAGCGGTGCTTAGCTCTGCAGAGCACCGTACCTTCGTCTTTAGCTTCTCTTCTCGTCTACATCTTAGCAAAAAGCTTTTCCACTCTGTCTGGAAAGGAGAAACCGTGCCAGCACAGAAAACATCTCCCATCGTGTTCTAGAGGCTGCACGGTGGTCTGCCGAGTGTTTTGCAAGAAGAGAAAGAAAGTTGTCCAAAACAACTTGCAATCGAATGTTCATGTGAATAGAAAAGGCAGGAGAGTGCTCAGGTACTGTTTTCTCTCAATTTTTAGGCTGCGCACACAATCGCAGTGTTGTACAGCTTGTTTCATCACCTTTGCGAAGTTGCCGCTCTCTCCGGCTCCCGGAGACGAAGAAGCTGCTTCTTCGCGCAAAGACTATTCTGCCGCTCACAGTGCTCTGCGGTGCGCGGCTTCTGCCGAAAGAGGTCCGGGAGCGGTGCTTAGCTCTGCAGAGCACAGTACCTTCGTCTTTAGCCTCTCTTCTCGTCTACATCTTAGCAAAAAGCTTTTCCACTCTGTCTGGCAAGGAGAAACTCTGCCTGCACAGAAAACATCTCCCATCGTGTTCTAGAAGCTGCACGGAGGTCTGCCGAGTGTTTTGCAAGAAGAGAAAGAAAGTTGTCCAAAACAGCTTGCAATCCAATGTTCATGTGAATAGAAAAGGCAGGAGAGTGCTCAGGTACTGTTTTCTCTCAGTTTTCTAGCTGCGCACACAATCGCAGTGTTGTACAGCTTGTTTCATCACCTTTGCGAAGCTGCCGCTCTCTCCGGCTCCCGGAGACGAAGAAGCTGCTTCTTCGCGCAAAGACGATTCTGCCGCTCACAGTGCTCTGCGGTGTGCGGCTTCTGCCGAAAGAAGCCCGGGAGCGGTGCTTAGCTCTGCAGAGCACCGTACCTTCGTCTTTAGCCTCTCTTCTCGTCTACATCTTAGCAAAAAGCTTTTCCACTGTGTCTGGCAAGGAGAAACTCTGCCAGCACAGAAAATATCTCCCATCGTGTTCTAGAGGCTGCACGGAGGTCTGCCGAGTGTTTTGCAAGAAGAGAAAGAAAGTTGTCCAAAACAGCTTGCAATCGAATGTTCATGTGAATAGAAAAAGCAGGAGAGTGGTCAGGTACTGTTTTCTCTCAGTTGGCAAGCTGCGCACACAATCGCAGTGTTGTACAGCTTGTTTCATCACCTTTGCGAAGTTGCCGCTCTCTCCGGCTCCCGGAGACGAAGAAGCTGCTTCTTCGCGCAAAGACGATTCTGCCGCTCACAGTGCTCTGCGGTGTGCGCCTTCTGCCGAAAGAGGTCCGGGAGCGGTGCTTAGCTCTGCAGAGCACCGTACCTTCGTCTTTAGCCTCTCTTCTCGTCTACATCTTAGCAAAAACTTTTCCATTCTGTCTGGAAAGGAGAAACTGTGCCAGCACAGAAAACATCTCCCATCATGTTCTAGAAGCTGCACGGAGGTCTGCCGAGTGTTTTGCAAGAAGAGAAAGAAAGTTGTCCAAAACAGCTTGCAATCCAATGTTCATGTGAATTGAAAAGGCAGGAGAGTGGTCAGGTACTGTTTTCTCTCAGTTTTCAAGCTGCGCACACAATCGCAGTGTTGTACAGCTTGTTTCATCACCTTTGCGAAGTTGCCGCTCTCTCCGGCTCCCGGAGACGAAGAAGCTGCTTCTTCGCGCAAAGACGATTCTGCCGCTCACAGTGCTCTGCGGTGTGCGCCTTCTGCCGAAAGAGGCCCGGGAGCGGTGCTTAGCTCTGCAGAGCACCGTACCTTCGTCTTTAGCTTCTCTTCTCGTCTACATCTTAGCAAAAAGCTTTTTCCACTCTGTCTGGCAAGGAGAAACCGTGCCAGCACAGAAAACATCTCCCATCGTGTTCTAGAAGCTGCACGGAGGTCTGCCGAGTGTTTTGCAAGAAGAGAAAGAAAGTTGTCCAAAACAGCTTGCAATCGAATGTTCATGTGAATAGAAAAGGCAGGAGAGTGCTCAGGTAAGGTTTTCTCTCAGTTGGCAAACTGCGCACACAATCGCAGTGTTGTACAGCTTGTTTCATCACCTTTGCGAAGCTGCCGCTCTCTCCGGCTCCCGGAGACGAAGAAGCTGCTTCTTCGCGCAAAGACGATTCTGCCGCTCACAGTGCTCTGCGGTGTGCGACTTCTGCCGAAAGACGCCCGGGAGCGGTGCTTAGCTCTGCAGAGCACCGTACCATCGTCTTTAGCCTCTCTTCTCGTCTACATCTTAGCAAAAAGCTTTTCCACTCTGTCTGGCAAGGAGAAACTGTGCCAGCACAGAAAACATCTCCCATCGTGTTCTATAGGCTGCACGGAGGTCTGCCGAGTGTTTTGCAAGAAGAGAAAGAAAGTTGTCCAAAACAGCTTGCAATCGAATGTTCATGTGAATAGAAAAGGCAGGAGAGTGCTCAGGTAAGGTTTTCTCTCAGTTGGCAAACTGCGCACACAATCGCAGTGTTGTGCAGCTTGTTTGATCACCTTTGCGAAGCTGCCGCTCTCTTCGGCTCCCGGAGATGAAGAAGCTGCTTCTTCGCGCAAAGACGATTCTGCCGCTCACAGTGCTCTGCGGTGTGCGCCTTCTGCCGAAAGAGGCCCGGGAGCGGTGCTTAGCTCTGCAGAGCACCGTACCGTCGTCTTTAGCCTCTCTTCTCGTCTACATCTTAGCAAAAAGCTTTTCCACTCTGTCTGGCAAGGAGAAACTCTGCCAGCACAGAAAACATCTCCCATCGTGTTCTAGAGGCTGCACGGAGGTCTGCCGAGTGTTTTGCAAGAAAAGAAAGAAAGTTGTCCAAAACAGCTTGCAATCGAATGTTCATGTGAATAGAAAAGGCAGGAGAGTGGTAAAGTAAGGTTTTCTCTCAGTTGGCAAGCTACGCACACAATCGCAGTGTTGTACAGCTTGTTTCATCACCTTTGCGAAGCTGCCGCTCTCTCCGGCTCCCGGAGACGAAGAAGCTGCTTCTTCGCGCAAAGACGATTCTGCCGCTCACAGTGCTCTGCGGTGTGCGCCTTCTGCCGAAAGAGGTCCGGGAACGGTGCTTAGCTCAGCAGAGCACCGTACCTTCGTCTTTAGCTTCTCTTCTCGTCTACATCTTAGCAAAAAGGTTTTTCCACTCTGTGTGGCAAGAAGAAACCATGCCAGCACAGAAAACATCTCCCATCGTGTTCTAGAAGCTGCACGGAGGTCTGCCGAGTGTTTTGCAAGAAGAGAAAGAAAGTTGTCCAAAACAGCTTCCAATCCAATGTTCATGGGATTAGAAAAAGCAGGAGAGTGGTCAGGTAAGGTTTTCTCTCAGTTGCCAAGCTGCGCACACAATCGCAGTGTTGTACAGCTTGTTTCATCACCTTTGCGAAGTTGCCGCTCTCTCCGGCTCCCGGAGACGAAGAAGCGGCTTCTTCGCGCAAAGACGATTCTGCCGCTCACAGTGCTCTGCGGTGTGCGCCTTCTGCCGAAAGAGGTCCGGGAGCTGTGCTTAGCTCTGCAGAGCACCGTACCTTCGTCTTTAGCCTCTCTTCTCGTCTACATCTTAGCAAAAAGCTTTTCCACTCTGTCTGGCAAGGAGAAACTCTGCCCGCACAAAAAAACATCTCCCATCGTGTTCTAGAGGCTGCACGGAGGTCTGCCGAGTGTTTTGCAAGAAGAGAAAGAAAATTGTCCAAAACAGCTTGCAATCCAATGTTCATGTGAATATAAAAAGCAGGAGAGTGCTCAGGTACTGTTTTCTCTCAGTTGGCAAGCTGCGCACACAATCGCAGTGTTGTACAGCTTGTTTCAACACCTGTAAGAAGCTGCCGCTCTCTCCGGCTCCCGGAGACGAAGAAGCTGCTTCTTCGCGCAAAGACGATTCTGCCGCTCACAGTGCTCTGCGGTGTGCGCCTTCTGCCGAAAGAGGTCCGGGAGCGGTGCTTAGCTCTGCAGAGCACCGTACCTTCGTCTTTAGCCTCTCTTCTCGTCTACATCTTAGCAAAAAGCTTTTCCACTCTGTCTGGCAAGGAGAAACTGTGCCAGTACACAAAACGTCTCCAATCATGTTCTAAAAGCTGCACGGAGGTCTGCCGAGTGTTTTGCAAGAAGAGAAAGAAAGTTGTCCAAAACAGCTTGCAATCCAATGTTCATGTGAATAGAAAAGGCAGGAGAGACGTCAGGTACTGTTTTCTCTCAGTTTTCAAGCTGCGCACACAATCGCAGTGTTGTACAGCTTGTTTCATCACCTTTGCGAAGTTGCCGCTCTCTCCGGCTCCCGGAGACGAAGCAGCTTCTTCTTCGCGCAAAGACGATTCTGCCGCTCACAGTGCTCTGCGGTGTGCGCCTTCTACCGAAAGAGGTCCGGGAGCGGTGCTTAGCTCTGCAGAGCACCGTACCTTCGTCTTTAGCCTCTCTTCTCGTCTACATCTTAGCAAAAAGCTTTACCACTCTGTCTGGCAAGGAGAAACTGTGCCAGCACAGAAAACATCTCCCATCGTGTTCTACAGGCTGCACAGAGGTCTGCCGAGTGTTTTGCAAGAAGAGAAAGAAAGTTGTCCAAAACAGCTTGCAATCCAATGTTCATGTGAATAGAAAAAGCAGGAGAGTGGTCAGGTACTGTTTTCTCTCAGGTGGCAAGCTGCGCACACAATCGCAATGCTGTACAGCTTGTTTCATCACCTTTGCGAAGTTGCCGCTCTCTCCGGCTCCCGGAGACGAAGAAGCTGCTTTTTCGCGCAAAGACGATTCTGCCGCTCACAGTGCTCTGCGGTGTGCGCCTTCGGCCGAAAGAGGTCCGGGAGCGGTTCTTAGCTCTGCAGAGCACCGTACCTTCGTCTTTAGCTTCTCTTCTCGTCTACATCTTAGCAAAAAGCTTTTTCCACTCTGTCTGGCAAGGAGAAACCGTGCCAGCACAGAAAACATCTCCCATCGTGTTCTAGAAGCTGCACGGATGTCTGCCGAGTGTTTTGCAAGAAGAGAAAGAAAGTTGTCCAAAACAGCTTGCAATCCAATGTTCATGGGATTAGAAAAAGCAGGAGAGTCGTCAGGTAAGGTTTTCTCTCAGTTGGAAAGCTGCGCAAACAATCGCAGTGTTGTACAGCTTGTTTCATCACCTTTGCGAAGTTGCCGCTCTCTCCGGCTCCCGGAGACGAAGAAGCTGCTTCTTCGCGCAAAGACGATTCTGCCGCTCACAGTGCTCTGCGGTGTGCGCCTTCTGCCGAAAGAAGTCCGGGAGCTGTGCTTAGCTCTGCAGATCACCGTACTTTCGTCTTTAGCCTCTCTTCTCGTCTACATATTAGCAAAAAGCTTTTCCAATCTGTCTGGCAAGGAGAAACTCTGCCCGCACAAAAAACATCTCCCATCGTGTTCTAGAGGCTGCACGGAGGTCTGCCGAGTGTTTTGCAAGAAGAGAAAAAAAATTGTCAAAAACAGCTTGCAATCCAATGTTCATATAAATAGAAAACACAGGAGAGTGGTCAGGTACTGTTTTCTCTCAGTTGGCAAGCTGCGCACACAATCGCAGTGTTGTACAGCTTGTTTCATCACCTTTGCGAAGTTGCCGCTCTCTTCGGCTCCCGGAGACGAAGAAGCAGCTTCTTCGCGCAAAGACGATTCTGCCGCTCACAGTGCTCTGCGGTGTGTGTCTTCAGTCGAAAGAGGCCCGGAAGCGGTGCTTAGCTCTGCAGAGCACCGTACCTTCGTCTGTAGCCTCTCTTCTCGTCTACATCTTAGCAAAAAGCTTTTCCACTCTGTCTGGCAAGGAGAAACTGTGCCAGCACAGAAAACATCTCCCATCGTGTTCTAGAGGCTGCACGGAGGTCTGCCGAGTGTTTTGCAAGAAGAGAAAGAAAGTTGTCCAAAATAGCTTGCTATCGAATGTTCATGTGAATAGAAAAGGCAGGAGAGTTCTCAGGTACTGTTTTCTCTCAGTTTGCAAGCTGCGCACACAATCGCACTGTTGTACAGCTTGTTTCATCACCTTTGCGAAGCTGCCGCTCTCTCCGGCTCCCGGAGACGAAGAAGCTGCTTCTTCGCGCAAAGACGATTCTGCCGCTCACACTGCTCTGCGGTGTGCGGCTTCTGCCGAAAGAGGTCCGGGAGCGGTGCTTAGCTCTGCAGAGCACCGTACCTTCGTCTTTAGCCTCTCTTCTCCTCTAGATGTTAGCAAAAAGCTTTTCCACTCTGTCTGGCAAGGAGAAACTCTGCCAGCACAGAAAACATCTCTCATCGTGTTCTAGAAGCTGCACGGAGGTCTGCCGAGTGTTTTGCAAGAAGAGAAAGAAAGTTGTCCAAAGCAGCTTGCAATCCAATGTTCATGTGAATAGAAAAGGCAGGAGAGTGCTCAGGTACTGTTTTCTCTCAGTTGGCAAGCTGCGCACACAATCGCAGTGTTGTACAGCTTGTTTCATCACCTTTGCGAAGTTGCCGCTCTCTCCGGCTCCCGGAGACGAAGAAGCTGCTTCTTCGCGCAAAGACGATTCTGCCGCTCACAGTGCTCTGCGGTGTGCGGCTTCTGCCAAAAGAGGTCCGGGAGCGGTGCTTAGCTCTGCAGAGCACCGTACCTTCGTCTTTAGCCTCTCTTCTCGTCTACATCTTAGCAAAAAGCTTTTCCACTCTGTCTGGCAAGGAGAAACTCTGCCAGCACAGAAAACATCTCCCATCGTGTTCTAGAAGCTGCACGGAGGTCTGCCGAGTGTTTTGCAAGAAGAGAAAGAAAGTTGTCCAAAACAGCTTGCAATCGAATGTTCATGTGAATTGAAAAGGCAGGAGAGTGCTCAGATACTGTTTTCTCTCAGTTGGCAAGCTGCGCACACAATCGCAGTGTTGTACAGCTTGTTTCATCACCTTTGCGAAGCTGCCGCTCTCTCCGGCTCCCGGAGACGAAGCAGCTTCTTCTTCGCGCAAAGACGATTCTGCCGCTCACAGTGCTCTGCGGTGTGCGCCTTCTGCCGAAAGAGGTCCGGGAGCGGTGCTTAGCTCTGCAGAGCACCGTACCTTCGTCTTTAGCCTCTCTTCTCGTCTACATCTTAGCAAAAAGCTTTTCCACTCTGTCTGGCAAGGAGAAACTCTGCCAGCACAGAAAACATCTCCCATCGTGTTCTAGAGGCTGCACGGAGGTCTGCCGAGTGTTTTGCAAGAAGAGGAAAAAAATTGTCCAAAACAGCTTGCAATCCAATGTTCATGTGAATAGAAAATGCAGGAGAGTGCTGAGGTACTGTTTTCTCTCAGTTTTCAAGCTGCGCACACAATCGCAGTGTTGTACAGCTTGTTTCATCACCTTTGCGAAGTTGCCGCTCTCTCCGGCTCCCGGAGACGAAGAAGCTGCTTCTTCGCGCAAAGACGATTCTGCCGCTCACAGTGCTCTGCGGTGTGCGCCTTCTGCCGAAAGAGGTCCGGGAGCGGTGCTTAGCACTGCAGAGCACCGTACCTTCGTCTTTAGCCTCTCTTCTCGTCTACATCTTAGCAAAATGCTTTTCCACTCTGTCTGGCAAGGAGAAACTCTGCCAGCACAGAAAACATCTCCCATCATGTTCTAGAGGCTGCACGGAGGTCTGCCGAGTGTTTTGCAAGAAGAGAAAGAAAGTTGTCCAAAACAGCTTGCAATCCAATGTTCATGTGAATAGAAAAGGCAGGAGAGACGTCAGGTACTGTTTTCTCTCAGTTTTCAAGCTGCGCACACAATCGCAGTGTTGTACAGCTTGTTTCATCACCTTTGCGAAGTTGCCGCTCCCTCCGGCTCCCGGAGACGAAGCAGCTTCTTCTTCGCGCAAAGACGATTCTGCCGCTCACAGTGCTCTGCGGTGTGCGCCTTCTACCGAAAGAGGTCCGGGAGCGGTGCTTAGCTCTGCAGAGCACCGTACCTTCGTCTTTAGCCTCTCTTCTCGTCTACATCTTAGCAAAAAGCTTTACCACTCTGTCTGGCAAGGAGAAACTGTGCCAGCACAGAAAACATCTCCCATCGTGTTCTACAGGCTGCACAGAGGTCTGCCGAGTGTTTTGCAAGAAGAGAAAGAAAGTTCTCCAAAACAGCTTGCAATCCAATGTTCATGTGAATAGAAAAAGCAGGAGAGTGGTCAGGTACTGTTTTCTCTCAGGTGGCAAGCTGCGCACACAATCGCAATGCTGTACAGCTTGTTTCATCACCTTTGCGAAGTTGCCGCTCTCTCCGGCTCCCGGAGACGAAGAAGCTGCTTTTTCGCGCAAAGACGATTCTGCCGCTCACAGTGTTCTGCGGTGTGCGCCTTCGGCCGAAAGAGGTCCGGGAGCGGTTCTTAGCTCTGCAGAGCACCGTACCTTCGTCTTTAGCTTCTCTTCTCGTCTACATCTTAGCAAAAAGCTTTTTCCACTCTGTCTGGCAAGGAGAAACCGTGCCAGCACAGAAAACATCTCCCATCGTGTTCTAGAAGCTGCACGGATGTCTGCCGAGTGTTTTGCAAGAAGAGAAAGAAAGTTGTCCAAAACAGCTTGCAATCCAATGTTCATGGGATTAGAAAAAGCAGGAGAGTCGTCAGGTAAGGTTTTCTCTCAGTTGGAAAGCTGCGCAAACAATCGCAGTGTTGTACAGCTTGTTTCATCACCTTTGCGAAGTTGCCGCTCTCTCCGGCTCCCGGAGACGAAGAAGCTGCTTCTTCGCGCAAAGACGATTCTGCCGCTCACAGTGCTCTGCGGTGTGCGCCTTCTGCCGAAAGAAGTCCGGGAGCTGTGCTTAGCTCTGCAGATCACCGTACTTTCGTCTTTAGCCTCTCTTCTCGTCTACATATTAGCAAAAAGCTTTTCCAATCTGTCTGGCAAGGAGAAACTCTGCCCGCACAAAAAACATCTCCCATCGTGTTCTAGAGGCTGCACGGAGGTCTGCCGAGTGTTTTGCAAGAAGAGAAAAAAAATTGTCAAAAACAGCTTGCAATCCAATGTTCATATAAATAGAAAACACAGGAGAGTGGTCAGGTACTGTTTTCTCTCAGTTGGCAAGCTGCGCACACAATCGCAGTGTTGTACAGCTTGTTTCATCACCTTTGCGAAGTTGCCGCTCTCTTCGGCTCCCGGAGACGAAGAAGCAGCTTCTTCGCGCAAAGACGATTCTGCCGCTCACAGTGCTCTGCGGTGTGTGTCTTCAGTCGAAAGAGGCCCGGAAGCGGTGCTTAGCTCTGCAGAGCACCGTACCTTCGTCTGTAGCCTCTCTTCTCGTCTACATCTTAGCAAAAAGCTTTTCCACTCTGTCTGGCAAGGAGAAACTGTGCCAGCACAGAAAACATCTCCCATCGTGTTCTAGAGGCTGCACGGAGGTCTGCCGAGTGTTTTGCAAGAAGAGAAAGAAAGTTGTCCAAAATAGCTTGCTATCGAATGTTCATGTGAATAGAAAAGGCAGGAGAGTTCTCAGGTACTGTTTTCTCTCAGTTTGCAAGCTGCGCACACAATCGCACTGTTGTACAGCTTGTTTCATCACCTTTGCGAAGCTGCCGCTCTCTCCGGCTCCCGGAGACGAAGAAGCTGCTTCTTCGCGCAAAGACGATTCTGCCGCTCACACTGCTCTGCGGTGTGCGGCTTCTGCCGAAAGAGGTCCGGGAGCGGTGCTTAGCTCTGCAGAGCACCGTACCTTCGTCTTTAGCCTCTCTTCTCCTCTAGATGTTAGCAAAAAGCTTTTCCACTCTGTCTGGCAAGGAGAAACTCTGCCAGCACAGAAAACATCTCTCATCGTGTTCTAGAAGCTGCACGGAGGTCTGCCGAGTGTTTTGCAAGAAGAGAAAGAAAGTTGTCCAAAGCAGCTTGCAATCCAATGTTCATGTGAATAGAAAAGGCAGGAGAGTGCTCAGGTACTGTTTTCTCTCAGTTGGCAAGCTGCGCACACAATCGCAGTGTTGTACAGCTTGTTTCATCACCTTTGCGAAGTTGCCGCTCTCTCCGGCTCCCGGAGACGAAGAAGCTGCTTCTTCGCGCAAAGACGATTCTGCCGCTCACAGTGCTCTGCGGTGTGCGGCTTCTGCCAAAAGAGGTCCGGGAGCGGTGCTTAGCTCTGCAGAGCACCGTACCTTCGTCTTTAGCCTCTCTTCTCGTCTACATCTTAGCAAAAAGCTTTTCCACTCTGTCTGGCAAGGAGAAACTCTGCCAGCACAGAAAACATCTCCCATCGTGTTCTAGAAGCTGCACGGAGGTCTGCCGAGTGTTTTGCAAGAAGAGAAAGAAAGTTGTCCAAAACAGCTTCCAATCCAATGTTCATGGGATTAGAAAAAGCAGGAGAGTGGTCAGGTAAGGTTTTCTCTCAGTTGCCAAGCTGCGCACACAATCGCAGTGTTGTACAGCTTGTTTCATCACCTTTGCGAAGTTGCCGCTCTCTCCGGCTCCCGGAGACGAAGAAGCGGCTTCTTCGCGCAAAGACGATTCTGCCGCTCACAGTGCTCTGCGGTGTGCGCCTTCTGCCGAAAGAGGTCCGGGAGCTGTGCTTAGCTCTGCAGAGCACCGTACCTTCGTCTTTAGCCTCTCTTCTCGTCTACATCTTAGCAAAAAGCTTTTCCACTCTGTCTGGCAAGGAGAAACTCTGCCCGCACAAAAAAACATCTCCCATCGTGTTCTAGAGGCTGCACGGAGGTCTGCCGAGTGTTTTGCAAGAAGAGAAAGAAAATTGTCCAAAACATCTTGCAATCCAATGTTCATGTGAATATAAAAAGCAGGAGAGTGGTCAGGTACTGTTTTCTCTCAGTTGGCAAGCTGCGCACACAATCGCAGTGTTGTACAGCTTGTTTCAACACCTGTAAGAAGCTGCCGCTCTCTCCGGCTCCCGGAGACGAAGAAGCTGCTTCTTCGCGCAAAGACGATTCTGCCGCTCACAGTGCTCTGCGGTGTGCGCCTTCTGCCGAAAGAGGTCCGGGAGCGGTGCTTAGCTCTGCAGAGCACCGTACCTTCGTCTTTAGCCTCTCTTCTCGTCTACATCTTAGCAAAAAGCTTTTCCACTCTGTCTGGCAAGGAGAAACTGTGCCAGTACACAAAACGTCTCCAATCATGTTCTAAAAGCTGCACGGAGGTCTGCCGAGTGTTTTGCAAGAAGAGAAAGAAAGTTGTCCAAAACAGCTTGCAATCGAATGTTCATGTGAATTGAAAAGGCAGGAGAGTTCTCAGATACTGTTTTCTCTCAGTTGGCAAGCTGCGCACACAATCGCAGTGTTGTACTGCTTGTTTCATCACCTTTGCGAAGCTGCCGCTCTCTCCGGCTCCCGCAGACGAAGCAGCTTCTTCTTCGCGCAAAGACGATTCTGCCGCTCACAGTGCTCTGCGGTGTGCGCCTTCTGCCGAAAGAGGTCCGGGAGCGGTGCTTAGCTCTGCAGAGCACCGTACCTTCGTCTTTAGCCTCTCTTCTCGTCTACATCTTAGCAAAAAGCTTTTCCACTCTGTCTGGCAAGGAGAAACTCTGCCAGCACAGAGAACATCTCCCATCGTGTTCTAGAGGCTGCACGGAGGTCTGCCGAGTGTTTTGCAAGAAGAGAAAGAAAGTTGTCCAAAACAGCTTGCAATCGAATGTTCATGTGAATAGAAAAGGCAGGAGAGTGCTCAGGTACTGTTTTCTCTCAGTTGGCAAGCTGCGCACACAATCGCAATGTTGTACAGCTTGTTTCATCACCTTTGCGAAGCTGCCGCTCTCTCCGGCTCCCGGAGACGAAGAAGCTGCTTCTTCGCGCAAAGACGATTCTGCCGCTCACAGTGCTCTGCGGTGTGCGCCTTCTGCCGAAAGAGGTCCGGGAGCGGTGCTTAGCTCTGCAGAGCACCGTACCTTCGTCTTTAGCTTCTCTTCTCGTCTACATCTTAGCAAAAAGCTTTTTCCACTCTGTCTGGCAAGGAGAAACCGTGCCAGCACAGAAAACATCTCCCATCGTGTTCTAGAAGCTGCACGGAGGTCTGCCGAGTGTTTTGCAAGAAGAGAAAGAAAGTTGTAAAAAACAGCATGCAATCCAATGTTCATGGGATTAGAAAAGGCAGGAGAGTGGTCAGGTAAGGTTTTCTCTCAGTTGGCAAGCTGCGCAAACAATCGCAGTGTTGTACAGCTTGTTTCATCACCTTTGCGAAGTTGCCGCTTTCACCGGCTCCCGGAGACGAAGAAGCTGCTTCTTCGCGCAAAGACGATTCTGCCGCTCACAGTGCTCTGCGGTGTGCGCCTTCTGCCGAAAGAGGTCCGGGAGCTGTGCTTAGCTCTGCAGAGCACCGTACCTTCGTCTTTAGCCTCTCTTCTCGTCTACATCTTAGCAAAAAGCTTTTCCACTCTGTCTGGCAAGGAGAAACTCTGCCCGGAAAAAAACATCTCCCATCGTGTTCTAGAGGCTGCACGGAGGTCTGCCGAGTGTTTTGCAAGAAGAGGAAAAAAATTGTCCAAAACAGCTTGCAATCCAATGTTCATGTGAATAGAAAATGCAGGAGAGTGCTGAGGTACTGTTTTCTCTCAGTTTTCAAGCTGCGCACACAATCGCAGTGTTGTACAGCTTGTTTCATCACCTTTGCGAAGTTGCCGCTCTCTCCGGCTCCCGGAGACGAAGAAGCTGCTTCTTCGCGCAAAGACGATTCTGCCGCTCACAGTGCTCTGCGGTGTGCGCCTTCTGCCGAAAGAGGTCCGGGAGCGGTGCTTAGCACTGCAGAGCACCGTACCTTCGTCTTTAGCCTCTCTTCTCGTCTACATCTTAGCAAAATGCTTTTCCACTCTGTCTGGCAAGGAGAAACTCTGCCAGCACAGAAAACATCTCCCATCATGTTCTAGAGGCTGCACGGAGGTCTGCCGAGTGTTTTGCAAGAAGAGAAAGAAAGTTGTCCAAAACAGCTTGCAATCCAATGTTCATGTGAATAGAAAAGGCAGGAGAGACGTCAGGTACTGTTTTCTCTCAGTTTTCAAGCTGCGCACACAATCGCAGTGTTGTACAGCTTGTTTCATCACCTTTGCGAAGTTGCCGCTCTCTCCGGCTCCCGGAGACGAAGCAGCTTCTTCTTCGCGCAAAGACGATTCTGCCGCTCACAGTGCTCTGCGGTGTGCGCCTTCTACCGAAAGAGGTCCGGGAGCGGTGCTTAGCTCTGCAGAGCACCGTACCTTCGTCTTTAGCCTCTCTTCTCGTCTACATCTTAGCAAAAAGCTTTTCCACTCTGTCTGGCAAGGAGAAACTGTGCCAGCACAGAAAACATCTCCCATCGTGTTCTACAGGCTGCACAGAGGTCTGCCGAGTGTTTTGCAAGAAGAGAAAGAAAGTTGTCCAAAACAGCTTGCAATCCAATGTTCATGTGAATAGAAAAAGCAGGAGAGTGGTCAGGTACTGTTTTCTCTCAGGTGGCAAGCTGCGCACACAATCGCAATGCTGTACAGCTTGTTTCATCACCTTTGCGAAGTTGCCGCTCTCTCCGGCTCCCGGAGACGAAGAAGCTGCTTTTTCGCGCAAAGACGATTCTGCCGCTCACAGTGCTCTGCGGTGTGCGCCTTCGGCCGAAAGAGGTCCGGGAGCGGTTCTTAGCTCTGCAGAGCACCGTACCTTCGTCTTTAGCTTCTCTTCTCGTCTACATCTTAGCAAAAAGCTTTTTCCACTCTGTCTGGCAAGGAGAAACCGTGCCAGCACAGAAAACATCTCCCATCGTGTTCTAGAAGCTGCACGGAGGTCTGCCGAGTGTTTTGCAAGAAGAGAAAGAAAGTTGTCCAAAACAGCTTGCAATCCAATGTTCATGGGATTAGAAAAAGCAGGAGAGTCGTCAGGTAAGGTTTTCTCTCAGTTGGAAAGCTGCGCAAACAATCGCAGTGTTGTACAGCTTGTTTCATCACCTTTGCGAAGTTGCCGCTCTCTCCGGCTCCCGGAGACGAAGAAGCTGCTTCTTCGCGCAAAGACGATTCTGCCGCTCACAGTGCTCTGCGGTGTGCGCCTTCTGCCGAAAGAAGTCCGGGAGCTGTGCTTAGCTCTGCAGATCACCGTACTTTCGTCTTTAGCCTCTCTTCTCGTCTACATATTAGCAAAAAGCTTTTCCACTCTGTCTGGCAAGGAGAAACTCTGCCCGCACAAAAAACATCTCCCATCGTGTTCTAGAGGCTGCACGGAGGTCTGCCGAGTGTTTTGCACGAAGAGAAAAAAAATTGTCAAAAACAGCTTGCAATCCAATGTTCATATAAATAGAAAACACAGGAGAGTGGTCAGGTACTGTTTTCTCTCAGTTGGCAAGCTGCGCACACAATCGCAGTGTTGTACAGCTTGTTTCATCACCTTTGCGAAGTTGCCGCTCTCTTCGGCTCCCGGAGACGAAGAAGCAGCTTCTTCGCGCAAAGACGATTCTGCCGCTCACAGTGCTCTGCGGTGTGTGTCTTCAGTCGAAAGAGGCCCGGAAGCGGTGCTTAGCTCTGCAGAGCACCGTACCTTCGTCTGTAGCCTCTCTTCTCGTCTACATCTTAGCAAAAAGCTTTTCCACTCTGTCTGGCAAGGAGAAACTGTGCCAGCACAGAAAACATCTCCCATCGTGTTCTAGAGGCTGCACGGAGGTCTGCCGAGTGTTTTGCAAGAAGAGAAAGAAAGTTGTCCAAAATAGCTTGCTATCGAATGTTCATGTGAATAGAAAAGGCAGGAGAGTTCTCAGGTACTGTTTTCTCTCAGTTTGCAAGCTGCGCACACAATCGCACTGTTGTACAGCTTGTTTCATCACCTTTGCGAAGCTGCCGCTCTCTCCGGCTCCCGGAGACGAAGAAGCTGCTTCTTCGCGCAAAGACGATTCTGCCGCTCACACTGCTCTGCGGTGTGCGGCTTCTGCCGAAAGAGGTCCGGGAGCGGTGCTTAGCTCTGCAGAGCACCGTACCTTCGTCTTTAGCCTCTCTTCTCGTCTAGATGTTAGCAAAAAGCTTTTCCACTCTGTCTGGCAAGGAGAAACTCTGCCAGCACAGAAAACATCTCTCATCGTGTTCTAGAAGCTGCACGGAGGTCTGCCGAGTGTTTTGCAAGAAGAGAAAGAAAGTTGTCCAAAGCAGCTTGCAATCCAATGTTCATGTGAATAGAAAAGGCAGGAGAGTGCTCAGGTACTGTTTTCTCTCAGTTGGCAAGCTGCGCACACAATCGCAGTGTTGTACAGCTTGTTTCATCACCTTTGCGAAGTTGCCGCTCTCTCCGGCTCCCGGAGACGAAGAAGCTGCTTCTTCGCGCAAAGACGATTCTGCCGCTCACAGTGCTCTGCGGTGTGCGGCTTCTGCCAAAAGAGGTCCGGGAGCGGTGCTTAGCTCTGCAGAGCACCGTACCTTCGTCTTTAGCCTCTCTTCTCGTCTACATCTTAGCAAAAAGCTTTTCCACTCTGTCTGGCAAGGAGAAACTCTGCCAGCACAGAAAACATCTCCCATCGTGTTCTAGAGGCTGCACGGAGGTCTGCCGAGTGTTTTGCAAGAAGAGAAAGAAAGTTGTCCAAAACAGCTTGCAATCCAATGTTCATGTGAATAGAAAAGGCAGGAGAGTGCTCAGGTACTGTTTTCTCTCAGTTGGCAAGCTGCGCACACAATCGCAGTGTTGTACAGCTTGTTTCATCACCTTTGCGAAGCTGCCGCTCTCTCCGGCTCCCGGAGACGAAGAAGCTGCTTCTTCGCGCAAAGACGATTCTGCCGCTCACAGTGCTCTGCGGTGTGCGCCTTCTGCCGAAAGAGGTCCGGGAGCGGTGCTTAGCTCTGCAGAGCACCGTACCTTCGTCTTTAGCCTCTCTTCTCGTCTACATCTTAGCAAAAAGCTTTTCCACTCTGTCTGGCAAGGAGAAACTGTGCCAGCACAGAAAACATCTCCCATCGTGTTCTAGAGGCTGCACGGAGGTCTGCCGAGTGTTTTGCAAGAAGAGAAAGAAAGTTGTCCAAAACAGCTTGCAATCGAATGTTCATGTGAATAGAAAAGGCAGGAGAGTGGTCAGGTACTGTTTTCTCTCAGCTGGCAAGCTGCGCACACAATCGCAGTGTTGTACAGCTTGTTTCATCACCTTTGCGAAGCTGCCGCTCTCTCCGGCTCCCGGAGACGAAGAAGCTGCTTCTTCGCGCAAAGACGATTCTGCTGCTCACAGTGCTCTGCGGTGTGCGCCTTCTGCCGAAAGAGGTCCGGGAGCGGTGCTTAGCTCTGCAGAGCACCGTACCTTCGTCTTTAGCCTCTCTTCTCGTCTACATCTTAGCAAAAAGCTTTTCCACTCTGTCTGGCAAGGAGAAACTGTGCCAGCACAGAAAACATCTCCCATCGTGCTCTAGAGGCTGCACGGAGGTCTGCCGAGTGTTTTGCAAAAAGAGAAAGAAAGTTGTCCAAAACTGCTTGCAATCGAATGTTCATGTGAATAGAAAAGGCAGGAGAGTGGTCAGGTACTGTTTTCTCTCAGTTTTCAAGCTGCGCACACAATCGCAGTGTTGTACAGCTTGTTTCATCACCTTTGCGAAGTTGCCGCTCTCTTCGGCTCCCGGAGACGAAGAAGCTGCTTCTTCGCGCAAAGACGATTCTGCCGCTCACAGTGCTCTGCAGTGTGTGTCTTCAGTCGAAAGAGGCCCGGAAGCGGTGCTTAGCTCTGCAGAGCACGGTACCTTCGTCTTTAGCCTCTCTTCTCGTCTACATCTTAGCAAAAAGCTTTTCCACTCTGTCTGGCAAGGAGAAACTCTGCCAGCACAGAAAACATCTCTCATCGTGTTCTAGAAGCTGCACGGAGGTCTGCCGAGTGTTTTGCAAGAAGACAAAGAAAGTTGTCCAAAACAGCTTGCAATCGAATGTTCATGTGAATTGAAAAGGCAGGAGAGTGCTCAGATACTGTTTTCTCTCAGTTGGCAAGCTGCGCACACAATCGCAGTGTTGTACTGCTTGTTTCATCACCTTTGCGAAGCTGCCGCTCTCTCCGGCTCCTGGAGACGAAGCAGCTTCTTCTACGCGCAAAGACGATTCTGCCGCTCACAGTGCTCTGCGGTGTGCGCCTTCTGCCGAAAGAGGTCCGGGAGCGGTGCTTAGCTCTGCAGAGCACCGTACCTTCGTCTTTAGCCTCTCTTCTCGTCTACATCTTAGCAAAAAGCTTTTCCACTCTGTCTGGCAAGGAGAAACTCTGCCAGCACAGAAAACATCTCCCATCGTGTTCTAGAGGCTGCACGGAGGTCTGCCGAGTGTTTTGCAAGAAGAGAAAGAAAGTTGTCCAAAACAGCTTGCAATCGAATGTTCATGTGAATAGAAAAGGCAGGAGAGTGCTCAGGTACTGTTTTCTCTCAGTTGGCAAGCTGCGCACACAATCGCAATGTTGTACAGCTTGTTTCATCACCTTTGCGAAGCTGCCGCTCTCTCCGGCTCCCGGAGACGAAGAAGCTGCTTCTTCGCGCAAAGACGATTCTGCCGCTCACAGTGCTCTGCGGTGTGCGCCTTCTGCCGAAAGAGGTCCGGGAGCGGTGCTTAGCTCTGCAGAGCACCGTACCTTCGTCTTTAGCTTCTCTTCTCGTCTACATCTTAGCAAAAAGCTTTTTCCACTCTGTCTGGCAAGGAGAAACCGTGCCAGCACAGAAAACATCTCCCATCGTGTTCTAGAAGCTGCACAGAGGTCTGCCGAGTGTTTTGCAAGAAGAGAAAGAAAGTTGTAAAAAACAGCATGCAATCCAATGTTCATGGGATTAGAAAAGGCAGGAGAGTGGTCAGGTAAGGTTTTCTCTCAGTTGGCAAGCTGCGCAAACAATCGCAGTGTTGTACAGCTTGTTTCATCACCTTTGCGAAGTTGCCGCTTTCACCGGCTCCCGGAGACGAAGAAGCTGCTTCTTCGCGCAAAGACGATTCTGCCGCTCACAGTGCTCTGCGGTGTGCGCCTTCTGCCGAAAGAGGTCCGGGAGCTGTGCTTAGCTCTGCAGAGCACCGTACCTTCGTCTTTAGCCTCTCTTCTCGTCTACATCTTAGCAAAAAGCTTTTCCACTCTGTCTGGCAAGGAGAAACTCTGCCCGGAAAAAAACATCTCCCATCGTGTTCTAGAGGCTGCACGGAGGTCTGCCGAGTGTTTTGCAAGAAGAGGAAAAAAATTGTCCAAAACAGCTTGCAATCCAATGTTCATGTGAATAGAAAATGCAGGAGAGTGCTGAGGTACTGTTTTCTCTCAGTTTTCAAGCTGCGCACACAATCGCAGTGTTGTACAGCTTGTTTCATCACCTTTGCGAAGTTGCCGCTCTCTCCGGCTCCCGGAGACGAAGAAGCTGCTTCTTCGCGCAAAGACGATTCTGCCGCTCACAGTGCTCTGCGGTGTGCGCCTTCTGCCGAAAGAGGTCCGGGAGCGGTGTTTAGCACTGCAGAGCACCGTACCTTCGTCTTTAGCCTCTCTTCTCGTCTACATCTTAGCAAAATGCTTTTCCACTCTGTCTGGCAAGGAGAAACTCTGCCAGCACAGAAAACATCTCCCATCATGTTCTAGAGGCTGCACGGAGGTCTGCCGAGTGTTTTGCAAGAAGAGAAAGAAAGTTGTCCAAAACAGCTTGCAATCGAATGTTCATGTGAATAGAAAAGGCAGGAGAGTGCTCAGGTACTGTTTTCTCTCAGTTGGCAAGCTGCGCACACAATCGCAGTGTTGTACAGCTTGTTTCATCACCTTTGCGAAGCTGCCGCTCTCTCCGGCTCCCGGAGACGAAGAAGCTGCTTCTTCGCGCAAAGACGATTCTGCCGCTCACAGTGCTCTGCGGTGTGCGCCTTCTGCCGAAAGAGGTCCGGGAGCGGTGCTTAGCTCTGCAGAGCACCGTACCTTCGTCTTTAGCCTCTCTTCTCGTCTACATCTTAGCAAAAAGCTTTTCCACTCTGTCTGGCAAGGAGAAACTGTGCCAGCACAGAAAACATCTCCCATCGTGTTCTAGAGGCTGCACGGAGGTCTGCCGAGTGTTTTGCAAGAAGAGAAAGAAAGTTGTCCAAAACAGCTTGCAATCGAATGTTCATGTGAATAGAAAAGGCAGGAGAGTGGTCAGGTACTGTTTTCTCTCAGCTGGCAAGCTGCGCACACAATCGCAGTGTTGTACAGCTTGTTTCATCACCTTTGCGAAGCTGCCGCTCTCTCCGGCTCCCGGAGACGAAGAAGCTGCTTCTTCGCGCAAAGACGATTCTGCTGCTCACAGTGCTCTGCGGTGTGCGCCTTCTGCCGAAAGAGGTCCGGGAGCGGTGCTTAGCTCTGCAGAGCACCGTACCTTCGTCTTTAGCCTCTCTTCTCGTCTACATCTTAGCAAAAAGCTTTTCCACTCTGTCTGGCAAGGAGAAACTGTGCCAGCACAGAAAACATCTCCCATCGTGCTCTAGAGGCTGCACGGAGGTCTGCCGAGTGTTTTGCAAAAAGAGAAAGAAAGTTGTCCAAAACAGCTTGCAATCGAATTTTCCTGTGAATAGAAAAGGCAGGAGAGTGGTCAGGTACTGTTTTCTCTCAGTTTTCAAGCTGCGCACACAATCGCAGTGTTGTACAGCTTGTTTCATCACCTTTGCGAAGTTGCCGCTCTCTTCGGCTCCCGGAGACGAAGAAGCTGCTTCTTCGCGCAAAGACGATTCTGCCGCTCACAGTGCTCTGCAGTGTGTGTCTTCAGTCGAAAGAGGCCCGGAAGCGGTGCTTAGCTCTGCAGAGCACGGTACCTTCGTCTTTAGCCTCTCTTCTCGTCTACATCTTAGCAAAAAGCTTTTCCACTCTGTCTGGCAAGGAGAAACTCTGCCAGCACAGAAAACATCTCTCATCGTGTTCTAGAAGCTGCACGGAGGTCTGCCGAGTGTTTTGCAAGAAGACAAAGAAAGTTGTCCAAAACAGCTTGCAATCGAATGTTCATGTGAATTGAAAAGGCAGGAGAGTGCTCAGATACTGTTTTCTCTCAGTTGGCAAGCTGCGCACACAATCGCAGTGTTGTACTGCTTGTTTCATCACCTTTGCGAAGCTGCCGCTCTCTCCGGCTCCCGGAGACGAAGCAGCTTCTTCTACGCGCAAAGACGATTCTGCCGCTCACAGTGCTCTGCGGTGTGCGCCTTCTGCCGAAAGAGTTCCGGGAGCGGTGCTTAGCTCTGCAGAGCACCGTACCTTCGTCTTTAGCCTCTCTTCTCGTCTACATCTTAGCAAAAAGCTTTTCCACTCTGTCTGGCAAGGAGAAACTCTGCCAGCACAGAAAACATCTCCCATCGTGTTCTAGAGGCTGCACGGAGGTCTGCCGAGTGTTTTGCAAGAAGAGAAAGAAAGTTGTCCAAAACAGCTTGCAATCGAATGTTCATGTGAATAGAAAAGGCAGGAGAGTGCTCAGGTACTGTTTTCTCTCAGTTGGCAAGCTGCGCACACAATCGCAATGTTGTACAGCTTGTTTCATCACCTTTGCGAAGCTGCCGCTCTCTCCGGCTCCCGGAGACGAAGAAGCTGCTTCTTCGCGCAAAGACGATTCTGCCGCTCACAGTGCTCTGCGGTGTGCGCCTTCTGCCGAAAGAGGTCCGGGAGCGGTGCTTAGCTCTGCAGAGCACCGTACCTTCGTCTTTAGCTTCTCTTCTCGTCTACATCTTAGCAAAAAGCTTTTTCCACTCTGTCTGGCAAGGAGAAACCGTGCCAGCACAGAAAACATCTCCCATCGTGTTCTAGAAGCTGCACAGAGGTCTGCCGAGTGTTTTGCAAGAAGAGAAAGAAAGTTGTAAAAAACAGCATGCAATCCAATGTTCATGGGATTAGAAAAGGCAGGAGAGTGGTCAGGTAAGGTTTTCTCTCAGTTGGCAAGCTGCGCAAACAATCGCAGTGTTGTACAGCTTGTTTCATCACCTTTGCGAAGTTGCCGCTTTCACCGGCTCCCGGAGACGAAGAAGCTGCTTCTTCGCGCAAAGACGATTCTGCCGCTCACAGTGCTCTGCGGTGTGCGCCTTCTGCCGAAAGAGGTCCGGGAGCTGTGCTTAGCTCTGCAGAGCACCGTACCTTCGTCTTTAG
Organism: Melozone crissalis; assembly: GCF_028551555.1. Taxonomy (NCBI): domain Eukaryota; kingdom Metazoa; phylum Chordata; class Aves; order Passeriformes; family Passerellidae; genus Melozone; species Melozone crissalis. Next base: position 176,114 of record NW_026535814.1, read on the forward strand.
CCTCTCTTCTCGTCTACATCTTAGCAAAAAGCTTTTCCACTCTGTCTGGCAAGGAGAAACTCTGCCCGGAAAAAAACATCTCCCATCGTGTTCTAGAGGCTGCACGGAGGTCTGCCGAGTGTTTTGCAAGAAGAGGAAAAAAATTGTCCAAAACAGCTTGCAATCCAATGTTCATGTGAATAGAAAATGCAGGAGAGTGCTGAGGTACTGTTTTCTCTCAGTTTTCAAGCTGCGCACACAATCGCAGTGTTGTACAGCTTGTTTCATCACCTTTGCGAAGTTGCCGCTCTCTCCGGCTCCCGGAGACGAAGAAGCTGCTTCTTCGCGCAAAGACGATTCTGCCGCTCACAGTGCTCTGCGGTGTGCGCCTTCTGCCGAAAGAGGTCCGGGAGCGGTGCTTAGCACTGCAGAGCACCGTACCTTCGTCTTTAGCCTCTCTTCTCGTCTACATCTTAGCAAAATGCTTTTCCACTCTGTCTGGCAAGGAGAAACTCTGCCAGCACAGAAAACATCTCCCATCATGTTCTAGAGGCTGCACGGAGGTCTGCCGAGTGTTTTGCAAAAAGAGAAAGAAAGTTGTCCAAAACAGCTTGCAATCCAATGTTCATGTGAATAGAAAAGGCAGGAGAGACGTCAGGTACTGTTTTCTCTCAGTTTTCAAGCTGCGCACACAATCGCAGTGTTGTACAGCTTGTTTCATCACCTTTGCGAAGTTGCCGCTCCCTCCGGCTCCCGGAGACGAAGCAGCTTCTTCTTCGCGCAAAGACGATTCTGCCGCTCACAGTGCTCTGCGGTGTGCGCCTTCTACCGAAAGAGGTCCGGGAGCGGTGCTTAGCTCTGCAGAGCACCGTACCTTCGTCTTTAGCCTCTCTTCTCGTCTACATCTTAGCAAAAAGCTTTACCACTCTGTCTGGCAAGGAGAAACTCTGCCAGCACAGAAAACATCTCCCATCGTGTTCTACAGGCTGCACAGAGGTCTGCCGAGTGTTTTGCAAGAAGAGAAAGAAAGTTCTCCAAAACAGCTTGCAATCCAATGTTCATGTGAATAGAAAAAGCAGGAGAGTGGTCAGGTACTGTTTTCTCTCAGGTGGCAAGCTGCGCACACAATCGCAATGCTGTACAGCTTGTTTCATCACCTTTGCGAAGTTGCCGCTCTCTCCGGCTCCCGGAGACGAAGAAGCTGCTTTTTCGCGCAAAGACGATTCTGCCGCTCACAGTGTTCTGCGGTGTGCGCCTTCGGCCGAAAGAGGTCCGGGAGCGGTTCTTAGCTCTGCAGAGCACCGTACCTTCGTCTTTAGCTTCTCTTCTCGTCTACATCATAGCAAAAAGCTTTTTCCACTCTGTCTGGCAAGGAGAAACCGTGCCAGCACAGAAAACATCTCCCATCGTGTTCTAGAAGCTGCACGGAGGTCTGCCGAGTGTTTTGCAAGAAGAGAAAGAAAGTTGTCCAAAACAGCTTGCAATCCAATGTTCATGGGATTAGAAAAAGCAGGAGAGTCGTCAGGTAAGGTTTTCTCTCAGTTGGAAAGCTGCGCAAACAATCGCAGTGTTGTACAGCTTGTTTCATCACCTTTGCGAAGTTGCCGCTCTCTCCGGCTCCCGGAGACGAAGAAGCTGCTTCTTCGCGCAAAGACGATTCTGCCGCTCACAGTGCTCTGCGGTGTGCGCCTTCTGCCGAAAGAAGTCCGGGAGCTGTGCTTAGCTCTGCAGATCACCGTACTTTCGTCTTTAGCCTCTCTTCTCGTCTACATCTTAGCAAAAAGCTTTTCCACTCTGTCTGGCAAGGAGAAACTCTGCCCGCACAAAAAACATCTCCCATCGTGTTCTAGAGGCTGCACGGAGGTCTGCCGAGTGTTTTGCAAGAAGAGAAAAAAAATTGTCAAAAACAGCTTGCAATCCAATGTTCATATAAATAGAAAACACAGGAGAGTGGTCAGGTACTGTTTTCTCTCAGTTGGCAAGCTGCGCACACAATCGCAGTGTTGTACAGCTTGTTTCATCACCTTTGCGAAGTTGCCGCTCTCTTCGGCTCCCGGAGACGAAGAAGCAGCTTCTTCGCGCAAAGACGATTCTGCCGCTCACAGTGCTCTGCGGTGTGTGTCTTCAGTCGAAAGAGGCCCGGAAGCGGTGCTTAGCTCTGCAGAGCACCGTACCTTCGTCTGTAGCCTCTCTTCTCGTCTACATCTTAGCAAAAAGCTTTTCCACTCTGTCTGGCAAGGAGAAACTGTGCCAGCACAGAAAACATCTCCCATCGTGTTCTAGAGGCTGCACGGAGGTCTGCCGAGTGTTTTGCAAGAAGAGAAAGAAAGTTGTCCAAAATAGCTTGCTATCGAATGTTCATGTGAATAGAAAAGGCAGGAGAGTTCTCAGGTACTGTTTTCTCTCAGTTTGCAAGCTGCGCACACAATCGCACTGTTGTACAGCTTGTTTCATCACCTTTGCGAAGCTGCCGCTCTCTCCGGCTCCCGGAGACGAAGAAGCTGCTTCTTCGCGCAAAGACGATTCTGCCGCTCACACTGCTCTGCGGTGTGCGGCTTCTGCCGAAAGAGGTCCGGGAGCGGTGCTTAGCTCTGCAGAGCACCGTACCGTCGTCTTTAGCCTCTCTTCTCGTCTAGATGTTAGCAAAAAGCTTTTCCACTCTGTCTGGCAAGGAGAAACTCTGCCAGCACAGAAAACATCTCTCATCGTGTTCTAGAAGCTGCACGGAGGTCTGCCGAGTGTTTTGCAAGAAGAGAAAGAAAGTTGTCCAAAGCAGCTTGCAATCCAATGTTCATGTGAAGAGAAAAGGCAGGAGAGTGCTCAGGTACTGTTTTCTCTCAGTTGGCAAGCTGCGCACACAATCGCAGTGTTGTACAGCTTGTTTCATCACCTTTGCGAAGTTGCCGCTCTCTCCGGCTCCCGGAGACGAAGAAGCTGCTTCTTCGCGCAAAGACGATTCTGCCGCTCACAGTGCTCTGCGGTGTGCGGCTTCTGCCAAAAGAGGTCCGGGAGCGGTGCTTAGCTCTGCAGAGCACCGTACCTTCGTCTTTAGCCTCTCTTCTCGTCTACATCTTAGCAAAAAGCTTTTCCACTCTGTCTGGCAAGGAGAAACTCTGCCAGCACAGAAAACATCTCCCATCGTGTTCTAGAGGCTGCACGGAGGTCTGCCGAGTGTTTTGCAAGAAGAGAAAGAAAGTTGTCCAAAACAGCTTGCAATCCAATGTTCATGTGAATAGAAAAGGCAGGAGAGTGCTCAGGTACTGTTTTCTCTCAGTTGGCAAGCTGCGCACACAATCGCAGTGTTGTACAGCTTGTTTCATCACCTTTGCGAAGTTGCCGCTCTCTCCGGCTCCCGGAGACGAAGAAGCTGCTTCTTCGCGCAAAGACGATTCTGCCGCTCACAGTGCTCTGCGGTGTGCGCCTTCTGCCGAAAGAGGTCCGGGAGCGGTGCTTAGCTCTGCAGAGCACCGTACCTTCGTCTGTAGCCTCTCTTCTCGTCTACATCTTAGCAAAAAGCTTTTCCACTCTGTCTGGCAAGGAGAAACTGTGCCAGCACAGAAAACATCTCCCATCGTGTTCTAGAGGCTGCACGGAGGTCTGCCGAGTGTTTTGCAAGAAGAGAAAGAAAGTTGTCCAAAACAGCTTGCAATCGAATGTTCATGTGAATAGAAAAGGCAGGAGAGTGGTCAGGTACTGTTTTCTCTCAGCTGGCAAGCTGCGCACACAATCGCAGTGTTGTACAGCTTGTTTCATCACCTTTGCGAAGCTGCCGCTCTCTCCGGCTCCCGGAGACGAAGAAGCTGCTTCTTCGCGCAAAGACGATTCTGCTGCTCACAGTGCTCTGCGGTGTGCGCCTTCTGCCGAAAGCGGTCCGGGAGCGGTGCTTAGCTCTGCAGAGCACCGTACCTTCGTCTTTAGCCTCTCTTCTCCTCTACATCTTAGCAAAAAGCTTTTCCACTCTGTCTGGCAAGGAGAAACTGTGCCAGCACAGAAAACATCTCCCATCGTGTTCTAGAGGCTGCACGGAGGTCTGCCGAGTGTTTTGCAAGAAGAGAAAGGAAGTTGTCCAAAACAGCTTGCAATCCAATGTTCATGTGAATAGAAAAGGCAGGAGAGTGCTCAGGTACTGTTTTCTCTCAGTTGGCAAGCTGCGCACACAATCGCAGTGTTGTACAGCTTGTTTCATCACCTTTGCGAAGCTGCCGGTCTCTCCGGCTCCCGGAGACGAAGAAGCTGCTTCTTCGCGCAAAGACGATTCTGCCGCTCACAGTGCTCTGCGGTGTGCGCCTTCTGCCGAAAGAGGTCCGGGAGCGGTGCTTAGCTCTGCAGAGCACCGTACCTTCGTCTTTAGCCTCTCTTCTCGTCTACATCTTAGCAAAAAGCTTTTCCACTCTGTCTGGCAAGGACAAACTGTGCCAGCACATAAAACATCTCCCATCGTGTTCTAGAAGCTGCACGGAGGTCTGCCGAGTGTTTTGCAAGAAGAGAAAGAAAGTTGTCCAAAACAGCTTGCAATCGAATGTTCATGTGAATAGAAAAGGCAGGAGAGTGCTCAGGTACTGTTTTCTCTCAGTTTTCAAGCTGCGCACACAATCGCAGTGTTGTACAGCTTGTTTCATCACCTTTGCGAAGCTGCCGCTCTCTCCGGCTCCCGGAGACGAAGAAGCTGCTTCTTTGCGCAAAGACGATTCTGCTGCTCACAGTGCCCTGCAGTGTGTGTCTTCAGTCGAAAGAGGTCCGGGAGCGGTGCTTAGCTCTGCAGAGCACCGTACCTTCGTCTTTAGCTTCTCTTCTCGTCTACATCTTAGCAAAAAGCTTTTTCCACTCTGTCTGGCAAGGAGAAACCGTGCCAGCACAGAAAACATCTCCCATCGTGTTCTAGAAGCTGCACAGAGGTCTGCCGAGTGTTTTGCAAGAAGAGAAAGAAAGTTGTAAAAAACAGCATGCAATCCAATGTTCATGGGATTAGAAAAGGCAGGAGAGTGGTCAGGTAAGGTTTTCTCTCAGTTGGCAAGCTGCGCAAACAATCGCAGTGTTGTACAGCTTGTTTCATCACCTTTGCGAAGTTGCCGCTTTCACCGGCTCCCGGAGACGAAGAAGCTGCTTCTTCGCGCAAAGACGATTCTGCCGCTCACAGTGCTCTGCGGTGTGCGCCTTCTGCCGAAAGAGGTCCGGGAGCTGTGCTTAGCTCTGCAGAGCACCGTACCTTCGTCTTTAGCCTCTCTTCTCGTCTACATCTTAGCAAAAAGCTTTTCCACTCTGTCTGGCAAGGAGAAACTCTGCCCGGAAAAAAACATCTCCCATCGTGTTCTAGAGGCTGCACGGAGGTCTGCCGAGTGTTTTGCAAGAAGAGGAAAAAAATTGTCCAAAACAGCTTGCAATCCAATGTTCATGTGAATAGAAAATGCAGGAGAGTGCTGAGGTACTGTTTTCTCTCAGTTTTCAAGCTGCGCACACAATCGCAGTGTTGTACAGCTTGTTTCATCACCTTTGCGAAGTTGCCGCTCTCTCCGGCTCCCGGAGACGAAGAAGCTGCTTCTTCGCGCAAAGACGATTCTGCCGCTCACAGTGCTCTGCGGTGTGCGCCTTCTGCCGAAAGAGGTCCGGGAGCGGTGCTTAGCACTGCAGAGCACCGTACCTTCGTCTTTAGCCTCTCTTCTCGTCTACATCTTAGCAAAATGCTTTTCCACTCTGTCTGGCAAGGAGAAACTCTGCCAGCACAGAAAACATCTCCCATCATGTTCTAGAGGCTGCACGGAGGTCTGCCGAGTGTTTTGCAAAAAGAGAAAGAAAGTTGTCCAAAACAGCTTGCAATCCAATGTTCATGTGAATAGAAAAGGCAGGAGAGACGTCAGGTACTGTTTTCTCTCAGTTTTCAAGCTGCGCACACAATCGCAGTGTTGTACAGCTTGTTTCATCACCTTTGCGAAGTTGCCGCTCCCTCCGGCTCCCGGAGACGAAGCAGCTTCTTCTTCGCGCAAAGACGATTCTGCCGCTCACAGTGCTCTGCGGTGTGCGCCTTCTACCGAAAGAGGTCCGGGAGCGGTGCTTAGCTCTGCAGAGCACCGTACCTTCGTCTTTAGCCTCTCTTCTCGTCTACATCTTAGCAAAAAGCTTTACCACTCTGTCTGGCAAGGAGAAACTCTGCCAGCACAGAAAACATCTCCCATCGTGTTCTACAGGCTGCACAGAGGTCTGCCGAGTGTTTTGCAAGAAGAGAAAGAAAGTTCTCCAAAACAGCTTGCAATCCAATGTTCATGTGAATAGAAAAAGCAGGAGAGTGGTCAGGTACTGTTTTCTCTCAGGTGGCAAGCTGCGCACACAATCGCAATGCTGTACAGCTTGTTTCATCACCTTTGCGAAGTTGCCGCTCTCTCCGGCTCCCGGAGACGAAGAAGCTGCTTTTTCGCGCAAAGACGATTCTGCCGCTCACAGTGTTCTGCGGTGTGCGCCTTCGGCCGAAAGAGGTCCGGGAGCGGTTCTTAGCTCTGCAGAGCACCGTACCTTCGTCTTTAGCTTCTCTTCTCGTCTACATCATAGCAAAAAGCTTTTTCCACTCTGTCTGGCAAGGAGAAACCGTGCCAGCACAGAAAACATCTCCCATCGTGTTCTAGAAGCTGCACGGAGGTCTGCCGAGTGTTTTGCAAGAAGAGAAAGAAAGTTGTCCAAAACAGCTTGCAATCCAATGTTCATGGGATTAGAAAAAGCAGGAGAGTCGTCAGGTAAGGTTTTCTCTCAGTTGGAAAGCTGCGCAAACAATCGCAGTGTTGTACAGCTTGTTTCATCACCTTTGCGAAGTTGCCGCTCTCTCCGGCTCCCGGAGACGAAGAAGCTGCTTCTTCGCGCAAAGACGATTCTGCCGCTCACAGTGCTCTGCGGTGTGCGCCTTCTGCCGAAAGAAGTCCGGGAGCTGTGCTTAGCTCTGCAGATCACCGTACTTTCGTCTTTAGCCTCTCTTCTCGTCTACATCTTAGCAAAAAGCTTTTCCACTCTGTCTGGCAAGGAGAAACTCTGCCCGCACAAAAAACATCTCCCATCGTGTTCTAGAGGCTGCACGGAGGTCTGCCGAGTGTTTTGCAAGAAGAGAAAAAAAATTGTCAAAAACAGCTTGCAATCCAATGTTCATATAAATAGAAAACACAGGAGAGTGCTCAGGTACTGTTTTCTCTCAGTTGGCAAGCTGCGCACACAATCGCAGTGTTGTACAGCTTGTTTCATCACCTTTGCGAAGTTGCCGCTCTCTCCGGCTCCCGGAGACGAAGAAGCTGCTTCTTCGCGCAAAGACGATTCTGCCGCTCACAGTGCTCTGCGGTGTGCGGCTTCTGCCAAAAGAGGTCCGGGAGCGGTGCTTAGCTCTGCAGAGCACCGTACCTTCGTCTTTAGCCTCTCTTCTCGTCTACATCTTAGCAAAAAGCTTTTCCACTCTGTCTGGCAAGGAGAAACTCTGCCAGCACAGAAAACATCTCCCATCGTGTTCTAGAGGCTGCACGGAGGTCTGCCGAGTGTTTTGCAAGAAGAGAAAGAAAGTTGTCCAAAACAGCTTGCAATCCAATGTTCATGTGAATAGAAAAGGCAGGAGAGTGCTCAGGTACTGTTTTCTCTCAGTTGGCAAGCTGCGCACACAATCGCAGTGTTGTACAGCTTGTTTCATCACCTTTGCGAAGTTGCCGCTCTCTCCGGCTCCCGGAGACGAAGAAGCTGCTTCTTCGCGCAAAGACGATTCTGCCGCTCACAGTGCTCTGCGGTGTGCGCCTTCTGCCGAAAGAGGTCCGGGAGCGGTGCTTAGCTCTGCAGAGCACCGTACCTTCGTCTGTAGCCTCTCTTCTCGTCTACATCTTAGCAAAAAGCTTTTCCACTCTGTCTGGCAAGGAGAAACTGTGCCAGCACAGAAAACATCTCCCATCGTGTTCTAGAGGCTGCACGGAGGTCTGCCGAGTGTTTTGCAAGAAGAGAAAGAAAGTTGTCCAAAACAGCTTGCAATCGAATGTTCATGTGAATAGAAAAGGCAGGAGAGTGGTCAGGTACTGTTTTCTCTCAGCTGGCAAGCTGCGCACACAATCGCAGTGTTGTACAGCTTGTTTCATCACCTTTGCGAAGCTGCCGCTCTCTCCGGCTCCCGGAGACGAAGAAGCTGCTTCTTCGCGCAAAGACGATTCTGCTGCTCACAGTGCTCTGCGGTGTGCGCCTTCTGCCGAAAGCGGTCCGGGAGCGGTGCTTAGCTCTGCAGAGCACCGTACCTTCGTCTTTAGCCTCTCTTCTCCTCTACATCTTAGCAAAAAGCTTTTCCACTCTGTCTGGCAAGGAGAAACTGTGCCAGCACAGAAAACATCTCCCATCGTGTTCTAGAGGCTGCACGGAGGTCTGCCGAGTGTTTTGCAAGAAGAGAAAGGAAGTTGTACAAAACAGCTTGCAATCCAATGTTCATGTGAATAGAAAAGGCAGGAGAGTGCTCAGGTACTGTTTTCTCTCAGTTGGCAAGCTGCGCACACAATCGCAGTGTTGTACAGCTTGTTTCATCACCTTTGCGAAGCTGCCGGTCTCTCCGGCTCCCGGAGACGAAGAAGCTGCTTCTTCGCGCAAAGACGATTCTGCCGCTCACAGTGCTCTGCGGTGTGCGCCTTCTGCCGAAAGAGGTCCGGGAGCGGTGCTTAGCTCTGCAGAGCACCGTACCTTCGTCTTTAGCCTCTCTTCTCGTCTACATCTTAGCAAAAAGCTTTTCCACTCTGTCTGGCAAGGACAAACTGTGCCAGCACATAAAACATCTCCCATCGTGTTCTAGAAGCTGCACGGAGGTCTGCCGAGTGTTTTGCAAGAAGAGAAAGAAAGTTGTCCAAAACAGCTTGCAATCGAATGTTCATGTGAATAGAAAAGGCAGGAGAGTGCTCAGGTACTGTTTTCTCTCAGTTTTCAAGCTGCGCACACAATCGCAGTGTTGTACAGCTTGTTTCATCACCTTTGCGAAGCTGCCGCTCTCTCCGGCTCCCGGAGACGAAGAAGCTGCTTCTTTGCGCAAAGACGATTCTGCTGCTCACAGTGCCCTGCAGTGTGTGTCTTCAGTCGAAAGAGGCCCGGAAGCGGTGCTTAGCTCTGCAGAGCACCGTACCTTCGTCTTTAGCCTCTCTTCTCGCCTACATCTTAGCAAAAAGCTTTACCAATCTGTCTGGCAAGGAGAAACTGTGCCAGCACAGAAAACATCTCCCATCGTGTTCTAGAGGCTGCACGGAGGTCTGCCGAGTGTTTTGCAAGAAGAGAAAGAAAGTTGTCCAAAACAGCTTCCAATCGAATATTCATGTGAATAGAAAAGGCAGGAGAGTGCTCAGGTACTGTTTTCTCTCAGTTGGCAAGCTGCGCACACAATCGCAGTGTTATACAGCTTGTTTCATCACCTTTGCGAAGTTGCCGCTCTCTCCGGCTCCCGGAGACGAAGAAGCTGCTTCTTCGCGCAAAGACGATTCTGCCGCTCACAGAGCTCTGCGGTGTGCGCCTTCTGCCAAAAGAGGCCCGGGAGCGGTGCTTAGCTCTGCAGAGCACCGTACCTTCGTCTTTAGCCTCTCTTCTCGTCTACATCTTAGCAAAAACTTTTCCACTCTGTCTGGAAAGGAGAAACTGTGCCAGCACAGAAAACATCTCCCATCGTGTTCTAGAGGCTGCACGGAGGTCTGCCGAGTGTTTTGCAAGAAGAGAAAGAAAGTTGTCCAAAACAGCTTGCAATCGAATGTTCATGTGAATAGAAAAGGCAGGAGAGTGGTCAGGTACTGTTTTCTCTCAGTTTTCAAGCTGCGCACACAATCGCAGTGTTGTACAGCTTGTTTCATCACCTTTGCGGAGTTGCCGCTCTCTCCGGCTCCCGGAGACGATGAAGCTGCTTCTTCGCAGAAAGACGATTCTGCCGCTCAGAGTGCTCTGCGGTGTGCGGCTTCTGCCGAAAGAGGCCCGGGAGCGGGGCTTAGCTCTGCAGAGCACCGTACCTTCGTCTTTAGCCTCTCTTCTCGTCTACATCTTAGCAAAAAGCTTTTCCACTCTGTCTGGAAAGGAGAAACTGTGCCAGCACGAAAAACATCTCCCATCGTGTTCTAGAGGCTGCACGGAGGTCTGCCGAGTGTTTTGCAAGAAGAGAAAGAAAGTTGTCCAAAACAGCTTGCAATCCAATGTTCATGTGAATAGAAAAGGCAGGAGAGTGGTCAGGTACTGTTTTCTCTCAGTTGGCAAGCTGCGCACACAATCGCAGTGTTGTACAGCTTGTTTCATCACCTTTGCGAAGCCGCCGCTCTCTCCGGCTCCCGGAGACGAAGAAGCTGCTTCTTCGCGCAAAGACGATTCTGCCGCTCACAGTGCTCTGCGGTGTGCGGCTTCTGCCAAAAGAGGCCCGGGAGCGGTGCTTAGCTCTGCAGAGCACCGTACCTTCGTCTTTAGCCTCTCTTCTCGTCTACATCTTAGCAAAAAGTTTTTCCACTGTGTCTGGCAAGGACAAACTGTGCCAGCACAGAAAACATCTCCCATCGTGTTCTAGAGGCTGCACGGAGGTCTGCCGAGTGTTTTGCAAGAAGAGAAAGAAAGTTGTCCAAAACAGCTTCCAATCGAATGTTCATGTGAATAGAAAAGGCAGGAGAGTGGTCAGGTGCTGTTTTCTCTCAGTTGGCAAGCTGCGCACACAATCGCAGTGTTGTACAGCTTTTTTCATCACCTTTGCGAAGTTGCCGCTCTCTCCGGCTCCCGGAGACGAAGAAGCTGCTTCCTCGCGCAAAGACGATTCTGCCGCTCACAGTGCTCTGCGGTGTGCGCCTTCCGCCGAAAGAGGCCCGGGAGCGGTGCTTAGCTCTGCAGAGCACCGTACCTTCGTCTTTAGCCTCTCTTCTCGTCTACATCTTAGCAAAAAGCTTTTCCACTCTGTCTGGCAAGGAGAAACTCTGCCCGCACAAAAAACATCTCCCATCGTGTTCTAGAGGCTGCACGGAGGTCTGCCGAGTGTTTTGCAAGAAGAGAAAGAAAATTGTCCAAAACAGCTTGCAATCCAATGTTCATGTGAATAGAAAAAGCAGGAGAGTGGTCAGGTACTGTTTTCTCTCAGTTGGCAAGCTGCGCACACAATCGCAGTGTTGTACAGCTTGTTTCATCACCTTTGCGAAGTTGCCGCTCTCTCCGGCTCCCGGAGACGAAGAAGCTGCTTCTTCGCGCAAAGACGATTCTGCCGCTCACAGTGCTCTGCGGTGTGCGGCTTCTGCCGAAAGAGGTCCGGGAGCGGTGCTTAGCTCTGCAGAGCACCGTACCTTCGTCTTTAGCCTCTCTTCTCGTCTACATCTTAGCAAAAAGCTTTTCCACTCTGTCTGGAAAGGAGAAACTGTGCCAGCACAGAAAACATCTCCCATCATGTTCTAGAAGCTGCACGGAGGTCTGCCGAGTGTTTTGCAAGAAGAGAAAGAAAGTTGTCCAAAACAGCTTGCAATCCAATGTTCATGTGAATAGAAAAGGCAGGAGAGTGGTCAGGTACTGTTTTCTCTCAGTTTTCAAGCTGCGCACACAATCGCAGTGTTGTACAGCTTGTTTCATCACCTTTGCGAAGTTGCCGCTCTCTCCGGCTCCCGGAGACGAAGAAGCTGCTTCTTCGCGCAAAGACGATTCTGCCGCTCACAGTGCTCTGCGGTGTGCGCCTTCTGCCGAAAGAGGCCCGGGAGCGGTGCTTAGCTCTGCAGAGCACCGTACCTTCGTCTTTAGCTTCTCTTCTCGTCTACATCTTAGCAAAAAGCTTTTTCCACTCTGTCTGGCAAGGAGAAACCGTGCCAGCACAGAAAACATCTCCCATCGTGTTCTAGAAGCTGCACGGAGGTCTGCCGAGTGTTTTGCAAGAAGAGAAAGAAAGTTGTCCAAAACAGCTTGCAATCGAATGTTCATGTGAATAGAAAAGGCAGGAGAGTGCTCAGGTAAGGTTTTCTCTCAGTTGGCAAACTGCGCACACAATCGCAGTGTTGTACAGCTTGTTTCATCACCTTTGCGAAGCTGCCGCTCTCTCCGGCTCCCGGAGACGAAGAAGCTGCTTCTTCGCGCAAAGACGATTCTGCCGCTCACAGTGCTCTGCGGTGTGCGACTTCTGCCGAAAGACGCCCGGGAGCGGTGCTTAGCTCTGCAGAGCACCGTACCATCGTCTTTAGCCTCTCTTCTCGTCTACATCTTAGCAAAAAGCTTTTCCACTCTGTCTGGCAAGGAGAAACTCCGCCAGCACAGAAAACATCTCCCATCGTGTTCTATAGGCTGCACGGAGGTCTGCCGAGTGTTTTGCAAGAAGAGAAAGAATGTTGTCCAAAACAGCTTGCAATCGAATGTTCATGTGAATAGAAAAGGCAGGAGAGTGCTCAGGTAAGGTTTTCTCTCAGTTGGCAAACTGCGCACACAATCGCAGTGTTGTGCAGCTTGTTTGATCACCTTTGCGAAGCTGCCGCTCTCTCCGGCTCCCAGAGATGAAGAAGCTGCTTCTTCGCGCAAAGACGATTCTGCCGCTCACAGTGCTCTGCGGTGTGCTGCTTCTGCCGAAAGAGGTCCGGGAGCGGTGCTTAGCTCTGCAGAGCACCGTACCATCGTCTTTAGCCTCTCTTCTCGTCTACATCTTAGCACAAAGCTTTTCCACTCTGTCTGGCAAGGAGAAACTCTGAAAGCATAGAAAACATCTCTCATCGTGTTCTAGAAGCTGCACGGAGGTCTGCCGAGTGTTTTGCAAGAAGAGAAAGAAAGTTGTCCAAAACAGCTTGCAATCCAATGTTCATGTGAATAGAAAAGGCAGGAGAGTGCTCAGGTACTGTTTTCTCTCAGTTTTCAAGCTGCGCACACAATCGCAGTGTTGTACAGCTTGTTTCATCACCTTTGCGAAGTTGCCGCTCTCTCCGGCTCCCGGAGACGAAGAAGTTGCTTCTTCGCGCAAAGACGATTCTGCCGCTCACAGTGCTCTGCGGTGTGCGCCTTCTGCCGAAAGAGGCCCGGGAGCGGTGCTTAGCTCTGCAGAGCACCGTACCGTCGTCTTTAGCCTCTCTTCTCGTCTACATCTTAGCAAAAAGCTTTTCCACTCTGTCTGGCAAGGAGAAACTGTGCCAGCACAGAAAACATCTCCCATCGTGTTCTAGAGGCTGCACGGAGGTCTGCCGAGTGTTTTGCAAGAAAAGAAAGAAAGTTGTCCAAAACAGCTTGCAATCGAATGTTCATGTGAATAGAAAAGGCAGGAGAGTGGTAAAGTAAGGTTTTCTCTCAGTTGGCAAGCTACGCACACAATCGCAGTGTTGTACAGCTTGTTTCATCACCTTTGCGAAGCTGCCGCTCTCTCCGGCTCCCGGAGACGAAGAAGCTGCTTCTTCGCGCAAAGACGATTCTGCCGCTCACAGTGCTCTGCGGTGTGCGCCTTCTGCCGAAAGAGTTCCGGGAACGGTGCTTAGCTCAGCAGAGCACCGTACCTTCGTCTTTAGATTCTCTTCTCGTCTACATCTTAGCAAAAAGGTTTTTCCACTCTGTGTGGCAAGAAGAAACCGTGCCAGCACAGAAAACATCTCCCATCGTGTTCTAGAAGCTGCACGGAGGTCTGCCGAGTGTTTTGCAAGAAGAGAAAGAAAGTTGTCCAAAACAGCTTCCAATCCAATGTTCATGGGATTAGAAAAAGCAGGAGAGTGGTCAGGTAAGGTTTTCTCTCAGTTGCCAAGCTGCGCACACAATCGCAGTGTTGTACAGCTTGTTTCATCACCTTTGCGAAGTTGCCGCTCTCTCCGGCTCCCGGAGACGAAGAAGCGGCTTCTTCGCGCAAAGACGATTCTGCCGCTCACAGTGCTCTGCGGTGTGCGCCTTCTGCCGAAAGAGGTCCGGGAGCTGTGCTTAGCTCTGCAGAGCACCGTACCTTCGTCTTTAGCCTCTCTTCTCGTCTACATCTTAGCAAAAAGCTTTTCCACTCTGTCTGGCAAGGAGAAACTCTGCCCGCACAAAAAACATCTCCCATCGTGTTCTAGAGGCTGCACGGAGGTCTGCCGAGTGTTTTGCAAGAAGAGAAAGAAAATTGTCCAAAACATCTTGCAATCCAATGTTCATGTGAATATAAAAAGCAGGAGAGTGGTCAGGTACTGTTTTCTCTCAGTTGGCAAGCTGCGCACACAATCGCAGTGTTGTACAGCTTGTTTCAACACCTGTAAGAAGCTGCCGCTCTCTCCGGCTCCCGGAAACGAAGAAGCTGCTTCTTCGCGCAAAGACGATTCTGCCGCTCACAGTGCTCTGCGGTGTGCGCCTTCTGCCGAAAGAGGTCCGGGAGCGGTGCTTAGCTCTGCAGAGCACCGTACCTTCGTCTTTAGCCTCTCTTCTCGTCTACATCTTAGCAAAAAGCTTTTCCACTCTGTCTGGCAAGGAGAAACTGTGCCAGTACACAAAACATCTCCAATCATGTTCTAAAAGCTGCACGGAGGTCTGCCGAGTGTTTTGCAAGAAGAGAAAGAAAGTTGTCCAAAACAGCTTGCAATCGAATGTTCATGTGAATTGAAAAGGCAGGAGAGTGCTCAGATACTGTTTTCTCTCAGTTGGCAAGCTGCTCACACAATCGCAGTGTTGTACTGCTTGTTTCATCACCTTTGCGAAGCTGCCGCTCTCTCCGGCTCCCGGAGACGAAGCAGCTTCTTCTTCGCGCAAAGACGATTCTGCCGCTCACAGTGCTCTGCGGTGTGCGCCTTCTGCCGAAAGAGGTCCGGGAGCGGTGCTTAGCTCTGCAGAGCACCGTACCTTCGTCTTTAGCCTCTCTTCTCGTCTACATCTTAGCATAAAGCTTTTCCACTCTGTCTGGCAAGGAGAAACTCTGCCAGCACAGAAAACATCTCCCATCGTGTTCTAGAGGCTGCACGGAGGTCTGCCGAGTGTTTTGCAAGAAGAGAAAGAAAGTTGTCCAAAACAGCTTGCAATCGAATGTTCATGTGAATAGAAAAGGCAGGAGAGTGCTCAGGTACTGTTTTCTCTCAGTTGGCAAGCTGCGCACACAATCGCAATGTTGTACAGCTTGTTTCATCACCTTTGCGAAGCTGCCGCTCTCTCCGGCTCCCGGAGACGAAGAAGCTGCTTCTTCGCGCAAAGACGATTCTGCCGCTCACAGTGCTCTGCGGTGTGCGCCTTCTGCCGAAAGAGGTCCGGGAGCGGTGCTTAACTCTGCAGAGCACCGTACCTTCGTCTTTAGCTTCTCTTCTCGTCTACATCTTAGCAAAAAGCTTTTTCCACTCTGTCTGGCAAGGAGAAACCGTGCCAGCACAGAAAACATCTCCCATCGTGTTCTAGAAGCTGCACGGAGGTCTGCCGAGTGTTTTGCAAGAAGAGAAAGAAAGTTGTACAAAACAGCATGCAATCCAATGTTCATGGGATTAGAAAAGGCAGGAGAGTGGTCAGGTAAGGTTTTCTCTCAGTTGGCAAGCTGCGCAAACAATCGCAGTGTTGTACAGCTTGTTTCATCACCTTTGCGAAGTTGCCGCTTTCACCGGCTCCCGGAGACGAAGAAGCTGCTTCTTCGCCCAAAGACGATTCTGCCGCTCACAGTGCTCTGCGGTGTGCGCCTTCTGCCGAAAGAGGTCCGGGAGCTGTGCTTAGCTCTGCAGAGCACCGTACCTTCGTCTTTAGCCTCTCTTCTCGTCTACATCTTAGCAAAAAGCTTTTCCACTCTGTCTGGCAAGGAGAAACTCTGCCCGGAAAAAAACATCTCCCATCGTGTTCTAGAGGCTGCACGGAGGTCTGCCGAGTGTTTTGCAAGAAGAGGAAAAAAATTGTCCAAAACAGCTTGCAATCCAATGTTCATGTGAATAGAAAATGCAGGAGAGTGCTGAGGTACTGTTTTCTCTCAGTTTTCAAGCTGCGCACACAATCGCAGTGTTGTACAGCTTGTTTCATCACCTTTGCGAAGTTGCCGCTCTCTCCGGCTCCCGGAGACGAAGAAGCTGCTTCTTCGCGCAAAGACGATTCTGCCGCTCACAGTGCTCTGCGGTGTGCGCCTTCTGCCGAAAGAGGTCCGGGAGCGGTGCTTAGCACTGCAGAGCACCGTACCTTCGTCTTTAGCCTCTCTTCTCGTCTACATCTTAGCAAAATGCTTTTCCACTCTGTCTGGCAAGGAGAAACTCTGCCAGCACAGAAAACATCTCCCATCATGTTCTAGAGGCTGCACGGAGGTCTGCCGAGTGTTTTGCAAGAAGAGAAAGAAAGTTGTCCAAAACAGCTTGCAATCGAATGTTCATGTGAATAGAAAAGGCAGGAGAGACGTCAGGTACTGTTTTCTCTCAGTTTTCAACCTGCGCACACAATCGCAGTGTTGTACAGCTTGTTTCATCACCTTTGCGAAGTTGCCGCTCTCTCCGGCTCCCGGAGACGAAGCAGCTTCTTCTTCGCGCAAAGACGATTCTGCCGCTCACAGTGCTCTGCGGTGTGCGCCTTCTACCGAAAGAGGTCCGGGAGCGGTGCTTAGCTCTACAGAGCACCGTACCTTCGTCTTTAGCCTCTCTTCTCGTCTACATCTTAGCAAAAAGCTTTACCACTCTGTCTGGCAAGGAGAAACTGTGCCAGCACAGAAAACATCTCCCATCGTGTTCTACAGGCTGCACAGAGGTCTGCCGAGTGTTTTGCAAGAAGAGAAAGAAAGTTGTCCAAAACAGCTTGCAATCCAATGTTCATGTGAATAGAAAAAGCAGGAGAGTGGTCAGGTACTGTTTTCTCTCAGGTGGCAAGCTGCGCACACAATCGCAATGCTGTACAGCTTGTTTCATCACCTTTGCGAAGTTGCCGCTCTCTCCGGCTCCCGGAGACGAAGAAGCTGCTTTTTCGCGCAAAGACGATTCTGCCGCTCACAGTGCTCTGCGGTGTGCGCCTTCGGCCGAAAGAGGTCCGGGAGCGGTTCTTAGCTCTGCAGAGCACCGTACCTTCGTCTTTAGCTTCTCTTCTCGTCTACATCTTAGCAAAAAGCTTTTTCCACTCTGTCTGGCAAGGAGAAACCGTGCCAGCACAGAAAACATCTCCCATCGTGTTCTAGAAGCTGCACGGAGGTCTGCCGAGTGTTTTGCAAGAAGAGAAAGAAAGTTGTCCAAAACAGCTTGCAATCCAATGTTCATGGGATTAGAAAAAGCAGGAGAGTCGTCAGGTAAGGTTTTCTCTCAGTTGGAAAGCTGCGCAAACAATCGCAGTGTTGTACAGCTTGTTTCATCACCTTTGCGAAGTTGCCGCTCTCTCCGGCTCCCGGAGACGAAGAAGCTGCTTCTTCGCGCAAAGACGATTCTGCCGCTCACAGTGCTCTGCGGTGTGCGCCTTCTGCCGAAAGAAGTCCGGGAGCTGTGCTTAGCTCTGCAGATCACCGTACTTTCGTCTTTAGCCTCTCTTCTCGTCTACATATTAGCAAAAAGCTTTTCCACTCTGTCTGGCAAGGAGAAACTCTGCCCGCACAAAAAACATCTCCCATCGTGTTCTAGAGGCTGCACGGAGGTCTGCCGAGTGTTTTGCAAGAAGAGAAAAAAAATTGTCAAAAACAGCTTGCAATCCAATGTTCATATAAATAGAAAACACAGGAGAGTGGTCAGGTACTGTTTTCTCTCAGTTGGCAAGCTGCGCACACAATCGCAGTGTTGTACAGCTTGTTTCATCACCTTTGCGAAGTTGCCGCTCTCTTCGGCTCCCGGAGACGAAGAAGCAGTTTCTTCGCGCAAAGACGATTCTGCCGCTCACAGTGCTCTGCGGTGTGTGTCTTCAGTCGAAAGAGGCCCGGAAGCGGTGCTTAGCTCTGCAGAGCACCGTACCTTCGTCTGTAGCCTCTCTTCTCGTCTACATCTTAGCAAAAAGCTTTTCCACTCTGTCTGGCAAGGAGAAACTGTGCCAGCACAGAAAACATCTCCCATCGTGTTCTAGAGGCTGCACGGAGGTCTGCCGAGTGTTTTGCAAGAAGAGAAAGAAAGTTGTCCAAAATAGCTTGCTATCGAATGTTCATGTGAATAGAAAAGGCAGGAGAGTTCTCAGGTACTGTTTTCTCTCAGTTTGCAAGCTGCGCACACATTCGCACTGTTGTACAGCTTGTTTCATCACCTTTGCGAAGCTGCCGCTCTCTCCGGCTCCCGGAGACGAAGAAGCTGCTTCTTCGCGCAAAGACGATTCTGCCGCTCACACTGCTCTGCGGTGTGCGGCTTCTGCCGAAAGAGGTCCGGGAGCGGTGCTTAGCTCTGCAGAGCACCGTACCTTCGTCTTTAGCCTCTCTTCTCGTCTACATCTTAGCAAAAAGCTTTTCCACTCTGTCTGGCAAGGAGAAACTCTGCCAGCACAGAAAACATCTCCCATCGTGTTCTAGAGGCTGCACGGAGGTCTGCCGAGTGTTTTGCAAGAAGAGAAAGAAAGTTGTCCAAAACAGCTTGCAATCCAATGTTCATGTGAATAGAAAAGGCAGGAGAGTGCTCAGGTACTGTTTTCTCTCAGTTGGCAAGCTGCGCACACAATCGCAGTGTTGTACAGCTTGTTTCATCACCTTTGCGAAGCTGCCGCTCTCTCCGGCTCCCGGAGACGAAGAAGCTGCTTCTTCGCGCAAAGACGATTCTGCCGCTCACAGTGCTCTGCGGTGTGCGCCTTCTGCCGAAAGAGGTCCGGGAGCGGTGCTTAGCTCTGCAGAGCACCGTACCTTCGTCTGTAGCCTCTCTTCTCGTCTACATCTTAGCAAAAAGCTTTTCCACTCTGTCTGGCAAGGAGAAACTGTGCCAGCACAGAAAACATCTCCCATCGTGTTCTAGAGGCTGCACGGAGGTCTGCCGAGTGTTTTGCAAGAAGAGAAAGAAAGTTGTCCAAAACAGCTTGCAATCGAATGTTCATGTGAATAGAAAAGGCAGGAGAGTGGTCAGGTACTGTTTTCTCTCAGTTGGCAAGCTGCGCACACAATCGCAGTGTTGTACAGCTTGTTTCATCACCTTTGCGAAGCTGCCGCTCTCTCCGGCTCCCGGAGACGAAGAAGCTGCTTCTTCGCGCAAAGACGATTCTGCTGCTCACAGTGCTCTGCGGTGTGCGCCTTCTGCCGAAAGAGGTCCGGGAGCGGTGCTTAGCTCTGCAGAGCACCGTACCTTCGTCTTTAGCCTCTCTTCTCGTCTACATCTTAGCAAAAAGCTTTTCCACTCTGTCTGGCAAGGAGAAACTGTGCCAGCACAGAAAACATCTCCCATCGTGCTCTAGAGGCTGCACGGAGGTCTGCCGAGTGTTTTGCAAAAAGAGAAAGAAAGTTGTCCAAAACTGCTTGCAATCGAATGTTCATGTGAATAGAAAAGGCAGGAGAGTGGTCAGGTACTGTTTTCTCTCAGTTTTCAAGCTGCGCACACAATCGCAGTGTTGTACAGCTTGTTTCATCACCTTTGCGAAGTTGCCGCTCTCTTCGGCTCCCGGAGACGAAGAAGCTGCTTCTTCGCGCAAAGACGATTCTGCCGCTCACAGTGCTCTGCAGTGTGTGTCTTCAGTCGAAAGAGGCCCGGAAGCGGTGCTTAGCTCTGCAGAGCACCGTACCTTCGTCTTTAGCCTCTCTTCTCGTCTACATCTTAGCAAAAAGCTTTTCCACTCTGTCTGGCAAGGAGAAACTCTGCCAGCACAGAAAACATCTCTCATCGTGTTCTAGAAGCTGCACGGAGGTCTGCCGAGTGTTTTGCAAGAAGAGAAAGAAAGTTGTCCAAAACAGCTTGCAATCGAATGTTCATGTGAATAGAAAAGGCAGGAGAGTGCTCAGGTACTGTTTTCTCTCAGTTTTCAAGCTGCGCACACAATCGCAGTGTTGTACAGCTTGTTTCATCACCTTTGCGAAGTTGCCGCTCTCTCCGGCTCCCGGAGACGAAGAAGCTGCTTCTTCGCGCAAAGACGATTCTGCCGCTCACAGTGCTCTGCGGTGTGCGCCTTCTGCTGAAAGACGCCCGGGAGCGGTGCTTAGCTCTGCAGAGCACCGTACCTTCGTCTGTAGCCTCTCTTCTCGTCTACATCTTAGCAGAACGCTTTTCCACTCTGTCTGGCAAGGAGAAACTGTGCCAGCACAGAAAACATCTCCCATCGTGTTCTAGAGGCTGCACGGAGGTCTGCCGAGTGTTTTGCAAGAAGAGAAAGGAAGTTGTCCAAAACAGCTTGCAATCCAATGTTCATGTGAATAGAAAAGGCAGGAGAGTGCTCAGGTACTGTTTTCTCTCAGTTTTCAAGCTGCGCACACAATCGCAGTGTTGTACAGCTTGTTTCATCACCTTTGCGAAGCTGCCGGTCTCTCCGGCTCCCGGAGACGAAGAAGCTGCTTCTTCGCGCAAAGACGATTCTGCCGCTCACAGTGCTCTGCGGTGTGCGCCTTCTGCCGAAAGAGGTCCGGGAGCGGTGCTTAGCTCTGCAGAGCACCGTACCTTCGTCTTTAGCCTCTCTTCTCGTCTACATCTTAGCAAAAAGCTTTTCCACTCTGTCTGGCAAGGACAAACTGTGCCAGCACAGAAAACATCTCCCATCGTGTTCTAGAAGCTGCACGGAGGTCTGCCGAGTGTTTTGCAAGAAGAGAAAGAAAGTTGTCCAAAACAGCTTGCAATCGAATGTTCATGTGAATAGAAAAGGCAGGAGAGTGCTCAGGTACTGTTTTCTCTCAGTTTTCAAGCTGCGCACACAATCGCAGTGTTGTACAGCTTGTTTCATCACCTTTGCGAAGCTGCCGCTCTCTCCGGCTCCCGGAGACGTAGAAGCTGCTTCTTTGCGCAAAGACGATTCTGCTGCTCACAGTGCCCTGCAGTGTGTGTCTTCAGTCGAAAGAGGCCCGGAAGCGGTGCTTAGCTCTGCAGAGCACCGTACCTTCGTCTTTAGCCTCTCTTCTCGCCTACATCTTAGCAAAAAGCTTTACCAATCTGTCTGGCAAGGAGAAACTGTGCCAGCACAGAAAACATCTCCCATCGTGTTCTAGAGGCTGCACGGAGGTCTGCCGAGTGTTTTGCAAGAAGAGAAAGAAAGTTGTCCAAAACAGCTTCCAATCGAATATTCATGTGAATAGAAAAGGCAGGAGAGTGCTCAGGTACTGTTTTCTCTCAGTTGGCAAGCTGCGCACACAATCGCAGTGTTGTACAGCTTGTTTCATCACCTTTGCGAAGTTGCCGCTCTCTCCGGCTCCCGGAGACGAAGAAGCTGCTTCTTCGCGCAAAGACGATTCTGCCGCTCACAGAGCTCTGCGCTGTGCGCCTTCTGCCAAAAGAGGCCCGGGAGCGGTGCTTAGCTCTGCAGAGCACCGTACCTTCGTCTTTAGCCTCTCTTCTCGTCTACATCTTAGCAAAAACTTTTCCACTCTGTCTGGAAAGGAGAAACTGTGCCAGCACAGAAAACATCTCCCATCGTGTTCTAGAGGCTGCACGGAGGTCTGCCGAGTGTTTTGCAAGAAGAGAAAGAAAGTTGTCCAAAACAGCTTGCAATCGAATGTTCATGTGAATAGAAAAGGCAGGAGAGTGGTCAGGTACTGTTTTCTCTCAGTTTTCAAGCTGCGCACACAATCGCAGTGTTGTACAGCTTGTTTCATCACCTTTGCGGAGTTGCCGCTCTCTCCGGCTCCCGGAGACGATGAAGCTGCTTCTTCGCAGAAAGACGATTCTGCCGCTCAGAGTGCTCTGCGCTGTGCGCCTTCTGCCGAAAGAGGCCCGGGAGCGGGGCTTAGCTCTGCAGAGCACCGTACCTTCGTCTTTAGCCTCTCTTCTCGTCTACATCTTAGCAAAAAGCTTTTCCACTCTGTCTGGAAAGGAGAAACTGTGCCAGCACGAAAAACATCTCCCATCGTGTTCTAGAGGCTGCACGGAGGTCTGCCGAGTGTTTTGCAAGAAGAGAAAGAAAGTTGTCCAAAACAGCTTGCAATCGAATGTTCATGTGAATAGAAAAGTCAGGAGAGTGCTCAGGTACTGTTTTCTCTCAGTTTTCAAGCTGCGCACACAATCGCAGTGTTGTACAGCTTGTTTCATCACCTTTGCGAAGCTGCCGCTCTCTCCGGCTCCCGGAGACGAAGAAGCTGCTTCCTCGCGCAAAGACGATTCTGCCGCTCACAGTGCTCTGCGGTGTGCGCCTTCTGCCGAAAGAGGTCCGGGAGCGGTGCTTAGCTCTGCAGAGCAACGTACCTTCGTCTTTAGCCTCTCTTCTCGTCTACATGTTAGCAAAAAGCTTTTCCACACTGTCTGGCAAGGAGAAACTGTGCCAGCACAGAAAACATCTCCCATCGTGTTCTAGAGGCTGCACGGAGGTCTGCCGAGTGTTTTGCAAGAAGTGAAAGAAAGTTGTCCAAAACAGCTTGCAATCGAATGTTCATGTGAATAGAAAAGGCAGGAGAGTGCTCAGGTACTGTTTTCTCTCAGTTGGCAAGCTGCGCACACAATCGCAGTGTTGTACAGCTTGTTTCATCACCTTTGCGAAGTTGCCGCTCTCTCCGGCTCCCGGAGACGAAGAAGCTGCTTCTTCGCGCAAAGACGATTCTGCCGCTCACAGTGATCTGCGGTGTGCGCCTTCTGCCGAAAGAGGCCCTGGAGCGGTGCTTAGCCCGGAAGAGCACCGTACCTTCGTCTTTAGCCTCTCTTCTCGTCTACATTTTAGCAAAAAGCTTTTCCACTCTGTCTGGCAAGGAGAAACTGTGCCAGCACAGAAAACATCTCCCATCGTGTTCTAGAGGCTGCACGGAGGTCTGCCGAGTGTTTTGCAAGAAGAGAAAGAAAGTTGTCCAAAACAGCTTGCAATCCAATGTTCATGTGAATAGAAAAGGCAGGAGAGTGCTCAGGTACTGTTTTCTCTCAGTTGGCAAGCTGCGCACACAATCGCAGTGTTGTACAGCTTGTTTCATCACCTTTGCGAAGCTGCCGGTCTCTCCGGCTCCCGGAGACGAAGAAGCTGCTTCTTCGCGCAAAGACGATTCTGCCGCTCACAGTGCTCTGCGGTGTGCGCCTTCTGCCGAAAGAGGTCCGGGAGCGGTGCTTAGCTCTGCAGAGCACCGTACCTTCGTCTTTAGCCTCTCTTCTCGTCTACATCTTAGCAAAAAGCTTTTCCACTCTGTCTGGCAAGGACAATCTGTGCCAGCACAGAAAACATCTCCCATCGTGTTCTAGAAGCTGCACGGAGGTCTGCCGAGTGTTTTGCAAGAAGAGAAAGAAAGTTGTCCAAAACAGCTTGCAATCGAATGTTCATGTGAATAGAAAAGGCAGGAGAGTGCTCAGGTACTGTTTTCTCTCAGTTTTCAAGCTGCGCACACAATCGCAGTGTTGTACAGCTTGTTTCATC
The DNA here is from genome assembly GCF_028551555.1 of Melozone crissalis. Taxonomy (NCBI): domain Eukaryota; kingdom Metazoa; phylum Chordata; class Aves; order Passeriformes; family Passerellidae; genus Melozone; species Melozone crissalis. Next base: position 199,334 of record NW_026535814.1, read on the forward strand.
ACCTTTGCGAAGCTGCCGCTCTCTCCGGCTCCCGGAGACGAAGAAGCTGCTTCTTTGCGCAAAGACGATTCTGCTGCTCACAGTGCCCTGCAGTGTGTGTCTTCAGTCGAAAGAGGCCCGGAAGCGGTGCTTAGCTCTGCAGAGCACCGTACCTTCGTCTTTAGCCTCTCTTCTCGCCTACATCTTAGCAAAAAGCTTTACCAATCTGTCTGGCAAGGAGAAACTGTGCCAGCACAGAAAACATCTCCCATCGTGTTCTAGAGGCTGCACGGAGGTCTGCCGAGTGTTTTGCAAGAAGAGAAAGAAAGTTGTCCAAAACAGCTTGCAATCGAATGTTCATGTGAATAGAAAAGGCAGGAGAGTGCTCAGGTACTGTTTTCTCTCAGTTGGCAAGCTGCGCACACAATCGCAGTGTTGTACAGCTTGTTTCATCACCTTTGCGAAGTTGCCGCTCTCTCCGGCTCCCGGAGACGAAGAAGCTGCTTCTTCGCGCAAAGACGATTCTGCCGCTCACAGAGCTCTGCGGTGTGCGCCTTCTGCCAAAAGAGGCCCGGGAGCGGTGCTTAGCTCTGCAGAGCACCGTACCTTCGTCTTTAGCCTCTCTTCTCGTCTACATCTTAGCAAAAACTTTTCCACTCTGTCTGGAAAGGAGAAACTGTGCCAGCACAGAAAACATCTCCCATCGTGTTCTAGAGGCTGCACGGAGGTCTGCCGAGTGTTTTGCAAGAAGAGAAAGAAAGTTGTCCAAAACAGCTTGCAATCGAATGTTCATGTGAATAGAAAAGGCAGGAGAGTGGTCAGGTACTGTTTTCTCTCAGTTTTCAAGCTGCGCACACAATCGCAGTGTTGTACAGCTTGTTTCATCACCTTTGCGGAGTTGCCGCTCTCTCCGGCTCCCGGAGACGATGAAGCTGCTTCTTCGCAGAAAGACGATTCTGCCGCTCAGAGTGCTCTGCGGTGTGCGGCTTCTGGCGAAAGAGGCCCGGGAGCGGGGCTTAGCTCTGCAGAGCACCGTACCTTCGTCTTTAGCCTCTCTTCTCGTCTACATCTTAGCAAAAAGCTTTTCCACTCTGTCTGGAAAGGAGAAACTGTGCCAGCACGAAAAACATTTCCCATCGTGTTCTAGAGGCTGCACGGAGGTCTGCCGAGTGTTTTGCAAGAAGAGAAAGAAAGTTGTCCAAAACAGCTTGCAATCCAATGTTCATGTGAATAGAAAAGGCAGGAGAGTGGTCAGGTACTGTTTTCTCTCAGTTGGCAAGCTGCGCACACAATCGCAGTGTTGTACAGCTTGTTTCATCACCTTTGCGAAGCCGCCGCTCTCTCCGGCTCCCGGAGACGAAGAAGCTGCTTCTTCGCGCAAAGACGATTCTGCCGCTCACAGTGCTCTGCGGTGTGCGGCTTCTGCCAAAAGAGGCCCGGGAGCGGTGCTTAGCTCTGCAGAGCACCGTACCTTCGTCTTTAGCCTCTCTTCTCGTCTACATCTTAGCAAAAAGTTTTTCCACTGTGTCTGGCAAGGACAAACTGTGCCAGCACAGAAAACATCTCCCATCGTGTTCTAGAGGCTGCACGGAGGTCTGCCGAGTGTTTTGCAAGAAGAGAAAGAAAGTTGTCCAAAACAGCTTCCAATCGAATGTTCATGTGAATAGAAAAGGCAGGAGAGTGGTCTGGTGCTGTTTTCTCTCAGTTGGCAAGCTGCGCACACAATCGCAGTGTTGTACAGCTTGTTTCATCACCTTTGCGAAGTTGCCGCTCTCTCCGGCTCCCGGAGACGAAGAAGCTGCTTCTTCGCGCAAAGACGATTCTGCCGCTCACAGTGCTCTGCGCTGTGCGCCTTCTGCCGAAAGAGGTCCGGGAGCGGTGCTTAGCTCTGCAGAGCACCGTACCTTCGTCTTTAGCCTCTCTTCTCGTCTACATCTTAGCAAAAAGCTTTTCCACTCTGTCTGGCAAGGAGAAACCGTGCCAGCACAGAAAACATCTCCCATCGTGTTCTAGATGCTGCACGGAGGTCTGCCGAGTGTTTTGCAAGAAGAGAAAGAAAGTTGTCCAAAACAGCTTGCAATCCAATGTTCATGTGAATAGAAAAGGCAGGAGAGTGCTCAGGTACTGTTTTCTCTCAGTTTTCAAGCTGCGCACACAATCGCAGTGTTGTACAGCTTGTTTCATCACCTTTGCGAAGCTGCCGCTCTCTCCGGCTCCCGGAGACGAAGAAGCTGCTTCCTCGCGCAAAGACGATTCTGCCGCTCACAGTGCTCTGCGGTGTGCGCCTTCTGCCGAAAGAGGTCCGGGAGCGGTGCTTAGCTCTGCAGAGCAACGTACCTTCGTCTTTAGCCTCTCTTCTCGTCTACATGTTAGCAAAAAGCTTTTCCACACTGTCTGGCAAGGAGAAACTGTGCCAGCACAGAAAACATCTCCCATCGTGTTCTAGAGGCTGCACGGAGGTCTGCCGAGTGTTTTGCAAGAAGTGAAAGAAAATTGTCCAAAACAGCTTGCAATCGAATGTTCATGTGAATAGAAAAGGCAGGAGAGTGCTCAGGTACTGTTTTCTCTCAGTTGGCAAGCTGCGCACACAATCGCAGTGTTGTACAGCTTGTTTCATCACCTTTGCGAAGTTGCCGCTCTCTCCGGCTCCCGGAGACGAAGAAGCTGCTTCTTCGCGCAAAGACGATTCTGCCGCTCACAGTGATCTGCGGTGTGCGCCTTCTGCCGAAAGAGGCCCTGGAGCGGTGCTTAGCCCGGAAGAGCACCGTACCTTCGTCTTTAGCCTCTCTTCTCGTCTACATTTTAGCAAAAAGCTTTTCCAATCTGTCTGGCAAGGAGAAACTGTGCCAGCACAGAAAACATCTCCCATCGTGTTCTAGAGGCTGCACGGAGGCCTGCCGAGTGTTTTGCAAGAAGAGAAAGAAAGTTGTCCAAAACAGCTTGCAATCCAATGTTCATGTGAATAGAAAAGGCAGGAGAGTGCTCAGGTACTGTTTTCTCTCAGTTGGCAAGCTGCGCACACAATCGCAGTGTTGTACAGCTTGTTTCATCACCTTTGCGAAGTTGCCGCTCTCTCCGGCTCCCGGAGACGAAGAAGCTGCTTCTTCGCGCAAAGACGATTCTGCCGCTCACAGTGCTCTGCCGTGTGCAGCTTCTGCCGAAAGAGGTCCGGGAGCGGTGCTTAGCTCTGCAGAGCACTGTACCTTCGTCTGTAGCCTCTCTTCTCGTCTACATCTTTGCTAAAAGCTTTTCCACTCTGTCTGGCAAGGAGAAACTGTGCCAGCACAGAAAACATTTCCCATCGTGTTCTAGAGGCTGCACGGAGGTCTGCCGAGTGTTTTGCAAGAAGAGAAAGAAAGTTGTCCAAAACAGCTTGCAATCCAATGTTCATGTGAATAGAAAAGGCAGGAGAGTGCTCAGGTACTGTTTTCTCTCAGTTGGCAAGCTGCGCACACAATCGCAGTGTTGTACAGCTTGTTTCATCACCTTTGCGAAGTTCCCGCTCTCTCCGGCTCCCGGAGACGAAGAAGCTGCTTCTTCGCGCAAAGACGATTCTGCCGCTCACAGTGCTCTGCGGTGTGCGGCTTCTGCCGAAAGAGGCCCGGGAGCGGTGCTTAGCTCTACAGAGCACCGTACCTTCGTCTTAACCTCTCTTCTCGTCTACATCTTTGCAAAAAGCTTTTCCACTCTTTCTGGCAAGGAGAAACTGTGCCAGCACAGAAAACATCTCCCATCGTGTTCTAGAGGCTGCACGGAGGTCTGCCGAGTGTTTTGCAAGAAGAGAAAGAAAGTTGTCCAAAACAGCTTGCAATCGAATATTCATGTGAATAGAAAAGGCAGGAGAGTGCTCAGGTACTGTTTTCTCTCAGTTTTCAAGCTGCGCACACAATCGCAGTGTTGTACAGCTTGTTTCATCACCTTTGCGAAGTTGCCGCTCTCTCCGGCTCCCGGAGACGAAGAAGCTGCTTCTTCGCGCAAAGACTATTCAGCCGCTCACAGTGCTCTGCAGTGTGTGTCTTCAGTCGAAAGAGGCCCGGAAGCTGTGCTTAGCTCTGCAGAGCACCGTACCTTCGTCTTTAGCCTCTCTTCTCGTCTACATCTTAGCAAAAAGCTTTTCCACTCTGTCTGGCAAGGAGAAACTGTGCCAGCACAGAAAACATCTCCCATCGTGTTCTAGAGGCTGCACGGAGGTCTGCCGAGTGTTTTGTAAGAAGAGAAAGAAAGTTGTCCAAAACAGCTTGCAATCGAATGTTCATGTGAATAGAAAAGGCAGGAGAGTGCTCAGGTACTCTTTTCTCTCAGTTTTCAAGCTGCGCACACAATCGCAGTGTTGTACAGCTTGTTTCATCACCTCTGCGAAGTTGCCGCTCTCTCCGGCTCCCGGAGACGAAGAAGCTGCTTCTTCGCGCAAAGACGATTCTGCCGCTCACAGTGCTCTGCGGTGTGCGCCTTCTGTCGAAAGAGGCCCGGGAGCGGTGCTTAGCTCTGCAGAGCACCGTACCTTCGTCTTTAGCCTCTCTTCTCGTCTACATCTTAGCAAAAAGCTTTTCCACTCTGTCTGGCAAGGAGAAACTCTGCCAGCACAGCAAACATCTCCCATCGTGTTCTAGAGGCTGCACGGAAGTCTGCCGAGCGAGTTGCAAAAAGAGAAAGAAAGTTGTCCAAAACAGCTTGCAATCGAATGTTCATGTGAATAGAAAAGGCAGGAGAGTGCTCAGGTACTGTTTTCTCTCAGCTGGCAAGCTGTGCACACAATCGCAGTGTTGTACAGCTTGTTTCATCACCTTTGCGAAGTTGCCGCTCTCTCCGGCTCCCGGAGACGAAGAAGCTGCTTCTTCGCGCAAAGACGATTCTGCCGCTCACAGTGCTCTGCGGTGTGCGGCTTCTGCCGAAAGAGGTCCGGGAGCGGTGCTTAGCTCTGCAGAGCACCGTACCTTCGTCTTTAGCCTCTCTTCTCGTCTACACCTTAGCAAAAAGCTTTTCCACTCTGTCTGGCAAGGAGAAACTGTGCCAGCACAGAAAACATCTCCCATCGTGTTCTAGAGGCTGCACGGAGGTCTGCCGAGTGTTTTGCAAGAAGAGAAAGGAAGTTGTCCAAAACAGCTTGCAATCCAATGTTCATGTGAATAGAAAAGGCAGGAGAGTGGTCAGGTACTGTTTTCTCTCAGTTGGCAAGCTGCGCACACAATCGCAGTGTTGACAGCTTGTTTCATCACCTTTGCGAAGTTGCCGCTCTCTCTGTCTCCTGGAGACGAAGAAGCTGCTTCTTCGCGCAAAGACGATTCTGCCGCTCACAGTGCTCTGCGGTGTGCGCCTTCTGCCGAAAGAGGTCCGGGAGCGGTGCTTAGCTCTGCAGAGCACCGTACCTTCGTCTTTAGCCTCTCTTCTCGTCTACATCTTAGCAAAAAGCTTTTCCACTCTGTCTGGCAAGGAGAAACTCTGCCAGCACAGAAAACATCTCCCATCGTGTTCTAGAGGCTGCACGGAGGTCTGCCGAGTGTTTTGCAAGAAGAGAAAGAAAGTTGTCCAAAACAGCTTGCAATCCAATGTTCATGTGAATAGAAAAGGCAGGAGAGTGCTCAGGTACTGTTTTCTCTCAGTTGGCAAGCTGCGCACACAATCGCAGTGTTGTACAGCTTGTTTCATCACCTTTGCGAAGTTGCCGCTCTCTCCGGCTCCCGGAGACGAAGAAGCTGCTTCTTCGCGCAAAGACAATTCTGCCGCTCAGAGTGCTCTGCGGTGTGCGGCTTCTGCCGAAAGAGGTCCGGGAGCGGTGCTTAGCTCTGCAGAGCACCGTACCTTCGTCTTTAGCCTCTCTTCTCGTCTACATCTTAGCAAAAAGCTTTTCCACTCTGTCTGGAAAGGAGAAACTCTGCCAGCACAGAAAACATCTCCCATCGTGTTCTAGAGGCTGCACGGAGGTCTGCCGAGTGTTTTGCAAGAAGAGAAAGAAAGTTGTCCAAAACAGCTTGCAATCGAATGTTCATGTGAATAGAAAAGGCAGGAGAGTGCTCAGGTACTGTTTTCTCTCAGTTGGCAAGCTGCGTACACAATCGCAGTGTTGTACAGCTTGTTTCATCACCTTTGCGAAGCTACCGATCTCTCCGGCTTCCGGAGACGAAGAAGGTGCCTCTTCGCGCAAAGACCATTATGCCGCTCACAGTGCTCTGCAGTGTGTGTCTTCAGTCGATTGAGGCCCGGAAGCGGTGCTTAGCTCTGCAGAGAACCATACCTTCGTCTTTAGCCTCTCTTCTCGTCTACATCTTAGCAAAAAGCTTTTCCACTCTGTCTGGCAAGGAGAAACTGTGCCAGCACAGAAAACATCTCCCATCGTGTTCTAGAGGCTGCACAGAGGTCTGCCGAGTGTTTTGCCAGAAGAGAAAGAAAGTTGTCCAAAACAGCTTGCAATCGAATGTTCCTGCGAATAGAAAAGGCAGGAGAGTGCTCAGGTACTGTTTTCTCTCAGTTGGCAAGCTGCGCACACAATCGCAGTGTTGTACAGCTTGTTTCATCACCTTTGCGAAGTTGCCGCTCTCTCCGGCTCCCGGAGACGAAGAAGCTGCTTCTTCGCGCAAAGACGATTCTGCCGCTCACAGTGCTCTGCGGTGTGCGCCTTCTGCCGAAAGAGGCCCGGGAGCGGTGCTTAGCTCTGCAGAGCACCGTACCTTCGTCTTTAGCCTCTCTTCTCGTCTACATCTTAGCAAAAAGCTTTTCCACTCTGTCTGGCAAGGAGAAACTCTGCCAGCACAGAAAACATCTCCCATCGTGTTCTAGAGGCTTCACGGAGGTCTGCCGAGTGTTTTGCAAGAAGAGAAAGAAAGTTGTCCAAAACAGCTTGCAATCGAATGTTCATGTGAAGAGAAAAGGCATGAGAGTGCTCAGGTACTGTTTTCTCTCAGTTGGCAAGCTGCGCACACAATCGCAGTGTTGTACAGCTTGTTTCATCACCTTTGCGAAGTTGCCGCTCTCTCCGGCTCCCGGAGACGAAGAAGCTGCTTCTTCGCGCAAAGACGATTCTGCCGCTCACAGTGCTCTGCGGTGTTCGCCTTCTGCCGAAAGAGGTCCGGGAGCGGTGCTTAGCTCTGCAGAGCACCGTACCTTCGTCTTTAGCCTCTCTTCTCGTCTACATCTTAGCAAAAAGCTTTTCCACTCTGTCTGGCAAGGAGAAACTCTGCCAGCACAGAAAACATCTCCCATCTTGTTCTAGAAGCTGCACGGAGGTCTGCCGAGTGTTTTGCAAGAAGAGAAAGAATGTTGTCCAAAACAGCTTGCAATCGAATGTTCATGTGAATAGAAAAGGCAGGAGAGTGGTCAGGTACTGTTTTCTCTCAGTTTTCAAGCTGCGTGCTCAATTGAAGTGTTGTACAGCTTGTTTCATCACCTTTGCGAAGCTGCCGCTCTCTCCGGCTCCCGGAGACGAAGAAGCTGCTTCTTCGCGCAAAGACGATTCTGCCGCTCACAGTGCTCTGCGGTGTGCGCCTTCTGCCGAAAGAGGCCCGGGAGCAGTGCTTAGCTCTGCAGAGCACCGTACCTTCGTCTTTTGCCTCTCTTCTCGTCTACATTTTAGCAAAAAGCTTTTCCACTCTGTCTGGCAAGGAGAAACTCTGCCAGAACAGAAAACATCTCCCATCTTGTTCTAGAGGCTGCACGGAGGTCTGCCGAGTGTTTTGCAAGAAGAGAAAGAAAGTTGTCCAAAACAGCTTGCAATCGAATGTTCATGTGAATAGAAAAGGCAGGAGAGTGCTCAGGTACTGTTTTCTCTCAGTTGGCAAGCTGCGCACACAATCGCAGTGTTGTACAGCTTGTTTCATCACCTTTGCGAAGTTGCCGCTCTCTCCGGCTCCCGGAGACGAAGAAGCTGCTTCTTCGCGCAAAGACGATTCTGCCGCTCACAGTGCTCTGCGGTGTGCGCCTTCTGCCGAAAGAGGTCCGGGAGCGGTGCTTAGCTCTGCAGAGCACCGTACCTTCGTCTTTAGCCTCTCTTCTCGTCCACATCTTTGCAAAAAGCTTTTCCACACTCTCTGGCAAGGAGAAACCGTGCCAGCACAGAAAACATCTCCCATCGTGTTCTAGAGGCTGCACGGAGGTCTGCCGAGTGTTTTGCAAGAAGAGAAAGTTGTCCAAAACAGCTTCCAATCGAATGTTCATGTGAATAGAAAAGGCAGGAGAGTGCTCAGGTACTGTTTTCTCTCAGTTGGCAAGCTGCGCACACAATCGCAGTGTTGTACAGCTTGTTTCATCACCTTTGCGAAGTTGCCGCTCTCTCCGGCTCCCGGAGACGAAGAAGCTGCTTCTTCGCGCAAAGACGATTCTGCCGCTCACAGTGCTCTGCGGTGCGCGGCTTCTGCCGAAAGAAGCCCGGGAGCGGTGCTTAGCTCTGCAGTGCACCGTACCTTCGTCTTAACCTCTCTTCTCGTCCTCATCTTTGCAAAAAGCTTTTCCACTCTGTCTGGCAAGGAGAAACTGTGCCAGCACAGAAAACATCTCCCATCATGTTCTAGAGGCTGCACGGAGGTCTGCCGAGTGTTTTGCAAGAAGAGAAAGAAAGTTGTCCAAAACAGCTTGCAATCGAATGTTCATGTGAATAGAAAAGGCAGGAGAGTGCTCAGGTACTGTTTTCTCTCAGTTTTCAAGCTGCGAACACAATCGCAGTGTTGTACAGCTTGTTTCATCACCTTTGCGAAGTTGCCGCTCTCTCCGGCTCCCGGAGACGAAGAAGCTGCTTCTTCGTGCAAAGACTATTCTGCCGCTCACAGTGCTCTGCATTGTGTGTCTTCAGTCGAAAGAGGCCCGGAAGCGGTGCTTAGCTCTGCAGAGCACCGTACCTTCGTCTTTAGCCTCTCTTCTCGTCTACATCTTAGCAAAAAGCTTTTCCACTGTGTCTGGCAAGGAGAAACTGTGCCAGCACAGAAAACATATCCTATCGTGTTCTAGAAGCTGAACGGATGTCTGCCGAGTGTTTTGCAAGAAGAGAAAGAAAGTTGTCAAAAACAGCTTCCAATCGAATGTTCATGTGAATAGAAAAGGCAGGAGAGTGCTCAGGTACTGTTTTCTCTCAGTTGGCAAGCTGCGCACACAATCGCAGTGTTGTACAGCTTGTTTCATCACCTTTGCGAAGTTGCCGCTCTCTCCGGCTCCCGGAGACGAAGAAGCTGCTTCTTCGCGCAAAGACGATTCTGCCGCTCACAGTGCTCTGCGGTGTGCGGCTTCTGCCGAAAGAGGTCCGGGAGCGGTGCTTAGCTCTGCAGAGCACCGTACCTTCGTCTTTAGACTCTCTTCTCGTCTACATCTTAGCAAAAAGCTTTTCCACTCTGTCTGGCAAGGAGAAACTCTGCCAGCACAGAAAACATCTCCCATCTTGTTCTAGAGGCTGCACGGAGGTCTGCCGAGTGTTTTGCAAGAAGAGAAAGAAAGTTGTCCAAAACAGCTTGCAATCAAATATTCGTGTGAATAGAAAAGGCAGGAGAGTGCTCAGGTACTGTTTTCTCTCAGTTGGCAAGCTGAGCACACAATCGCAGTGTTGTACAGCTTGTTTCATCACCTTTGCGAAGTTGCCGCTCTCTCCGGCTCCTGAGGCCAAGAAGCGGCTTCTTCGCGCAAAGACGATTCTGCCGCTCACAGTGCTCTGCGGTGTGTGTCTTCTGCCGAAAGAGGTCCGGGAGCGGTGCTTAGCTCTGCAGAGCACCGTACCTTCGTCTGTAGCCTCTCTTCTCGTCTACATCTTAGCAAAAAGCTTTTCCACTCTGTCTGGCAAGGAGAAACTGTGCCAGCACAGAAAACATCTCCCATCGTGTTCTAGAGGCTGCACGGAGGTCTGCCGAGTGTTTTGCAAGAAGAGAAAGAAAGTTGTCCAAAACAGCTTGCAATCCAATGTTCATGTGATTAGAAAAGGCAGGAGAGTGGTCAGGGACTGTTTTCTCTCAGTTGGCAAGCTGCGCACACAATCGCAGTGTTGTACAGCTTGTTTCATCACCTTTGCGAAGTTGCCGCTCTCTCCGGCTCCCGGAGACGAAGAAGCTGCTTCTTCGTGCAAAGACGATTCTGCCGCTCACAGTGCTCTGCATTGTGTGTCTTCAGTCGAAAGAGGCCCGGAAGCGGTGCTTAGCTCTGCAGAGCACGGTACCTTCGTCTTTAGCCTCTCTTCTCGTCTACATCTTAGCAAAAAGCTTTTCCACTCTGTCTGGCAAGGAGAAACTGTGCCAGCACAGAAAACATCTCCCATCGTGTTCTAGAGGCTGCACGGAGGTCTGCCGAGTGTTTTGCAAGAAGAGAAAGAAAGTTGTCCAAAACAGCTTGCAATCCAATGTTCATGTGAATAGAAAAGGCAGGAGAGTGCTCAGGTACTGTTTTCTCTCAGTTGGCAAGCTGCGCACACAATCGCAGTGTTGTACAGCTTGTTTCATCACCTTTGCGAAGCTGCCGCTCTCTCCGGCTCCCGGAGACGAAGAAGGTGCCTCTTCGCGCAAAGACCATTATGCCGCTCACAGTGCTCTGCAGTGTGTGTCTTCAGTCGATTGAGGCCCGGAAGCGGTGCTTAGCTCTGCAGAGCACCATACCTTCGTCTTTAGCCTCTCTTCTCGTCTACATCTTAGCAAAAAGCTTTTCCACTCTGTCTGGCAAGGAGAAACTGTGCCAGCACAGAAAACATCTCCCATCGTGTTCTAGAGGCTGCACGGAGGTCTGCCGAGTGTTTTGCAAGAAGAGAAATAAAGTTGTCCAAAACAGCTTGCAATCCAATGTTCCTGTGAATAGAAAAGGCAGGAGAGTGCTCAGGCACTGTTTTCTCTCAGTTGGCAAGCTGCGCACACAATCGCAGTGTTGTACAGCTTGTTTCATCACCTTTGCGAAGTTGCCGCTCTCTCCGGCTCCCGGAGACGAAGAAGCTGCTTCTTCGCGCAAAGACGATTCTGCCGCTCACAGTGCTCTGCGGTGTGCGGCTTCTGCCGAAAGAAGCCCGGGAGCGGTGCTTAGCTCTGCAGAGCACCGTACCTTCGTCTTAACCTCTCTTCTCGTCCTCATCTTTGCAAAAAGCTTTTCCACTCTTTCTGGCAAGTAGAAACTGTGCCAGCACAGAAAACATCTCCCATCGTATTCTAGAGGCTGCACGGAGGTCTGCCGAGTGTTTTGCAAGAAGAGAAAGAAAGTTGTCCAAAACAGCTTGCAATCGAATGTTCATGTGAATAGAAAAGGCAGGAGAGTGCTCAGGTACTGTTTTCTCTCAGTTGGCAAGCTGCGCACACAATCGCAGTGTTGTACAGCTTGTTTCATCACCTTTGCGAAGTTGCCGCTCTCTCCGGCTCCCGGAGACGAAGAAGCTGCTTCTTCGCGCAAAGACGATTCTGCCGCTCACAGTGCTCTGCGGTGTGCGCCTTCTGCCGAAAGAGGTCCGGGAGCGGTGCTTAGCTCTGCAGAGCACCGTACCTTCGTCTTTAGCCTCTCTTCTCGTCCACATCTTTGCAAAAAGCTTTTCCACACTCTCTGGCAAGGAGAAACCGTGCCAGCACAGAAAACATCTCCCATCGTGTTCTAGAGGCTGCACGGAGGTCTGCCGAGTGTTTTGCAAGAAGAGAAAGTTGTCCAAAACAGCTTCCAATCGAATGTTCATGTGAATAGAAAAGGCAGGAGAGTGCTCAGGTACTGTTTTCTCTCAGTTGGCAAGCTGCGCACACAATCGCAGTGTTGTACAGCTTGTTTCATCACCTTTGCGAAGTTGCCGCTCTCTCCGGCTCCCGGAGACGAAGAAGCTGCTTCTTCGCGCAAAGACGATTCTGCCGCTCACAGTGCTCTGCGGTGCGCGGCTTCTGCCGAAAGAAGCCCGGGAGCGGTGCTTAGCTCTGCAGAGCACCGTACCTTCGTCTTAACCTCTCTTCTCGTCCTCATCTTTGCAAAAATCTTTTCCACTCTGTCTGGCAAGGAGAAACTGTGCCAGCACAGAAAACATCTCCCATCATGTTCTAGAGGCTGCACGGAGGTCTGCCGAGTGTTTTGCAAGAAGAGAAAGAAAGTTGTCCAAAACAGCTTGCAATCGAATGTTCATGTGAATAGAAAAGGCAGGAGAGTGCTCAGGTACTGTTTTCTCTCAGTTTTCAAGCTGCGAACACAATCGCAGTGTTGTACAGCTTGTTTCATCACCTTTGCGAAGTTGCCGCTCTCTCCGGCTCCCGGAGACGAAGAAGCTGCTTCTTCGTGCAAAGACTATTCTGCCGCTCACAGTGCTCTGCATTGTGTGTCTTCAGTCGAAAGAGGCCCGGAAGCGGTGCTTAGCTCTGCAGAGCACCGTACCTTCGTCTTTAGCCTCTCTTCTCGTCTACATCTTAGCAAAAAGCTTTTCCACTGTGTCTGGCAAGGAGAAACTGTGCCAGCACAGAAAACATATCCTATCGTGTTCTAGAAGCTGAACGGATGTCTGCCGAGTGTTTTGCAAGAAGAGAAAGAAAGTTGTCAAAAACAGCTTCCAATCGAATGTTCATGTGAATAGAAAAGGCAGGAGAGTGCTCAGGTACTGTTTTCTCTCAGTTGGCAAGCTGCGCACACAATCGCAGTGTTGTACAGCTTGTTTCATCACCTTTGCGAAGTTGCCGCTCTCTCCGGCTCCCGGAGACGAAGAAGCTGCTTCTTCGCGCAAAGACGATTCTGCCGCTCACAGTGCTCTGCGGTGTGCGGCTTCTGCCGAAAGAGGTCCGGGAGCGGTGCTTAGCTCTGCAGAGCACCGTACCTTCGTCTTTAGACTCTCTTCTCGTCTACATCTTAGCAAAAAGCTTTTCCACTCTGTCTGGCAAGGAGAAACTCTGCCAGCACAGAAAACATCTCCCATCTTGTTCTAGAGGCTGCACGGAGGTCTGCCGAGTGTTTTGCAAGAAGAGAAAGAAAGTTGTCCAAAACAGCTTGCAATCAAATATTCGTGTGAATAGAAAAGGCAGGAGAGTGCTCAGGTACTGTTTTCTCTCAGTTGGCAAGCTGAGCACACAATCGCAGTGTTGTACAGCTTGTTTCATCACCTTTGCGAAGTTGCCGCTCTCTCCGGCTCCTGAGGCCAAGAAGCGGCTTCTTCGCGCAAAGACGATTCTGCCGCTCACAGTGCTCTGCGGTGTGTGTCTTCTGCCGAAAGAGGTCCGGGAGCGGTGCTTAGCTCTGCAGAGCACCGTACCTTCGTCTGTAGCCTCTCTTCTCGTCTACATCTTAGCAAAAAGCTTTTCCACTCTGTCTGGCAAGGAGAAACTGTGCCAGCACAGAAAACATCTCCCATCGTGTTCTAGAGGCTGCACGGAGGTCTGCCGAGTGTTTTGCAAGAAGAGAAAGAAAGTTGTCCAAAACAGCTTGCAATCCAATGTTCATGTGATTAGAAAAGGCAGGAGAGTGGTCAGGGACTGTTTTCTCTCAGTTGGCAAGCTGCGCACACAATCGCAGTGTTGTACAGCTTGTTTCATCACCTTTGCGAAGTTGCCGCTCTCTCCGGCTCCCGGAGACGAAGAAGCTGCTTCTTCGTGCAAAGACGATTCTGCCGCTCACAGTGCTCTGCATTGTGTGTCTTCAGTCGAAAGAGGCCCGGAAGCGGTGCTTAGCTCTGCAGAGCACGGTACCTTCGTCTTTAGCCTCTCTTCTCGTCTACATCTTAGCAAAAAGCTTTTCCACTCTGTCTGGCAAGGAGAAACTGTGCCAGCACAGAAAACATCTCCCATCGTGTTCTAGAGGCTGCACGGAGGTCTGCCGAGTGTTTTGCAAGAAGAGAAAGAAAGTTGTCCAAAACAGCTTGCAATCCAATGTTCATGTGAATAGAAAAGGCAGGAGAGTGCTCAGGTACTGTTTTCTCTCAGTTGGCAAGCTGCGCACACAATCGCAGTGTTGTACAGCTTGTTTCATCACCTTTGCGAAGCTGCCGCTCTCTCCGGCTCCCGGAGACGAAGAAGGTGCCTCTTCGCGCAAAGACCATTATGCCGCTCACAGTGCTCTGCAGTGTGTGTCTTCAGTCGATTGAGGCCCGGAAGCGGTGCTTAGCTCTGCAGAGCACCATACCTTCGTCTTTAGCCTCTCTTCTCGTCTACATCTTAGCAAAAAGCTTTTCCACTCTGTCTGGCAAGGAGAAACTGTGCCAGCACAGAAAACATCTCCCATCGTGTTCTAGAGGCTGCACGGAGGTCTGCCGAGTGTTTTGCAAGAAGAGAAATAAAGTTGTCCAAAACAGCTTGCAATCCAATGTTCCTGTGAATAGAAAAGGCAGGAGAGTGCTCAGGCACTGTTTTCTCTCAGTTGGCAAGCTGCGCACACAATCGCAGTGTTGTACAGCTTGTTTCATCACCTTTGCGAAGTTGCCGCTCTCTCCGGCTCCCGGAGACGAAGAAGCTGCTTCTTCGCGCAAAGACGATTCTGCCGCTCACAGTGCTCTGCGGTGTGCGGCTTCTGCCGAAAGAAGCCCGGGAGCGGTGCTTAGCTCTGCAGAGCACCGTACCTTCGTCTTAACCTCTCTTCTCGTCCTCATCTTTGCAAAAAGCTTTTCCACTCTTTCTGGCAAGTAGAAACTGTGCCAGCACAGAAAACATCTCCCATCGTATTCTAGAGGCTGCACGGAGGTCTGCCGAGTGTTTTGCAAGAAGAGAAAGAAAGTTGTCCAAAACAGCTTGCAATCGAATGTTCATGTGAATAGAAAAGGCAGGAGAGTGCTCAGGTACTGTTTTCTCTCAGTTGGCAAGCTGCGCACACAATCGCAGTGTTGTACAGCTTGTTTCATCACCTTTGCGAAGTTGCCGCTCTCTCCGGCTCCCGGAGACGAAGAAGCTGCTTCTTCGCGCAAAGACGATTCTGCCGCTCACAGTGCTCTGCGGTGTGCGCCTTCTGCCGAAAGAGGTCCGGGAGCGGTGCTTAGCTCTGCAGAGCACCGTACCTTCGTCTTTAGCCTCTCTTCTCGTCCACATCTTTGCAAAAAGCTTTTCCACACTCTCTGGCAAGGAGAAACCGTGCCAGCACAGAAAACATCTCCCATCGTGTTCTAGAGGCTGCACGGAGGTCTGCCGAGTGTTTTGCAAGAAGAGAAAGTTGTCCAAAACAGCTTCCAATCGAATGTTCATGTGAATAGAAAAGGCAGGAGAGTGCTCAGGTACTGTTTTCTCTCAGTTGGCAAGCTGCGCACACAATCGCAGTGTTGTACAGCTTGTTTCATCACCTTTGCGAAGTTGCCGCTCTCTCCGGCTCCCGGAGACGAAGAAGCTGCTTCTTCGCGCAAAGACGATTCTGCCGCTCACAGTGCTCTGCGGTGCGCGGCTTCTGCCGAAAGAAGCCCGGGAGCGGTGCTTAGCTCTGCAGAGCACCGTACCTTCGTCTTAACCTCTCTTCTCGTCCTCATCTTTGCAAAAATCTTTTCCACTCTGTCTGGCAAGGAGAAACTGTGCCAGCACAGAAAACATCTCCCATCATGTTCTAGAGGCTGCACGGAGGTCTGCCGAGTGTTTTGCAAGAAGAGAAAGAAAGTTGTCCAAAACAGCTTGCAATCGAATGTTCATGTGAATAGAAAAGGCAGGAGAGTGCTCAGGTACTGTTTTCTCTCAGTTTTCAAGCTGCGAACACAATCGCAGTGTTGTACAGCTTGTTTCATCACCTTTGCGAAGTTGCCGCTCTCTCCGGCTCCCGGAGACGAAGAAGCTGCTTCTTCGTGCAAAGACTATTCTGCCGCTCACAGTGCTCTGCATTGTGTGTCTTCAGTCGAAAGAGGCCCGGAAGCGGTGCTTAGCTCTGCAGAGCACCGTACCTTCGTCTTTAGCCTCTCTTCTCGTCTACATCTTAGCAAAAAGCTTTTCCACTGTGTCTGGCAAGGAGAAACTGTGCCAGCACAGAAAACATATCCTATCGTGTTCTAGAAGCTGAACGGATGTCTGCCGAGTGTTTTGCAAGAAGAGAAAGAAAGTTGTCAAAAACAGCTTCCAATCGAATGTTCATGTGAATAGAAAAGGCAGGAGAGTGCTCAGGTACTGTTTTCTCTCAGTTGGCAAGCTGCGCACACAATCGCAGTGTTGTACAGCTTGTTTCATCACCTTTGCGAAGTTGCCGCTCTCTCCGGCTCCCGGAGACGAAGAAGCTGCTTCTTCGCGCAAAGACGATTCTGCCGCTCACAGTGCTCTGCGGTGTGCGGCTTCTGCCGAAAGAGGTCCGGGAGCGGTGCTTAGCTCTGCAGAGCACCGTACCTTCGTCTTTAGACTCTCTTCTCGTCTACATCTTAGCAAAAAGCTTTTCCACTCTGTCTGGCAAGGAGAAACTCTGCCAGCACAGAAAACATCTCCCATCTTGTTCTAGAGGCTGCACGGAGGTCTGCCGAGTGTTTTGCAAGAAGAGAAAGAAAGTTGTCCAAAACAGCTTGCAATCAAATATTCGTGTGAATAGAAAAGGCAGGAGAGTGCTCAGGTACTGTTTTCTCTCAGTTGGCAAGCTGAGCACACAATCGCAGTGTTGTACAGCTTGTTTCATCACCTTTGCGAAGTTGCCGCTCTCTCCGGCTCCTGAGGCCAAGAAGCGGCTTCTTCGCGCAAAGACGATTCTGCCGCTCACAGTGCTCTGCGGTGTGTGTCTTCTGCCGAAAGAGGTCCGGGAGCGGTGCTTAGCTCTGCAGAGCACCGTACCTTCGTCTGTAGCCTCTCTTCTCGTCTACATCTTAGCAAAAAGCTTTTCCACTCTGTCTGGCAAGGAGAAACTGTGCCAGCGCAGAAAACATCTCCCATCGTGTTCTAGAGGCTGCACGGAGGTCTGCCGAGTGTTTTGCAAGAAGAGAAAGAAAGTTGTCCAAAACAGCTTGCAATCCAATGTTCATGTGATTAGAAAAGGCAGGAGAGTGGTCAGGGACTGTTTTCTCTCAGTTGGCAAGCTGCGCACACAATCGCAGTGTTGTACAGCTTGTTTCATCACCTTTGCGAAGTTGCCGCTCTCTCCGGCTCCCGGAGACGAAGAAGCTGCTTCTTCGTGCAAAGACGATTCTGCCGCTCACAGTGCTCTGCATTGTGTGTCTTCAGTCGAAAGAGGCCCGGAAGCGGTGCTTAGCTCTGCAGAGCACGGTACCTTCGTCTTTAGCCTCTCTTCTCGTCTACATCTTAGCAAAAAGCTTTTCCACTCTGTCTGGCAAGGAGAAACTGTGCCAGCACAGAAAACATCTCCCATCGTGTTCTAGAGGCTGCACGGAGGTCTGCCGAGTGTTTTGCAAGAAGAGAAAGAAAGTTGTCCAAAACAGCTTGCAATCCAATGTTCATGTGAATAGAAAAGGCAGGAGAGTGCTCAGGTACTGTTTTCTCTCAGTTGGCAAGCTGCGCACACAATCGCAGTGTTGTACAGCTTGTTTCATCACCTTTGCGAAGCTGCCGCTCTCTCCGGCTCCCGGAGACGAAGAAGGTGCCTCTTCGCGCAAAGACCATTATGCCGCTCACAGTGCTCTGCAGTGTGTGTCTTCAGTCGATTGAGGCCCGGAAGCGGTGCTTAGCTCTGCAGAGCACCATACCTTCGTCTTTAGCCTCTCTTCTCGTCTACATCTTAGCAAAAAGCTTTTCCACTCTGTCTGGCAAGGAGAAACTGTGCCAGCACAGAAAACATCTCCCATCGTGTTCTAGAGGCTGCACGGAGGTCTGCCGAGTGTTTTGCAAGAAGAGAAATAAAGTTGTCCAAAACAGCTTGCAATCCAATGTTCCTGTGAATAGAAAAGGCAGGAGAGTGCTCAGGCACTGTTTTCTCTCAGTTGGCAAGCTGCGCACACAATCGCAGTGTTGTACAGCTTGTTTCATCACCTTTGCGAAGTTGCCGCTCTCTCCGGCTCCCGGAGACGAAGAAGCTGCTTCTTCGCGCAAAGACGATTCTGCCGCTCACAGTGCTCTGCGGTGTGCGGCTTCTGCCGAAAGAAGCCCGGGAGCGGTGCTTAGCTCTGCAGAGCACCGTACCTTCGTCTTAACCTCTCTTCTCGTCCTCATCTTTGCAAAAAGCTTTTCCACTCTTTCTGGCAAGTAGAAACTGTGCCAGCACAGAAAACATCTCCCATCGTATTCTAGAGGCTGCACGGAGGTCTGCCGAGTGTTTTGCAAGAAGAGAAAGAAAGTTGTCCAAAACAGCTTGCAATCCAATGTTCATGTGAATAGAAAAGGCAGGAGAGTGCTCAGGTACTGTTTTCTCTCAGTTTTCAAGCTGCGAACACAATCGCAGTGTTGTACAGCTTGTTTCATCACCTTTGCGAAGTTGCCGCTCTCTCCGGCTCCCGGAGACGAAGAAGCTGCTTCTTCGTGCAAAGACTATTCTGCCGCTCACAGTGCTCTGCATTGTGTGTCTTCAGTCGAAAGAGGCCCGGAAGCGGTGCTTAGCTCTGCAGAGCACCGTACCTTCGTCTTTAGCCTCTCTTCTCGTCTACATCTTAGCAAAAAGCTTTTCCACTGTGTCTGGCAAGGAGAAACTGTGCCAGCACAGAAAACATATCCTATCGTGTTCTAGAAGCTGAACGGATGTCTGCCGAGTGTTTTGCAAGAAGAGAAAGAAAGTTGTCAAAAACAGCTTCCAATCGAATGTTCATGTGAATAGAAAAGGCAGGAGAGTGCTCAGGTACTGTTTTCTCTCAGTTGGCAAGCTGCGCACACAATCGCAGTGTTGTACAGCTTGTTTCATCACCTTTGCGAAGTTGCCGCTCTCTCCGGCTCCCGGAGACGAAGAAGCTGCTTCTTCGCGCAAAGACGATTCTGCCGCTCACAGTGCTCTGCGGTGTGCGGCTTCTGCCGAAAGAGGTCCGGGAGCGGTGCTTAGCTCTGCAGAGCACCGTACCTTCGTCTTTAGCCTCTCTTCTCGTCTACATCTTAGCAAAAAGCTTTTCCACTCTGTCTGGCAAGGAGAAACTCTGCCAGCACAGAAAACATCTCCCATCTTGTTCTAGAGGCTGCACGGAGGTCTGCCGAGTGTTTTGCAAGAAGAGAAAGAAAGTTGTCCAAAACAGCTTGCAATCAAATATTCGTGTGAATAGAAAAGGCAGGAGAGTGCTCAGGTACTGTTTTCTCTCAGTTGGCAAGCTGAGCACACAATCGCAGTGTTGTACAGCTTGTTTCATCACCTTTGCGAAGTTGCCGCTCTCTCCGGCTCCTGAGGCCAAGAAGCGGCTTCTTCGCGCAAAGACGATTCTGCCGCTCACAGTGCTCTGCGGTGTGTGTCTTCTGCCGAAAGAGGTCCGGGAGCGGTGCTTAGCTCTGCAGAGCACCGTACCTTCGTCTGTAGCCTCTCTTCTCGTCTACATCTTAGCAAAAAGCTTTTCCACTCTGTCTGGCAAGGAGAAACTGTGCCAGCACAGAAAACATCTCCCATCGTGTTCTAGAGGCTGCACGGAGGTCTGCCGAGTGTTTTGCAAGAAGAGAAAGAAAGTTGTCCAAAACAGCTTGCAATCCAATGTTCATGTGATTAGAAAAGGCAGGAGAGT
The DNA here is from genome assembly GCF_028551555.1 of Melozone crissalis. Classification (NCBI taxonomy): domain Eukaryota; kingdom Metazoa; phylum Chordata; class Aves; order Passeriformes; family Passerellidae; genus Melozone; species Melozone crissalis. The sequence continues at coordinate 218,724 of NW_026535814.1, forward strand.
GGTCAGGGACTGTTTTCTCTCAGTTGGCAAGCTGCGCACACAATCGCAGTGTTGTACAGCTTGTTTCATCACCTTTGCGAAGTTGCCGCTCTCTCCGGCTCCCGGAGACGAAGAAGCTGCTTCTTCGTGCAAAGACGATTCTGCCGCTCACAGTGCTCTGCATTGTGTGTCTTCAGTCGAAAGAGGCCCGGAAGCGGTGCTTAGCTCTGCAGAGCACGGTACCTTCGTCTTTAGCCTCTCTTCTCGTCTACATCTTAGCAAAAAGCTTTTCCACTCTGTCTGGCAAGGAGAAACTGTGCCAGCACAGAAAACATCTCCCATCGTGTTCTAGAGGCTGCACGGAGGTCTGCCGAGTGTTTTGCAAGAAGAGAAAGAAAGTTCTCCAAAACAGCTTGCAATCCAATGTTCATGTGAATAGAAAAGGCAGGAGAGTGCTCAGGTACTGTTTTCTCTCAGTTGGCAAGCTGCGCACACAATCGCAGTGTTGTACAGCTTGTTTCATCACCTTTGCGAAGCTGCCGCTCTCTCCGGCTCCCGGAGACGAAGAAGGTGCCTCTTCGCGCAAAGACCATTATGCCGCTCACAGTGCTCTGCAGTGTGTGTCTTCAGTCGATTGAGGCCCGGAAGCGGTGCTTAGCTCTGCAGAGCACCATACCTTCGTCTTTAGCCTCTCTTCTCGTCTACATCTTAGCAAAAAGCTTTTCCACTCTGTCTGGCAAGGAGAAACTGTGCCAGCACAGAAAACATCTCCCATCGTGTTCTAGAGGCTGCACGGAGGTCTGCCGAGTGTTTTGCAAGAAGAGAAATAAAGTTGTCCAAAACAGCTTGCAATCCAATGTTCCTGTGAATAGAAAAGGCAGGAGAGTGCTCAGGCACTGTTTTCTCTCAGTTGGCAAGCTGCGCACACAATCGCAGTGTTGTACAGCTTGTTTCATCACCTTTGCGAAGTTGCCGCTCTCTCCGGCTCCCGGAGACGAAGAAGCTGCTTCTTCGCGCAAAGACGATTCTGCCGCTCACAGTGCTCTGCGGTGTGCGGCTTCTGCCGAAAGAAGCCCGGGAGCGGTGCTTAGCTCTGCAGAGCACCGTACCTTCGTCTTAACCTCTCTTCTCGTCCTCATCTTTGCAAAAAGCTTTTCCACTCTTTCTGGCAAGTAGAAACTGTGCCAGCACAGAAAACATCTCCCATCGTATTCTAGAGGCTGCACGGAGGTCTGCCGAGTGTTTTGCAAGAAGAGAAAGAAAGTTGTCCAAAACAGCTTGCAATCGAATATTCATGTGAATAGAAAAGGCAGGAGAGTGCTCAGGTACTGTTTTCTCTCAGTTTTCAAGCTGCGAACACAATCGCAGTGTTGTACAGCTTGTTTCATCACCTTTGCGAAGTTGCCGCTCTCTCCGGCTCGCGGAGACGAAGAAGCTGCTTCTTCGTGCAATGATTATTCTGCCGCTCACAGTGCTCTGCATTGTGTGTCTTCAGTCGAAAGAGGCCCGAAAGCGGTGCTTAGCTCTGCAGAGCACCGTACCTTCGTCTTTAGCCTCTCTTCTCGTCTACATCTTAGCAAAAAGCTTTTCCACTCTGTCTGGCAAGGAGAAACTCTGCCAGCACAGAAAACATATCCTATCGTGTTCTAGAAGCTGAACGGATGTCTGCCGAGTGTTTTGCAAGAAGAGAAAGAAAGTTGTCCAAAACAGCTTGCAATCCAATGTTCATGTGAATAGAAAAGGCAGGAGAGTGGTCAGGTACTGTTTTCTCTCAGTTGGCATGCTGCGCACACAATCGCAGTGTTGTACAGCTTGTTTCATCACCTTTGCGAAGTTGCCGCTCTCTCCGGCTCCCGGAGACGAAGAAGCTGCTTCTTCGCGCAAAGACGATTCTGCCGCTCACAGTGCTCTGCGGTGTGCGGCTTCTGCCGAAAGAGGTCCGGGAGCGGTGCTTAGCTCTGCAGAGCACCGTACCTTCGTCTTTAGCCTCTCTTCTCGTCTACATCTTAGCAAAAAGCTTTTCCACTCTGTCTGGCAAGGAGAAACTCTGCCAGCACAGAAAACATCTCCCATCGTGTTCTAGAGGCTGCACGGAGGTCTGCCGAGTGTTTTGCAAGAAGAGAAAGAAAGTTGTCCAAAACAGCTTGCAATCAAATATTCGTGTGAATAGAAAAGGCAGGAGAGTGCTCAGGTACTGTTTTCTCTCAGTTGGCAAGCTGCGCACACAATCGCAGTGTTGTACAGCTTGTTTCATCTCCTTTGCGAAGTTGCCGCTCTCTCCGGCTCCTGAGGCCAAGAAGCGGTTTCTTCGCGCAAAGACGATTCTGCCGCTCACAGTGCTCTGCGTTGTGCGGCTTCTGCCGAAAGAGGTCCGGGAGCGGTGCTTAGCTCTGCAGAGCACCGTACCTTCGTCTTTACCCTCTCTTCTCGTCTACATCTTAGCAAAAAGCTTTTCCACTCTGTCTGGCAAGGAGAAACTGTGCCAGCACAGAAAACATCTCCCATCGTGTTCTAGAGGCTGCACGGAGGTCTGTTGAGTGTTTTGCAAGAAGAGAAAGAAAGTTGTCCAAAACAGCTTGCAATCGAATGTTCATGTGAAGAGAAAAGGCAGGAGAGTGCTCAGGTACTGTTTTCTCTCAGTTGGCAAGCTGCGCACACAATCGCAGTTTTGTACAGCTTGTTTCATCACCTTTGCGAAGTTGCCGCTCTCTCCGGCTCCCGGAGACGAAGCAGCTGCTTCTTCGCGCAAAGACGATTCTGCCGCTCACAGTGCTCTGCGGTGTGCGGCTTCTGCCGAAAGAGGTCCGGGAGCGGTGCTTAGCTCTGCAGAGCACCGTACCTTCGTCTTTAGCCTCTCTTCTCCTCTACACCTTAGCAAAAAGCTTTTCCACTCTGTCTGGCAAGGAGAAACTCTGCCAGCACAGAAAACATCTCCCATCGTGTTCTAGAAGCTGCACGGAGGTCTGCCGAGTGTTTTGCAAGAAGAGAAAAAATGTTGTCCAAAACAGCCTGCAATCGAATGTTCATGTGAATAGAAAAGGCAGGAGAGTGGTCAGGTACTCTTTTCTCTCAGTTTTCAAGCTGCGTACTCAATCGAAGTGTTGTACAGCTTGTTTCACCACCTTTGCGAAGCTGCCGCTCTCTCCGACTCCCGGAGACGAAGAAGCTGCTTCTTCGCGCAAAGACGATTCTGCCGCTCACAGTGCTCTGCGGTGTGCGCCTTCTGCCGAAAGAGGTCCGGGAGCGGTGCTTAGCTCTGCAGAGCACCGTACCTTCGTCTTTAGCCTCTCTTCTCGTCCACATCTTAGCAAAAAGCTTTTCCACACTCTCTGGCAAGGAGAAACCGTGCCAGCACAGAAAACATCTCCCATCGTGTTCTAGAGGCTGCACGGAGGTCTGCCGAGTGTTTTGCAAGAAGAGAAAGTAGTCCAAAACAGCTTCCAATCGAATGTTTATGTGAATTGGAAAGGCAGGAGAGTGCTCAGGTACTGTTTTCTCTCAGTTGGCAAGCTGCGCACACAATCGCAGTGTTGTACAGCTTGTTTCATCACCTTTGCGAAGTTGCCGCTCTCTCCGGCTCCCGGAGACGAAGAAGCTGCTTCTTGGCGCAAAGACGATTCTGCCGCTCACAGTGCTCTGCGGTGTGCGGCTTCTGCCGAAAGAGGTCCGGGAGCGGTGCTTAGCTCTGCAGAGCACCGTACCTTCGTCTTTAGCCTCTCTTCTCGTCTACATCTTAGCAAAAAGCTTTTCCACTCTGTCTGGCAAGGAGAAACTCTGCCAGCACACAAAATATCTCCCATCGTGTTCTAGAAGCTGCACGGAGGTCTGCCGAGTGTTTTGCAAGAAGAGAAAGCAAGTTGTCCAAAACAGCTTGCAATCGAATGTTCATGTGAATAGAAAAGGCAGGAGAGTGGTCAGGTACTGTTTTCTCTCAGTTTTCAAGCTGCGCACACAATCGCAGTGTTGTACAGCTTGTTTCATCACCTTTGCGAAGCTGCCGCTCTCTCCGGCTCCCGGAGACGAAGAAGCATCTTCTTCGCGCAAAGACGATTCTGCCGCTCACAGTGCTCTGCGGTGTGCGCCTTCTGCCGAAAGAGGCCCGGGAGCGGTGCTTAGCTCTGCAGAGCACCGTACCTTCGTCTTTAGCCTCTCTTCTCGTCTACATCTTAGCAAAAAGCTTTTCCACTCTGTCTGGCAAGGAGAAACTCTGCCAGCACAGAAAACATCTCCCATCGTGTTCTAGAAACTGCACGGAGGTCTGCCGGGTGTTTTGCAAGAAGATAAAGAAAGTTGTCCAAAACAGCTTGCAATCGAATGTTCATGTGAATAGAAAAGGCAGGAGAGTGCTCAGATATTTTTTTCTCTCAGTTGGCAAGCTGCGCACACAATCGCAGTGTTGTCCAGCTTGTTTCATCACCTTTGCGAAGCTGCCGCTCTCTCCGGCTCCCGGAGACGAAGCAGCTGCTTCTTCGCGCAAAGACGATTCTGCCGCTCACAGTGCTCTGCGGTGTGCGCCTTCTGCCGAAAGAGGTCCGGGAGCGGTGCTTAGCTCTGCAGAGCACCGTACCTTCGTCTTTAGCCTCTCTTCTCGTCTACATCTTAGCAAAAAGCTTTACCACTCTGTCTGGCAAGGAGAAACTCTGCCAGCACAGAAAACATCTCCCATCGTGTTCTAGAGGCTGCACGGAGGTCTGCCGAGTGTTTTGCAAGAAGAGAAAGAAAGTTGTCCAAAACAGCTTGCAATCCAATGTTCATGTGAATAGAAAAGGCAGGAGAGTGCTCAGGTACTGTTTTCTCTCAGTTGGCAAGCTGCGCACACAATCGCAGTGTTGTACAGCTTGTTTCATCACCTTTGCGAAGCTGCCGCTCTCTCCGGCTCCCGGAGACGAAGAAGCTGCTTCTTCGCGCAAAGACGATTCTGCCGCTCACAGTGCTCTGCGGTGTGCGCCTTCTGCCGAAAGATGTCCGGGAGCGGTGCTTAGCTCTGCAGAGCACCGTACCTTCGTCTTTAGCTTCTCTTCTCGTCTACATCTTAGCAAAATGCTTTTCCACTCTGTCTGGAAAGGAGAAACCGTGCCAGCACAGAAAACATCTCCCATCGTGTTCTAGAGGCTGCACGGAGGTCTGCCGAGTGTTTTGCAAGAAGAGAAAGAAAGTTGTCCAAAACAGCTTGCAATCGAATGTTCATGTGAATAGAAAAGGCAGGAGAGTGGTCAGGTACTGTTTTCTCTCAGTTTTCAAGCTGCGCACACAATCGCAGTGGTGTACAGCTTGTTTCATCACCTTTGCGAAGTTGCCGCTCTCTCCGGCTCCCGGAGACGAAGAAGCTGCTTCTTCGCGCAAAGACGATTCTGCCGCTCACAGTGCTCTGCGGTGCGCGGCTTCTGCCGAAAGAGGTCCGGGAGCGGTGCTTAGCTCTGCAGAGCACAGTACCTTCGTCTTTAGCCTCTCTTCTCGTCTACATCTTAGCAAAAAGCTTTTCCACTCTGTCTGGCAAGGAGAAACTCTGCCAGCACAGAAAATATCTCCCATCGTGTTCTAGAGGCTGCACGGAGGTCTGCCGAGTGTTTTGCAAGAAGAGAAAGAAAGTTGTCCAAAACAGCTTGCAATCCAATGTTCATGTGAATAGAAAAGGCAGGAGAGTGGTCAGGTACTGTTTTCTCTCAGTTGGCAAGCTGCGCACACAATCGCAGTGTTGTACAGCTTGTTTCATCACCTTTGCGAAGTTGCCGCTCTCTCCGGCTCTCGGAGACGAAGAAGTTGCTTCTTCGCGCAAAGACGATTCTGCCGCTCACAGTGCTCTGCGGTGTGCGCCTTCTGCCGAAAGAGGCCCGGGAGCGGTGCTTAGCTCTGCAGAACACCGTACCGTCGTCTTTAGCCTCTCTTCTCGTCTACATCTTAGCAAAAAGCTTTTCCACTCTGTCTGGCAAGGAGAAACTGTGCCAGCACAGAAAACATCTCCCATCGTGTTCTAGAGGCTGCACGGAGGTCTGCCGAGTGTTTTGCAAGAAAAGAAAGAAAGTTGTCCAAAACAGCTTGCAATCGAATGTTCATGTGGATAGAAAAGGCAGGAGAGTGGTAAAGTAAGGTTTTCTCTCAGTTGGCAAGCTACGCACACAATCGCAGTGTTGTACAGCTTGTTTCATCACCTTTGCGAAGCTGCCGCTCTCTCCGGCTCCCGGAGACGAAGAAGCTGCTTCTTCGCGCAAAGACGATTCTGCCGCTCACAGTGCTCTGCGGTGTGCGCCTTCTGCCGAAAGAGGTCCGGGAGCGGTGCTTAGCTCTGCAGAGCACCGTACCTTCGTCTTTAGCCTCTCTTCTCGTCTACATCTTAGCAAAAAGCTTTTTCCACTCTGTCTGGCAAGGAGAAACCGTGCCAGCACAGAAAACATCTCCCATCGTGTTCTAGAAGCTGCACGAAGGTCTGCCGAGTGTTTTGCAAGAAGTGAAAGAAAGTTGTCCAAAACAGCTTGCAATCCAATGTTCATGGGATTAGAAAAAGCAGGAGAGTGGTCAGGTAAGGTTTTCTCTCAGTTGGCAAGCTGCGCACACAATCGCAGTGTTGTACAGCTTGTTTCATCACCTTTGCGAAGTTGCCGCTCTCTCCGGCTCCCGGAGACGAAGAAGCGGCTTCTTCGCGCAAAGACGATTCTGCCGCTCACAGTGCTCTGCGGTGTGCGCCTTCTGTCGAAAGAGGTCCGGGAGCTGTGCTTAGCTCTGCAGAGCACCGTACCTTCGTCTTTAGCCTCTCTTCTCGTCTACATCTTAGCAAAAAGCTTTTCCACTCTGTCTGGCAAGGAGAAACACTGCCCGCACAAAAAACATCTCCCATCGTGTTCTAGAGGCTGCACGGAGGTCTGCCGAGTGTTTTGCAAGAAGAGAAAGAAAATTGTCCAAAACAGCTTGCAATCCAATGTTCATGTGAATATAAAAAGCAGGAGAGTGCTCAGGTACTGTTTTCTCTCAGTTGGCAAGCTGCGCACACAATCGCAGTGTTGTACAGCTTGTTTCATCACCTGTAAGAAGCTGCCGCTCTCTCCGGCTCCCGGAGACGAAGAAGCTGCTTCTTCGCGCAAAGACGATTCTGCCGCTCACAGTGCTCTGCGGTGTGCGGCTTCTGCCGAAAGAGGCCCGGGAGCGGTGCTTAGCTCTGCAGAGCACCGTACCTTCGTCTTTAGCCTCTCTTCTCGTCTACATCTTAGCAAAAAGCTTTTCCACTCTGTCTGGCAAGGAGAAACTGTGCCAGTACACAAAACATCTCCAATCATGTTCTAAAAGCTGCACGGAGGTCTGCCGAGTGTTTTGCAAGAAGAGAAAGAAAGTTGTCCAAAACAGCTTGCAATCCAATGTTCATGAGAATTGAAAAGGCAGGAGAGTGCTCAGATACTGTTTTCTCTCAGTTGGCAAGCTGCGCACACAATCGCAGTGTTGTACTGCTTGTTTCATCACCTTTGCGAAGCTGCCGCTCTCTCCGGCTCCCGGAGACGAAGCAGCTTCTTCTTCGCGCAAAGACGATTCTGCCGCTCACAGTGCTCTGCGGTGTGCGCCTTCTGCCGAAAGAGGTCCGGGAGCGGTGCTTAGCTCTGAAGAGCACCGTACCTTCGTCTTTAGCCTCTCTTCTCGTCTACATCTTAGCAAAAAGCTTTTCCACTCTGTCTGGCAAGGAGAAACTCTGCCAGCACAGAAAACATCTCCCATCGTGTTCTAGAGGCTGCACGGAGGTCTGCCGAGTGTTTTGCAAGAAGAGAAAGAAAGTTGTCCAAAACAGCTTGCAATCCAATGTTCATGTGAATAGAAAAGGCAGGAGAGTGCTCAGGTACTGTTTTCTCTCAGTTGGCAAGCTGCGCACACAATCGCAATGTTGTACAGCTTGTATCATCACCTTTGCGAAGCTGCCGCTCTCTCCGGCTCCCGGAGACGAAGAAGCTGCTTCTTCGCGCAAAGACGATTCTGCCGCTCACAGTGCTCTGCTGTGTGCGCCTTCTGCCGAAAGAGGTCCGGGAGCGGTGCTTAGCTCTGCAGAGCACCGTACCTTCGTCTTTAGCTTCTCTTCTCGTCTACATCTTAGCAAAAAGCTTTTCCACTCTGTCTGGCAAGGAGAAACCGTGCCAGCACAGAAAACATCTCCCATCGTGTTCTAGAAGCTGCACGGAGGTCTGCCGAGTGTTTTGCAAGAAGAGAAAGAAAGTTGTACAAAACAGCATGCAATCCAATGTTCATGGGATTAGAAAAGGCAGGAGAGTGGTCAGGTAAGGTTTTCTCTCAGTTGGCAAGCTGCGCAAACAATCGCAGTGTTGTACAGCTTGTTTCATCACCTTTGCGAAGTTGCCGCTTTCACCGGCTCCCGGAGACGAAGAAGCTGCTTCTTCGCCCAAAGACGATTCTGCCGCTCACAGTGCTCTGCGGTGTGCGCCTTCTGCCGAAAGAGGTCCGGGAGCTGTGCTTAGCTCTGCAGAGCACCGTACCTTCGTCTTTAGCCTCTCTTCTCGTCTACATCTTAGCAAAAAGCTTTTCCACTCTGTCTGGCAAGGAGAAACTCTGCCCGGAAAAAAACATCTCCCATCGTGTTCTAGAGGCTGCACGGAGGTCTGCCGAGTGTTTTGCAAGAAGAGGAAAAAAATTGTCCAAAACAGCTTGCAATCAAATGTTCATGTGAATAGAAAATGCAGGAGAGTGCTGAGGTACTCTTTTCTCTCAGTTTTCAAGCTGCGCACACAATCGCAGTGTTGTACAGCTTGTTTCATCACCTTTGCGAAGTTGCCGCTCTCTCCGGCTCCCGGAGACGAAGAAGCTGCTTCCTCGCGCAAAGACGATTCTGCCGCTCACAGTGCTCTGCGGTGTGCGCCTTCTGCCGAAAGAGGTCCGGGAGCGGTGCTTAGCACTGCAGAGCACCGTACCTTCGTCTTTAGCCTCTCTTCTCGTCTACATCTTAGCAAAATGCTTTTCCACTCTGTCTGGCAAGGAGAAACTGTGCCAGCACAGAAAACATCTCCCATCATGTTCTAGAGGCTGCACGGAGGTCTGCCGAGTGTTTTGCAAGAAGAGAAAGAAAGTTGTCCAAAACAGCTTGCAATCGAATGTTCATGTGAATAGAAAAGGCAGGAGAGACGTCAGGTACTGTTTTCTCTCAGTTTTCAAGCTGCGCACACAATCGCAGTGTTGTACAGCTTGTTTCATCACCTTTGCGAAGTTGCCGCTCTCTCCGGCTCCCGGAGACGAAGCAGCTTCTTCTTCGCGCAAAGACGATTCTGCCGCTCACAGTGCTCTGCGGTGTGCGCCTTCTACCGAAAGAGGTCCGGGAGCGGTGCTTAGCTCTGCAGAGCACCGTACCTTCGTCTTTAGCCTCTCTTCTCGTCTACATCTTAGCAAAAAGCTTTTCCACTCTGTCTGGCAAGGAGAAACTGTGCCAGCACAGAAAACATCTCCCATCGTGTTCTACAGGCTGCACAGAGGTCTGCCGAGTGTTTTGCAAGAAGAGAAAGAAAGTTGTCCAAAACAGCTTGCAATCCAATGTTCATGTGAATAGAAAAAGCAGGAGAGTGGTCAGGTACTGTTTTCTCTCAGGTGGCAAGCTGCGCACACAATCGCAATGCTGTACAGCTTGTTTAATCACCTTTGCGAAGTTGCCGCTCTCTCCGGCTCCCGGAGACGAAGAAGCTGCTTCTTCGCGCAAAGACGATTCTGCCGCTCACACTGCTCTGCGGTGTGCGCCTTCGGCCGAAAGAGGTCCGGGAGCGGTTCTCAGCTCTGCAGAGCACCGTACCTTCGTCTTTAGCTTCTCTTCTCGTCTACATCTTAGCAAAAAGCTTTTTCCACTCTGTCTGGCAAGGAGAAACCGTGCCAGCACAGAAAACATCTCCCATCGTGTTCTAGAAGCTGCACGGAGGTCTGCCGAGTGTTTTGCAAGAAGAGAAAGAAAGTTGTCCAAAACAGCTTGCAATCCAATGTTCATGGGATTAGAAAAAGCAGGAGAGTCGTCAGGTAAGGTTTTCTCTCAGTTGGAAAGCTGCACAAACAATCGCAGTGTTGTACAGCTTGTTTCATCACCTTTGCGAAGTTGCCGCTCTCTCCGGCTCCCGGAGACGAAGAAGCTGCTTCTTCGCGCAAAGACGATTCTGCCGCTCACAGTGCTCTGCGGTGTGCGGCTTCTGCCGAAAGAAGTCCGGGAGCTGTGCTTAGCTCTGCAGATCACCGTACTTTCGTCTTTAGCCTCTCTTCTCGTCTACATCTTAGCAAAAAGCTTTTCCACTCTGTCTGGCAAGGAGAAACTGTGCCAGCACAAAAAACATCTCCCATCGTGTTCTAGAGGCTGCACGGAGGTCTGCCGAGTGTTTTGCAAGAAGAGAAAAAAAATTGTCAAAAACAGCTTGCAATCCAATGTTCATATAAATAGAAAACGCAGGAGAGTGGTCAGGTACTGTTTTCTCTCAGTTGGCAAGCTGCGCACACAATCGCAGTGTTGTACAGCTTGTTTCATCACCTTTGCGAAGTTGCCGCTCTCTTCGGCTCCCGGAGACGAAGAAGCAGCTTCTTCGCGCAAAGACGATTCTGCCGATCACAGTGCTCTGCAGTGTGTGTCTTCAGTCGAAAGAGGCCCGGAAGCGGTGCTTAGCTCTGCAGAGCACCGTACCTTCGTCTGTAGCCTCTCTTCTCGTCTACATCTTAGCAAAAAGCTTTTCCACTCTGTCTGGCAAGGAGAAACTGTGCCAGCACAGAAAACATCTCCCATCGTGTTCTAGAGGCTGCACGGAGGTCTGCCGAGTGTTTTGCAAGAAGAGAAAGAAAGTTGTCCAAAACAGCTTGCTATCGAATGTTCATGTGAATAGAAAAGGCAGGAGAGTTCTCAGGTACTGTTTTCTCTCAGTTTGCAAGCTGCGCACACAATCGCAGTGTTGTACAGCTTGTTTCATCACCTTTGCGAAGCTGCCGCTCTCTCCGGCTCCCGGAGACGAAGAAGCTGCTTCTTCGCGCAAAGACGATTCTGCCGCTCACACTGCTCTGCGGTGTGCGGCTTCTGCCGAAAGAGGTCCGGGAGCGGTGCTTAGCTCTGCAGAGCACCGTACCATCGTCTTTAGCCTCTCTTCTCGTCTAGATGTTAGCAAAAAGCTTTTCCACTCTGTCTGGCAAGGAGAAACTCTGCCAGCACAGAAAACATCTCTCATCGTGTTCTAGAAGCTGCACGGAGGTCTGCCGAGTGTTTTGCAAGAAGAGAAAGAAAGTTGTCCAAAGCAGCTTGCAATCCAAAGTTCATGTGAATAGAAAAGGCAGGAGAGTGGTCAGGTACTGTTTTCTCTCAGTTGGCAAGCTGCGCACACAATCGCAGTGTTGTACAGCTTGTTTCATCACCTTTGCGAAGTTGCCGCTCTCTCCGGCTCCCGGAGACGAAGAAGCTGCTTCTTCGCGCAAAGACCATTCTGCCGCTCACAGTGCTCTGCGGTGTGCGCCTTCTGCCGAAAGAGGTCCGGGAGCGGTGCTTAGCTCTGCAGAGCACCGTACCTTCGTCTTTAGCCTCTCTTCTCGTCTACATCTTAGCAAAAAGCTTTTCCACTCTGTCTGGCAAGGAGAAACTGTGCCAGCACAGAAAACATCTGCCATCGTGTTCTAGAGGCTGCACGGAGGTCTGCCGAGTGTTTTGCAAGAAGAGAAAGAAAGTTGTCCAAAACAGCTTGCAATCGAATGTTCATGTGAATAGAAAAGGCAGGAGAGTGGTCAGGTACTGTTTTCTCTCAGTTGGCAAGCTGCGCACACAATCGCAGTGTTGTACAGCTTGTTTCATCACCTTTGCGAAGTTGCCGCTCTCTCCGGCTCCCGGAGACGAAGAAGCTGCTTCTTCGCGCAAAGACCATTCTGCCGCTCACAGTGCTCTGCGGTGTGCGCCTTCTGCCGAAAGAGGTCCGGGAGCGGTGCTTAGCTCTGCAGAGCACCGTACCTTCGTCTTTAGCCTCTCTTCTCGTCTACATCTTAGCAAAAAGCTTTTCCACTCTGTCTGGAAAGGAGAAACTCTGCCAGCACAGAAAACATCTCCCATCGTGTTCTAGAGGCTGCACGGAGGTCTGCCGAGTGTTTTGCAAGAAGAGAAAGAAAGTTGTCCAAAACAGCTTGCAATCGAATGTTCATGTGAATAGAAAAGGCAGGAGAGTGCTCAGGTACTGTTTTCTCTCAGTTGGCAAGCTGCGCACACAATCGCAGTGTTGTACAGCTTGTTTCATCACCTTTGCGAAGCTGCCGCTCTCTCCGGCTCCCGGAGACGAAGAAGCTGCTTCTTCGCGCAAAGACGATTCTGCCGCTCACAGTGCTCTGCGGTGTGCGCCTTCTGCCGAAAGAGGTCCGGGAGCGGTGCTTAGCTCTGCAGAGCACCGTACCTTCGTCTGTAGCCTCTCTTCTCGTCTACATCTTAGCAAAAAGCTTTTCCACTCTGTCTGGCAAGGAGAAACTGTGCCAGCACAGAAAACATCTCCCATCGTGTTCTAGAGGCTGCACGGAGGTCTGCCGAGTGTTTTGCAAGAAGAGAAAGAAAGTTGTCCAAAACAGCTTGCAATCGAATGTTCATGTGAATAGAAAAGGCAGGAGAGTGGTCAGGTACTGTTTTCTCTCAGCTGGCAAGCTGCGCACACAATCGCAGTGTTGTACAACTTGTTTCATCACCTTTGCGAAGCTGCCGCTCTCTCCGGCTCCCGGAGACGAAGAAGCTGCTTCTTCGCGCAAAGACGATTCTGCTGCTCACAGTGCTCTGCGGTGTGCGCCTTCTGCCGAAAGAGGTCCGGGAGCGGTGCTTAGCTCTGCAGAGCACCGTACCTTCGTCTTTAGCCTCTCTTCTCGTCTACATCTTAGCAAAAAGCTTTTCCACTCTGTCTGGCAAGGAGAAACTGTGCCAGCACAGAAAACATCTCCCATCGTGTTCTAGAGGCTGCACGGAGGTCTGCCGAGTGTTTTGCAAAAAGAGAAAGGAAGTTGTCCAAAACTGCTTGCAATCGAATGTTCATATGAATAGAAAAGGCAGGAGAGTGGTCAGGTACTGTTTTCTCTCAGTTGGCAAGCTGCGCACACAATCGCAGTGTTGTACAGCTTGTTTCATCACCTTTGCGAAGTTGCCGCTCTCTTCAGCTCCCGGAGACGAAGAAGCTGCTTCTTCGCGCAAAGACGATTCTGCCGCTCACAGTGCTCTGCAGTGTGTGTCTTCAGTCGAAAGAGGCCCGGAAGCGGTGCTTAGCTCTGCAGAGCACGGTACCTTCGTCTTTAGCCTCTCTTCTCGTCTACATCTTAGTAAAAAGGTTTTCCACTCTGTCTGGCAAGGAGAAACTCTGCCAGCACAGAAAACATCTCTCATCGTGTTCTAGAAGCTGCACGGAGGTCTGCCGAGTGTTTTGCAAGAAGACAAAGAAAGTTGTCCAAAACAGCTTGCAATCCAATGTTCATGTGAATAGAAAAGGCAGGAGAGTGCTCAGGTACTGTTTTCTCTCAGTTTTCAAGCTGCGCACACAATCGCAGTGTTGTACAGCTTGTTTCATCACCTTTGCGAAGTTGCCGCTCTCTCCGGCTCCCGGAGACGAAGAAGCTGCTTCTTCGCGCAAAGACGATTCTGCCGCTCACAGTGCTCTGCGGTGTGCGCCTTCTGCTGAAAGACGCCCGGGAGCGGTGCTTAGCTCTGCAGAGCACCGTACCTTCGTCTTTAGCCTCTCTTCTCGTCTACATCTTAGCAAAAAGCTTTTCCACTCTGTCTGGCAAGGAGAAACTGTGCCAGCACAGAAAACATCTCCCATCGTGTTCTAGAGGCTGCACGGAGGTCTGCCGAGTGTTTTGCAAGAAGAGAAAGAAAGTTGTCCAAAACAGCTTGCAATCCAATGTTCATGTGAATAGAAAAGGCAGGAGAGTGCTCAGGTACTGTTTTCTCTCAGTTGGCAAGCTGCGCACACAATCGCAGTGTTGTACAGCTTGTTTCATCACCTTTGCGAAGCTGCCGCTCTCTCCGGCTCCCGGAGACGAAGAAGCTGCTTCTTCGCGCAAAGACGATTCTGCCGCTCACAGTGCTCTGCGGTGTGCGCCTTCTGCCATAAGAGGTCCGGGAGCGGTGCTTAGCTCTGCAGAGCACCGTACCTTCGTCTTTAGCCTCTCTTCTCGTCTACATCTTAGCAAAAAGCTTTTCCACTCTGTCTGGCAAGGACAAACTGTGCCAGCACAGAAAACATCTCCCATCGTGTTCTAGAAGCTGCACGGAGGTCTGCCGAGTGTTTTGCAAGAAGAGAAAGAAAGTTGTCCAAAACAGCTTGCAATCGAATGTTCATGTGAATAGAAAAGGCAGGAGAGTGCTCAGGTACTGTTTTCTCTCAGTTTTCAAGCTGCGCACACAATCGCAGTGTTGTACAGCTTGTTTCATCACCTTTGCGAAGCTGCCACTCTCTCCGGCTCCCGGAGACGAAGAAGCTGCTTCTTTGCGCAAAGACGATTCTGCTGCTCACAGTGCCCTGCAGTGTGTGTCTTCAGTCGAAAGAGGCCCGGAAGCGGTGCTTAGCTCTGCAGAGCACCGTACCTTCGTCTTTAGCCTCTCTTCTCGCCTACATCTTAGCAAAAAGCTTTACCAATCTGTCTGGCAAGGAGAAACTGTGCCAGCACAGAAAACATCTCCCATCGTGTTCTAGAGGCTGCACGGAGGTCTGCCGAGTGTTTTGCAAGAAGAGAAAGAAAGTTGTCCAAAACAGCTTGCAATCGAATATTCATGTGAATAGAAAAGGCAGGAGAGTGCTCAGGTACTGTTTTCTCTCAGTTGGCAAGCTGCGCACACAATCGCAGTGTTGTACAGCTTGTTTCATCACCTTTGCGAAGTTGCCGCTCTCTCCGGCTCCCGGAGACGAAGAAGCTGCTTCTTCGCGCAAAGACCATTCTGCCGCTCACAGAGCTCTGCGGTGTGCGCCTTCTGCCAAAAGAGGCCCGGGAGCGGTGCTTAGCTCTGCAGAGCACCGTACCTTCGTCTTTAGCCTCTCTTCTCGTCTACATCTTAGCAAAAACTTTTCCACTCTGTCTGGCAAGGAGAAACTGTGCCAGCACAGAAAACATCTACCATCGTGTTCTAGAGGCTGCACGGAGGTCTGCCGAGTGTTTTGCAAGAAAAGAAAGAAAGTTGTCCAAAACAGCTTGCAATCGAATGTTCATGTGAATAGAAAAGGCAGGAGAGTGGTCAGGTACTGTTTTCTCTCAGTTTTCAAGCTGCGCACACAATCGCAGTGTTGTACAGCTTGTTTCATCACCTTTGCGGAGTTGCCGCTCTCTCCGGCTCCCGGAGACGATGAAGCTGCTTCTTCGCAGAAAGACGATTCTGCCGCTCAGAGTGCTCTGCGGTGTGCGGCTTCTGCCGAAAGAGGCCCGGGAGCGGTGCTTAGCTCTGCAGAGCACCGTACCTTCGTCTTTAGCCTCTCTTCTCGTCTACATCTTAGCAAAAAGTTTTTCCACTGTGTCTGGCAAGGACAAACTGTGCCAGCACAGAAAACATCTCCCATCGTGTTCTAGAGGCTGCACGGAGGTCTGCCGAGTGTTTTGCAAGAAGAGAAAGAAAGTTGTCCAAAACAGCTTCCAATCGAATGTTCATGTGAATAGAAAAGGCAGGAGAGTGGTCAGGTGCTGTTTTCTCTCAGTTGGCAAGCTGCGCACACAATCGCAGTGTTGTACAGCTTGTTTCATCACCTTTGCGAAGTTGCCGCTCTCTCCGGCTCCCGGAGACGAAGAAGCTGCTTCTTCGCGCAAAGACGATTCTGCCGCTCACAGTGCTCTGCGGTGTGCGCCTTCTGCCGAAAGAGGTCCGGGAGCGGTGCTTAGCTCTGCAGAGCACCGTACCTTCGTCTTTAGCCTCTCTTCTCGTCTACATCTTAGCAAAAAGCTTTTCCACTCTGTCTGGCAAGGAGAAACCGTGCCAGCACAGAAAACATCTCCCATCGTGTTCTAGGGGCTGCACGGAGGTCTGCCGAGTGTTTTGCAAGAAGAGAAAGAAAGTTGTCCAAAACAGCTTGCAATCCAATGTTCATGTGAATAGAAAAGGCAGGAGAGTGCTCAGGTACTGTTTTCTCTCAGTTTTCAAACTGCGCACACAATCGCAGTGTTGTACAGCTTGTTTAATCACCTTTGCAAAGCTGCCGCTCTCTCCGGCTCCCTGAGACGAAGAAGCTGCTTCTTCGCGCAAAGACGATTCTGCCGCTCACAGTGCTCTGCGGTGTGCGGCTTCTGCCGAAAGAAGCCCGGGAGCGGTGCTTAGCTCTGCAGAGCACCGTACCTTCGTCTTTAGCCTCTCTTCTCGTCTACATCTTAGCAAAAAGCTTTTCCACTGTGTCTGGCAAGGAGAAACTCTGCCAGCACAGAAAATATCTCCCATCGTGTTCTAGAGGCTGCACGGAGGTCTGCCGAGTGTTTTGCAAGAAGAGAAAGAAAGTTGTCCAAAACAGCTTGCAATCCAATGTTCATGTGAATAGAAAAGGCAGGAGAGTGGTCAGGTGCTGTTTTCTCTCAGTTGGCAAGCTGCGCACACAATCGCAGTGTTGTACAGCTTGTTTCATCACCTTTGCGAAGCTGCCGCTCTCCGGCTCCCGGAGACGAAGAAGCTGCTTCTTCGCGCAAAGACGATTCTGCCGCTCACAGTGCTCTGCGGTGTGCGCCTTCTGCCGAAAGAGGTCCGGGAGCGGTGCTTAGCTCTGCAGAGCACCGTACCTTCGTCTTTAGCCTCTCTTCTCGTCTACATCTTAGCAAAATCTTTTCCACTATGTCTGGCAATGAGAAACTCTGCCCGCACAAAAAACATCTCCCATCGTGTTCTAGAGGCTGCACGGAGGTCTGCCGAGTGTTTTGCAAGAAGAGAAAGAAAGTTGTCCAAAACAGCTTGCAATCCAATGTTCATGTGAATAGAAAAGGCAGGAGAGTGGTCAGGTACTGTTTTCTCTCAGTTTTCAAGCTGCGCACACAATCGCAGTGTTGCACAGCTTGTTTCATCACCTTTGCAAAGTTGCCGCTCTCTCCGGCTCCCGGAGACGAAGAAGCTGCTTCCTCGCGCAAAGACGATTCTGCCGCTCACAGTGCTCTGCGGTGTGCGCCTTCCGCCGAAAGAGGCCCGGGAGCGGTGCTTAGCTCTGCAGAGCACCGTACCTTCGTCTTTAGCCTCTCTTCTCGTCTACATCTTAGCAAAAAGCTTTTCCACTCTGTCTGGCAAGGAGAAACTCTGCCCGCACAAAAAACATCTCCCATCGTGTTCTAGAGGCTGCACGGAGGTCTGCCGAGTGTTTTGCAAGAAGAGAAAGAAAATTGTCCAAAACAGCTTGCAATCCAATGTTCATGTGAATAGAAAAAGCAGGAGAGTGGTCAGGTACTGTTTTCTCTCAGTTGGCAAGCTGCGCACACAATCGCAGTGTTGTACAGCTTGTTTCATCACCTTTGCGAAGTTGCCGCTCTCTCCGGCTCCCGGAGACGAAGAAGCTGCTTCTTCGCGCAAAGACGATTCTGCCGCTCACAGTGCTCTGCGGTGTGCGCCTTCTGCCGAAAGAGGCCCGGGAGCGGTGCTTAGCTCTGCAGAGCACCGTACCTTCGTCTTTAGCCTCTCTTCTCGTCTACATCTTAGCAAAAACTTTTCCACTCTGTCTGGAAAGGAGAAACTGTGCCAGCACAGAAAACATCACCCATCGTGTTCTAGAGGCTGCACGGAGGTCTGCCGAGTGTTTTGCAAGAAAAGAAAGAAAGTTGTCCAAAACAGCTTGCAATCGAATGTTCATGTGAATAGAAAAGGCAGGAGAGTGGTCAGGTACTGTTTTCTCTCAGTTTTCAAGCTGCGCACACAATCGCAGTGTTGTACAGCTTGTTTCATCACCTTTGCGGAGTTGCCGCTCTCTCCGGCTCCCGGAGACGATGAAGCTGCTTCTTCGCAGAAAGACGATTCTGCCGCTCAGAGTGCTCTGCGGTGTGCGGCTTCTGCCGAAAGAGGCCCGGGAGCGGGGCTTAGCTCTGCAGAGCACCGTACCTTCGTCTTTAGCCTCTCTTCTCGTCTACATCTTACCAAAAAGCTTTTCCACTCATTCTGGAAAGGAGAAACTGTGCCAGCACGAAAAACATCTCCCATCGTGTTCTAGAGGCTGCACGGAGGTCTGCCGAGTGTTTTGCAAGAAGAGAAAGAAAGTTGTCCAAAACAGCTTGCAATCCAATGTTCATGTGAATAGAAAAGGCAGGAGAGTGGTCAGGTACTGTTTTCTCTCAGTTGGCAAGCTGCGCACACAATCGCAGTGTTGTACAGCTTGTTTCATCACCTTTGCGAAGCTGCCGCTCTCTCCGGCTCCCGGAGACGAAGAAGCTGCTTCTTCGCGCAAAGACGATTCTGCCGCTCACAGTGCTCTGCGGTGTGCGCCTTCTGCAAAAAGAGGCCCGGGAGCGGTGCTTAGCTCTGCAGAGCACCGTACCTTCGTCTTTAGCCTCTCTTCTCGTCTACATCTTAGCAAAATGTTTTTCCACTGTGTCTGGCAAGGACAAACTGTGCCAGCACAGAAAACATCTCCCATCGTGTTCTAGAGGCTGCACGGAGGTCTGCCGAGTGTTTTGCAAGAAGAGAAAGAAAGTTGTCCAAAACAGCTTCCAATCGAATGTTCATGTGAATAGAAAAGGCAGGAGAGTGGTCAGGTGCTGTTTTCTCTCAGTTGGCAAGCTGCGCACACAATCGCAGTGTTGTACAGCTTGTTTCATCACCTTTGCGAAGTTGCCGCTCTCTCCGGCTCCCGGAGACGAAGAAGCTGCTTCTTCGCGCAAAGACGATTCTGCCGCTCACAGTGCTCTGCGCTGTGCGCCTTCTGCCGAAAGAGGTCCGGGAGCGGTGCTTAGCTCTGCAGAGCACCGTACCTTCGTCTTTAGCCTCTCTTCTCGTCTACATCTTAGCAAAAAGCTTTTCCACTCTGTCTGGCAAGGAGAAACCGTGCCAGCACAGAAAACATCTCCCATCGTGTTCTAGGGGCTGCACGGAGGTCTGCCGAGTGTTTTGCAAGAAGAGAAAGAAAGTTGTCCAAAACAGCTTGCTATCGAATGTTCATGTGAATAGAAAAGGCAGGAGAGTGGTCAGGTGCTGTTTTCTCTCAGTTTTCAAGTTGCGCACACAATCGCAGTGTTGTACAGCTTGTTTCATCACCTTTGCGAAGTTGCCGCTCTCTCCGGCTCCCGGAGACGAAGAAGCTGCTTCTTCGCGCAAAGACGATTCTGCCGCTCACAGTGCTCTGCGCTGTGCGCCTTCTGCCGAAAGAGGTCCGGGAGCGGTGCTTAGCTCTGCAGAGCACCGTACCTTCGTCTTTAGCCTCTCTTCTCGTCTACATCTTAGCAAAAAGCTTTTCCACTCTGTCTGGCAAGGAGAAACCGTGCCAGCACAGAAAACATCTCCCATCGTGTTCTAGGGGCTGCACGGAGGTCTGCCGAGTGTTTTGCAAGAAGAGAAAGAAAGTTGTCCAAAACAGCTTGCAATCCAATGTTCATGTGAATAGAAAAGGCAGGAGAGTGCTCAGGTACTGTTTTCTCTCAGTTTTCAAGCTGCGCACACAATCGCAGTGTTGTACAGCTTGTTTAATCACCTTTGCGAAGCTGCCGCTCTCTCCGGCTCCCTGAGACGAAGAAGCTGCTTCTTCGCGCAAAGACGATTCTGCCGCTCACAGTGCTCTGCGGTGTGCGGCTTCTGCCGAAAGAAGCCCGGGAGCGGTGCTTAGCTCTGCAGAGCACCGTACCTTCGTCTTTAGCCTCTCTTCTCGTCTACATCTTAGCAAAAAGCTTTTCCACTGTGTCTGGCAAGGAGAAACTCTGCCAGCACAGAAAATATCTCCCATCGTGTTCTAGAGGCTGCACGGAGGTCTGCCGAGTGTTTTGCAAGAAGAGAAAGAAAGTTGTCCAAAACAGCTTGCAATCCAATGTTCATGTGAATAGAAAAGGCAGGAGAGTGGTCAGGTGCTGTTTTCTCTCAGTTGGCAAGCTGCGCACACAATCGCAGTGTTGTACAGCTTGTTTCATCACCTTTGCGAAGCTGCCGCTCTCCGGCTCCCGGAGACGAAGAAGCTGCTTCTTCGCGCAAAGACGATTCTGCCGCTCACAGTGCTCTGCGGTGTGCGCCTTCTGCCGAAAGAGGTCCGGGAGCGGTGCTTAGCTCTGCAGAGCACCGTACCTTCGTCTTTAGCCTCTCTTCTCGTCTACATCTTAGCAAAATCTTTTCCACTATGTCTGGCAATGAGAAACTCTGCCCGCACAAAAAACATCTCCCATCGTGTTCTAGAGGCTGCACGGAGGTCTGCCGAGTGTTTTGCAAGAAGAGAAAGAAAGTTGTCCAAAACAGCTTGCAATCCAATGTTCATGTGAATAGAAAAGGCAGGAGAGTGGTCAGGTACTGTTTTCTCTCAGTTTTCAAGCTGCGCACACAATCGCAGTGTTGCACAGCTTGTTTCATCACCTTTGCAAAGTTGCCGCTCTCTCCGGCTCCCGGAGACGAAGAAGCTGCTTCCTCGCGCAAAGACGATTCTGCCGCTCACAGTGCTCTGCGGTGTGCGCCTTCCGCCGAAAGAGGCCCGGGAGCGGTGCTTAGCTCTGCAGAGCACCGTACCTTCGTCTTTAGCCTCTCTTCTCGTCTACATCTTAGCAAAAAGCTTTTCCACTCTGTCTGGCAAGGAGAAACTCTGCCCGCACAAAAAACATCTCCCATCGTGTTCTAGAGGCTGCACGGAGGTCTGCCGAGTGTTTTGCAAGAAGAGAAAGAAAATTGTCCAAAACAGCTTGCAATCCAATGTTCATGTGAATAGAAAAAGCAGGAGAGTGGTCAGGTACTGTTTTCTCTCAGTTGGCAAGCTGCGCACACAATCGCAGTGTTGTACAGCTTGTTTCATCACCTTTGCGAAGTTGCCGCTCTCTCCGGCTCCCGGAGACGAAGAAGCTGCTTCTTCGCGCAAAGACGATTCTGCCGCTCACAGTGCTCTGCGGTGTGCGCCTTCTGCCGAAAGAGGCCCGGGAGCGGTGCTTAGCTCTGCAGAGCACCGTACCTTCGTCTTTAGCCTCTCTTCTCGTCTACATCTTAGCAAAAACTTTTCCACTCTGTCTGGAAAGGAGAAACTGTGCCAGCACAGAAAACATCACCCATCGTGTTCTAGAGGCTGCACGGAGGTCTGCCGAGTGTTTTGCAAGAAAAGAAAGAAAGTTGTCCAAAACAGCTTGCAATCGAATGTTCATGTGAATAGAAAAGGCAGGAGAGTGGTCAGGTACTGTTTTCTCTCAGTTTTCAAGCTGCGCACACAATCGCAGTGTTGTACAGCTTGTTTCATCACCTTTGCGGAGTTGCCGCTCTCTCCGGCTCCCGGAGACGATGAAGCTGCTTCTTCGCAGAAAGACGATTCTGCCGCTCAGAGTGCTCTGCGGTGTGCGGCTTCTGCCGAAAGAGGCCCGGGAGCGGGGCTTAGCTCTGCAGAGCACCGTACCTTCGTCTTTAGCCTCTCTTCTCGTCTACATCTTACCAAAAAGCTTTTCCACTCATTCTGGAAAGGAGAAACTGTGCCAGCACGAAAAACATCTCCCATCGTGTTCTAGAGGCTGCACGGAGGTCTGCCGAGTGTTTTGCAAGAAGAGAAAGAAAGTTCTCCAAAACAGCTTGCAATCCAATGTTCATGTGAATAGAAAAGGCAGGAGAGTGGTCAGGTACTGTTTTCTCTCAGTTGGCAAGCTGCGCACACAATCGCAGTGTTGTACAGCTTGTTTCATCACCTTTGCGAAGCTGCCGCTCTCTCCGGCTCCCGGAGACGAAGAAGCTGCTTCTTCGCGCAAAGACGATTCTGCCGCTCACAGTGCTCTGCGGTGTGCGCCTTCTGCAAAAAGAGGCCCGGGAGCGGTGCTTAGCTCTGCAGAGCACCGTACCTTCGTCTTTAGCCTCTCTTCTCGTCTACATCTTAGCAAAATGTTTTTCCACTGTGTCTGGCAAGGACAAACTGTGCCAGCACAGAAAACATCTCCCATCGTGTTCTAGAGGCTGCACGGAGGTCTGCCGAGTGTTTTGCAAGAAGAGAAAGAAAGTTGTCCAAAACAGCTTCCAATCGAATGTTCATGTGAATAGAAAAGGCAGGAGAGTGGTCAGGTGCTGTTTTCTCTCAGTTGGCAAGCTGCGCACACAATCGCAGTGTTGTACAGCTTGTTTCATCACCTTTGCGAAGTTGCCGCTCTCTCCGGCTCCCGGAGACGAAGAAGCTGCTTCTTCGCGCAAAGACGATTCTGCCGCTCACAGTGCTCTGCGCTGTGCGCCTTCTGCCGAAAGAGGTCCGGGAGCGGTGCTTAGCTCTGCAGAGCACCGTACCTTCGTCTTTAGCCTCTCTTCTCGTCTACATCTTAGCAAAAAGCTTTTCCACTCTGTCTGGCAAGGAGAAACCGTGCCAGCACAGAAAACATCTCCCATCGTGTTCTAGGGGCTGCACGGAGGTCTGCCGAGTGTTTTGCAAGAAGAGAAAGAAAGTTGTCCAAAACAGCTTGCTATCGAATGTTCATGTGAATAGAAAAGGCAGGAGAGTGCTCAGGTACTGTTTTCTCTCAGTTTTCAAGCTGCGCACACAATCGCAGTGTTGTACAGCTTGTTTCATCACCTTTGCGAAGTTGCCGCTCTCTCCGGCTCCCGGAGACGAAGAAGCTGCTTCTTCGCGCAAAGACGATTCTGCCGCTCACAGTGCTCTGCGGTGCGCGGCTTCTGCCGAAAGAGGTCCGGGAGCGGTGCTTAGCTCTGCAGAGCACAGTACCTTCGTCTTTAGCCTCTCTTCTCGTCTACATCTTAGCAAAAAGCTTTTCCACTCTGTCTGGCAAGGAGAAACTCTGCCAGCACAGAAAACATCTCCCATCGTGTTCTAGAAGCTGCACGGAGGTCTGCCGAGTGTTTTGCAAGAAGAGAAAGAAAGTTGTCCAAAACAGCTTGCAGTCCAATGTTCATGTGAATAGAAAAGGCAGGAGAGTGCTCAGGTACTGTTTTCTCTCAGTTTTCAAGCTGCGCACACAATCGCAGTGTTGTACAGCTTGTTTAATCACCTTTGCGAAGCTGCCGCTCTCTCCGGCTCCCTGAGACGAAGAAGCTGCTTCTTCGCGCAAAGACGATTCTGCCGCTCACAGTGCTCTGCGGTGTGCGGCTTCTGCCGAAAGAAGCCCGGGAGCGGTGCTTAGCTCTGCAGAGCACCGTACCTTCGTCTTTAGCCTCTCTTCTCGTCTACATCTTAGCAAAAAGCTTTTCCACTGTGTCTGGCAAGGAGAAACTCTGCCAGCACAGAAAATATCTCCCATCGTGTTCTAGAGGCTGCACGGAGGTCTGCCGAGTGTTTTGCAAGAAGAGAAAGAAAGTTGTCCAAAACAGCTTGCAATCCAATGTTCATGTGAATAGAAAAGGCAGGAGAGTGGTCAGGTACTGTTTTCTCTCAGTTGGCAAGCTGCGCACACAATCGCAGTGTTGTACAGCTTGTTTCATCACCTTTGCGAAGCTGCCGCTCTCCGGCTCCCGGAGACGAAGAAGCTGCTTCTTCGCGCAAAGACGATTCTGCCGCTCACAGTGCTCTGCGGTGTGCGCCTTCTGCCGAAAGAGGTCCGGGAGCGGTGCTTAGCTCTGCAGAGCACCGTACCTTCGTCTTTAGCCTCTCTTCTCGTCTACATCTTAGCAAAATCTTTTCCACTATGTCTGGCAATGAGAAACTCTGCCCGCACAAAAAACATCTCCCATCGTGTTCTAGAGGCTGCACGGAGGTCTGCCGAGTGTTTTGCAAGAAGAGAAAGAAAGTTGTCCAAAACAGCTTGCAATCCAATGTTCATGTGAATAGAAAAGGCAGGAGAGTGGTCAGGTACTGTTTTCTCTCAGTTTTCAAGCTGCGCACACAATCGCAGTGTTGCACAGCTTGTTTCATCACCTTTGCAAAGTTGCCGCTCTCTCCGGCTCCCGGAGACGAAGAAGCTGCTTCCTCGCGCAAAGACGATTCTGCCGCTCACAGTGCTCTGCGGTGTGCGCCTTCCGCGGAAAGAGGCCCGGGAGAGGTGCTTAGCTCTGCAGAGCACCGTACCTTCGTCTTTAGCCTCTCTTCTCGTCTACATCTTAGCAAAAAGCTTTTCCACTCTGTCTGGCAAGGAGAAACTCTGCCCGCACAAAAAACATCTCCCATCGTGTTCTAGAGGCTGCACGGAGGTCTGCCGAGTGTTTTGCAAGAAGAGAAAGAAAATTGTCCAAAACAGCTTGCAATCCAATGTTCATGTGAATAGAAAAAGCAGGAGAGTGGTCAGGTACTGTTTTCTCTCAGTTGGCAAGCTGCGCACACAATCGCAGTGTTGTACAGCTTGTTTCATCACCTTTGCGAAGTTGCCGCTCTCTCCGGCTCCCGGAGACGAAGAAGCTGCTTCTTCGCGCAAAGACGATTCTGCCGCTCACAGTGCTCTGCGGTGTGCGCCTTCTGCCGAAAGAGGCCCGGGAGCGGTGCTTAGCTCTGCAGAGCACCGTACCTTCGTCTTTAGCTTCTCTTCTCGTCTACATCTTAGCAAAAAGCTTTTTCCACTCTGTCTGGCAAGGAGAAACCGTGCCAGCACAGAAAACATCTCCCATCGTGTTCTAGAAGCTGCACGGAGGTCTGCCGAGTGTTTTGCAAGAAGAGAAAGAAAGTTGTCCAAAACAGCTTGCAATCGAATGTTCATGTGAATAGAAAAGGCAGGAGAGTGCTCAGGTACTGTTTTCTCTCAGTTGGCAAGCTGCGCACACAATCGCAGTGTTGTACAGCTTGTTTCATCACCTTTGCGAAGCTGCCGCTCTCACCGGCTCCCGGAGACGAAGAAACTGCTTCTTCGCGCAAAGACGATTCTGCCGCTCACAGTGCTCTGCGGTGTGCGACTTCTGCCGAAAGAGGCCCGGGAGCGGTGCTTAGCTCTGCAGAGCACCGTACCATCGTCTTTAGCCTCTCTTCTCGTCTACATCTTAGCAAAAAGCTTTTCCACTCTGTCTGGCAAGGAGAAACTCTGCCAGCACAGAAAACATCTCCCATCGTGTTCTATAGGCTGCACGGAGGTCTGCCGAGTGTTTTGCAAGAAGACAAAGAAAGTTGTCCAAAACAGCTTGCAATCGAATGTTCATGTGAATAGAAAAGGCAGGAGAGTGCTCAGGTAAGGTTTTCTCTCAGTTGGCAAACTGCGCACACAATCGCAGTGTTGTGCAGCTTGTTTGATCAGCTTTGCGAAGCTGCCGCTCTCTCCGGCTCCCGGAGACGAAGAAGCTGCTTCTTCGCGCAAAGACGATTCTGCCGCTCACAGTGCTCTGCGGTGTGCTGCTTCTGCCGAAAGAGGTCCGGGAGCGGTGCTTAGCTCTGCAGAGCACCGTACCATCGTCTTTAGTCTCTCTTCTCGTCTGCATCTTAGCAAAAAGCTTTTCCACTCTGTCTGGCAAGGAGAAACTCTGCCAGCATAGAAAACATCTCTCATCGTGATCTAGAAGCTGCACGGAGGTCTGCCGAGTGTTTTGCAAGAAGAGAAAAAAGTTGTTCAAAACAGCTTGCAATCCAATGTTCATGTGAATAGAAAAGGCAGGAGAGTGCTCAGGTACTGTTTTCTCTCAGTTGGCAAGCTGCGCACACAATCGCAGTGTTGTACAGCTTGTTTCATCACCTTTGCGAAGTTGCCGCTCTCTCCGGCTCCCGGAGACGAAGAAGTTGCTTCTTCGCGCAAAGACGATTCTGCCGCTCACAGTGCTCTGCGGTGTGCGCCTTCTGCCGAAAGAGGCCCGGGAGCGGTGCTTAGCTCTGCAGAGCACCGTACCGTCGTCTTTAGCCTCTCTTCTCGTCTACATCTTAGCAAAAAGCTTTTCCACTCTGTCTGGCAAGGAGAAACTGTGCCAGCACAGAAAACATCTCCCATCGTGTTCTAGAGGCTGCACGGAGGTCTGCCGAGTGTTTTGCAAGAAAAGAAAGAAAGTTGTCCAAAACAGCTTGCAATCGAATGTTCATGTGAATAGAAAAGGCAGGAGAGTGGTAAAGTAAGGTTTTCTCTCAGTTGGCAAGCTACGCACACAATCGCAGTGTTGTACAGCTTGTTTCATCACCTTTGCGAAGCTGCCGCTCTCTCCGGCTCCCGGAGACGAAGAAGCTGCTTCTTCGCGCAAAGACGATTCTGCCGCTCACAGTGCTCTGCGGTGTGCGCCTTCTGCCGAAAGAGGTCCGGGAACGGTGCTTAGCTCAGCAGAGCACCGTACCTTCGTCTTTAGCTTCTCTTCTCGTCTACATCTTAGCAAAAAGTTTTTTCCACTCTGTCTGGCAAGAAGAAACCGTGCCAGCACAGAAAACATCTCCCATCGTGTTCTAGAAGCTGCACGGAGGTCTGCCGAGTGTTTTGCAAGAAGAGAAAGAAAGTTGTCCAAAACAGCTTCCAATCCAATGTTCATGGGATTAGAAAAGGCAGGAGAGTGGTCAGGTACTGTTTTCTCTCAGTTGGCAAGCTGCGCACACAATGGCAGTGTTGTACAGCTTGTTTCATCACCTTTGCGAAGTTGCGGCTCTCGCCGGCTCCCGGAGACGAGGAAGCGGCTTCTTCGTGCAAAGACGATTCTGCCGCTCACAGTGCTCTGCGGTGTGCGCCTTCTGCCGAAAGAGGTCCGGGAGCGGTGCTTAGCTCTGCAGAGCACCGTACCTTCTTCTTTAGCCTCTCTTCTCGTCTACATCTTAGCAAAAAGCTTTTTCCACTCTGTCTGGCAAGGAGAAACCGTGCCAGCACAGAAAACATCTCCCATCGTGTTCTAGAAGCTGCACGGAGGTCTGCCGAGTGTTTTGCAAGAAGTGAAAGAAAGTTGTCCAAAACAGCTTGCAATCCAATGTTCATGGGATTAGAAAAAGCAGGAGAGTGGTCAGGTAAGGTTTTCTCTCAGTTGGCAAGCTGCGCACACAATCGCAGTGTTGTACAGCTTGTTTCATCACCTTTGCGAAGTTGCCGCTCTCTCCGGCTCCCGGAGACGAAGAAGCGGCTTCTTCGCGCAAAGACGATTCTGCCGCTCACAGTGCTCTGCGGTGTGCGCCTTCTGCCGAAAGAGGTCCGGGAGCTGTGCTTAGCTCTGCAGAGCACCGTACCTTCGTCTTTAGCCTCTCTTCTCGTCTACATCTTAGCAAAAAGCTTTTCCACTCTGTCTGGGAAGGAGAAACTCTGCCCGCACAAAAAACATCTCCCATCGTGTTCTAGAGGCTGCACGGAGGTCTGCCGAGTGTTTTGCAAGAAGAGAAAGAAAATTGTCCAAAACATCTTGCAATCCAATGTTCATGTGAATATAAAAAGCAGGAGAGTGCTCAGGTACTGTTTTCTCTCAGTTGGCAAGCTGCGCACACAATCGCAGTGTTGTACAGCTTGTTTCATCACCTGTAAGAAGCTGCCGCTCTCTCCGGCTCCCGGAGACGAAGAAGCTGCTTCTTCGCGCAAAGACGATTCTGCCGCTCACAGTGCTCTGCGCTGTGCGCCTTCTGCCGAAAGAGGTCCGGGAGCTGTGCTTAGCTCTGCAGAGCACCGTACCTTCGTCTTTAGCCTCTCTTCTCGTCTACATCTTAGCAAAAAGCTTTTCCACTCTGTCTGGGAAGGAGAAACTCTGCCCGCACAAAAAACATCTCCCATCGTGTTCTAGAGGCTGCACGGAGGTCTGCCGAGTGTTTTGCAAGAAGAGAAAGAAAGTTGTCCAAAACAGCTTGCAATCCAATGTTCATGTGAATTGAAAATGCAGGAGAGTGCTCAGATACGGTTTTCTCTCAGTTGGCAAGCTGCGCACACAATCGCAGTGTTGTACTGCTTGTTTCATCACCTTTGCGAAGCTGCCGCTCTCTCCGGCTCCCGGAGACGAAGCAGCTTCTTCTTCGCGCAAAGACGATTCTGCCGCTCACAGTGCTCTGCGGTGTGCGCCTTCTGCCGAAAGAGGTCCGGGAGAGGTGCTTAGCTCTGCAGAGCACCGTACCTTCGTCTTTAGCCTCTCTTCTCGTCTACATCTTAGCAAAAAGCTTTTCCACTCTGTCTGGCAAGGAGAAACTCTGCCAGCACAGAAAACATCTCCCATCGTGTTCTAGAGGCTGCACGGAGGTCTGCCGAGTGTTTTGCAAGAAGAGAAAGAAAGTTGTCCAAAACAGCTTGCAATCCAATGTTCATGTGAATAGAAAAGGCAGGAGAGTGCTCAGGTACTGTTTTCTCTCAGTTGGCAAGCTGCGCACATCATCGCAATGTTGTACAGCTTGTTTCATCACCTTTGCGAAGCTGCCGCTCTCTCCGGCTCCCGGAGACGAAGAAGCTGCTTCTTCGCGCAAAGACGATTCTGCCGCTCACAGTGCTCTGCTGTGTGCGCCTTCTGCCCAAAGAGGTCCGGGAGCGGTGCTTAGCTCTGCAGAGCACCGTACCTTCGTCTTTAGCTTCTCTTCTCGTCTACATCTTAGCAAAAAGCTTTTTCCACTCTGTCTGGCAAGGAGAAACCGTGCCAGCACAGAAAACATCTCCCATCGTGTTCTAGAAGCTGCACGGAGGTCTGCCGAGTGTTTTGCAAGAAGAGAAAGAAAGTTGTACAAAACAGCATGCAATCCAATGCTCATGGGATTAGCAAAGGCAGGAGAGTGGTCAGGTAAGGTTTTCTCTCAGTTGGCAAGCTGCGCAAACAATCGCAGTGTTGTACAGCTTGTTTCATCACCTTTGCGAAGTTGCCGCTTTCACCGGCTCCCGGAGACGAAGAAGCTGCTTCTTCGCCCAAAGACGATTCTGCCGCTCACAGTGCTCTGCGGTGTGCGCCTTCTGCCGAAAGAGGTCCGGGAGCTGTGCTTAGCTCTGCAGAGCACCGTACCTTCGTCTTTAGCCTCTCTTCTCGTCTACATCTTAGCAAAAAGCTTTTCCACTCTGTCTGGCAAGGAGAAACTCTGCCCGGAAAAAAACATCTCCCATCGTGTTCTAGAGGCTGCACGGAGGTCTGCCGAGTGTTTTGCAAGAAGAGGAAAAAAATTGTCCAAAACAGCTTGCAATCCAATGTTCATGTGAATAGAAAATGCAGGAGAGTGCTGAGGTACTGTTTTCTCTCAGTTTTCAAGCTGCGCACACAATCGCAGTGTTGTACAGCTTGTTTCATCACCTTTGCGAAGTTGCCGCTCTCTCCGGCTCCCGGAGACGAAGAAGCTGCTTCTTCGCGCAAAGACGATTCTGCCGCTCACAGTGCTCTGCGGTGTGCGCCTTCTGCCGAAAGAGGTCCGGGAGCGGTGCTTAGCACTGCAGAGCACCGTACCTTCGTCTTTAGCCTCTCTTCTCGTCTACATCTTAGCAAAAAGCTTTTCCACTCTGTCTGGCAAGGAGAAACTCTGCCAGCACAGAAAACATCTCCCATCATGTTCTAGAGGCTGCACGGAGGTCTGCCGAGTGTTTTGCAAGAAGAGAAAGAAAGTTGTCCAAAACAGCTTGCAATCGAATGTTCATGTGAATAGAAAAGGCAGGAGAGACGTCAGGTACTGTTTTCTCTCAGTTTTCAAGCTGCGCACACAATCGCAGTGTTGTACAGCTTGTTTCATCACCTTTGCGAAGTTGCCGCTCTCTCCGGCTCCCGGAGACGAAGCAGCTTCTTCTTCGCGCAAAGACGATTCTGCCGCTCACAGTGCTCTGCGGTGTGCGCCTTCTACCGAAAGAGGTCCGGGAGCGGTGCTTAGCTCTGCAGAGCACCGTACCTTCGTCTTTAGCCTCTCTTCTCGTCTACATCTTAGCAAAAAGCTTTACCACTCTGTCTGGCAAGGAGAAACTGTGCCAGCACAGAAAACATCTCCCATCGTGTTCTACAGGCTGCACAGAGGTCTGCCGATTGTTTTGCAAGAAGAGAAAGAAAGTTGTCCAAAACAGCTTGCAATCCAATGTTCATGTGAATAGAAAAAGCAGGAGAGTGGTCAGGTACTGTTTTCTCTCAGGTGGCAAGCTGCGCACACAATCGCAATGCTGTACAGCTTGTTTAATCACCTTTGCGAAGTTGCCGCTCTCTCCGGCTCCCCGAGACGAAGAAGCTGCTTCTTCGCGCAAAGACGATTCTGCCGCTCACAG
The DNA here is from genome assembly GCF_028551555.1 of Melozone crissalis. Lineage (NCBI taxonomy): Eukaryota > Metazoa > Chordata > Aves > Passeriformes > Passerellidae > Melozone > Melozone crissalis. Next base: position 248,739 of record NW_026535814.1, read on the forward strand.
TGCTCTGCGGTGTGCGCCTTCGGCCGAAAGAGGTCCGGGAGCGGTTCTTAGCTCTGCAGAGCACCGTACCTTCGTCTTTAGCTTCTCTTCTCGTCTACATCTTAGCAAAAAGCTTTTTCCACTCTGTCTGGCAAGGAGAAACTGTGCCAGCACAGAAAACATCTCCCATCGTGTTCTAGAAGCTGCACGGAGGTCTGCCGAGTGTTTTGCAAGAAGAGAAAGAAAGTTGTCCAAAACAGCTTGCAATCCAATGTTCATGGGATTAGAAAAAGCAGGAGAGTCGTCAGGTAAGGTTTTCTCTCAGTTGGAAAGCTGCGCAAACAATCGCAGTGTTGTACAGCTTGTTTCATCACCTTTGCGAAGTTGCCGCTCTCTCCGGCTCCCGGAGACGAAGAAGCTGCTTCTTCGCGCAAAGACGATTCTGCCGCTCACAGTGCTCTGCGGTGTGCGCCTTCTGCCGAAAGAAGTCCGGGAGCTGTGCTTAGCTCTGCAGATCACCGTACTTTCGTCTTTAGCCTCTCTTCTCGTCTACATCTTAGCAAAAAGCTTTTCCACTCTGTCTGGCAAGGAGAAACTCTGCCCGCACAAAAAACATCTCCCATCGTGTTCTAGAGGCTGCACGGAGGTCTGCCGAGTGTTTTGCAAGAAGAGAAAAAAAATTGTCAAAAACAGCTTGCAATCCAATGTTCATATAAATAGAAAACGCAGGAGAGTGGTCAGGTACTGTTTTCTCTCAGTTGGCAAGCTGCGCACACAATCGCAGTGTTGTACAGCTTGTTTCATCACCTTTGCGAAGTTGCCGCTCTCTTCGGCTCCCGGAGACGAAGAAGCAGCTTCTTCGCGCAAAGACGATTCTGCCGCTCACAGTGCTCTGCAGTGTGTGTCTTCAGTCGAAAGAGGCCCGGAAGCGGTGCTTAGCTCTGCAGAGCACCGTACCTTCGTCTGTAGCCTCTCTTCTCGTCTACATCTTAGCAAAAAGCTTTTCCACACTGTCTGGCAAGGAGAAACTGTGCCAGCACAGAAAACATCTCCCATCGTGTTCTAGAGGCTGCACGGAGGTCTGCCGAGTGTTTTGCAAGAAGAGAAAGAAAGTTGTCCAAAACACCTTCCTATCGAATGTTCATGTGAATAGAAAAGGCAGGAGAGTTCTCAGGTACTGTTTTCTCTCAGTTTGCAAGCTGCGCACACAATCGCAGTGTTGTACAGCTTGTTTCATCACCTTTGCGAAGCTGCCGCTCTCTCCGGCTCCCGGAGACGAAGAAGCTGCTTCTTCGCGCAAAGACGATTCTGCCGCTCACAGTGCTCTGCGGTGTGCGGCTTCTGCCGAAAGAGGTCCGGGAGCGGTGCTTAGCTCTGCAGAGCACCGTACCATCGTCTTTAGCCTCTCTTCTCGTCTAGATGTTAGCAAAAAGCTTTTCCACTCTGTCTGGCAAGGAGAAACTGTGCCAGCACAGAAAACATCTCTCATCGTGTTCTAGAAGCTGCACGGAGGTCTGCCGAGTGTTTTGCAAGAAGAGAAAGAAAGTTGTCCAAAGCAGCTTGCAATCCAATGTTCATGTGAATAGAAAAGGCAGGAGAGTGGTCAGGTACTGTTTTCTCTCAGTTGGCAAGCTGCGCACACAATCGCAGTGTTGTACAGCTTGTTTCATCACCTTTGCGAAGTTGCCGCTCTCTCCGGCTCCCGGAGACGAAGAAGCTGCTTCTTCGCGCAAAGACGATTCTGCCGCTCACAGTGCTCTGCGGTGTGCGCCTTCTGCCGAAAGAGGCCCGGGAGCGGTGCTTAGCTCTGCAGAGCACCGTACCTTCGTCTTTAGCCTCTCTTCTCGTCTACATCTTAGCAAAAAGCTTTTCCACTCTGTCTGGCAAGGAGAAACTCTGCCAGCACAGAAAACATCTCCCATCGTGTTCTAGAGGCTGCACGGAGGTCTGCCGAGTGTTTTGCAAGAAGAGAAAGAAAGTTGTCCAAAACAGCTTGCAATCCAATGTTCATGTGAATAGAAAAGGCAGGAGAGTGCTCAGGTACTGTTTTCTCTCAGTTGGCAAGCTGCGCACACAATCGCAGTGTTGTACAGCTTGTTTCATCACCTTTGCGAAGCTGCCGCTCTCTCCGGCTCCCGGAGACGAAGAAGCTGCTTCTTCGCGCAAAGACGATTCTGCCGCTCACAGTGCTCTGCGGTGTGCGCCTTCTGCCGAAAGAGGTCCGGGAGCGGTGCTTAGCTCTGCAGAGCACCGTACCTTCGTCTGTAGCCTCTCTTCTCGTCTACATCTTAGCAAAAAGCTTTTCCACTCTGTCTGGCAAGGAGAAACTGTGCCAGCACAGAAAACATCTCCCATCGTGTTCTAGAGGCTGCACGGAGGTCTGCCGAGTGTTTTGCAAGAAGAGAAAGAAAGTTGTCCAAAACAGCTTGCAATCGAATGTTCATGTGAATAGAAAAGGCAGGAGAGTGGTCAGGTACTGTTTTCTCTCAGCTGGCAAGCTGCGCACACAATCGCAGTGTTGTACAGCTTGTTTCATCACCTTTGCGAAGCTGCCGCTCTCTCCGGCTCCCGGAGACGAAGAAGCTGCTTCTTCGCGCAAAGACGATTGTGCTGCTCACAGTGCTCTGCGGTGTGCGCCTTCTGCCGAAAGAGGTCCGGGAGCGGTGCTTAGCTCTGCAGAGCACCGTACCTTCGTCTTTAGCCTCTCTTCTCGTCTACATCTTAGCAAAAAGCTTTTCCACTCTGTCTGGCAAGGAGAAACTGTGCCAGCACAGAAAACATCTCCCATCGTGTTCTAGAGGCTGCACGGAGGTCTGACGAGTGTTTTGCAAAAAGAGAAAGAAAGTTGTCCAAAACTGCTTGCAATCGAATGTTCATGTGAATAGAAAAAGCAGGAGAGTGGTCAGGTACTGTTTTCTCTCAGTTGGCAAGCTGCGCACACAATCGCAGTGTTGTACAGCTTGTTTCATCACCTTTGCGAAGTTGCCGCTCTCTTCAGCTCCCGGAGACGAAGAAGCTGCTTCTTCGCGCAAAGACGATTCTGCCGCTCACAGTGCTCTGCAGTGTGTGTCTTCAGTCGAAAGAGGCCCGGAAGCGGTGCTTAGCTCTGCAGAGCACGGTACCTTCGTCTTTAGCCTCTCTTCTCGTCTACATCTTAGCAAAAAGCTTTTCCACTCTGTCTGGCAAGGAGAAACTCTGCCAGCACAGAAAACATCTCTCATCGTGTTCTAGAAGCTACACGGAGGTCTGCCGAGTGTTTTGCAAGAAGACAAAGAAAGTTGTCCAAAACAGCTTGCAATCCAATGTTCATGTGAATAGAAAAGGCAGGAGAGTGCTCAGGTACTGTTTTCTCTCAGTTTTCAAGCTGCGCACACAATCGCAGTGTTGTACAGCTTGTTTCATCACCTTTGCGAAGTTGCCGCTCTCTCCGGCTCCCGGAGACGAAGAAGCTGCTTCTTCGCGCAAAGACGATTCTGCCGCTCACAGTGCTCTGCGGTGTGCGCCTTCTGCTGAAAGACGCCCGGGAGCGGTGCTTAGCTCTGCAGAGCACCGTACCTTCGTCTGTAGCCTCTCTTCTCGTCTACATCTTAGCAAAAAGCTTTTCCACTCTGTCTGGCAAGGAGAAACTGTGCCAGCACAGAAAACATCTCCCATCGTGTTCTAGAGGCTGCACGGAGGTCTGCCGAGTGTTTTGCAAGAAGAGAAAGAAAGTTCTCCAAAACAGCTTGCAATCCAATGTTCATGTGAATAGAAAAGGCAGGAGAGTGGCCAGGTACTGTTTTCTCTCAGTTGGCAAGCTGCGCACACAATCGCAGTGTTGTACAGCTTGTTTCATCACCTTTGCGAAGCTGCCGGTCTCTCCGGCTCCCGGAGACGAAGAAGCTGCTTCTTCGCGCAAGGACGATTCTGCCGCTCACAGTGCTCTGCGGTGTGCGCCTTCTGCCATAAGAGGTCCGGGAGCGGTGCTTAGCTCTGCAGAGCACCGTACCTTCGTCTTTAGCCTCTCTTCTCGTCTACATCTTAGCAAAAAGCTTTTCCACTCTGTCTGGCAAGGACAAACTGTGCCAGCACAGAAAACATCTCCCATCGTGTTCTAGAAGCTGCACGGAGGTCTGCCGAGTGTTTTGCAAGAAGAGAAAGAAAGTTGTCCAAAACAGCTTGCAATCGAATGTTCATGTGAATAGAAAAGTCAGGAGAGTGCTCAGGTACTGTTTTCTCTCAGTTTTCAAGCTGCGCACACAATCGCAGTGTTGTACAGCTTGTTTCATCACCTTTGCGAAGCTGCCGCTCTCTCCGGCTCCCGGAGACGAAGAAGCTGCTTCTTTGCGCAAAGACGATTCTGCTGCTCACAGTGCCCTGCAGTGTGTGTCTTCAGTCGAAAGAGGCCCGGAAGCGGTGCTTAGCTGTGCAGAGCACCGTACCTTCGTCTTTAGCCTCTCTTCTCGCCTACATCTTAGCAAAAAGCTTTACCAATCTGTCTGGCAAGGAGAAACTGTGCCAGCACAGAAAACATCTCCCATCGTGTTCTAGAGGCTGCACGGAGGTCTGCCGAGTGTTTTGCAAGAAGAGAAAGAAAGTTGTCCAAAACAGCTTCCAATCGAATATTCATGTGAATAGAAAAGGCAGGAGAGTGCTCAGGTACTGTTTTCTCTCAGTTGGCAAGCTGCGCACACAATCGCAGTGTTGTACAGCTTGTTTCATCACCTTTGCGAAGCTGCCGCTCTCTCCGGCTCCCGGAGACGAAGAAGCTGCTTCTTCGCGCAAAGACGATTCTGCCGCTCACAGAGCTCTGCGGTGTGCGCCTTCTGCCGAAAGAGGCCCGGGAGCGGTGCTTAGCTCTGCAGAGCACCGTACCTTCGTCTTTAGCCTCTCTTCTCGTCTACATCTTAGCAAAAACTTTTCCACTCTGTCTGGAAAGGAGAAACTCTGCCAGCACAGAAAACATCTCCCATCGTGTTCTAGAGGCTGCACGGAGGTCTGCCGAGTGTTTTGCAAGAAGAGAAAGAAAGTTGTCCAAAACAGCTTGCAATCGAATGTTCATGTGAATAGAAAAGGCAGGAGAGTGGTCAGGTACTGTTTTCTCTCAGTTTTCAAGCTGCGCACACAATCGCAGTGTTGTACAGCTTGTTTCATCACCTTTGCGGAGTTGCCGCTCTCTCCGGCTCCCGGAGACGATGAAGCTGCTTCTTCGCAGAAAGACGATTCTGCCGCTCAGAGTGCTCTGCGGTGTGCGGCTTCTGCCGAAAGAGGCCCGGGAGCGGGGCTTAGCTCTGCAGAGCACCGTACCTTCGTCTTTAGCCTCTCTTCTCGTCTACATCTTAGCAAAAAGCTTTTCCACTCTGTCTGGAAAGGAGAAACTGTGCCAGCACAAAAAACATCTCCCATCGTGTTCTAGAGGCTGCACGGAGGTCTGCCGAGTGTTTTGCAAGAAGAGAAAGAAAGTTGTCCAAAACAGCTTGCAATCCAATGTTCATGTGAATAGAAAAGGCAGGAGAGTGGTCAGGTAAGGTTTTCTCTCAGTTGGCAAGCTGCGCACACAATCGCAGTGTTGTACAGCTTGTTTCATCACCTTTGCGAAGCTGCCGCTCTCTCCGGCTCCCGGAGACGAAGAAGCTGCTTCTTCGCGCAAAGACGATTCTGCCGCTCACAGTGCTCTGCGGTGTGCGGCTTCTGCCGAAAGAGGCCCGGGAGCGGTGCTTAGCTCTGCAGAGCACCGTACCTTCGTCTTTAGCCTCTCTTCTCGTCTACATCTTAGCAAAAAGCTTTTCCACTCTGTCTGGCAAGGAGAAACTGTGCCAGCACAGAAAACATCTCCCATCGTGTTCTAGAGGCTGCACGGAGGTCTGCCGAGTGTTTTGCAAGAAGAGAAAGAAAGTTGTCGAAAACAACTTGCAATCGAATGTTCATGTGAATAGAAAAGGCAGGAGAGTGCTCAGGTACTGTTTTCTCTCAGTTGGCAAGCTGCGCAAACAATCGCAGTGCTGTACAGCTTGTTTCATCACCTTTGCGAAGTTGCCGCTCTCTCCGGCTCCCGGAGACGAAGAAGCTGCTTCTTCGCGCAAAGACGATTCTGCCGCTCACAGTGCTCTGCGGTGTGCGGCTTCTGCTGAAAAGGTCCGGGGGCGGTGCTTAGCTCTGCAGAGCACCGTACCTTCGTCTTTAGCCTCTCTTCTCGTCTACATCTTAGCAAAAAGCTTTTCCACTCTGTCTGGCAAGGAGAAACTGGGCCAGCACAAAAAACATCTCCCATCGTGTTCTAGAGGCTGCACGGAGGTCTGCCGAGTGTTTTGCAAGAAGAGAAAGAAAGTTGTCCAAAACAGCTTGCATTCCAATATTCATGTGAATAGAAAAGGCAGGAGAGTGGCCAGGTACTGTTTTCTCTCAGTTGGCAAGCTGCGCACAAAATCGCAGTGTTGTACAGCTTGTTTCATCACCTTTGCGAAGTTGCCGCTCTCTCCGGCTCCCGGAGACGAAGAAGCTGCTTCTTCGCGCAAAGACGATTCTGCCGCTCACAGTGCTCTGCGGTGTGCGCCTTCTGCCGAAAGAGGTCCGGGAGCGGTGCTTAGCTCTGCAGAGCACCGTACCTTCGTCTTTAGCCTCTCTTCTCGTCTACATCTTAGCAAAAAGCTTTTCCACTCTGTCTGGCAAGGAGAAACTGTGCCAGCACAGAAAACATCTCCCATCGTGTTCTAGAGGCTGCACGGAGGTCTGCCGAGTGTTTTGCAAGAAGGGAAAGAAAGTTGTCCAAAACAGCTTGCAATCCAATGTTCAAGTGAATAGAAAAGGCAGGAGAGTGCTCAGGTACTGTTTTCTCTCAGTTTTCAAGCTGCGCACACAATCGCAGTGTTGTACAGCTTGTTTCATCACCTTTGCGAAGATGCTGCTCTCTCCGGCTCCCGGAGACGAAGAAGCTGCTTCTCCGCGCAAAGACGATTCTGCCGCTCACAGTGCTCTGCGGTGTGCGGCTTCTGCCAAAAGAGGCCCGGGAGCGGTGCTTAGCTCTGCAGAGCACCGTACCTTCGTCTTTAGCCTCTCTTCTCGTCTACATCTTAGCAAAAAGTTTTTCCACTGAGTCTGGCAAGGAAAAACTGTGCCAGCACAGAAAACATCTCCCATCGTGTTCTAGAGGCTGCACGGAGGTCTGCCGAGTGTTTTGCAAGAAGAGAAAGAAAGTTGTCGAAAACAACTTGCAATCGAATGTTCATGTGAATAGAAAGGCAGGAGAGTGCTCAGGTACTGTTTTCTCTCAGTTTTCAACCTGCGCACACAATCGCAGTGCTGTACAGCTTGTTTCATCACCTTTGCGAAGATGCTGCTCTCTCCGGCTCCCGGAGACGAAGAAGCTGCTTCTCCGCGCAAAGACGATTCTGCCGCTCACAGTGCTCTGCGGTGTGCGGCTTCTGCCAAAAGAGGCCCGGGAGCGGTGCTTAGCTCTGCAGAGCACCGTACCTTCGTCTTTAGCCTCTCTTCTCGTCTACATCTTAGCAAAAAGTTTTTCCACTGTGTCTGGCAAGGACAAACTGTGCCAGCACAGAAAACATCTCCCATCGTGTTCTAGAGGCTGCACGGAGGTCTGCCGAGTGTTTTGCAAGAAGAGAAAGAAAGTTGTCCAAAACAGCTTCCAATCGAATGTTCATGTGAATAGAAAAGGCAGGAGAGTGGTCAGGTGCTGTTTTCTCTCAGTTGGCAAGCTGCGCACACAATCGCAGTGTTGTACAGCTTGTTTCATCACCTTTGCGAAGTTGCCGCTCTCTCCGGCTCCCGGAGACGAAGAAGCTGCTTCTTCGCGCAAAGACGATTCTGCCGCTCACAGTGCTCTGCGCTGTGCGCCTTCTGCCGAAAGAGGTCCGGGAGCGGTGCTTAGCTCTGCAGAGCACCGTACCTTCGTCTTTAGCCTCTCTTCTCGTCTACATCTTAGCAAAAAGTTTTTCCACTCTGTCTGGCAAGGAGAGACTCTGCCAGCACAGAAAACATCTCCCTTCGTGTTCTAGAGGCTGCACGGAGGTCTGCCGAGTGTTTTGCAAGAAGAGAAAGCAAGTTGTCCAAAACAGCTTGCAATCGAATATTCATGTGAATAGAAAAGGCAGGAGAGTGGTCAGGTACTGTTTTCTCTCAGTTGGCAAGCTGCGCACACAATCGCAGTGTTGTACAGCTTGTTTCATCACCTTTGCGAAGCTGCCGCTCTCTCCGGCTCCCGGAGACGAAGCAGCTGCTTCTTCGCGCAAAGACGATTCTGCCGCTCACAGTGCTCTGCGGTGTGCGCCTTCTGCCGAAAGAGGTCCGGGAGCGGTGCTTAGCTCTGCAGAGCACCGTACCTTCGTCTTTAGCCTCTCTTCTCGTCTACATCTTAGCAAAAACTTTTCCACTCTGTCTGGCAAGGAGAAACTGGGCCAGCACAGAAAACATCTCCCATCGTGTTCTAGAGGCTGCACCGAGGTCTGCCGAGTGTTTTGCAAGAAGAGAAGAAAGTTGTCCAAAACAGCTTGCAATCCAATGTTCATGTGAATAGAAAAGGCAGGAGAGTGCTCAGGTACTGTTTTCTCTCAGTTGGCAAGCTGCGCACACAATCGCAGTGTTGTACAGCTTGTTTCAATCACCTTGCGAAGTTGCCGCTCTCTCCGGCTCCCGGAGACGAAGAAGCTGCTTCTTCGCGCAAAGACCATTCTGCCGCTCACAGTGCTCTGCGGTGTGCGCCTTCTGCCGAAAGAGGTCCGGGAGCGGTGCTTAGCTCTGCAGAGCACCGTACCTTCGTCTTTAGCCTCTCTTCTCGTCTACATCTTAGCAAAAAAGCTTTTCCACTCTGTCTGGCAAGGACAAACTGTGCCAGCACAGAAAACATCTCCCATTGTGTTCTAGAAGCTGCACGGAGGTCTGCCGAGTGTTTTGCAAGAAGAGAAAGAAAGTTGTCCAAAACAGCTTGCAATCGAATGTTCATGTGAATAGAAAAGGCAGGAGAGTGCTCAGGTACTGTTTTCTCTCAGTTTTCAAGCTGCGCACACAATCGCAGTGTTTGTACAGCTTGTTTCATCACCTTTGCGAAGCTGCCGCTCTCTCCGGCTCCCGGAGACGAAGAAGCTGCTTCTTGCGCAAAGACGATTCTGCTGCTCACAGTGCCCTGCAGTGTGTGTCTTCAGTCGAAAGAGGCCCGAAGCGGTGCTTAGCTCTGCAGAGCACGGTACCTTCGTCTTTAGCCTCTCTTCTCGCCTACATCTTAGCAAAAAGCTTTACCAATCTGTCTGGCAAGGAGAAACTGTGCCAGCACAGAAAACATCTCCCATCGTGTTCTAGAGGCTGCACGGAGGTCTGCCGAGTGTTTTGCAAGAAGAGAAAGAAAGTTGTCCAAAACAGCTTCCAATCGATTGTTCATGTGAATAGAAAAGGCAGGAGAGTGGTCAGGTGCTGTTTTCTCTCAGTTGGCAAGCTGCGCACACAATCGCAGTGTTGTACAGCTTGTTTCATCACCTTTGCGAAGTTGCCGCTCTCTCCGGCTCCCGGAGACGAAGAAGCTGCTTCTTCGCGCAAAGACGATTCTGCCGCTCACAGAGCTCTGCGGTGTGCGCCTTCTGCCAAAAGAGGCCCGGGAGCGGTGCTTAGCTCTGCAGAGCACCGTACCTTCGTCTTTAGCCTCTCTTCTCGTCTACATCTTAGCAAAAACTTTTCCACTCTGTCTGGAAAGGAGAAACTGTGCCCAGCACAGAAAACATCTCCCATCGTGTTCTAGAGGCTGCACGGAGGTCTGCCGAGTGTTTTTGCAAGAAGAGAAAGAAAGTTGTCCAAAACAGCTTGCAATCCAATGTTCATGTGAATAGAAAAGGCAGGAGAGTGGTCAGGTACTGTTTTCTCTCAGTTTTCAAGCTGCGCACACAATCGCAGTGTTGTACAGCTTGTTTCATCACCTTTGCGGAGTTGCCGCTCTCTCCGGCTCCCGGAGACGATGAAGCTGCTTCTTCGCAGAAAGACGATTCTGCCGCTCAGAGTGCTCTGCGGTGTGCGGCTTCTGCCGAAAGAGGCCCGGGAGCGGGGCTTAGCTCTGCAGAGCACCGTACCTTCGTCTTTAGCCTCTCTTCTCGTCTACATCTTAGCAAAAAGCTTTTCCACTCTGTCTGGAAAGGAGAAACTGTGCCAGCACAAAAAACATCTCCCATCGTGTTCTAGAGGCTGCAACGGAGGTCTGCCGAGTGTTTGCAAGAAGAGAAAGAAAGTTGTCCAAAAACAGCTTGCAATCCAATGTTCATGTGAATAGAAAAGGCAGGAGAGTGGTCAGGTACTGTTTTCTCTCAGTTGGCAAGCTGCGCACACAATCGCAGTGTTGTACAGCTTGTTTCATCACCTTTGCGAAGCTGCCGCTCTCTCCGGCTCCCGGAGACGAAGAAGCTGCTTCTTCGCGCAAAGACGATTCTGCCGCTCACAGTGCTCTGCGGTGTGCGCCTATCTGCCGAAAGAGGCCCGGGAGCGGTTGCTTAGCTCTGCAGAGCACCGTACCTTTGTCTTTAGCCTCTCTTCTCGTCTACATCTTAGCAAAAACTTTTCCAGTCTGTCTGGAAAGGAGAAACTGTGCCAGCACAGAAAACATCTCCCATCGTGTTCTAGAGGCTGCACGGAGGTCTGCCGAGTGTTTTGCAAGAAGAGAAAGAAAGTTGTCCAAAACAGCTTGCAATCGAATGTTCATGTGAATAGAAAAGGCAGGAGAGTGGTCAGGTACTGTTTTCTCTCAGTTTTCAAGCTGCGCACACAATCGCAGTGTTGTACAGCTTGTTTCATCACCTTTGCGGAGTTGCCGCTCTCTCCCGGCTCCCGGAGACGATGAAGCTGCTTCTTCGCAGAAAGACGATTCTGCCGCTCACAGTGCTCTGCGGTGTGCGGCTTCTGCCGAAAGAGGCCCGGGAGCGGGGCTTAGCTCTGCAGAGCACCGTACCTTCGTCTTTAGCCTCTCTTCTCGTCTACATCTTAGCAAAAAGCTTTTCCACTCTGTCTGGAAAGGAGAAACTGTGCCAGCACAAAAAACATCTCCCATCGTGTTCTAGAGGCTGCACGGAGGTCTGCCGAGTGTTTTGCAAGAAGAGAAAGAAAGTTGTCCAAAACAGCTTGCAATCCAATGTTCATGTAATAGAAAAGGCAGGAGAGTGGTCAGGTACTGTTTTCTCTCAGTTGGCAAGCTGCGCCACACAATCGCAGTGTTGTACAGCTTGTTTCATCACCTTTGCGAAGCTGCCGCTCTCTCCGGCTCCCGGAGACGAAGAAGCTGCTTCTTCGCGCAAAGACGATTCTGCCGCTCACAGTGCTCTGCGGTGTGCGGCTTCTGCCGAAAGAGGCCCGGGAGCGGTGCTTAGCTCTGCAGAGCACCGTACCTTTGTCTTTAGCCTCTCTTCTCGTCTACATCTTAGCAAAAACTTTTCCACTCTGTCTGGAAAGGAGAAACTCTGCCAGCACAGAAAACATCTCCCATCGTGTTCTAGAGGCTGCACGGAGGTCTGCCGAGTGTTTTGCAAGAAGAGAAAGAAAGTTGTCCAAAACAGCTTGCAATCGAATGTTCATAGTGAATAGAAAAGGCAGGAGAGTGGTCAGGTACTGTTTTCTCTCAGTTTTCAAGCTGCGCACACAATCGCAGTGTTGTACAGCTTGTTTCATCACCTTTGCGGAGTTGCCGCTCTCTCCGGCTCCCGGAGACGATGAAGCTGCTTCTTCGCAGAAAGACGATTCTGCCGCTCAGAGTGCTCTGCGGTGTGCGGCTTCTGCCGAAAGAGGCCCGGGAGCGGGGCTTAGCTCTGCAGAGCACCGTACCTTCGTCTTTAGCCTCTCTTCTCGTCTACATCTTAGCAAAAAGCTTTTCCACTCTGTCTGGCAAGGAGAAACTGTGCCAGCACAAAAAACATCTCCCATCGTGTTCTAGAGGCTGCACGGAGGTCTGCCGAGTGTTTTGCAAGAAGAGAAAGAAAGTTGTCCAAAACAGTTTGCATTCCAATATTCATGTGAATAGAAAAGGCAGGAGAGTGGCCAGGTACTGTTTTCTCTCAGTGTGCAAGCTGCGCACACAATCGCAGTGTTGTACAGCTTGTTTCATCACCTTTGCGAAGCTGCCGCTCTCTCCGGCTCCCGGAGACGAAGAAGCTGCTTCTTCGCGCAAAGACGATTCTGCCGCTCACAGTGCTCTGCGGTGTGCGCCTTCTGCCGAAAGAGGTCCGGGGGCGGTGCTTAGCTCTGCAGAGCACCGTACCTTCGTCTTTAGCCTCTCTTCTCGTCTACATCTTAGCAAAAAGCTTTTCCACTCTGTCTGGCAAGGAGAAACTGTGCCAGCACAGAAAACATCTCCCATCGTGTTCTAGAGGCTGCACGGAGGTCTGCCGAGTGTTTTGCAAGAAGAGAAAGAAAGTTGTCGAAAACAACTTGCAATCGAATGTTCATGTGAATAGAAAAGGCAGGAGAGTGCTCAGGTACTGTTTTCTCTCAGTTTTCAAGCTGCGCACACAATCGCAGTGCTGTACAGCTTGTTTCATCACCTTTGCGAAGATGCTGCTCTCTCCGGCTCCCGGAGACGAAGAAGCTGCTTCTCCGCGCAAAGACGATTCTGCCCCTCACAGTGCTCTGCGGTGTGCGGCTTCTGCCAAAAGAGGCCCGGGAGCGGTGCTTAGCTCTGCAGAGCACCGTACCTTCGTCTTTAGCCTCTCTTCTCGTCTACATCTTAGCAAAAAGCTTTTCCACTGTGTCTGGCAAGGACAAACTGTGCCAGCACAGAAAACATCTCCCATCGTGTTCTAGAGGCTGCACGGAGGTCTGCCGAGTGTTTTGCAAGAAGAGAAAGAAAGTTGTCCAAAACAGCTTCCAATCGAATGTTCATGTGAATAGAAAAGGCAGGAGAGTGGTCAGGTGCTGTTTTCTCTCAGTTGGCAAGCTGCGCACACAATCGCAGTGTTGTACAGCTTGTTTCATCACCTTTGCGAAGTTGCCGCTCTCTCCGGCTCCCGGAGACGAAGAAGCTGCTTCTTCGCGCAAAGACGATTCTGCCGCTCACAGTGCTCTGCGCTGTGCGCCTTCTGCCGAAAGAGGTCCGGGAGCGGTGCTTAGCTCTGCAGAGCACCGTACCTTCGTCTTTAGCCTCTCTTCTCGTCTACATCTTAGCAAAAAGTTTTTCCACTCTGTCTGGAAAGGAGAGACTCTGCCAGCACAGAAAACATCTCCCTTCGTGTTCTAGAGGCTGCACGGAGGTCTGCCGAGTGTTTTGCAAGAAGAGAAAGCAAGTTGTCCAAAACAGCTTGCAATCGAATATTCATGTGAATAGAAAAGGCAGGAGAGTGGTCAGGTACTGTTTTTCTCTCAGTTGGCAAGCTGCGCACACAATCGCAGTGTTGTACAGCTTGTTTCATCACCTTTGCGAAGCTGCCGCTCTCTCCGGCTCCCGGAGACGAAGCAGCTGCTTCTTCGCGCAAAGACGATTCTGCCGCTCACAGTGCTCTGCGGTGTGCGCCTTCTGCCGAAAGAGGTCCGGGAGCGGTGCTTAGCTCTGCAGAGCACCGTACCGTCGTCTTTAGCCTCTCTTCTCGTCTACATCTTAGCAAAAACTTTTCCACTCTGTCTGGCAAGGAGAAACTGGGCCAGCACAGAAAACATCTCCCATCGTGTTCTAGAGGCTGCACCGAGGTCTGCCGAGTGTTTTGCAAGAAGAGAAAGAAAGTTGTCCAAAACAGCTTGCAATCCAATGTTCATGTGAATAGAAAAGGCAGGAGAGTGCTCAGGTACTGTTTTCTCTCAGTTGGCAAGCTGCGCACACAATCGCAGTGTTGTACAGCTTGTTTCATCACCTTTGCGAAGTTGCCGCTCTCTCCGGCTCCCGGAGACGAAGAAGCTGCTTCTTCGCGCAAAGACCATTCTGCCGCTCACAGTGCTCTGCGGTGTGCGCCTTCTGCCGAAAGAGGTCCGGGAGCGGTGCTTAGCTCTGCAGAGCACCGTACCTTCGTCTTTAGCCTCTCTTCTCGTCTACATCTTAGCAAAAAGCTTTTCCACTCTGTCTGGCAAGGACAAACTGTGCCAGCACAGAAAACATCTCCCATTGTGTTCTAGAAGCTGCACGGAGGTCTGCCGAGTGTTTTGCAAGAAGAGAAAGAAAGTTGTCCAAAACAGCTTGCAATCGAATGTTCATGTGAATAGAAAAGGCAGGAGAGTGCTCAGGTACTGTTTTCTCTCAGTTTTCAAGCTGCGCACACAATCGCAGTGTTGTACAGCTTGTTTCATCACCTTTGCGAAGCTGCCGCTCTCTCCGGCTCCCGGAGACGAAGAAGCTGCTTCTTTGCGCAAAGACGATTCTGCTGCTCACAGTGCCCTGCAGTGTGTGTCTTCAGTCGAAAGAGGCCCGGAAGCGGTGCTTAGCTCTGCAGAGCACGGTACCTTCGTCTTTAGCCTCTCTTCTCGCCTACATCTTAGCAAAAAGCTTTACCAATCTGTCTGGCAAGGAGAAACTGTGCCAGCACAGAAAACATCTCCCATCGTGTTCTAGAGGCTGCACGGAGGTCTGCCGAGTGTTTTGCAAGAAGAGAAAGAAAGTTGTCCAAAACAGCTTCCAATCGAATGTTCATGTGAATAGAAAAGGCAGGAGAGTGGTCAGGTGCTGTTTTCTCTCAGTTGGCAAGCTGCGCACACAATCGCAGTGTTGTACAGCTTGTTTCATCACCTTTGCGAAGTTGCCGCTCTCTCCGGCTCCCGGAGACGAAGAAGCTGCTTCTTCGCGCAAAGACGATTCTGCCGCTCACAGAGCTCTGCGGTGTGCGCCTTCTGCCAAAAGAGGCCCGGGAGCGGTGCTTAGCTCTGCAGAGCACCGTACCTTCGTCTTTAGCCTCTCTTCTCGTCTACATCTTAGCAAAAACTTTTCCACTCTGTCTGGAAAGGAGAAACTGTGCCAGCACAGAAAACATCTCCCATCGTGTTCTAGAGGCTGCACGGAGGTCTGCCGAGTGTTTTGCAAGAAGAGAAAGAAAGTTGTCCAAAACAGCTTGCAATCGAATGTTCATGTGAATAGAAAAGGCAGGAGAGTGGTCAGGTACTGTTTTCTCTCAGTTTTCAAGCTGCGCACACAATCGCAGTGTTGTACAGCTTGTTTCATCACCTTTGCGGAGTTGCCGCTCTCTCCGGCTCCCGGAGACGATGAAGCTGCTTCTTCGCAGAAAGACGATTCTGCCGCTCAGAGTGCTCTGCGGTGTGCGGCTTCTGCCGAAAGAGGCCCGGGAGCGGGGCTTAGCTCTGCAGAGCACCGTACCTTCGTCTTTAGCCTCTCTTCTCGTCTACATCTTAGCAAAAAGCTTTTCCACTCTGTCTGGAAAGGAGAAACTGTGCCAGCACAAAAAACATCTCCCATCGTGTTCTAGAGGCTGCACGGAGGTCTGCCGAGTGTTTTGCAAGAAGAGAAAGAAAGTTGTCCAAAACAGCT
The DNA here is from genome assembly GCF_028551555.1 of Melozone crissalis. Classification (NCBI taxonomy): domain Eukaryota; kingdom Metazoa; phylum Chordata; class Aves; order Passeriformes; family Passerellidae; genus Melozone; species Melozone crissalis. Next base: position 264,133 of record NW_026535814.1, read on the forward strand.
TGCAATCCAATGTTCATGTGAATAGAAAAGGCAGGAGAGTGGTCAGGTACTGTTTTCTCTCAGTTTTCAAGCTGCGCACACAATCGCAGTGTTGTACAGCTTGTTTCATCACCTTTGCGAAGCTGCCGCTCTCTCCGGCTCCCGGAGACGAAGAAGCTGCTTCTTCGCGCAAAGATGATTCTGCCGCTCACAGTGCTCTGCGGTGTGCGCCTTCTGCCGAAAGAGGCCCGGGAGCGGTGCTTAGCTCTGCAGAGCACCGTACCTTTGTATTTAGCCTCTCTTCTCGTCTACATCTTAGCAAAAACTTTTCCAGTCTGTCTGGAAAGGAGAAACTGTGCCAGCACAGAAAACATCTCCCATCGTGTTCTAGAGGCTGCACGGAGGTCTGCCGAGTGTTTTGCAAGAAGAGAAAGAAAGTTGTCCAAAACAGCTTGCAATCCAATGTTCATGTGAATAGAAAAGGCAGGAGAGTGGTCAGGCACTGTTTTCTCTCAGTTTTCAAGCTGCGCACACAATCGCAGTGTTGTACAGCTTGTTTCATCACCTTTGCGGAGTTGCCGCTCTCTCCGGCTCCCGGAGACGATGAAGCTGCTTCTTCGCAGAAAGACGATTCTGCCGCTCACAGTGCTCTGCGGTGTGCGGCTTCTGCCGAAAGAGGCCCGGGAGCGGGGCTTAGCTCTGCAGAGCACCGTACCTTCGTCTTTAGCCTCTCTTCTCGTCTACATCTTAGCAAAAAGCTTTTCCACTCTGTCTGGAAAGGAGAAACTGTGCCAGCACAAAAAACATCTCCCATCGTGTTCTAGAGGCTGCACGGAGGTCTGCCGAGTGTTTTGCAAGAAGAGAAAGAAAGTTGTCCAAAACAGCTTGCAATCCAATGTTCATGTGAATAGAAAAGGCAGGAGAGTGGTCAGGTACTGTTTTCTCTCAGTTGGCAAGCTGCGCACACAATCGCAGTGTTGTACAGCTTGTTTCATCACCTTTGCGAAGCTGCCGCTCTCTCCGGCTCCCGGAGACGAAGAAGCTGCTTCTTCGCGCAAAGACGATTCTGCCGCTCACAGTGCTCTGCGGTGTGCGGCTTCTGCCGAAAGAGGCCCGGGAGCGGTGCTTAGCTCTGCAGAGCACCGTACCTTTGTCTTTAGCCTCTCTTCTCGTCTACATCTTAGCAAAAACTTTTCCACTCTGTCTGGAAAGGAGAAACTGTGCCAGCACAGAAAACATCTCCCATCGTGTTCTAGAGGCTGCACGGAGGTCTGCCGAGTGTTTTGCAAGAAGAGAAAGAAAGTTGTCCAAAACAGCTTGCAATCGAATGTTCATGTGAATAGAAAAGGCAGGAGAGTGGTCAGGTACTGTTTTCTCTCAGTTTTCAAGCTGCGCACACAATCGCAGTGTTGTACAGCTTGTTTCATCACCTTTGCGGAGTTGCCGCTCTCTCCGGCTCCCGGAGACGATGAAGCTGCTTCTTCGCAGAAAGACGATTCTGCCGCTCAGAGTGCTCTGCGGTGTGCGGCTTCTGCCGAAAGAGGCCCGGGAGCGGGGCTTAGCTCTGCAGAGCACCGTACCTTCGTCTTTAGCCTCTCTTCTCGTCTACATCTTAGCAAAAAGCTTTTCCACTCTGTCTGGCAAGGAGAAACTGTGCCAGCACAAAAAACATCTCCCATCGTGTTCTAGAGGCTGCACGGAGGTCTGCCGAGTGTTTTGCAAGAAGAGAAAGCAAGTTGTCCAAAACAGCTTGCATTCCAATATTCATGTGAATAGAAAAGGCAGGAGAGTGGCCAGGTACTGTTTTCTCTCAGTGTGCAAGCTGCGCACACAATCGCAGTGTTGTACAGCTTGTTTCATCACCTTTGCGAAGCTGCCGCTCTCTCCGGCTCCCGGAGACGAAGAAGCTGCTTCTTCGCGCAAAGACGATTCTGCCGCTCACAGTGCTCTGCGGTGTGCGCCTTCTGCCGAAAGAGGTCCGGGGGCGGTGCTTAGCTCTGCAGAGCACCGTACCTTCGTCTTTAGCCTCTCTTCTCGTCTACATCTTAGCAAAAAGCTTTTCCACTCTGTCTGGCAAGGAGAAACTGTGCCAGCACAGAAAACATCTTCCATCGTGTTCTAGAGGCTGCACGGAGGTCTGCCGAGTGTTTTGCAAGAAGAGAAAGAAAGTTGTCGAAAACAGCTTGCAATCGAATGTTCATGTGAATAGAAAAGGCAGGAGAGTGCTCAGGTACTGTTTTCTCTCAGTTTTCAAGCTGCGCACACAATCGCAGTGCTGTACAGCTTGTTTCATCACCTTTGCGAAGATGCTGCTCTCTCCGGCTCCCGGAGACGAAGAAGCTGCTTCTCCGCGCAAAGACGATTCTGCCGCTCACAGTGCTCTGCGGTGTGCGGCTTCTGCCAAAAGAGGCCCGGGAGCGGTGCTTAGCTCTGCAGAGCACCGTACCTTCGTCTTTAGCCTCTCTTCTCGTCTACATCTTAGCAAAAAGTTTTTCCACTGTGTCTGGCAAGGACAAACTGTGCCAGCACAGAAAACATCTCCCATCGTGTTCTAGAGGCTGCACGGAGGTCTGCCGAGTGTTTTGCAAGAAGAGAAAGAAAGTTGTCCAAAACAGCTTCCAATCGAATGTTCATGTGAATAGAAAAGGCAGGAGAGTGGTCAGGTGCTGTTTTCTCTCAGTTGGCAAGCTGCGCACACAATCGCAGTGTTGTACAGCTTGTTTCATCACCTTTGCGAAGTTGCCGCTCTCTCCGGCTCCCGGAGACGAAGAAGCTGCTTCTTCGCGCAAAGACGATTCTGCCGCTCACAGTGCTCTGCGCTGTGCGCCTTCTGCCGAAAGAGGTCCGGGAGCGGTGCTTAGCTCTGCAGAGCACCGTACCTTCGTCTTTAGCCTCTCTTCTCGTCTACATCTTAGCAAAAAGTTTTTCCACTGTGTCTGGCAAGGACAAACTGTGCCAGCACAGAAAACATCTCCCATCGTGTTCTAGAGGCTGCACGGAGGTCTGCCGAGTGTTTTGCAAGAAGAGAAAGAAAGTTGTCCAAAACAGCTTCCAATCGAATGTTCATGTGAATAGAAAAGGCAGGAGAGTGGTCAGGTGCTGTTTTCTCTCAGTTGGCAAGCTGCGCACACAATCGCAGTGTTGTACAGCTTGTTTCATCACCTTTGCGAAGTTGCCGCTCTCTCCGGCTCCCGGAGACGAAGAAGCTGCTTCTTCGCGCAAAGACGATTCTGCCGCTCACAGTGCTCTGCGGTGTGCGCCTTCTGCAAAAAGAGGTCCGGGAGCGGTGCTTAGCTCTGCAGAGCACCGTACCTTCGTCTTTAGCCTCTCTTCTCGTCTACATCTTAGCAAAAAGTTTTTCCACTCTGTCTGGCAAGGAGAGACTCTGCCAGCACAGAAAACATCTCCCTTCGTGTTCTAGAGGCTGCACGGAGGTCTGCCGAGTGTTTTGCAAGAAGAGAAAGCAAGTTGTCCAAAACAGCTTGCAATCGAATATTCATGTGAATAGAAAAGGCAGGAGAGTGGTCAGGTACTGTTTTCTCTCAGTTGGCAAGCTGCGCACACAATCGCAGTGTTGTACAGCTTGTTTCATCACCTTTGCGAAGCTGCCGCTCTCTCCGGCTCCCGGAGACGAAGCAGCTGCTTCTTCGCGCAAAGACGATTCTGCCGCTCACAGTGCTCTGCGGTGTGCGCCTTCTGCCGAAAGAGGTCCGGGAGCGGTGCTTAGCTCTGCAGAGCACCGTACCGTCGTCTTTAGCCTCTCTTCTCGTCTACATCTTAGCAAAAACTTTTCCACTCTGTCTGGCAAGGAGAAACTGGGCCAGCACAGAAAACATCTCCCATCGTGTTCTAGAGGCTGCACCGAGGTCTGCCGAGTGTTTTGCAAGAAGAGAAAGAAAGTTGTCCAAAACAGCTTGCAATCCAATGTTCATGTGAATAGAAAAGGCAGGAGAGTGCTCAGGTACTGTTTTCTCTCAGTTGGCAAGCTGCGCACACAATCGCAGTGTTGTACAGCTTGTTTCATCACCTTTGCGAAGTTGCCGCTCTCTCCGGCTCCCGGAGACGAAGAAGCTGCTTCTTGGCGCAAAGACCATTCTGCCGCTCACAGTGCTCTGCGGTGTGCGCCTTCTGCCGAAAGAGGTCCGGGAGCGGTGCTTAGCTCTGCAGAGCACCGTACCTTCGTCTTTAGCCTCTCTTCTCGTCTACATCTTAGCAAAAAGCTTTTCCACTCTGTCTGGCAAGGACAAACTGTGCCAGCACAGAAAACATCTCCCATTGTGTTCTAGAAGCTGCACGGAGGTCTGCCGAGTGTTTTGCAAGAAGAGAAAGAAAGTTGTCCAAAACAGCTTGCAATCGAATGTTCATGTGAATAGAAAAGGCAGGAGAGTGCTCAGGTACTGTTTTCTCTCAGTTTTCAAGCTGCGCACACAATCGCAGTGTTGTACAGCTTGTTTCATCACCTTTGCGAAGCTGCCGCTCTCTCCGGCTCCCGGAGACGAAGAAGCTGCTTCTTTGCGCAAAGACGATTCTGCTGCTCACAGTGCCCTGCAGTGTGTGTCTTCAGTCGAAAGAGGCCCGGAAGCGGTGCTTAGCTCTGCAGAGCACGGTACCTTCGTCTTTAGCCTCTCTTCTCGCCTACATCTTAGCAAAAAGCTTTACCAATCTGTCTGGCAAGGAGAAACTGTGCCAGCACAGAAAACATCTCCCATCGTGTTCTAGAGGCTGCACGGAGGTCTGCCGAGTGTTTTGCAAGAAGAGAAAGAAAGTTGTCCAAAACAGCTTCCAATCGAATGTTCATGTGAATAGAAAAGGCAGGAGAGTGGTCAGGTGCTGTTTTCTCTCAGTTGGCAAGCTGCGCACACAATCGCAGTGTTGTACAGCTTGTTTCATCACCTTTGCGAAGTTGCCGCTCTCTCCGGCTCCCGGAGACGAAGAAGCTGCTTCTTCGCGCAAAGACGATTCTGCCGCTCACAGAGCTCTGCGGTGTGCGCCTTCTGCCAAAAGAGGCCCGGGAGCGGTGCTTAGCTCTGCAGAGCACCGTACCTTCGTCTTTAGCCTCTCTTCTCGTCTACATCTTAGCAAAAACTTTTCCACTCTGTCTGGAAAGGAGAAACTCTGCCAGCACAGAAAACATCTCCCATCGTGTTCTAGAGGCTGCACGGAGGTCTGCCGAGTGTTTTGCAAGAAGAGAAAGAAAGTTGTCCAAAACAGCTTGCAATCCAATGTTCATGTGAATAGAAAAGGCAGGAGAGTGGTCAGGTACTGTTTTCTCTCAGTTTTCAAGCTGCGCACACAATCGCAGTGTTGTACAGCTTGTTTCATCACCTTTGCGGAGTTGCCGCTCTCTCCGGCTCCCGGAGACGATGAAGCTGCTTCTTCGCAGAAAGACGATTCTGCCGCTCAGAGTGCTCTGCGGTGTGCGGCTTCTGCCGAAAGAGGCCCGGGAGCGGGGCTTAGCTCTGCAGAGCACCGTACCTTCGTCTTTAGCCTCTCTTCTCGTCTACATCTTAGCAAAAAGCTTTTCCACTCTGTCTGGAAAGGAGAAACTGTGCCAGCACAAAAAACATCTCCCATCGTGTTCTAGAGGCTGCATGGAGGTCTGCCGAGTGTTTTGCAAGAAGAGAAAGAAAGTTGTCCAAAACAGCTTGCAATCCAATGTTCATGTGAATAGAAAAGGCAGGAGAGTGGTCAGGTACTGTTTTCTCTCAGTTGGCAAGCTGCGCACACAATCGCAGTGTTGTACAGCTTGTTTCATCACCTTTGCGAAGCTGCCGCTCTCTCCGGCTCCCGGAGACGAAGAAGCTGCTTCTTCGCGCAAAGACGATTCTGCCGCTCACAGTGCTCTGCGGTGTGCGCCTTCTGCCAAAAGAGGCCCGGGAGCGGTGCTTAGCTCTGCAGAGCACCGTACCTTTGTCTTTAGCCTCTCTTCTCGTCTACATCTTAGCAAAAACTTTTCCAGTCTGTCTGGAAAGGAGAAACTGTGCCAGCACAGAAAACATCTCCCATCGTGTTCTAGAGGCTGCACGGAGGTCTGCCGAGTGTTTTGCAAGAAGAGAAAGAAAGTTGTCCAAAACAGCTTGCAATCCAATGTTCATGTGAATAGAAAAGGCAGGAGAGTGGTCAGGTACTGTTTTCTCTCAGTTGGCAAGCTGCGCACACAATCGCAGTGTTGTACAGCTTGTTTCATCACCTTTGCGAAGCTGCCGCTCTCTCCGGCTCCCGGAGACGAAGAAGCTGCTTCTTCGCGCAAAGACGATTCTGCCGCTCACAGTGCTCTGCGGTGTGCGGCTTCTGCCGAAAGAGGCCCGGGAGCGGTGCTTAGCTCTGCAGAGCACCGTACCTTTGTCTTTAGCCTCTCTTCTCGTCTACATCTTAGCAAAAAGCTTTTCCACTCTGTCTGGCAAGGACAAACTGTGCCAGCACAGAAAACATCTCCCATCGTGTTCTAGAAGCTGCACGGAGGTCTGCCGAGTGTTTTGCAAGAAGAGAAAGAAAGTTGTCCAAAACAGCTTGCAATCGAATGTTCATGTGAATAGAAAAGGCAGGAGAGTGCTCAGGTACTGTTTTCTCTCAGTTTTCAAGCTGCGCACACAATCGCAGTGTTGTACAGCTTGTTTCATCACCTTTGCGAAGCTGCCGCTCTCTCCGGCTCCCGGAGACGAAGAAGCTGCTTCTTTGCGCAAAGACGATTCTGCTGCTCACAGTGCCCTGCAGTGTGTGTCTTCAGTCGAAAGAGGCCCGGAAGCGGTGCTTAGCTGTGCAGAGCACCGTACCTTCGTCTTTAGCCTCTCTTCTCGCCTACATCTTAGCAAAAAGCTTTACCAATCTGTCTGGCAAGGAGAAACTGTGCCAGCACAGAAAACATCTCCCATCGTGTTCTAGAGGCTGCACGGAGGTCTGCCGAGTGTTTTGCAAGAAGAGAAAGAAAGTTGTCCAAAACAGCTTCCAATCGAATATTCATGTGAATAGAAAAGGCAGGAGAGTGCTCAGGTACTGTTTTCTCTCAGTTGGCAAGCTGCGCACACAATCGCAGTGTTGTACAGCTTGTTTCATCACCTTTGCGAAGTTGCCGCTCTCTCCGGCTCCCGGAGACGAAGAAGCTGCTTCTTCGCGCAAAGACGATTCTGCCGCTCACAGAGCTCTGCGGTGTGCGCCTTCTGCCAAAAGAGGCCCGGGAGCGGTGCTTAGCTCTGCAGAGCACCGTACCTTCGTCTTTAGCCTCTCTTCTCGTCTACATCTTAGCAAAAACTTTTCCACTCTGTCTGGAAAGGAGAAACTCTGCCAGCACAGAAAACATCTCCCATCGTGTTCTAGAGGCTGCACGGAGGTCTGCCGAGTGTTTTGCAAGAAGAGAAAGAAAGTTGTCCAAAACAGCTTGCAATCGAATATTCATGTGAATAGAAAAGGCAGGAGAGTGGTCAGGTACTGTTTTCTCTCAGTTTTCAAGCTGCGCACACAATCGCAGTGTTGTACAGCTTGTTTCATCACCTTTGCGGAGTTGCCGCTCTCTCCGGCTCCCGGAGACGATGAAGCTGCTTCTTCGCAGAAAGACGATTCTGCCGCTCAGAGTGCTCTGCGGTGTGCGGCTTCTGCCGAAAGAGGCCCGGGAGCGGGGCTTAGCTCTGCAGAGCACCGTACCTTCGTCTTTAGCCTCTCTTCTCGTCTACATCTTAGCAAAAAGCTTTTCCACTCTGTCTGGAAAGGAGAAACTGTGCCAGCACAAAAAACATCTCCCATCGTGTTCTAGAGGCTGCACGGAGGTCTGCCGAGTGTTTTGCAAGAAGAGAAAGAAAGTTGTCCAAAACAGCTTGCAATCCAATGTTCATGTGAATAGAAAAGGCAGGAGAGTGGTCAGGTAAGGTTTTCTCTCAGTTGGCAAGCTGCGCACACAATCGCAGTGTTGTACAGCTTGTTTCATCACCTTTGCGAAGCTGCCGCTCTCTCCGGCTCCCGGAGACGAAGAAGCTGCTTCTTCGCGCAAAGACGATTCTGCCGCTCACAGTGCTCTGCGGTGTGCGGCTTCTGCCGAAAGAGGCCCGGGAGCGGTGCTTAGCTCTGCAGAGCACCGTACCTTCGTCTTTAGCCTCTCTTCTCGTCTACATCTTAGCAAAATCTTTTCCACTCTGTCTGGCAAGGAGAAACTGTGCCAGCACAGAAAACATCTCCCATCGTGTTCTAGAGGCTGCACGGAGGTCTGCCGAGTGTTTTGCAAGAAGAGAAAGAAAGTTGTCGAAAACAACTTGCAATCGAATGTTCATGTGAATAGAAAAGGCAGGAGAGTGCTCAGGTACTGTTTTCTCTCAGTTGGCAAGCTGCGCAAACAATCGCAGTGCTGTACAGCTTGTTTCATCACCTTTGCGAAGTTGCCGCTCTCTCCGGCTCCCGGAGACGAAGAAGCTGCTTCTTCGCGCAAAGACGATTCTGCCGCTCACAGTGCTCTGCGGTGTGCGGCTTCTGCTGAAAAGATCCGGGGGCGGTGCTTAGCTCTGCAGAGCACCGTACCTTCGTCTTTAGCCTCTCTTCTCGTCTACATCTTAGCAAAAAGCTTTTCCACTCTGTCTGGCAAGGAGAAACTGGGCCAGCACAAAAAACATCTCCCATCGTGTTCTAGAGGCTGCACGGAGGTCTGCCGAGTGTTTTGCAAGAAGAGAAAGAAAGTTGTCCAAAACAGCTTGCATTCCAATATTCATGTGAATAGAAAAGGCAGGAGAGTGGCCAGGTACTGTTTTCTCTCAGTTGGCAAGCTGCGCACACAATCGCAGTGTTGTACAGCTTGTTTCATCACCTTTGCGAAGTTGCCGCTCTCTCCGGCTCCCGGAGACGAAGAAGCTGCTTCTTCGCGCAAAGACGATTCTGCCGCTCACAGTGCTCTGCGGTGTGCGCCTTCTGCCGAAAGAGGTCCGGGAGCGGTGCTTAGCTCTGCAGAGCACCGTACCTTCGTCTTTAGCCTCTCTTCTCGTCTACATCTTAGCAAAAAGCTTTTCCACTCTGTCTGGCAAGGAGAAACTGTGCCAGCACAGAAAACATCTCCCATCGTGTTCTAGAGGCTGCACGGAGGTCTGCCGAGTGTTTTGCAAGAAGGGAAAGAAAGTTGTCCAAAACAGCTTGCAATCCAATGTTCAAGTGAATAGAAAAGGCAGGAGAGTGCTCAGGTACTGTTTTCTCTCAGTTTTCAAGCTGCGCACACAATCGCAGTGTTGTACAGCTTGTTTCATCACCTTTGCGAAGATGCTGCTCTCTCCGGCTCCCGGAGACGAAGAAGCTGCTTCTCCGCGCAAAGACGATTCTGCCGCTCACAGTGCTCTGCGGTGTGCGGCTTCTGCCAAAAGAGGCCCGGGAGCGGTGCTTAGCTCTGCAGAGCACCGTACCTTCGTCTTTAGCCTCTCTTCTCGTCTACATCTTAGCAAAAAGTTTTTCCACTGTGTCTGGCAAGGAAAAACTGTGCCAGCACAGAAAACATCTCCCATCGTGTTCTAGAGGCTGCACGGAGGTCTGCCGAGTGTTTTGCAAGAAGAGAAAGAAAGTTGTCCAAAACAGCTTCCAATCGAATGTTCATGTGAATAGAAAAGGCAGGAGAGTGGTCAGGTGCTGTTTTCTCTCAGTTGGCAAGCTGCGCACACAACCGCAGTGTTGTACAGCTTGTTTCATCACCTTTGTGAAGTTGCCGCTCTCTCCGGCTCCCGGAGACGAAGAAGCTGCTTCTTCGCGCAAAGACGATTCTGCCGCTCACAGTGCTCTGCGCTGTGCGCCTTCTGCCGAAAGAGGTCCGGGAGCGGTGCTTAGCTCTGCAGAGCACCGTACCTTCGTCTTTAGCCTCTCTTCTCGTCTACATCTTACCAAAAAGTTTTTCCACTCTGTCTGGCAAGGAGAAACTGTGCCAGCACAGAAAACATCTCCCATCGTGTTCTAGAGGCTGCACGGAGGTCTGCCGAGTGTTTTGCAAGAAGAGAAAGAAAGTTGTCCAAAACAGCTTGCAATCGAATATTCATGTGAATAGAAAAGGCAGGAGAGTGGTCAGGAACTGTTTTCTCTCAGTTGGCAAGCTGCGCACACAATCGCAGTGTTGTACAGCTTGTTTCATCACCTTTGCGAAGCTGCCGCTCTCTCCGGCTCCCGGAGACGATGAAGCTGCTTCTTCGCGCAAAGACGATTCTGCCGCTCACAGTGCTCTGCGGTGTGCGGCTTCTGCCGAAAGAGGTCCGGGAGCGGTGCTTAGCTCTGCAGAGCACCGTACCTTCGTCTTTAGCCTCTCTTCTCGTCTACATCTTAGCAAAAAGCTTTTCCACTCTGTCTGGCAAGGAGAAACTCTGCCAGCACAGAAAACATCTCCCATCGTGTTCTAGAGGCTGCACGGAGGTCTGCCGAGTGTTTTGCAAGAAGAGAAAGAAAGTTGTCCAAAACAGCTTGCAATCGAATGTTCATGTGAATAGAAAAGGCAGGAGAGTGCTCAGGTACTGTTTTCTCTCAGTTTTCAAGCTGCGCACACAATCGCAGTGTTGTACAGCTTGTTTCATCACCTTTGCGAAGCTGCCGCTCTCTCCGGCTCCCGGAGACGAAGAAGCTGCTTCTTCGCGCAAAGACGATTCTGCTGCTCACAGTGCTCTGCAGTGTGTGTCTTCAGTCGAAAGAGGCCCGGGAGCGGTGCTTAGATCTGCAGAGCACCGTACCTTCGTCTTTAGCCTCTCTTCTCGTCTACATCTTAGCAAAAAGCTTTTCCACTCTGTCTGGCAAGGAGAAACTGTGCCAGCACAGAAAACATCTCCCATCGTGTTCTAGAGGCTGCACGGAGGTCTGCCGAGTGTTTTGCAAGAAGAGAAAGAAAGTTGTCCAAAACAGCTTGCAATCGAATGTTCATGTGAATAGAAAAGGCAGGAGAGTGGTCAGGTACTGTTTTCTCTCAGTTGGCAAGCTGCGCACACAATCGCAGTGTTGTACAGCTTGTTTCATCACCTTTGCGAAGTTGCCGCTCTCTCCGGCTGCCGGAGACGAAGAAGCTGCTTCTTCGCGCAAAGACGATTCTGCCGCTCACAGTGCTCTGCGGTGTGCGCCTTCTGCCGAAAGAGGCCCGGGAGCGGTGCTTAGCTCTGCAGAGCACCGTACCTTCGTCTTTAGCCTCTCTTCTCGTCTACATCTTAGCAAAAAGCTTTTCCACTCTGTCTGGCAAGGAGAAACTGTGCCAGCACAGAAAACATCTCCCATCGTGTTCTAGAGGCTGCACGGAGGTCTGCCGAGTGTTTTGCAAGAAGAGAAAGAAAGTTGTCCAAAACAGCTTGCAATCCAATGTTCATGTGAATAGAAAAGGCAGGAGAGTGCTCAGGTACTGTTTTCTCTCAGTTTTCAAGCTGCGCACACAATCGCAGTGTTGTACGGCTTGTTTCATCACCTTTGCGAAGTTGCCGCTCTCTCCGGCACCCGGAGACGAAGAATCTGCTTCTTCGCGCAAAGACGATTCTTCCGCTCACACTGCTCTGCGGTGTGCGGCTTCTGCCGAAAGAGGTCCGGGAGCGGTGCTTAGCTCTGCAGAGCACCGTACCTTCGTCTTTAGCCTCTCTTCTCGTCTACATCTTAGCAAAAAGCTTTTCCACTCTGTCTGGCAAGGAGAAACTGTGCCAGCACAGAAAACATCTCCCATCGTGTTCTAGAAGCTGCACGGTGGTCTGCCGAGTGTTTTGCAAGAAGAGAAAGAAAGTTGTCCTAAACAGCTTGCAATCGAATGTTCATGTGAATAGAAAAGGCAGGAGAGTGGTCAGGTACTGTTTTCTCTCAGTTTTCAAGCTGCGCACACAATCGCAGTGTTGTACAGCTTGTTTCATCACCTTTGCGAAGTTGCCGCTCTCTCCGGCTCCCGGAGACGAAGCAGCTGCTTCTTCGCGCAAAGACGATTCTGCCGCTCACAGTGCTCTGCGGTGTGCGCCTTCTGCCGAAAGAGTTTCGGGAGCGGTGCTTAGCTCTGCAGAGCACCGTACTTTCGTCTTTAGCCTCTCTTCTCGTCTACATCTTAGCAAAAACTTTTCCACTCTGTCTGGCAAGGAGAAACTGTGCCAGCACAGAAAACATCTCCCATCGTGTTCTAGAGGCTGCACGGAGGTCTGCCGAGTGTTTTGCAAGAAGAGAAAGAAAGTTGTCCAAAACAGCTTGCAATCGAATGTTCATGTGAATAGAAAAGGCAGGAGAGTGGTCAGGTACTGTTTTCTCTCAGTTGGCAAGCTGCGCACACAATCGCAGTGTTGTACAGCTTGTTTCATCACCTTTGCGAAGCTGCCGCTCTCTCCGGCTCCCGGAGACGAAGAAGCTGCTTCTTCGCGCAAAGACGATTCTGCCGCTCACAGTGCTCTGCGGTGTGCGCCTTCTGCCGAAAGAGGCCTGGGAGCGGTGCTTAGCCCGGAAGAGCACCGTACCTTCGTCTGTAGCCTCTCTTCTCGTCTACATCTTAGCAAAAAGCTTTTCCACTCTGTCTGGCAAGGAGAAACTGTGCCAGCACAGAAAACATCTCCCATCGTGTTCTAGAGGCTGCACGGAGGTCTGCCGAGTGTTTTGCAAGAAGAGAAAGAAAGTTGTACAAAACAGCTTGCATTCCAATATTCATGTGAATAGAAAAGGCAGGAGAGTGGCCAGGTACTGTTTTCTCTCAGTTGGCAAGCTGCGCACACAATCGCAGTGTTGTACATCTTGTTTCATCACCTTTGCGAAGTTGCCGCTCTCTCCGGCTCCCGGAGACGAAGAAGCTGCTTCTTCACGCAAAGACGATTCTGCCGCTCACAGTGCTCTGCGGTGTGCGGCTTCTGCCGAAAGAGGTCCGGGAGCGGTGCTTAGCTCTGCAGAGCACCGTACCTTCGTCTTTAGCCTCTCTTCTCGTCTACATCTTAGCAAAAACTTTTCCACTCTGTCTGGCAAGGAGAAACTGTGCCAGCACAGAAAACATCTCCCATCGTGTTCTAGAGGCTGCACGGAGGTCTGCCGAGTGTTTTGCAAGAAGAGAAAGAAAGTTGTCCAAAACAGCTTGCAATCGAATGTTCATGTGAATAGAAAAGGCAGGAGAGTGGTCAGGTACTGTTTTCTCTCAGTTGGCAAGCTGCGCACACAATCGCAGTGTTGTACAGCTTGTTTCATCACCTTTGCGAAGCTGCCGCTCTCTCCGGCTCCCGGAGACGAAGAAGCTGCTTCTTCGCGCAAAGACGATTCTGCCGCTCACAGTGCTCTGCGGTGTGCGCCTTCTGCCGAAAGAGGCCTGGGAGCGGTGCTTAGCCCGGAAGAGCACCGTACCTTCGTCTGTAGCCTCTCTTCTCGTCTACATCTTAGCAAAAAGCTTTTCCACTCTGTCTGGCAAGGAGAAACTGTGCCAGCACAGAAAACATCTCCCATCGTGTTCTAGAGGCTGCACGGAGGTCTGCCGAGTGTTTTGCAAGAAGAGAAAGAAAGTTGTACAAAACAGCTTGCATTCCAATATTCATGTGAATAGAAAAGGCAGGAGAGTGGCCAGGTACTGTTTTCTCTCAGTTGGCAAGCTGCGCACACAATCGCAGTGTTGTACATCTTGTTTCATCACCTTTGCGAAGTTGCCGCTCTCTCCGGCTCCCGGAGACGAAGAAGCTGCTTCTTCACGCAAAGACGATTCTGCCGCTCACAGTGCTCTGCGGTGTGCGGCTTCTGCCGAAAGAGGTCCGGGAGCGGTGCTTAGCTCTGCAGAGCACCGTACCTTCGTCTTTAGCCTCTCTTCTCGTCTACATCTTAGCAAAAAGCTTTTCCACTCTGTCTGGCAAGGAGAAACTGTGCCAGCACAGAAAACATCTCCCATCGTGTTCTAGAGGCTGCACGGAGGTCTGCCGAGTGTTTTGCAAGAAGAGAAAGAAAGTTGTCCAAAACAGCTTGCAATCCAATGTTCATGTGAATAGAAAAGGCAGGAGAGTGGTCAGGTACTGTTTTCTCTCAGTTTTCAAGCTACGCACACAATCGCAGTGTTGTACAGCTTGTTTCATCACCTTTGCGAGGATGCTGCTCTGTCCGGCTCCAGGAGACGAAGAAGCTGCTTCTTCGCGCAAAGACGATTCTGCCGCTCACAGTGCTCTGCGGTGTGCGCCTTCTGCCGAAAGAGGTCCGGGAGCGGTGCTTAGCTCTGCAGAGCACCGTACCTTCGTCTTTAGCCTCTCTTCTCGTCTACATCTTAGCAAAAAGCTTTTCCACTCTGTCTGGCAAGGAGAAACTGTGCCAGCACAGAAAACATCTCCCATCGTGTTCTAGAGGCTGCACGGAGGTCTGCCGAGTGTTTTGCAAGAAGAGAAAGAAAGTTGTCCAAACCAGCTTGGAATCCAATGTTCATGGGATTAGAAAAGGCAGGAGAGTGGTCAGGTAAGGTTTTCTCTCAGTTGGCAAGCTGCGCACACAATCGCAGTGTTGTACAGCTTATTTCATCACCTTTGCGAAGTTGCCGCTCTCTCCGGCTCCCGGAGACGAAGAAGCTGCTTCTTCGCGCAAAGACGATTCTGCCGCTCACAGTGCTCTGCGGTGTGCGCCTTCTGCAAAAAGAGGTCCGGGAGCGGTGCTTAGCTCTGCAGAGCACCGTACCTTCGTCTTTAGCCTCTCTTCTCGTCTACATCTTAGCAAAAAGGTTTTCCACTCTGTCTGGCAAGGAGAAACTGTGCCAGCACAGAAAACATCTCCCATCGTGTTCTAGAGGCTGCACGGAGGTCTGCCGAGTGTTTTGCAAGAAGAGAAAGAAAGTTGTCCAAAACAGCTTGCAATCGAATGTTCATGTGAATAGAAAAGGCAGGAGCGTGCTCAGGTACCCTTTTGTCTCAATTGGCAAGCTGCGCACACAATCGCAGTGTTGTACAGCTTGTTTCATCACCTTTGCGAAGCTGCCGCTCTCTCCGGCTCCCGGAGACGAAGAAGCTGCTTCTTCGCAGAAAGACGATTCTGCCGCTCAGAGTGCTCTGCGGTGTGCGGCTTCTGCCGAAAGAGGCCCGGGAGCGGTGCTTAGCTCTGCAGAGCACCGTACCTTCGTCTTTAGCCTCTCTTCTCGTCTACATCTTAGCAAAAAGCTTTTCCACTCTGTCTGGCAAGGAGAAACTGTGCCAGCACAGAAAACATCTCCCATCGTGTTCTAGAGGCTGCACGGAGGTCTGCCGAGTGTTTTGCAAGAAGAGAAAGAAAGTTGTCCAAAACAGCTTGCAATCGAATGTTCATGTGAATAGAAAAGGCAGGAGCGTGCTCAGGTACTCTTTTCTCTCAATTGGCGAGCTGCGCACACAATCGCAGTGTTGTACAGCTTGTTTCATCACCTTTGCGAAGCTGCCGCTCTCTCCGGCTCCCGGAGACGAAGAAGCTGCTTCTTCGCAGAAAGACGATTCTGCCGCTCAGAGTGCTCTGCGGTGTGCGGCTTCTGCCGAAAGAGTCCGGGGAACGGTGCTTAGCTCTGCAGAGCACCGTACCTTCGTCTTTAGCCTCTCTTCTCGTCTACATCTTAGCAAAAAGCTTTTCCACTCTGTCTGGCAAGGAGAAACTCTGCCAGCACAGAAAACATCTGCCATCGTGTTCTAGAGACTGCACTGAGGTCTGCCGAGTGTTTTGCAAGAAGAGAAAGAAAGTTGTCAAAAACAGCTTGCAATCGAATGTTCATGTGAATAGAAAAGGCAGGAGAGTGGTCAGGTACTGTTTTCTCTCACTTGGAAAGCTGCGCACACAATCGCAGTGATGTACAGCTTGTTTCATCACCTTTGCGAAGTTGCCGCTCTCTCCGGCTCCCGGAGACGAAGAAGCTGCTTCTTCGCGCAAAGACGATTCTGCCGCTCACAGTGCTCTGCTGTGTGTGCCTTCAGTCGAAAGAGGCCCGGAAGCGGTGCTTTTCCACTCTGTCTGGCAAGGAGAAACTCTGCCAGCACAGAAAACATCTGCCATCGTGTTCTAGAGACTGCACTGAGGTCTGCCGAGTGTTTTGCAAGAAGAGAAAGAAAGTTGTCAAAAACAGCTTGCAATCGAATGTTCATGTGAATAGAAAAGGCAGGAGAGTGGTCAGGTACTGTTTTCTCTCACTTGGAAAGCTGCGCACACAATCGCAGTGATGTACAGCTTGTTTCATCACCTTTGCGAAGTTGCCGCTCTCTCCGGCTCCCGGAGACGAAGAAGCTGCTTCTTCGCGCAAAGACGATTCTGCCGCTCACAGTGCTCTGCTGTGTGTGCCTTCAGTCGAAAGAGGCCCGGAAGCGGTGCTTAGCTCTGCAGAGCACCGTACCTTCGTCTTTAGCCTCTCTTCTCGTCTACATCTTAGCAAAAAGCTTTTCCACTCTGTCTGGCAAGGAGAAACTGTGCCAGCACAGAAAACATCTTCCATCGTGTTCTAGAGGCTGCACGGAGGTCTGCCGAGTGTTTTGCAAGAAGAGAAAGAAAGTTGTCCAAAACAGCTTGCAATCGAATGTTCATGTGAATAGAAAAGGCAGGAGAGTGCTCAGTTACCGTTTTCTCTCATTTTTCAAGCTGCGCACACAATCGCAGTGTTGTACAGCTTGTTTCATCACCTTTGTGAAGCTGCCGCTCTCTCCGGCTCCCGGAGACGAAGAAGCTGCTTCTTCGCGCAAAGACGATTCTGCTGCTCACAGTGCTCTGCGGTGTGCGCCTTCTGCCGAAAGAGGTCCGGTAGCGATGCTTAGCTCTGCAGAGCACCGTACCTTCGTCTTTAGCCTCTCTTCTCGTCTACATCTTAGCAAAAAGCTTTTCCACTCTGTCTGGCAAGGAGAAACTCTGCCAGCACAGAAAACATCTCTCATCGTGTTCTAGAGACTGCACGGAGGTCTGCCGAGTGTTTTGCAAGAAGAGAAAGAAAGTTGTCAAAAACAGCTTGCAATCGAATGTTCATGTGAATAGAAAAGGCAGGAGAGTGGTCAGGTACTGTTTTCTCTCACTTGGAAAGCTGCGCACACAATCGCAGTGATGTACAGCTTGTTTCATCACCTTTGCGAAGTTGCCGCTCTCTCCGGCTCCCGGAGACGAAGAAGCTGCTTCTTCGCGCAAAGACGATTCTGCCGCTCACAGTGCTCTGCTGTGTGCGCCTTCAGTCGAAAGAGGCCCGGAAGCGGTGCTTAGCTCTGCAGAGCACCGTACCTTCGTCTTTAGCCTCTCTTCTCGTCTACATCTTAGCAAAAAGCTTTTCCACTCTGTCTGGCAAGGAGAAACTGTGCCAGCACAGAAAACATCTTCCATCGTGTTCTAGAGGCTGCACGGAGGTCTGCCGAGTGTTTTGCAAGAAGAGAAAGAAAGTTGTCCAAAACAGCTTGCAATCGAATGTTCATGTGAATAGAAAAGGCAGGAGAGTGGTCAGGTACTGTTTTCTCTCAGTTGGCAAGCTGCGCACACAATCGCAGTGTTGTACAGCTTGTTTCATCACCTTTGCGAAGTTGCCGCTCTCTCCGGCTCCCGGAGACGAAGCAGCTGCTTCTTCGAGCAAAGACGATTCTGCCGCTACAGTGCTCTGCAGTGTGTGTCTTCAGTCGAAAGAGGCCCTGATGAGGTGCTTAGCTCTGCAGAGCACCGTACCTTCGTCTTTAGCCTCTCTTCTCGTCTACATCTTAGCAAAAAGCTTTTCCACTCTGTCTGGCAAGGAGAAACTGTGCCAGCACAGAAAACATCTTCCATCGTGTTCTAGAGGCTGCACGGAGGTCTGCCGAGTGTTTTGCAAGAAGAGAAAGAAAGTTGTCCAAAACAGCTTGCAATCGAATGTTCATGTGAATAGAAAAGGTAGGAGAGTGGTCAGGTACTGTTTTCTCTCAGTTGGCAAGCTGCGCACACAATCGCAGTGTTGTACAGCTTGTTTCATCACCTTTGCGAAGTTGCCGCTCTCTCCGGCTCCCGGAGACGAAGCAGCTGCTTCTTCGCGCAAAGACGATTCTGCCGCTCACAGTGCTCTGCAGTGTGTGTCTTCAGTCGAAAGAGGCCCAGAAGCGGTGCTTAGCTCTGCAGAGCACCGTACCTTCGTCTTTAGCCTCTCTTCTCGTCTACATCTTAGCAAAAAGCTTTTCCACTCTGTCTGGCAAGGAGAAACACTGCCAGCACAGAAAACATCTCCCATCGTGTTCTAGAGGCTGCACGGAGGTCTGCCGAGTGTTTTGCAAGAAGAGAAAGAAAGTTGTCCAAAACAGCTTGCAATCCAATGTTCATGTGAATAGAAAAGGCAGGAGAGTGCTCAGGTACTGTTTTCTCTCAGTTGGCAAGCTGCGCACACAATCGCAGTGTTGTACAGCTTGTTTCATCACCTTTGCGAAGTTGCCGCTCTCTCCGCCTCCTGGAGACGAAGAAGCTGCTTCTTCGCGCAAAGACCATTCTGCCGCTCACAGTGCTCTGCGGTGTGCGGCTTCTGCCGAAGGAGGTCCGGGAGCGGTGCTTAGCTGTGCAGAGCACCGTACCTTCGTCTTTAGCCTCTCTTCTCGTCTACATCTTAGCAAAAAGCTTTTCCACTCTGTCTGGCAAGGAGAAACTCTGCCAGCACAGAAAACATCTCCCATCGTGTTCTAGAGGCTGCACGGAGGTCTGCCGAGTGTTTTGCAAGAAGAGAAAGAAAGTTGTCCAAAACAGCTTGCAATCGAATGTTCATGTGAATAGAAAAGGCAGGAGAGTGGTCAGGTACTGTTTTCTCTCAGTTGGCAAGCTGCGCACACAATCGCAGTGTTGTACAGCTTGTTTCATCACCTTTGCGAAGCTGCCGCTCTCTCCGGCTCCCGGAGACGAAGAAGCTGCTTCTTCGCGCAAAGACGATTCTGCCGCTCACAGTGCTCTGCTGTGTGTGCCTTCAGTCGAAAGAGGCCCAGAAGCGGTGCTTAGCTCTGCAGAGCACCGTACCTTCGTCTTTAGCCTCTCTTCTCGTCTACATCTTAGCAAAAAGCTTTTCCACTCTGTCTGGCAAGGAGAAACTGTGCCAGCACAGAAAACATCTTCCATCGTGTTCTAGAGGCTGCACGGAGGTCTGCCGAGTGTTTTGCAAGAAGAGAAACAAAGTTGTCCAAAACAGCTTGCAATCCAATGTTCATGTGAATAGAAAAGGCAGGAGAGTGCTCAGTTACCGTTTTCTCTCATTTTTCAAGCTGCGCACACAATCGCAGTGTTGTACAGCTTGTTTCATCACCTTTGTGAAGCTGACGCTCTCTCCGGCTCCCGGAGACGAAGAAGCAGCTTCTTCGCGCAAAGACGATTCTGCCGCTCACAGTGCTCTGCGGTGTGCGCCTTGTGCCGAAAGAGGCCCGGGAGCGGTGCTTAGCTCTGCAGAGCACCGTACCTTCGTCTTTAGCCTCTCTTCTCGTCTACATCTCAGCAAAAAGCTTTTCCACTCTGTCTGGAAAGGAGAAACTGTGCCAGCACAGAAAATATCTCCCATCGTGTTCTAGAGGCTGCACGGAGGTCTGCTGAGTGTTTTGCAAGAAGAGAAAGAAAGTTGTCCAAAACAGCTTGCAAATGAATGTTCGTGTGAATAGAAAAGGCAGGAGAGTGGTCAGGTACTGTTTTCTCTCAGTTGGCAAGCTGCGCACACAATCGCAGTGTTGTACAGCTTGTTTCATCACCTTTGCGAAGCTGCCGCTCTCTCCGGCTCCCGGAGACGAAGAAGCTGCTTCTTCGCGCAAAGACGATTCTGCCGCTCACAGTGCTCTGCGGTGTGCGCCTTCTGCCAAAAGAGGTCCGGTAGCGATGCTTAGCTCTGCAGAGGACCAAACCTTCGTATTTAGCCTCTCTTCTCGTCTACATCTTAGCAAAAAGCTTTTCCACTCTGTCTGGCAAGGAGAAACTGTGCCAGCACAGAAAACATCTCCCATCGTGTTCTAGAGGCTGCACGGAGGTCTGCCGAGTGTTTTGCAAGAAGAGAAAGAAAGTTGTCCAAAACAGCTTGCAATCGAATGTTCATGTGAATAGAAAAGGCAGGAGAGTGCTCAGGTACTGTTTTCTCTCAGTTGGCAAGCTGCGCACACAATCGCAGTGTTGTACAGCTTGTTTCATCACCTTTGCGAAGCTGCCGCTCTCTCCGGCTCCCGGAGACGAAGAAGCTGCTTCTTCGCAGAAAGACGATTCTGCCGCTCACAGTGCTCTGCGGTGTGCGCCTTCTGCCGAAAGAAGCCCGGGAGCGGTGCTTTGCTCTGCAGAGCACCGTACCTTCGTCTTTAGCCTCTCTTCTCGTCTACATCTTAGCAAAAAGCTTTTCCACTCTGTCTGGCAAGGAGAAACTCTGCCAGCACAGAAAACATCTCCCATCGTGTTCTAGAAGCTGCACGGAGGTCTGCCGAGTGTTTTGCAAGAAGAGAAAGAAAGTTGTCCAAAACAGCTTTCAATGCAATATTCATGGGATTCGAAAAGGCAGGAGAGTGCTCAGGTACTGTTTTCTCTCAGTTGGCAAGCTGCGCAAACAATCGCAGTGTTGTACAGCTTGTTTCATCACCTTTGCGAAGTTGCCGCTCTCTCCGGCTCCCGGAGACGAAGAAGCGGCTTCTTCGCGCAAAGACGATTCTGCCGCTCACAGTGCTCTGCGGTGTGCGCCTTCTGCCGAAAGAGGCCCGGGAGCGGTGCTTAGCTCTGCAGAGCACCGTACCTTCGTCTTTAGCCTCTCTTCTCGTCTACATCTTAGCAAAAAGCTTTTCCACTCTGTCTGGCAAGGAGAAACTGTGCCAGCACAGAAAACATCTCCCATCGTGTTCTAGCGGCTGCACTGAGGTCTGCCGAGTGTTTTGCTATAATTGAAAGATAATTGTCCAAAACAGATTGCAATCGAATGTTCATGAGATTAGAAAAGGCAGGAGAGACGTCAGGTACTGTTTTCTCTCAGTTGGCAAGCTGCGCACACAATCGCAGTGTTGTACAGCTTGTTTCATCACCTTTGCGAAGTTGCCGCTCTCTCCGGCTCCCGGAGACGAAGAAGCTGCTTCTTCCCGCAAAGACGATTCTGCCGCTCACAGTGCTCTGCGGTGTGCAGCTTCTGTTGAAAGAGGTCCGGGAGCGGTGCTCAGCTCTGCAGAGCACCGTACCTTCGTCTTAACCTTTCTTCTCGTCTACATCTTAGCAAAAAGCTTTTCCACTCTGTCTGGCAAGGAGAAACTCTGCCAGCACAGAAAACATCTCCCATCGTGTTCTAGAGGCTGCACGGAGGTCTGCCGAGTGTTTTGCAAGAAGAGAAAGAAAGTTGTCCAAAACAGCTTGCAATCCAATGTTCATGTGAATAGAAAAGGCAGGAGAGTGGTCAGGTACTGTTTTCTCTCAGTTGGCAAGCTGCGCACACAATCGCAGTGTTGTACAGCTTGTTTCATCACCTTTGCGAAGTTGCCGCTCTCTCCGGCTCCCGGAGACGAAGAAGCTGCTTCTTCGCGCAAAGACGATTCTGCCGCTCACAGTGCTCTGCAGTGTGTGTCTTCAGTCGAAAGTGGCCCGGGAGCGGTGCTTAGCTCTGCAGAGCACCGTACCTTCGTCTTTAGCCTCTCTTCTCGTCTACATCTTAGCAAAAAGCTTTTCCACTCTGTCTGGCAAGGAGAAACTGTGCCAGCACAGAAAACATCTGCCATCGTGTTCTAGAGGCTGCACGGAGGTCTGCCGAGTGTTTTGCAAGAAGAGAAAGAAAGTTGTCCAAAACAGCTTGCAATCGAATGTTCATGTGAATAGAAAAGGCAGGAGAGTGGTCAGGTACTGTTTTCTCTCAGTTGGCAAGCTGCGCACACAATCGCAGTGTTGTACAGCTTGTTTCATCACCTTTGCGAAGTTGCCCCTCTCTCCGGCTCCTGAGGCCAAGAAGCGGCTTCCTCGCGCAAAGACGATTATGCCGCTCACAGTGCTCTGCGGTGTGTGTCTTCTGCCGAAAGAGGCCCGGGAGCGATGCTTAGCTCTGCAGAGCACCGTACCTTCGTCTTTAGCCTCTCTTCTCGTCTACATCTTACCAAAAAGCTTTTCCACTCTGTCTGGCAAGGAGAAACTCTTCCAGCACAGAAAACATCTCCCATCGTGTTCTAGAGGCTGCACGGAGGTCTGCCGAGTGTTTTGCAAGAAGAGAAAGAAAGTTGTCCAAAACAGTTTGCAATCGAATGTTCATGTGAATAGAAAAGGCAGGAGAGTGCTGAGGTACTCTTTTCTCTCAGTTGGCGAGCTGCGCACACAATCACAGTGTTGTACAGCTTGTTTCATCACATTTGCGAAGTTGCCGCTCTCTCCGGCTCCCGGAGACGAAGAAGCTGCTTCTTCGCGCAAAGACGATTCTGCCGCTCACAGTGCTCTGCGGTGTGCGCCTTCTGCCGAAAGAGGTCCGGGAGCGGTGCTTAGCTCTGCAGAGCACCGTACCTTCGTCTTTAGCCTCTCTTCTCGTCTACATCTTAGCAAAAAGCTTTTCCACTCTGTCTGGCAAGGAGAAACTGTGCCAGCACAGAAAACATCTCCCATCGTGTTCTAGAGGCTGCACGGAGGTCTGCCGAGTGTTTTGCAAGAAGAGAAAGAAAGTTGTCCAAAACAGCTTGCAATCGAATGTTCATGTGAATAGAAAAGGCAGGAGAGTGGTCAGGTACTGTTTTCTCTCAGTTTTCAAGCTTCGCAAACAATCGCAGTGTTGTACAGCTTGTTTCATCACCTTTGCGAAGTTGCCGCTCTCTCCGGCTCTTGGAGGCGAATAAGCGGCTTCTTCGCGCAAAGACGATTCTGCCGCTCACAGTGATCTGCGGTGTGCGGCTTCTGCCGAAAGCTGCCCAGGAGCAGTGCTTAGCTCCGCAGAGGACCGTACCTTCATCTTTAGACTCTCCTATCGTCTACAACTTAGAAAAAAGCTTTTTAAAACTTTCTGGCAAGGAGAAACTGTGCCAGCACAGAAAACATCTCCCATCGTGTTCTAGAAGCTGCACGGAGGTCTTCTGAGTGTTTTGGAAGAGGAGAAACAGAGTTGTCAAAAACAGCTTCCAATCGAATGTTCATGTGAATAGAAAATGCAGGATATTGGTAAGGTACTGTTTTCTCTCACTTGGCAAGCTGCGCACACAATCGCAGTGTTGTACAGCTTGTTTCATCACCTTAGCCAAGCTGCCGCTCTCTCCGGCTCCCGGAGGAGAAGAAGCGGCTTCTTCGCGCAAAGACGATTCTGCCGCTCACAGTGCTCTGCGGTGTGCGGCTTCAGCCGAAAGATGCCCGGGAGCGGGGCTCAGCTCCGCAGAGAACCGTACCTTCGTCTTTAGCGTCTCTTCTTGTCTACATCTTAGCAAAAAGCTTTTCCACTCTGTCTGGCAAGGAGAAACTCTGCCAGCACAGAATACATCTCCCATCGTGCTCTGCAGCCTGTACGGCGGCCTGCCGAGTGTTTTGCAAGAAGAGAAAGAAAGTTGTCCAAAACAGCTTGCAATCGAATGTTCATGTGAATAAAAAAGGCAGGACAGGTGTAAGGTACTGTTTTCTCTCAGTTGGCAAGCTGCGCACACAATCGCAGTTCTGTACAGCTTGCTTCTTCACCTTTGCCAAGCTGCCGCTACCTCCGTCTCCCGGAGACGAAGAAGCGGCTTCTTTGCGCAAAGACGATTCTGCCGCTCACAGTGCTCTGCGGTGTGCGCCTTCTGCCGAAAGACATCCGAGAGCGGGGCTTAGCTCCGCCGAGCACCATACCTTCGTCTTTAGCCTCTCTTCTCGTCTACATCTTAGCAAAAATCTTTTCCAATAAGTCTGGCAAAGGGAAACTGTGCCAGCACAGAAAACATCTCCCATCGTGTTCTAGAAGCTGCACGGGGGTCTCCCGAGTGTTTTGCAAGAAGAGAAAGAAAGTTGTCCAAAACAGCTTCCAATCGAATGTTCATGTGAATAGAAAAGGCAGGAGAGTGGTAAGGTACTGTTTTCTCCCAGTTGGCAAGCTGCGCACACAATTGCAGTGTTGTACAGCTTGTTTCATCACCTTTGAGAAGTTGCCGCTCTCTCCGGCTCCCGGAGGCGAAGAAGCGGCTTCGTGTCGCAAAGACGATTCTGCCGCTCACAGTGCTCTGAGGCATGCGGCTCCTGCCGAAAGACGCCTGGGAGCGGGGCTTAGCTCTGCAGAGCACCGTACCTTCGTCTTTAGCCTCTCTTCTCATCTACATCTTAGCAAAAAGCTTTTCCACACTGTCTGGCAAGGAGAAAGTGTGCCAGCACCGAAGACATCTCCCATCGTGTTCTAGAAGTTGCACGAAGTTCTGCCGAGTGTTTTCCAAGAAGAGAAAGAAAGTTGTGCAAAACAGCTTCCACTGGAATGTTTATGTGAATAGAAAAGGCAGGAGAGTGGTAAGGTACTGTTTTCTCCCAGTTGGCAAGCTGCGCACACAATCGCAGTGTTGTACAGCTTGCTTCTTCACCTTTGCGAGCTGCCGCTCTCTCCGACACCCGGAGGATAAGAAGCGGCTTCTTCGCGCAAAGACGATTCTGCCGCTCACACTGCTCTGCGGTGTGCGGCTTCTGCCGAAATAGGCCCAGGAGCGGGGCTTAGCTCTGCTCAGAACCGTACCTTCGTCTTTAGCCTCTCTTCTTGTCCACAACTCAGCAAAAAGCTTTTCCACTCTCTCTGGCAAGGAGAAACTGTGCCAGCACAGAAAACATCTCCCATCGGGCTCTACAGCTTGCACGGCGGTCTACCGAGTGTTTTGCAAGAAGAGAAACAAAGTTGTCCAAAACAGCTTCCAATCGAATTTTCATTTGAATAGAAAAGGCAGGAGAGTGGTAAGGTACTGTTTTCTCTCAGTTGGTAAGCTGCGCACACAATGGCAGTGTTGTACAGCTTGCTTCATCACCTTTGCGAAGCTGTCGCTCTCTCCGGCTCCCGGAGGCGAAGAAGCGGCTTCTTCGCGCAAAGACGATTCTGCCGCTCACAGTGATCTGCGGTGTGCGGCTTCTGCCGAAAGACGCCCGGGAGCAGAGCTTAGCTCCGCAGAGGTCCGTACTTTCATCTTTAGCCTCTCCTATCGTCTACAACTTAGAAAAAAGCTTTTTAAAACTTTCTGGCAAGGAGAAACTGTGCCAGCACAGAAAACATCTCCCATCAGTTTATAGAAGCTGCACGGAGGTCTTCTGAGTGTTTTGGAAGAGGAGAAACAGAGTTATCAAAAACAGCTTCCAATAGAATATTCATGTGATTGCAAAAGGCAGGAGAGTTGTAAGGTACTGTTTTCTGTTAGTTGGCAAGCTGCGCACACAATCGCAGTGTTGTACAACTTGCATCTTCACCTTTGCCAAGCTGCCGTTCTCTCCGGCTCCCGGAGGCCAAGAAACGGCTTATTAGCGCAAAGACGACTCTGCCGCTCACAGTGCTCTGCGGTGTGCGGCTTCTGCCGCAAAATGCCCGGGAGCCGGGTTCAGCTCTGCAGAGAACTGTACCTTCGTTTTTAGCATCTCTTCTATTCTACATCTTCGCAAAAATTTATTTCAATATGTCTGGCAAGGAGAAACTCTGCCAGCTCCGAAAATATCTCTCATCGTGTTCTAGAAGTTGAACGGAGGTCTGCCGAGTGTTCTGCAAGACGTGAAATAAAGTTCGCCAAAACAGCTTGCAATCGAATGTTCATGTGATTACAAAAGGCAGGAGAGTGGTAAGGTACTGTTTTCTATCAGTTGGCAAGCTGCACACACAATCGCAGTGTTGCACAGCTTGCTTCTTCACCTTTGCCAAGCTGCCACTCTCTCCGGCTCCCGGAGCGAAGAAGCGGCTTCTTGGCGCAAAGACGATTCTGCCGCTCACAGTGCTCTGCGGTGTGTGCCTTTTGCCGAAAGAGGCCCGGGAGCGGTGCTTAGGTCCGCAGAACACCGTACCTTCGTTTTTAGTGTCCCTTCTCCTCTACATGTTATCAAAAAGCTTTCCCACTCTGTCTGGAAAGGACAAACTGTGCCAGCACAGAAAACATCTCCCATGCAATTCTGGAAGCTGCACGGAGGTCTGCCGAGTGTTTTGCAAGAAGAGAAAGAAAGTTGTCCAAAACAGCTTCGACTCGAATGCTCATGTGAATCCAAAAGGCAGGAGAGTGGTAAGGTACTCTTTTCTGTCAGTTGGCAAGCTGCGCACACAATCGCAGTGTTGTATATCTTCCTTCTTCACCTTTGCGAAGCTGCCGCGCCGCCCGGCTCATGGAGGCGAAGAAGTGGCTTATTAGCGCAAACACGATTCTGCCGCTCACAGTGTTCTGCAGAGTGCGGCTTCTGCCGAATGCGGCCCGTCAGCGGCGCTTCGATCTGCAGAGCATCGTACCTTCATCTTCAGCGTTTCTTCTCGTCTACATCTTTGCAAAAGCTTTTCCACCATGTCTGGCAAGGAGAAACTGTGCCAGCAGAGAAAACATCTCCCATCATGTTCTAGAAGCTGCATGGAGGTCTGCCGAGTGTTTTGCTAGAAGAGAAAGAAAGTTGTCCAAAACAGCTTCCACTCAAATGTTCATGTGATTAGGAAAGACAGGAGAGTGGTAAGTTACTGTTTTCTATCCGTTGGCAAGCTGCGCACACAATCGCAGTGTTGTACAGTTTGCTTCTTAACCTTTGCCAAGCTGCCGCTCTCTCCGGCTCCCGGAGGCGAAGAGGCGGCTTCTTCGCCGAAAGACCAGTGTGACGCTAACAGTGCTCTGCGGTGTGCGGCATCTGCTGCCAGACGCCCGGGAGCGACGCTTAGCTCGGGAGAGCATCGTACCTTCGTCTTTAGCGTCTCTTCTCGTCTACATCTTAGCAAAAAGCTTTTCCACTCTGTCTGGCAAGGAGAAACTGTGCCAGCACAGAAAACATCTCCCAGTGTGTTCTAGAAGTTGCACGCAAATCTGCAGACTGTTTTGCAAGAAGGGAAACACGTTGTCCAAAACTGTTTCCAATGGAATGCTCATGTGATTGCAAAAGGCAGGAGAGTTGCAATGTACTCTATTCTGTCAGTTGGCAAGGTGCCCAAAAAATCGCAGTGTTGTAGAGCTTGCTTCTTCATCTTTCCCAAGCTGCCGCTGTCTCCAGCTCCTAGCGGAGAAAAAGAGGCTTCTGTGCGCAAAGACGGTACTGCTGCTCACAGTGATCTGCGGAGTGCGGCCTCTGCCGAAAGACTCAGCTCTGCAGAGCTCTGGGGCTCAGCTCTGCAGAGCACTGTACCTTCGTCTTTGCGTCTCTTCTCGTCTACATCTTAGCAAAAATCTTTTTCACAATGTCTGGCAAGGAGAAACTCTGCCAGCACTGAAAATATCTCCCATTGTGTTCTAGAAGTTGCACGCTCGCCTGACGAGTGTTTTGCAAGAAGAGAAAGAAAGTTGTGCAAAAGTGCATCCAATCGAATGTTCATGTGATTACAAAAGGCAGGAGAGTGGTATGGTACTATTTTCTATCAGTTGGCAAGCTGCGCACACAATCGCAGTGTTTTACAGCTTCCTTCTTCACCTTTGCCAAGCTGCCGCTCTCTCCTGCTCCCGGAGGGGAAGAAGCGGCTTCTTTGCGCAAAGACGACAGTGCCGTTCTCAGTATTCATCGGAGCGCGGCTTCTGCCAAAAAAGGCCCGGGAGCTGCGCTTAGCTCCGCAGAGCACTGTAACTTTGTCTTTAGCCTCTCTTCTCGTCTACATCTTAACAAAAAGCTTTTCCACTCTGTCTGGCAAGGAGAAACTGTGCCAGCACAGAAAACATCTTCCATCGTTTTCTGGAAGCTGCACGGAAGTCTGCCGAGTGTTTTGCAAGAAGAGAAAGAAAGTTGTACAAAACAGCTTGCAATCCAATGTTCATGTGAATAGAAAAGGCAGGGGAGTGGTAAGGTACTTTTTTCTATGACTTGGCAAGTTGCGCACACAATCGCAGTGTTGTACAGCTTGCTTCTTCACCTTTGCGAAGCCGCTGCTCTCTGTTGCTCCCGGAGGCCAAGAAGCGGCTTCTTCGCCAAACAACGATTCTGCCGCTCACAGTGATCTGCGGTGTGCGGCATCTGTCGAAAGACGCCCGGGAGCGACGCTTAGCGCCACTGAGCATTGTACCTTTGTCTTTAGAGTCTCTTCTCCTCTACATCTTAGCAAAAAGCTTTTCCACTCTGTCTGGCAAGGAGAAACTGTGCCAGCACAGAAAGCATCTCCCATCGTTTTCTAGAGGCTGCACGCAGGTCTGCAGACTGTTTTGCAAGAAGAGAAAGAAAGTTGTCCAAAACAGTTTCCATTCGAATGTTCATGTGATTAGAAAAGGCAGCAGACTGGTAAGGTACTGTTTTCTATCAGTTGGCAAGCTTTGGACAGAAGCCGCACTCCGCGGAGCACTGTGAACTGCAATCTGGTCTTTGCGCAAAGATTCTGCTTCTTCGCCTCCGAGAGCCGCAGAGAGCGCCAGCTTCGCAAAGGTGAAGAAGCAAGCAGTACAACACTGCGATTGTGTGCGCAGGGTGCCAACCGATAGAAAACACTACCTTACCACTCTCCTGCCTTTTCTAATCACATGAACATTCGACTGGAATCAGTTTTGCACATCTTTCGTTCTCTTAAATGGAAACACTCGGCACACTTCCGTGTAGGTTGTAGAATACGATGGGAAATGTTTTCTGTGCTGACGCAGTTTCTCCTTGCCAGACAGAGTGGAAAACCTTTTTTACTAAGATGTAGAAAAGAAGTGACACAAAGACGAAGGTACGGTGCTCTGCGGAGCGTAAAGCCGCTCCCGGGCGTCTTTCCGCTGAAGCCGTACTCTGCAGAGCACTATGAGCGGCAGAATCGTCTTTGCGCGTAGAAGTCGCTTCTTCGTCTCCGGGAGCCGGAGGGAGTGGTAGCTTCGCCAAGGTGAAGAAGGAACCTGTACAATACTGCGATTCTGTGGGCGGCTTACCAACTGATAGAAAACAGTACCTGACCACTCTCCTGCCTTTTCCAAACACATGAACATTCGATTGGAAGCTGTTTCGCACAACTTTCTTTCTCTTCCTGCAAATCACTTGGCAGACCTCCGTGCAACTTGTAGAACGCGATGGGAGATGTTTTCTGTATTGGCAGAGTTTCTCCTTGCCAGACAGAGTGGAAAAGCTTTTTGCTAAGAGGTAGACGAGAAGAGACGCTAAAGACGAAGGTACAGTGCTCTGCGGAGCTAAGCCCCGCTCCCGGGCCTCTTTCGGCAGAAGCTGCACTCCGCAGAGCATTGTGAGCGGCAGAATCGTCTTTGCGCGAAGAAGCCTCTGCTTCGCCTCCGGGAGCCGGAGAGAGCGGCAGCTTCGGAAAGGTGAAGAAGGAAGCCATACAACACAGAGATTGTGTGCGCAGTTTGCAAAGTGATATAATGTGTTACCTTACGACTCTCCTGCCTTTGTGTTCTGAAAACATCTCCCATCGTGTTCTAGAATTTGCACGGAGGTGTGCCGAGTGTTTTGCAAGAAGAGAAAGAAAGTTGTCCAAAACAGATTCCAATCGAATATTCATTAGATTGGAAAAGGCAGGAGAGTGGTAAGGTACTCTATTTTATCAGTTGGCAAGCTGCGCACACAATCGCAGTGTTGTACAGCTTGCTTCTTCACCTTTGCCAAGCTGCCACTGTCTCCGGCTCCTGGAGGCGAAGAAGCGGCTTCTTCGCGCAAAGACGATTGTGACGCTCACAGTGCTCTGCGGAGTGCTGCTTCTGCTGAAAGACGCCGGGGAGCGGCGCGTAGCTCCGGAGAACAGCGTACCTTCGTCTTTAGCGTCTCTTCTCGTCTACTTCGTAGCAAAAAGCTTTTCCACTCTGTCTGCCAAGGAGAAACTCTGCCAGCACAGAAAACATCTGCCATCAGGTTCTAGAATTTGCACGGAGGTCTGCCGAGTGTTTTGCAAGAAGAGAAAGTTGTCCAAAACAGCTTCCAATCAAATGTTCATGTGATTTGAAAAGGCAGGAGAGTGGTAAGGTACTCTATTCTATCAGTTGGCAAGCTGCGCACGCAATCGCTGTGTTGTGCACCGTCCTTCTTCACCTTTCCGAAGCTGCAGCTCTCTCCCGCTGCTGGAGGCGATGAAGCGACTTCTTCGCAGAAAGACAATTCTGCCGCTCACAGTGCTCTGCGGTGTGCGCCTTCTGCCGAAAGGCGCCCAGGAGCGGCGCTTAACTCCTAAGAGCATCGTACCTTCGTCTTTAGCCTCTCTTCTCGTCTACATCTCAGCAAAAAGCTTTTCCGCCATGTCTGGCAAGGAGAAACTGTGCCAGCACAGAAAACATCTCCCATCGTTTTCTAGAAGTTGCACGGAGGTCTGCCGAGTGTTTTGCAAGAAGAGAAAGAAAGTTGTCCAAAACAGCTTCCAATCGAATGTTCATGTGATTAGAAAAGGCAGTAGAGTGGTAAGGTCTGTTTTCTCTCAGTTGGCAAGCTGCGCACACAATCGCAGTGTTGTACAGGTTCCTTCTTGACTTTTGCGAAGTTGCCGCTCTCTCCGGCTCCCGGGGGCCAGGAAGCGGCTTCGTCGCGCAAAGACGATTGTGCCTCTCACAGTCGTCTGTGGTGTGCTTCTTCTGCCGAAAGACGCCCGGGAGCGGTGCTTAGCTCTGCAGAGCACCGTACCTTCGTCTTTAGCCTCTCTTCTCGCCTACATCTTAGCAAAAAGCTTTACCAATCTGTCTGCCAAGGAGAAACTCTGCCAGCACAGAACACATCTCCCATCGTGTTCTAGAAGTTGCACGCAGGTCTGCCAAATGTTTGGCCGGAAGAAAAGAAAAGTTGTCTAAAACAGCTTCCAATTGAATTTTCATGTGTTTGGAAAAGTGAGGAGAGTGGTAAGGTACTGTTTTCTATCAGTTGGCAAGCTGCGCACACAATCGCAGTCTTGTACAGCTTGCTTCTTCACCTTTGCCATGCTGCCGCTTTCTCCGGCTCCCGGAGGCGAAAAAGCGGCTTCTTCGCAGAAAGACGATTGTGCCGCTCAGAGTGCTCTCCTTAGCGCGGCTTCTGCCGCAAGACGCCCAGGAGCAGCGCTTTTCTCCGCAGAGCATCGTACCTTCGTCTTTAGCGCCTTCTGTATTCTATATCTTAACAAAAATATTTTCCACTCTGTCTGGCTAGGAAATATGCCAGCACAGAAATCAACTCCCACCGTGTTCTAGACGTTGCACGGAGGTCTGCCGAGTGTTTTGCAGGAAGAATATAATAGTTGTGCAAAACAGCTTCCAATCGAATATTCATGGGATTGGAAAAGGCAGGAGATTGGTAAGGTACTGTTTTCTCTCAGTTGGCAAGCTGCGCACACAATCGCAGTGTTGTAAAGCTTCCTTCTTCACCTTTGCCAAGCTGCCGCTCTCTCCGGCTCCTGGAGGCGATGAAGCGGCTTCTTCACGCAAAGACGATTCTGCTGCTCACAGTGCTCTCCGCAGCGCGTCTTCTGCCAAATGTCGCCCCGGAGCGGCACTTAGCTTCGCAGAGCATCGTACCTTCGTCTTTAGCGTCTCTTCTCGTCTACATCTTAGCAAAAAGCTTTTCCACTCTGTCTGGCAAGGAGAAACTGTGCCAGCACAGAAAACATCTCCCATCGTGTTCTAGAATTTGCACGGACGTCTGCCAAGTGTTTGGCCGGAAGAAAAGGACATTGTCCAAATCCGCTTCCTATTGAATGTTCATGTGATTGGAGATGGCAGGAGAGTGGTAAGGTACTGTTTTCTCTCAGTTGGCAAGCTGCCCACACAATCGCAGTGTTGTGTAGCTTCCCTCTTCACCTTTCCGAAGTTGCCACTCTCTCCTTCTCCTGGAGGCGAAGCAGCGGCTTCTTCGCCCAAAGACGATTGTTCCGGTCACAGTGCTCTCCTTAGCGCGGCTTCTGCCGAAAGACACCCCGGAGCGGCTCTGAGCTCCGTGGGGCTCCGTACCTTCCAATTCATTATTTTGGTTTGACAAACCAAATGGTATACTTGCAGTAGTAGCGCGGGATATGGAACTGGACTTTTTCCTTTTAGAGAGAAGCTAATGAAAAAGTTTCACTGCAATCAGAGCAGGCTGTAAAACAATAATTGGGTCATGAAAATATGCCAGCCTTATCCTCTTAATCTTGCTTGTTGTGACTGGCCAAGTATGAAACTTGTCATCTCGGTGTTTCTGGGTATCACATCAGTAACAGGTACTTCAGCTGCTGTACTTCTCTCCTAAAGTTAAGAACAGAATCCAAGGAGTTGTGATTCCATGGTCTCAATTCATCCTATGGTGCCGAAAGGTTCCAAAAAAGGAGATGAAGGTGCACGGGTCAATTAACTTGAATGGCCTATGTAAATCAGCATCCACTGATCTCCTGAAGGCTTCAACATGTTAGTTGCCTATGTTTCTCTTGGAATTGTTTTAACCTTTGGTCATGTTTTTCTTGGGATTCTTTTACCCTTTCCCCATTAGTTCAGTCTTTGCTCTCAAGCCTTTTCTTGAGACATTTCCAATATCTCAGTAGCCTGGAAAAGTGTTGTCTTTATTGATCACATCATTATTCCCTTCAAAGGGTTGTTTGCCTCAAGTCTCAGTTTTGCTGGTTTTCTGCTAGTTGATTGTCAGAGGGCAGCAGGTGTTTTGTAAGAGCAAGTACACAATCCCATAGCTTGCTTTTCTTTTGATTTGGCCTGTCTAGAAAATGGAATGAGTGAACATCTCTGAGAGGCTTTTCTCTCCCCATTAGGTTTCACTGGAAAGGTAGATGCAAATCCTCTACCTAAAGTCTTGGCATAGAAGAAAGTAGTGGTTTGCTGCTGCATCTAGCTAGAAGCTTACAAAAGGAAGGCCTTGGGCTGAGGCCCATTACTTTGGCTAAGTAGAAAAGGACGGTGGGAAGGTGAGGCAGCTGAATTAGAGGTAGATCAACAAGTTCTAGAACCGTCGTGTGTTCACAGCGTGGTGCGTGGTGGTTGGTTGAATTGTGTTTGGTATGGCTTAAAGCTATGGAACTGATAAAGGCCTGAGTGCTTCAAAAGCCTGGTTTTTGCAAGAAAGCAGCTCTCCTTTGCATCTGCCTGGGGACTCTGCATCACCACGGACCCTCACTCCCAGTTTGCCAAGGAGATGATCAGTAGGAATGTTGCAGAGCTGCTGTGTGCATCTGAATGGAATGGCAGAGAGTGAAGCGCTGGACATTTCTGACTTTAGTACAATGCTGCTGCATTGGTGCCAATTTAGTTGGTTTTCCATCAGTGGCCTTTCTGTCTAGAAGTACACTGCCCAGAGTCTTTCTAGCATTTGATGCCATTTCCTTCCTGTTGTTTTCATACCTTCCTTCAGTTGAAAGGATGATACAATCTTTACATTTTGAAGATCCCTGTTAGGAAACACTATGCCAGAGGAGTCATCGCTCCCTTTTCTTCTGCCTCGTTTGTCATTTTCAGAGACTCATTTCGAATTTCTGCTAATGTCAAGAAGAACATTGAGACTACTTAGCAGGGTTGATGCTCTCAGTTGCTTTCCTCTTTCATACTGCTTCATACAGGATGTGACTTCAAGGCCTCGTTTTGTCATCTGCATTTTGCCGTGATCCAAAGCCAAATATTCCAGGCCCATGAACACAAAAAGAACTCTTAGTCTTTTGCAAGAACTACCCCTAGGAGGATTTGTGTTCACTTTGATCTCTACAGTGTTTCAGAAAAAAGGAGATTGTACTCTCTTCTTCTGTACTCTCTTCTTGTGCTCTCATTTTCCTCTCTCTGCCTTGCATGCCCTAGTTCATCTACCGGCGCGACTCATTTGGCATCATCTCATGGTGCAAATTCTTCATAGTTTCATGTCCTTACAAATGCCAGTTGCCAAGGAGCCTATCTAACCATTCAAGGGGCAAAGAATTGTAGGGCTGGCAAGTTCAGGTGCTGAAACTGTAAGTCATGCCATATCAAAGTGACAGAGCAAATCAATTGATCTAGGACTTTCAGCTGGACACCTCTGAGAATAGCAGCTTGTCAGCAATGACACAGCCATTTTCCTAGCTGTATTCCAGAAAGAGGAAAGGGACACCTTCAATGGTTAATATGTTTGGTATGAGAAAAGAGCAAGAAATGTACCGCAAAATGCTTTAGTCAGATCAAGTGCGTTTCTCTAGTGAGAATTTTGCACTTGCTCTTTCTTGTCTGTGCCTTTACTTTTCACAGAAGACAGGGGAGCATTTCATTATTACTGTTCTTTTGTTTTCTTTTGTTGGTCTCCCTCTTTCCACCTGCAATTAACAAATTTGCCTTTCTTTACTGGCTTCTCTTTCTTTACTTCTAGAAGTTTACATCAGGTCATCCAACCTTATCGTCAATGTTCTCAGACAGTGGAGAGAAGTAGAAGGTACAGCTAAATGGATAAAACAAACCCACAAAAATAGACAGGTTTTTACAGTCTTCTGTGAGAACATTAGGACACAAGATGTCTTTGAACTGAGTAATGCTCTATTGATTGAACTTTTAGTCCACTCGTGACTATTATTACATGTGTTTGGCCTTTAGTACAAAGCCTTGGAACTAATCCAGGCCAATACTTTGGCTAATTTTGTTTTCTTTCTAGTGAGGACTTTGTTTCTTAAGGAATAGCCCAGAGAAAGAGGCTCCACGGTACAGTTACAGGTCATAAATTCTGGTACAGTTTGTGCTGGTAATACGTCTAGGAAAGAAAGGTTTGACATCTTTTTTGTCTTTCAAATGGAACCATTATTTGAAAAACCTACGAGTTGCGGTTCCCCCCCCACCCCACACCCCAAGTACTTCTCTTTGCAATATTACTCAGGGATTACACATAAAAGCCCACCCTGTAAAATACGTTGCAGATACTTTGCAATAAGTGCAGCTTAGCAGCTAGAGATGATAACGCGAGTTAAATAACATTGCTTCTGGAGGGATGGAAACTCTGTCTACGCAGACATACTCAACAAAGGTTACGATGGCTTAGCTCCTGTGCTCAAGTCAACGTGCATTTTAGAGCTTCCCAAGAAAGTGAATTCAACCTCCTTCATTGCTCTCTGCTGGAGTCCCAAGAGAATTTCAGTCTGCTTTTTGTCATTTACAGCTGTCACTGCTTAGCTCTTGAAGATGAGACTCCCTCATGACTGATGAAAGTTGTCTAGTTAAGAGTGGGTCAAAGACATAGTCTTGCTCTAGAAAGAGATGAGAAGGTTCCTGCAGTCTTTGTCATCTCTACTGCTTGTGATTTCTTTACAAAGCCAGTGGGAAGTTTTCTGAAGGCAGTCCAGAAGCTGGCAATATGGACAGCTTACAGCCGAACACTTGCTGCAGTGCAACCGTGGTGACACCAGAAAGGACTTAAAAAATTTAAAAGGGCAAACAAAGCAGTTGGAAGGAAAAGAACATGAACCATTATTCCATTTTTCTAATCTATCTTTCTTTAAATCATCATTTTCGTGCAGTTTTGCGGCTTGCGTTGGTATCCCTCCAAAAGAATCTGAGACAGAGTAAGCTTTTTAATGGAGTAGAAGTGAGAAACGCAGGCCAAGTTGCCTTTTGTGCCATCAAATACCAGTTATGCTTGAACTACCCTTTGCTTAAGGTGCTTAGCTTACACTAAGAATTGCTTAGCACATTTTGATGTGAGCAAATTTTACTGTCACGATGGAGTAAATTTCGCTGTCACTCAGAATTTTACTGTCGTCTGAATAGAAATGTTTGTGTCAAAATAGTATTTTGTCTCCTGTATCTGCAGCAGGTAAGCCTTTTGCTGTCAGCAGTGTTGCTGAACCTTTCATGTCATATCCCTCTTCATATCCATCTTCTGCTTAAGGCTTATTAATCTACTTTAGAATTGGCACATGGAGAAGAAATGCTTTTGCTAGCATTTCTTTGACAGAAAGCAAGAACAAAGCAAGCAAAATGGAGCAGCAAAAGAAGATGGCAGCAAAAGGCACATTATCCCCTCTGTTATTCATGCATCAATGGAGTACACCATCTATGCATACTAATAAATGGGGACTCCAGACAAAGGAGCAAATGCAGATGAATTTCAGGGAAGGAAGTTAGTGGAGAGCTAACTGCAGTCCCTCGACTTCACAAGAAATGGTGTCCGGTAATCCCAACCAGAAAGAAATAGAACTTCATTTTCAAATGGGCTGCCATCTATGGTCCTCTGTTCTTCCTAGATGAAGGAACTGTGTTTTGAATCAATCTTCAAGATGGGATGGCTAAAGACCTTAGATGCCTCCAATTTTATTTTATTTTTTTTTTCAGAAGCAACTGTCTCAAAACCTCTTTAAAGCTTTTTCCCTTAAGATGCCATCATTTAAAAGAACACCTTTTCATTTACCAGGCTATTTCAAACGTCACTTACGAATTTAGACTAAAAGTAACACTTTTCCTCGTAGTCTTTCATTTTTGGCAGCTCAGTGCTAACATAGGCAGCAAAGAAGAGAACAGACCACAGCTCTTTCTGGAGCATCTTGAACAAATGCCCTTGCTTATGTTCTAATCATTCACTTCACCAAAATACCTAATGATGAAGAAAAGGTTGTTTACATGGCAATGAATGGGTGTGATTTCTCAAGTAGAATTTGTATCACGTAGATGATACTTGGCAAACAGCAAATGAAGGGGTTTTCTTCAGCTCTCAGACTGATGTTACGTGTGGGTAATTAAAAGAAAAGATAACAAGAAGGATATTTTTAACATGTGAATTTAATTAAACCCCTACCATGGGCATCTGAATCTTATGAATAGACAGTGTCTGATTTAGAAAAAAATCAAGAATGATCACAGTTGAAAGAAAGATAGGATCATAAAGCCTTTGCTGATGGAATGTAGCCTATTCATTGGTTGAAATGAAGCAGGTAGACAGGACATATGAAATATTTTTTTGTGGATCAAACATTTATTTTCTAAAGTGATGCTGAGAGATGGTGAACTCACCAACTTAGATATTGCCAGTAGACAAGGTTGCATCACTTGCTCCATCAAGTTATGCCTTGGAATCATCATCCAAGGGGATTTTCCCTGCATCTGTGAAAATGTGCCTACCTTTTTCACAATATTTTTGCAGCAGCATTGGTAGGCCTGATCAGCTGGTATGGAGGGTGAATTAGCAGCAGCAGCAAGGTGACTGGCCAGGAGAATTTGCTTCAATGGATTTTGATCTCCTGGATATTTTGAAGATCTGCTTCAGCCCTGTTGGTCAAACACCACCTTGAAAGGGTGCCAAACAATTGTTCAGGCTGGCTCCTGAAATTCTTTGATATGCAGGATGGTTCCCAGACGCAAGGTGGCACCAGTGCCAAGTCGGGCTGGTTTGATAGTACCAAGTTGCTCCTGCAATCTGCCATGCAGAAGCGGGGCAGGTGAGTTTGGTTTGCCAGGGAAAAGGGCCGTGGTTTGTGTTTGGGGGCCTGTGGGTGCGAGTGCCCGGCTGGCTCCTGAAAGTCCACGATAAGCAGGATGGTTCCCAGACCCAAGGTGGCACCAGTGCCAATTCGGGCTGGTTTGATAGTACCAAGTGGCTCCTGTAATCTGCCATGATCACGTGAAGAAATACTTTCTTGTGTCTGTGCTGGGCCATATGTTCTTTATTCTCTCCCTCCACTTCTCTGTCATCTCTCATCTCTTTCACATGAGCTATCTTCAAGGTCCACAGGCTACTTTTCACAGAATATTCATGCCTGATGCAGTAAGAATGATGAATAGAACAGAGCCAGGATCAATTTTCCAGTTTGGATAAAATGCATTCGGCACACAAATCCAAGGAGAAGATTCTGCCCCGATGCCCAGAAAAATTTTCACTACTACTAGTGTTCTACGTCAACCGCAACTTAGTCTGAAAGAAGAGCTTTTTCTCTGAGAGCATCTGAGAGGTTTGCATGAAGCACTGATATCTGACATATGCAATTTTGAATAGGAGAGGAAAAAGAAAATGGCAAGAAGTTTTTCATGTTACTGGTTTCAATTTTAAATTCCGTGCACTTTTTCAAAACTTGTCAAAGCTCAAATGCCCAACAACATCTTTTAGTCATCTGTATGTCAGAATTGATATAAATGTGCTTCTAACCAAAAGAATTTCAAATTTGCACTCCAAGTTTTTATTCCTAGATTTATGATTTCCTACAAAGATTAGATGAAAGGAAGGCCTTTTTTACTGTGGGAGTGCTGGACCACTGGAACAGGTTGCCCAGAGAAGTTGTGGGTGTCCCATCCCTGAAAGTACTCAAGGTCAGCTTGGACAGGGCTTGGAGCAGCAACAAAGGAGAAGCTTGGTGGTAGAGGAACAAAGTTGGACTATAGAAGAAACTGGGATTGAAGGATAGGAGCAAGTTTTCTCTCAGCTCTTGGGGTAAATTCAAAGTTGTACAAAATGACATTTATCTGTGATTTTCACTACTGTAACAGAAAGCTTCATGAAAACGGTACAGAAGATAGCAAATTTTAAAAGAGATAAGAATTACAGCATAAAATCCACGGGATGGGTGTCGGGGGATGGGTAGATATAAGTCCAATTGTGTCAGGAACCCACGTCTTAAAAAAGGAACCCACTAGGCCGCGGCAAAATATCCAGTTTGGATAACATTGTAAACAGACCTGTGAAGAGGTCTGTTAATTTTTGATTTTATTTCCCGCACATCAGTCTCATAATACAAAAAGGAGACATGACAGCTCACTGATCCACCCCAAAAAATGTCTCCCCCAGGAGGGCTCATACAGCAATACATAAAATCATCTCAATCTAGAGTTCAGCCAATCACACACAGAAAACACATATTGACAAGCATTCTATCCAATCCCACAAAGTATACGTAATCGTAGCTAAAACAAAGACTGGTTCATAAGAGACAATGAACAGAGCTCTATTCATGCTAACCTTCTAAAGATATACATTAAATAACCTTGTTGCCATCCTAAAACCAATTCTACAGAGACCTATTGTTATTTGTCACGTCTACTGCTTGGGAAACTTTTCTGCTTGCATGGGAAACTTTTCTGCTTGCATTTGCAATGCTACCAAAACTTCAGTCTGAGGCCTATACTTTTTTAACCATTTCCTAAAAACCCTCTAACCTTATGGATTCCAACATTTCCCCCTCTCTATTTGACCCAGAAGCTTTCATTTTCTTGTCGCTTACTACTTGCGTTTCATAGCTCTATTGCAAAATTTCTGCTTATTATCTGTTGAAGACCTATTTTCACTAAACTGAAGTATTGCTATATTACGGCACAGCAACTTAATGTTGTGAAAACCTAATTCTTGAAAGAGATATGATTCACGTTCGGCAACAGTCATAAGTTATCGTTCGAAAAACTCTGGCCGATTCCAAGGCCTTAATTCAAAACCTTCGTTCATGTCAATACCCTCATCTACTGCTTTCGTGAGATTTCGTACACTTTCCGTGCTTCTACTTCCTAATTCTCCTGCTTGAATGACAAAAACTTCTCGGACTGTTTTGTTCATCATTCGCCGAACACAACAGAGTATACAAGGTACCACTATCAATATCAGTATTAGAACACCTAATACGTAAAGACCTATCTTGCAAAGTTGCCTTAGCCAAGGTGCAAAATTCCAATTTTGAAACAAATCATCCAGCCAGGAACCTCCATCTTCTTTAATTTGGGTTGTAAGATCCTTTAATTTTTGAATGCTTTTGTGAATGGATTCAGAATGATCAGACAAATTCATACAACACAATCCTTCAAATTCCTCACAACCATGTCCTTGTGCCAGTAAAAGAAAATCAATGGCTGCTCTGTTTTGAAGAGTAGCATGTCTAATACTATCAACATCGGTCAACATATCACTGATTGCGGAGGATGTGGCATTAGCTTGTTTGCTCAGCCAACATCCAACTCGATCTAATTGTCTCAATGCCACTGCTGAAGCCAATTGTGGTAAAAATATACCTGCTGAAACCCTTCTGGCGGCATTCCAAGGCATAAAATCACTCTGACAGTTCTCATCATAATGAGGAACAGCTCTCGTTCTCCTTTGTTTCTTTTTCATCACTGCTTTTGCAGTGGGGGCAATTATGGTGAGCATACCAATGCTACAAGGGCCACCTTCAAGGTGAGCTGGAATGCCTTGCCAAACTCTGTCTCCGCAGATGAACCAATACCCTTTCGGCAATTGCCGTGGATATTGATCCGTCTCCGGAAACACATCCCAACTGTTTGAAACATTACACCAAAACCTCAAATTTTTATATGCAAAATAAGGAGGAGTAACACTGAACTTTGGGGGATCACCTTTTCGCCAGGCACAAGTCATGAAAGTAAAACAAAAATCCATGGTCAAAGAACCAAGGATTTCTAATTCTTGAGGTTCAGATGCTGCCCTAAGGAGTTTTTTGGACCAAATGTTCCAATTAAAGGAAGGACTGTTTCCATTGTCAATTCCACCTAGTTTACCATTAGATTGTTTTTTGATCAAAGGCAACTCTTTCACTGGCACACCAACCAGACAGGTTGAAAAAGGCTTTTCTGGTTCCGAATTAGACAGACATATAGTATCCGATCCAGCAGCCTTGGCTAAGGTCACCCAAACATTCGTTTTCGGTTGATCCACAGGCAAATCTGCACGACAAAAAACAATTAAAATCAAGCAAAACAAGTATACTATTTGAATTTGCCCCATCTCTTTCAGGAACTAAGTTTTGGCAGAATTCTTTCTAAACAAAAACGACAACCTAAGTTTTCAGCCAAATACTAATTTTGTATAACAAACATTCAGCATTCAATTAGTATACTCATGAATAACATTGGCACAAAATCAGAGTTCATGGGTTCCACCGATGCACAAAGAACGTCAGGCACAAGAGGCATCAGGCGAGACCCGGGATCCTTCGATTTGGTTCACGTCTGCGTACTTGCTTCCTCGGTTCTGGGTTCGACAACAGGTTCTGAAGTGCGATATGGTTTGACGTTTTTGGCAGGAACCCACTTAATTCCAGCACCTGTGGAGACAAAAGCATACCCTTTCCCCAAATTATTAATCAAAACAGACCTTCACTTGAAAAACATACAGAGCCTTATTCAGTCTCATCTGTGGGGTGATCTCTGTTCCCCCTCTCTGTTGATCTAATATGCGTTTTAGGGTTTGATGTGTTCTTTCAATGATTGCTTGGCTTGTGGGAGAGTGGGGAATACCAAAAATGTGTCGAACACCCCATTCATTTAAAAATGTGGCCAATTTTTGAGATATGTATGCGGGACCGTTGTCAGTTTTTACTTCTTGGGGTATACCCAAGGAAGCAAAAGCTTGCAAGAAATGATGACAGGCATGGCTGCCAGTTTCACCTGTGTGAAGGGAAGCAAAAACTGCACCAGAGAATGTGTCTATGGAAACATGAATATTTTTAAATTTACCAAAAGAAGGATATTTAGTAACATCTGTTTGCCACAACTGTAGGCTTTGTAAGCCTCGGGGGTTGATTGCTCCTGTAGAAACAGGAGGTTGTACCAATTGACAGTCAGGGCAAGTATGAATGATAGCTTTAGCTTGACTTTTAGTGATTTGGAACATTCGCATGAGTGCTTGTGCATTTTGGTGGAAAAAGGCATGACTCAATTTTGCTTGTTCAAAAATGTTTGGCAATGTGTTAGAAATGACCATTGTCAACTTGTCCGCTCTTGCATTTCCTTCCACTAAAAATCCAGGAAGTGAAGAATGCGCCCTAATGTGAGAAACAAAATATGGATTAGTTCTATATTGCAAAGTTATAAAAAGACATGAAAGCCAACGATGTAAAGTCTCATTACTAATATCCTTTAAAATTGAACCTTCTATTCTCCTGACTACATTAGCAACATAAGCAGAATCTGTAACTAAATTAAAAGGCTGAGGGAAAAGCTGAAAAGCTCGAACTACTGCAGCAAGCTCAACAATTTGAGGGGATCCCTCTACTGCTTGAATATCAGATTCCCAAACATTAGTCTTTTGATTAAACCAAGTTATAACGGACTTGTGGCTTTTACCGGAGCCATCAGTGAAGAGAGTCACAGCATTTAAAGGTTCTTCACTTAATTTAGGTTTTTCTCTGAAATTCAATTTTGCTTGCAGTAGTTTGTGAGCTGCATAGTGTATGGAACAAACACCTGGGAAACCCAAAAATGCATATTGTAAATCATCAGAATTTTGCATTGCCCAATTGAAGTAATCATTTTTCAATGGCAAATAGATAACTGAAAATTCTTGACCTGCCAAAGTTAACAATCTGGTTCTAGCCTTAATTATAATGTATGCAATCATTTCTAAAACTGTGAAAATGGTCTTTGAAAACCTGTAAGGAGGAAAAACCCATTCCATTATTAACAAAGGATCTTGTTCTGTGGCATCCCATTGGAAAATGAGACCACAAAGCTGCATCTTCTCTCCTAAAATTGCAAGAAAGAAAGGATTTCCAGGAACGCAGCGATGAGCTTGTCTTTTTTGAAGAGCTTCTGTGACTTTGTCAAGAGCAGCACGAGCTTCAGGAGTTAAAGTTCTTGGCGAAGTAACGTCGCAATTTCCTTTCAGCAAATTGAAGAGCGGACTCAGTTCATCATTGGTGATTCCCAACATCGGTCTGACCCAGTTGATTTCTCCTAGAAATTTTTGTAACTCTTGTAGGTTGTTGACTCTGGTTCGGATCTGAATTTTTTGTGGTGTTATTGTCGTCTCAGTCATCTTCCATCCCAGGTACTTCCAAGGTGAAACTTTTTGAATTTTTGTTGTAGAGATTTCAAGTCCAGCTTTTTGAATTTCAGCAATAACACAGTCTCGAGTTTCTTCCACCTCTTCCTGTGTAGAAGCTGTGATGAGAAGATCATCCATATAGTGTAGAATCATGGATCTTGGAAACTTCTGACGAGCAGGATGCAAAGCTTGGGCAACGAAATGTTGACAAATCACAGGCGAATTTTTCATTCCTTGTGGAAGCGATTTCCAGTGGTATCTTCGAACGGGTTCACTTCGGTTGATAACGGGAACTGAAAAAGCAAATCTTGGAGTGTCATCGGGGTGAAGTGGAATGTGGAAAAAACAGTCCTTTAAATCAATTACAACGAGAGGCCAATGCTTTGGGATCATGGGCAAAGAAGGAAGTCCAGGTTGAAGAGGACCTATGTCTTCAATTACTTCATTGATTTTCCTCAGGTCATGTAGCAACCTCCAGGAATTAGATGTCTTCTTGTGGATGACGAAAACTGGAGAGTTCCAGGGACTGTTCGTGGGAGTGATGTGACCTTGCTGTAATTGTTCTTTTACCAGTTTGTTAAGAATGTTCAACTTTGTCTCCATCAAAGGCCATTGGTCGACCCACACAGGATGATCAGCTTTCCAGGTGAGCTTCAAAGTTGCAGGTTTTGACGAAGCTTTCATTACAGGCCCACTTCTAATCTTGCTCCCCATTGGGACAGGACGTCTCTCCCCCAAACGGTGAGAGGCTTCTGAACAACAAAAGGATGCACTGTTGCAGTCTTTCCTTCAGGACCTGTAATGTCAATCATGGATGCACTTTGCATACACACAGTAGCACCTCCAATCCCTGAAAGAGAACCTGAAGGAGCTACTAATCCCCAGTCATTGGGCCAAAACATGTGAGAAATCACAGTGACATCTGCACCAGTATCAGGCATTCCTGTAACATGAATTGTTCTACCACAGTGAGTAAGACTACAAGTTAATTGTGGACGGTCACGGTTCAAACATTGCACCCAGAAAACCTCTGGATCTGAGGTGTTGGGAG
Organism: Melozone crissalis; assembly: GCF_028551555.1. NCBI lineage: Eukaryota > Metazoa > Chordata > Aves > Passeriformes > Passerellidae > Melozone > Melozone crissalis. The sequence continues at coordinate 307,625 of NW_026535814.1, forward strand.
ACCCATTTTCAGATGCCAGAAATGCAATAGCAATAGGTGTTTTTGGTGGAATTACCACAGGAACATCAAATGCAAGAGCTAAAATCATCAGCTCTTCATTATGATTTACTGAAACAATAGTAGGGAAGATTGACAGTCCCAGTAATTTGTTATTTGCTTTGCCCAAAATTAAAAAATCTTGTCCTTGTTGACAAGAATTGATCAGCCCAGTGGGAATATTCACCCAGCAAAAATTATTTAAAAGATGAATTAGTTTTGAGGAACACAATTCCACCCTTGTGTTTGGAATTGCTGAGCTGGGATCATTCGAGGTTGTGCTGGTTGAGAGACAAATGGCTGACGTGTCATCATCACTTGGTCTGAGATCTGATTGCCAGTGGGTGCCACCATTTGTGTCTGAGCGCGGTGGAACGCGCTGTTTCTGAAGTTTAAAGACAGTGGGTTGCCATTGATATCAAATAGTGAGTGACAGAATTTAGCAAGATGTCTTCCCTTTCGGCATCGAGGGCAAATAGAAATTTGATTTGATGTCCCACGACAATCCTTTTTAAGGTGCCCTAGTTTACCACAACCAAAGCAGACAGGCTTTTTATTAGGGTTTACTTGTACAGCATTAACAGAATTCTCCCAATGTTTTTCTAAAAACTTTTCAATTTTATCTATTCGTTGTGTCAAATTGTGTTCCAGTGTTTTTTCCAAAGCATTAGCCTGTGAATTTGCAGCATTTTGTGAACCCATAAGTCTACTGCAAGCTGTTAGCATCTGAGTAATTGTTGGAGGCTGATCAGGCAAAGCTAAAATAATTTTTCTACATTCATTATTAGCATTTACAGAAGCAAGATTTTGAATAATATAAGAGCGGGCTTGTTCATCTGGACATTGCCTTTCAACTGCTTGAGTTAATCTATCCAAAAAAGAACCATAAGATTCAGTTTCACCTTGTTTGATCAGTGGATAAGAATTCAAATGTGAGCCTGGAGGCTCAAGTGAAAGCAAGGCCTTTCTAGCAGCATCCTTAATGTCTGTTAACACAGGCCAAGGCAGTTCAGCTGCTTGATTTTCAGGCCTATTGTAAGGTGAATCACCAGCTAATTGAGCAACATCTAGATTAGCATAATCAGTATTTGCATATCTTTCAACCAACTTGTTAAGTAGTTTTTTCCATTGTATTTCCCATAGTAGGTACTGTGAAATGGTTAAGATCAGAGAGGCCACATTCCTGCAATCAGCAGGAACTAAATCATAAGAGTTAAAAGTATTTTTCAACACACTGTTAAAATAGGGAGAAGAAAATCCACTCTCTTTCAAAGCCTGTCACAACTCCTTTATATCATGATGATCAAGTCTTTCATATTTTGGATTTCTATCATTTCTTCCATATTTTACTGGTAAAGCAAGATATTGTTCCCTTAAATCTGAATCTTTTTCCAGTTTCTGATTAATGTATGACCAATCAGGTAAATTCAATGGAAAATCAAAATTGTCACTTCGATCAATGACAGGCTGACCTTTACTTCTAACCAATATATTTTCTGATTCTGAAAAATCACTAAATCCAAACCTTCCAGGCACTCTGGCCACTTCCAAATTCCTGACAGGGACACTGTATTCTTGTCCAGTAGTTCTGCCAACTCCGGGAACTCGGCCAGTTCTGGGAACTCGACCAGCTCCGGGAACTCGGCCATAAAAGGCAGGGGTGGACTCCCGCAAACAACACGCCTCCTCTGAAGCCCGACCCAAAGGGGCCGGGAGGGTGGACTCCCACAAACAACACGCCTCCTCTGAAGCCCGACCCAAAGGGGCAGGGACAGAGACGTGTTCCACTCTTCTGGGAACAGTGCCATTTAACCTTGAGTTCGATACTTTACTACAAGTTTCCCATTGTCTCCCTGCCAAGAAAAACTCAGCTTGGGAGTCCCCAAATCCAGGTTTTAAACTTACATGGTTTTGTTTTAAAATACAAGAATTAGGATCATGGCATCTTAAAAACTCAACCCGTGTTTTTTCAGGTTTTTGAGAGTTATCCATCCTTTCAAAGGACTCCACCCTTTGAATTAAAACCAGTTTCTCTTTCTCTGTATCTTTAGATTGACAACCACCAAAACAACCATATTTTTGCTTAACTGAAAAAGAGTTCCCCGGAACCACGATTTCCCAAGTGGAAGCAGCCACTTCAGCCTCCACCCCAGGCCCAACAGAATCCCATTCAGGTTTCAGTGTCCCTGCGCAAACAATTTTAGGAAGTACAACCACTTTTTCATTCCCATCTTTTACACATTTTGTCCCATCCCCCTTACAATGGTCACATATTTTTTCATTAACAGAACAACGTGAAGAAAAGTCCGAAAGAGACTCATTTTTTCCCAGCAAGAGAGAAGAAAGATTTTGTTCAACAGAGTTCAAAGCATTAGTGTCAACATTTGAAACAACACTTATTACATTCTCCGGTACACACACAGTCTCCGGTTTACTGGAATTTAAAGAGACAGAGCCAGAAGCTTTGTTTTCTGAGTCCAAGTTGATCTTATTATTATCAGTTTGTTTAAAACACTCCAACAGAGCTCTACAAATCGGCATAAGTTCTCTTAAGCTTTCATCTTTTTTGAGACAGACTAGATTATAGATTCTCCAGTTTATCTGATCCCAAAAATGAAAAGTAAAAGCAGACTGCAAATTTAAATCTTGCGTATTCGCCTTAACCCAGATAAGTAAGTTTTTAAGCTCAGTTTTTGAAATTTCAGAGTGACCTTTTTCTTGTAACATTGTCTCTAGTTGATGAAAAACATCCCATTCAACTTTTGATAAATTCGTTCCCATTTTTGTGTTCTTTTAATAATTTTCTTTTTCTCTATATTTGCTCCCAACGTCACCCAAGCGCTCTCCCGAGATAGTTACTTACAATTTTCTTGGCTTCGGCGGGAGAGATGATACAGTGTCCTCCTTGTTAACACTTGGGTCTCCGCGGCTGGTACATCCACGATTTTTCTATTTTCTTCTTCTATTCTACGTCCTCGGACGGGGCACCATTTGTCGGGGGATGGGTAGATATAAGTCCAATTGTGTCAGGAACCCACGTCTTAAAAAAGGAACCCACTAGGCCGCGGCAAAATATCCAGTTTGGATAACATTGTAAACAGACCAGTGAAGAGATTTTTGATTTTATTTCCCGCACATCAGTCTCATAATACAAAAAGGAGACATGACAGCTCACTGATCCACCCCAAAAAATGTCTCCCCCAGGAGGGCTCATACAGCAATACATAAAATCATCTCAATCTAGAGTTCAGCCAATCACACACAGAAAACACATATTGACAAGCATTCTATCCAATCCCACAAAGTATACGTAATCGTAGCTAAAACAAAGACTGGTTCATAAGAGACAATGAACAGAGCTCTATTCATGCTAACCTTCTAAAGATATACATTAAATAACCTTGTTGCCATCCTAAAACCAATTCTACAGAGACCTATTGTTATTTGTCACATCTACTGCTTGGGAAACTTTTCTGCTTGAATGGGAAACTTTTCTGCTTGCATTTGCAATGCTACCAAAACTTCAGTCTGAGGCCTATACTTTTTTAACCATTTCCTAAAAACCCTCTAACCTTATCGATTCCAGCAGATGGGTTACAACATGAGACACTCTCTAAGAGAAAATCTCTGTGTTTCAGCACTTCATCATGGTAAGATTTCATGAAGTGCCAAAGAAGGCTGCGAAATATCATTCGGGACATTATTTCCTGGAATTCAGCCTGGCCATTAGTAGGAACTGGGTTTGAACATCATGTAGATATACCACACACACTTTCCCTTCACTGAAAAATTACTGTTTACAACGAATAAGCAATTGACGATCAAAATGGATTGAAAGCATCTTAAACATGTCAAGTATTTCATTCTAGATGATCTGTGATCCAAATACTTCTTCCACCTTAGAGAGGGACAGAACAATTCTTCCATATCATGATGGTTTAAAATTGTATCAACCAATGTTTTGTGCTGAAGAGATAGCATCTATTTTTTTCTATTTTTCAAAGAAAATATTCCTAGACATACAACATGTGAGAACTAAGTAATTTTAAAGAAACAAATTAAATGAAAAATTCTGTAAATCGAATGAAATGAAAAGCTTTGTTTTAAATAGGAGCTAAATATTCAACAGAATTTTTGTACCAGGCATTTGAATTACTGCACCAGCTCTTTTGCCCATAAAGAGAGGCATTTAGCATTTCAGTCTTTTCCAAGGTGTTCATGATCTGCTATGCTGATCTCTGTGTGTGCCTAGGTGTGTGTGGAAGGGGGGGCATGTGAAGGGGAGTGTGTATGTTTGCTTAACACTTGTTGTGGCAGATTCATGCCTCAGCTCCACATTTTGTTTTCGAAAGGTCACACAGAGTGGATATGAAGTTGAATATCAACAAGAGATCAATTCCCAAATCATCCATTTGACTCTACCTTATAAATCATCTGCTTTTTTGCATATTTTATCAAATATACTTTCAAGCCAGATGGAGGAAGGAGAATGTGGGAATCCCTCCACCGTCTTGCGACATTTATGCAAGTAGGTTTTCAAGAATATCATCATTTCTCTTTTAAATATGTCTGGAACAGGCGTCATGGTGGTGTCAACCTGTTGGAGTTTTTGTTGCTGGGAGAAGTTGTACAAAAGGATTGGTTTTTACATTGACCAGTTAGTGAAACCAGCGCAGGAATACATTGGAAATTCAACTGGGGGTTCCTTTTCCCCGCAGACTACTTCTAGAACGAGCTTGTCCACTGAAGCTGACTCTTTTGCTCTCTTTTTGTTTCTTTCCTATTTTCTTGGCTTCTTTGCCACTATCTAGACAATTTTGGAACTTTTTTCCCAACTCAAATGGTTTCAATAGTCTGATCGTGATAATACATTTTTACAAGGAATTATTAAAATCTTTCCTCCAGTTAAGAAAGTCAAGGACTTAGGTCTTTCTCTTCCCTTATCATTATTGCAATGAAATTGATAAATAAAGACCAAATCTTTATTTTTGTTTTTAACCCAAGTAGATAAGTCCCATCCATTAATCCATTTTGTGGACCAATATTTGCCATTCTGATGGAAGTTGTCACTTCTTAACAATAGACATTCTGTGACTATGTTGACAACACTTTGGGTGAAGATCCTAACTGGTCTTAGATACACACAGGGAGAAATTTGCTCAGCCAATGTCAGTCTAAAGCACACGTATCAGAATATCTTTCTAGAGCTGGTGAATTTTCCCATGAAAGGGATTCAGTTAGGGAAGAGACATTTGTCCCAGAGTTTTACATTCTTCTTGAACACTGCTTAAGGAACTTAGATCCCATGTCCATTTGGATCTCTGTCTGCACAGAACTTTGTCATGCCAGTGCTTGAAATGCATCTCGAAGAGAATTCACTAGCACAGAATGAATGAGGGTGGAAGGGGTTGGTGGGGCTAACCAGGCCCAACCCCCCTGCTTAAACCAGGATATCTAGAGCCTCTTGCCCAGGATTCTATCTGGGTGTACTTTTAATGTCTTCAAAGATCCAGGCTCCACAGTCTTTCTGGGCAGTCTGTGCCGTGGTTCAGTCACCCTCACAGTAAAAAAATCATTGGGTGATATTCAAAGGCAATCTCCTGTATTTCAGTGTGTGCCCACTGCCTCTTGTCTTTTCACTCAGCATCACTGAAAAGACACTGCTTTCCTCCCCTTTGCACTATTGCTTCCGGTATGTATGTGTGCTGCCATGTAGAGATATGTCAAAAACCTCCCTGAAGCCCAGGCAGACAATATTCCCTTCATCTACCAGTCAAGTTGATTCATCAGAGGAGTTTAAAAAGATGTTCAGCATGAAATTCCCCTGGAAAATCATGCTACCAACATTATTTTGTCGTCTTTCATGTGCCTGGCAAAGTTTTCCAGGAATAGCTGCTCCATCAACTTCCTGAGGATAAAAAAGAGGCTGGCTGGTTTGTACTTTTCCGAGTCCTCCTAATTGCCTTTTTTGAAGATGGGTGTCATTTGCTTTCATCCAGTCTTCAGCCTCTCTTGTCGTCTACATCTTAGCAAAAAGTTTTCCAGTATGTCTGGCAAGAGGAGAAACTGTGATGGCACAGAAAACATCTCCCATCGTGTTCTAGAAGTTGCACGGATGTCTACCGTGTGTTTTACAAGAAGAGAAAAAAAGTTGTCCAAAACAGCTTCCAATCGAATTCTCATGTGGTTGGAAAAGGCATGAGAGTTGTAAGGTACTGTTTTCTCTCAGTTGGCAAGCTGCGCACACAATCGCAGTGCTGTACAGCTTCCTTCTTTACTTTTCCAAAGCTGCCACTCTCTCCAGCTCGCGGAGGCGAAGAAGCGGCTTCTTCGCGCAAACACGATTGTGCTGCTCACAGTGCTCTGCGGAGCGCGGCTTCTTCCGAAATACTCCCTGGGTGCTAAGCTCCGCAGAGCACCGTACCTTCGTCTTTAGCGTCTCTTCTCGTCTACATCTTAGCAAAAAGCTTTTCCACTCTGTCTGGAAAGGGCAAACTTTGTCAGCACAGAAAACATCTCCCATCGTTTTCTAGAAGTAGCATGGTGATGTGCAAGGCGTTTTGAAAGAAGAGAACCAAAGTTGTGCAAAACAGCTTCCAATCGAATATTCATATGGTTTGAAAAGTCAGGTGACTGATATAGAACTGGTTTTTATCAGTTGGCAAGCTGTGCACAAAATCTCAGTGTTGTACAGCTTCCTTCTTCAATTTACTGAAGCAGTGGCTCCTTCCGGCTCGCGGAGGCGAAGAACGGGTTCTTCGCGCAAAGACCAGTGTGCCGGTCACAGTGCTCTCTGGAGCGCGGCTTCTGCCGAAAGACGCCCGGGAGCGGCGCTTAGCTCCGGAGAGCACCGTACCTTCGTCTTTAGCCTCTCTTCTCGTCTACATCTTAGCAAAAAGCTTTTCCACTCTGTCTGGCAAGGAGAAATTGTGCCAGCACAGAAAACATCTCCCACTGTGTTCTAGAAATTGCAGAGATGTCTGCCAACTGTTTTGCAAGTAGAAAAGGAAAGTTGTCCACAACAACTTCCAATCGAATCCTCATGTCTTCGGAAAAGTCAGGAGGGTGGTAAGGCACTGTTTTCTATCAGTTGGCAAGCTGCGCACAAAATCCCAGTGTAGTGTGGCTTCCTTCTTCACCTTTCCGAAGCTGCTGCCCTCTCCGGTTCGCAGAGGTGAAGAAGCGGCTTCTTCGCGCAAAGACGATTGTACTGGTCACAGTGCTCTGGGGAGCGCGGCTTCTGCCGAAAGATGCCTGGGAGGAGCTCTTAGCTCTGGGGAGCACCGTATCTTCGTCTTTAGCGTCTCTTGTCGTCTACATCTTAGCAAAAAGCTTTTCCACCATGTCTGGCAAGGAGAAACTGTGCCAGCACAGAAAACATCTCCCATCGTGTTCTAGAAGCTGCACGGAGGTCTGCCGAGTTTTTTGCAAGAAGACAAAGAAAGTTTTAGGGCCAATCAATTTTGTAATGTCATTTTTGTGGTGGCTTGTAACTGTATATTTATTTCTTTAAATCCTTCCCGAGTGACTCTTGCCAGTCTACCTACCTGACCTGTACGTTTGTACAGCATGTCTCTGCTCGTATACTTTGCTATAGGACCAAGCAATGACTCTAGGGCCCATCCAAATTTCACTCCGCTAGAGGGTTCTTGCCAAGTGTCATCTGGATTTTCATTGTCTAGAACTTCTCATCTTGCTCTTATCTGCAGAAGTTCATGTTTTCCATTAAATGGGGACTTTTTCCAAATTGGACATAAGGTTGGGAGGCCTAAAGTAATCTCCTTTACTTTCCCGTCTGCAGGCAGATGTGTTGTCCAGGTACTATCCCTTGCTGCCCATACAAATTGTCCTGGACCTTGGCTTGTAATCCTGGTACACCCTATAATTACTTTATAATTCACTCTGCCTTGTTTATGTCTGATCCCTCTGCAAGCACAACCAATTTGTAGGGCTATTGCCAGGGGTGGCATCTGTTTTATCTCTTCATTATCTGAAGTGCAGTCGTAAGTTTTATTACATGCCCACCAACTTACTTTGTCTGCCCTCGTTCTGCTACTCGTGTCAGTGTTCGTTATTGCTGGATCTGTTTCATTCTCGGGGCCTTCCCACTTAATACACCAAGGGGTGTTTGCCATATATTGGAATCTTTGAAGAATACTCACAGACCACGCACTGTCCCAAGGTTCTATCTGATCTTTCTTATCCTTGGTCTCACATTCCCATACCAGAGTTGTTTCTCTAACTTGCCTTGATTCGGGTACCAGTTTACATGTAATTGTTTTGTTCTTTTGTATTTCAGGTAGTTTTGATGCTATGATTCCCCAATTTACTGGGTCTCCTGCTGCCTTTGGTATTGGCAGACAGGCAGTTATTTGGCTGGTGTTTTGCATTTTGGCAAAATCTTTGACTAATCCAATCATTACATTCTCAGCCTGAACTGTATTAGAAGCCTTTATCACCTGTGTTTCCGTTTGTACCTCTCTCTTCATTCTAGAATGAAGAGTGGTTAGTTGATCATTTTGCATTCCACATCCCAAAGATAATAATAACCATAACGTTAGCACAATTACTGATAGCATTCTGAAAGCAATTAAACACATCTTATCTGCAGCCTTGGTTCATTCCAGAGTTTATACAGTCTGTGATCCAGGATGGACTTTCTTCACTCGGGTATAGTGGATTCAGGGTTCCACGCCGGCTACTGTGAGTGCTGTAAAGGTGGTCAGTAGTACCTGATGGGGTCCACTCCACTTTTCGTTCAGTGGTTCCTCTTTCCAGTTCTTGATGTACACCTTGTCTCCTGGATGTATGTTATGGACTGAGTTCTCGAGAGTCAGTGGTCTATTCCACACGAGGATACTCCGGAGCCGAGCGCATATCCAGCGTATCTGGTTCCGTTTTCCACGAAGCTGCTCCCATCTGTAAACAGCTCCCACTCCGGCTGCTCTAGTGGGACATCTTTCAGGTCTTCTCTTGCTGAATAGGTGTACTCTATTACTTCTACACAGTCATGTTCTAATGGGCCTTCTTCAGTTGTGGAACCTAGGAACAAAGCTGGATTCAAAAGGTTAGTTGTTTTTAATTTGACATCATCCTCCTCAGTCAGGACTACCTGGAATTTCATCATCCTGCTGGGAGATAGCCAATGGCCCCCCTTTTGTTCTAAGACAGTGGTTACCATGTGTGGTACATAGACATTTATGTGCCTTCCCATAGTAAGTTTCCTGGCTTCTTGTATCAGGATCACAGTAGCTGCGACTGCCCGCAGACATGGGGGCCACCCGGCACTTATGTTGTCGAGTTGTTTGGAAAAGTAGCCCACCGGCCTTTTCCAGCTTCCCAGACGTTGTGTCAGGACTCCTAGTGCTAGGCGCAGCCTTTCATGTACAAACAGCTGAAAATCTTTAGACAAATCAGGTAACCGTAATGCTGGAGCAGTTGTCAGTGCTTCCTTTAATTTTAGGAAGGCTTCTTTCTGTGGTTTGCCCCAGGTGAATGGCTGTGTCTTCTGAGCTTCATACAGGGGTTTCGTAATCAGTCCATAGTCCATGATCCACAAGCGACACCATGCTGCCATCCCAAGGAAGACTCGCGGCTCATGTAAATTCTGGGGCTCTGGAATAGCACAAATGGCTTGGATACGGTTAGTACCTAGTTTTTGTTGCCCTTGTGAAATTTCACATCCCAGGTAAATCACAGTCTTTTGTGCGATTTGTGCCTTTCCTCTGGATACTTTATAGCCTCCCATCCCCAGTGAATTTAAAATCTCAATGGTTACCTTTATACAGGTTGCTCTTTCTTCTGTAGCTATTAGTATATCATCAACATACTGCAACAATAAGTATTGGTGTCTTGGTACTTGCCCATTTTCAGTCCAAATCTCCAGTTCCTTTGCCAGTTGGTTTCCAAATAGGGTGGGTGAGTTCTTGTAGCCTTGTGGGAGTCGTGTCCAGGTGAGCTGGGTCTTTTTTCCGTTCCCTGGGTTTTCCCACTCAAAGGCAAAGAGTTTCCTACTTTCTTTGTCAAGGGGGATGCAGAAAAAGGCATCTTTTAAATCAATTACGGTAAACCATTTATATATCTCCTTTACGGATGTTAGCAATGTATAAGGATTTGTTACCACTGGATAAATGTCCTTTGTTATTGTATTTCGTGCTCTCAAATCCTGCACTAATCTATATTCACCATTTGGCTTCTTTACTGGAAATATTGGTGTATTAAATTCTGATTCACATTCTTCTAAAATTTGGTATTTCAACAATTTCTCAATAATCTTTACTATTCCTTGCCGTGCTTCTGGTTTTATGGGATATTGTTTGACTTGTACAGCCCTTGCCCCTTCTTTTAACTCTACATGCACTGGTTGTGCCAATTTAGATTTCCCTGGTATATCTGTCTCCCATACAGAGGGAATCACTGCATCTTCTACCTCCCTAGGTATAGAGGGGACAGGTTTTTCTTTGATCATTAATATCTGTCCCAACTTTGATTCAGGTATTTTCATTATAAGCTCTCCATTTTCAAAGGTTATTACCGCATCAAGTTTTGCTAGCAAATCTCTCCCTAAAAGCGGAATTGGACACTCAGGTACATATAAAATTCGTGTGTTATAACCTTGTTTCCAAAACACAAATCTAGGGGTTGCAAGAAAGGCCGTTTTTCCTCTTTCCCTGTAGTGCCGACTATTGTTGTTTCCTTGTCCCCAATTTGTCCTTGCAAATCATTCAATACAGAAAAAGTAGCTCCCGTATCTATTAGAAATCTGACCACTTTATGCCCTAACTGTGTATTTACAACACGTTCCTTAATGTGTTCTCCCGGTTCTAAATCTAGTCAGCTGGTATACTCCCCCAGGACCATCTCCTTGGTAGCCTGCTGGAACTGATTGCCCTGATCAAACTGGTTATTCAAACTTGGGCAATTTTGCTTCCAATGCCCCTCCTGCTTACAATATGCACATTGATTCAGACTTAACCCTTGAGTAACTGGTCTCCTACCCCAGTTCTGGGGTATTCCTGTTACACCCCCTGAAATTTGGATTCCCTCTCCCCTGTATTACTGTCAAAAGATTCTGCTGCTGCCTTTTACTAGCTTCTTTTTCCCGATTGTTATATACCTTCCAGGCGACCTCGAGTAACTTATCCAAATTCCTTAATTCTTCCCCTTCTAATTTTTGCAATTTTCTACGAATGTCATCCTTTGATTGGCCCAAGAATATGAGAGCAAGCTGAACCTTTGCTTGCTCTGTATCCATTTGGAGGTCTGTATATTTCCTTGCTACCTCCTTGAGCCTCTCCAAAAACGCAGTGGGAGATTCCTTCTTTTCCTGTCGAACCTCATATAGTTTGGACCAATTTATAGTTTTGGGCACAGCATTCTGAACTCCACTCTTGATATTTCCGTAATCTCCTCATATCGCACAATAAATTAGGGTCCCAATTTGGATCCTCAATTGGGAAATTCACATCTAAATTCCCTGTTACCAACCCATTTCTAATATCTTCTCTTGCCCTCTCTTTGGCTGCCTTAAGTACCATTTCTTTTTCAGTAGAATTCATCAGAGTATCTAATATTACTTGTATGTCATCCCAGTCAGGATTTTGAGTTTTCATAACCATTTTTACTACGCTTTATGAGGATTTTCTCTATAAGTTCCGTCTGACTGTTTCCAAATGACTAAGTCTGCCGGGGAAAAAGGCACTTTTACAAATACTGGCCCTTCCACTCCGATACCTTGTCGCAAGGGAGCAACCACAGTCTGTTTTTGTTTCCTTATGCCATCTCTATGTCACCCTGGTTTTTTAAGATTTTCTAAGCCTTCTGATGTTGACATTCTTGCAGTGAACTTTCTCACACACTTTCTGTAAATAACTCATTGTTTTTCATTCCTTTATGGAGGAGGAGAGAGTTGATGGACTGTTGGTTTGGCCTGTGTCATTGCAGAGGTGTCACTGTCACCTTCCAATCCACTGTCACTTTTGTAAAACTATAAATATTGGAGTCAGAGAATAAAACTTCCCTTTTTTCCTTCACCTTGAGAGAGGTGGTGTGCTTGTGTTCTTTTGTGTCCATCAGCGACATCTGGTGACCGCCAAAGTGTATTGCAGCCTAGGCTGAAACACGGACAGTGGATTACGGTGAGGTTTTCTCCCCCTCTTTTTTGGTGCTTTGCCTGCTGTTCTCAGGCAATGGAAACCTCTGTGGTTTTCCAGGATGATTCCCTCATTTTGGATCTCTGGAGGGTGGTCCTGGAGTGGAAACAGGTGTCTGTTTCCTGGGATGGTTTGGAGAGATTGATTCTGTGGGCCCGAGAGTGAGGTTTTTTCTCGGACATTGCAAAGGCGTTTGATAGGCAGGAGTGGTCTCTCCTGGGGGTCCACCTCATGGAGGTCCTCTTTGATGATTGCACTGTAGATGTGGGACCGCTGCTGGTGCAGTGGAAGAAATGTGAGGAGCTTTGGCGGGGGTCTGGTTCTTGTAACCCTCAGAGTTCCCAGGGAAGCCCTTCTATCTCGGATGTGGATGAGGAGGAGATTGAGCTCCTGTGTGATGTGGAGTCCTCCTCCCCGCCCCACGACGGTATGCTGGGGAGTGGCCATTGTCCGCCCAGGGTGGATTGGGCTCACAGCCAGCTGGTCCCGGGTCCGGGGGGCTCTCTGGATTCGGCGGGCCGTCCTCGCCCCGCCTCGCCTTGTGCGGGTGGCGGGGCGGGGGAGGGGTTGCCCTCTCTGTGTGCCTTCCCGGCCTTTAAGGGTCAGCCTCCGTCCCGACTTGAGGCTGCTGCGGTGACGATCTGTTGTCCGAACTGCGGTGGGTCCACCCCGTTTCCCCTGAGCCAGGTGGGGGTGGACTCTCCTACCCCCGAGTCGGGTTCCTCAGCGGGGGGAGCGATTTCGCCCTCCTCTGGGTCTGTGCAGCCTGCTGGGCATGCGCAGTCAGTGGAGGCAGTCGGGGGCGGGACGTTGCCCGCCTCTGGGTCTGCACAGCCGGTGAAGGCAGCCGGGGGTGGGGCGTCGGTCGGTGCTAACCGGCCCCGTTCCGGTGGGCGGGCAGCCCGTCCCTCTCCGCTTGGTGGGGGCCGTGCCCGCTGTGGGATCTTGCAGATTGGGGCAGGCTCTCACAGGGCGCCTGCCCGGCTCCCTTGTGTCACCCTGCAGTGACGCGGCTCCACCGGCCGCGCCTCCCTCGGCATCCCACCCCGCCCCCGTATCGGGGGATGGGGGCCCCGCGCCAGCTGCGTCCGGTGCTGTGGCAGATTTGCAGGCCATGCCGGCAGCTGCGGCCGCTGAGGCAGCCCCTGCCAGAGCTGCAGCACAGCAGGGGACTGGGGTGTTTACCTTTAGTGCAACTGCTGACACGGCCGGCGGGAGGCCGGTGGGTGCCCGGGGCCATGGCGCTTTCTCGTCAAGTCTTTGGACGCTTCCTGCGTGCCAGGTGACCGTGTGTCCGAGGTACCCTGAACGTTTCTGGCCAGAGGCAAAAACCAAGACCGATGAGATGAATGAACATCTCTCCTCACAGCATCTGCAGGGTCGCGGGGTGGATTCCTTTGGCTCTGCCGGTGCTGCAGGGGGCACAGGGACGAGTGGTGCTGCCCCGGCTCCCAGTCAATCACTCCCTCTTGTCTCTAGGGGGCCCAAGGATCGGGACACAGCAGGTGCGGTGGCTTTGCCAGGGAGTCCCCAGTCTTTCCCTGTGCTCAGGGGCATCACTCATAACACTTATGAACCCCTGTATATAAGCTGGAGAAGGAACTCCATGAAGCAGTTGTTCAGCATGGTTTGGGGTCTGCTGAGGTTATGCACATTCTTCAGAGGCTTGATCAGGACGTGCTGACACCTCACGATGTCTATTGTGTGGCACATTCTCTTTTTGATCCTGTGCAATTTGGTGTTTTTGAGACCAAGTGGGCTCGTCTGGTGGCCCAAGCGGTGAGGCGGAATGCTGCGCTGGCGCCAGAGGACCCCAGGCATGGAGTTGTTGTTGACACGCTGATGGGGACAGGGCGTTATGAGAATGTTCAGGGCCAGGTTGGATATGATCCGCTTGTGCTTCAGCAATGCAACATGCTGGGCATGGGAGCGATTGTGCAGACCCTGGAAATGGCTGCTCCGAAGCAGCCGTTTTCAACCGTTGTCCAGGGGGATGATGAGCCTTTTATGGTATTTGCGGTGAGGTTGATTGCGTCTGTGGAGAGGCAGGTGCCTGATCCTGTGGCGAGGGATGTTACGATTGCAAACCTTGTCAAGTGCAATTGTAATGAAGCTTGTAGTAAGGTTATAGCAGCTATGCCTGGTGATCCTAGTATCTGGGAGATGGCAGAAGCCTGTGCGAACATCCTTCCCTCACGTCGGAAGTTGGCCACTGTGGCTGCTGCTGTGCAGCCGGTCTGGGCAGCACTGCAGGGCAGGCGGCCACAGCAGGGGAATGCGCAGACTAGCAGGAAGCTGGGGAAGAAGGTGCAGAAGGTCAAATTACCCATGTTCTTGTGCGGTCGGTGTAGTAGGCCGAATCACATGTCTAACATTTGTAAGGCGACTGTTCATGCTAATGGCCAGGCGTTACCGGGTTCAGGAAACGTGAGGCGGAGCGCGCAGCAGGAGGGGCGCGCGCAGACACAAGCTTCTCTCCAGACCCAGGTGCCGATGGAGGTCTCCTTTGCCGGCTTGAAGCCAGCACCCGCGGATCAGCAGGCGTGGACGTCTGCACCGCAGCAACAGTTGTCTTAGATTCATCTGAGATACGCAAGGTTCCCCTGGATGCCTTTGGTCCCTTGGGTGGGGGCATGAGTGCTCTCCTTTTGGGGAGGTCTAGTGCCACCCTTCAGGGCATCATTGTGCACCTGGGACTCATTGCTGCAGATTTTACAGGGCAGATTTGTGCCATGGTCTCCACACCCACTCCCCCTGTCACAATCCCAAAAGGGACACAAAGAGTCAGGCGAGGGAGATCATTAGTGCTTGTCCAGACTGTCAGCTTGTGCAGCCACCTTCTTCTACTGGAGCGATCAATGTGCGAGGGCTGCAAAGTCTTCAGTTGTGGCAAGCTGATGTCACGAAGTATCCATCCTTTGGGAGGCTCAAAAATGTTCATGTTTCTGTAGATACATTCTCAGGTGCAGTCTTTGCTTCAGCACATGCAGGAGAAACAGCAGACCATGCTTGTCGACATTTTCTGCAAGCATTCACATCATTAGGTATGCCTCAGGAGATAAAAACAGACAATGGTCCAACGTATACAGGCAGGGTGCTTGACAAATTCCTGAAAAGATGGGGTGTCAAACATACGTTTGGTATTCCACATTCGCCCACAGGTCAGGCGATCATTGAGAGAACACATCACACCCTGAAATCCCTTCTGGACAGACAAAGGAGGGGTGAGCCGGAGGCAACACCTCACATGAAATTAAATAAGGCACTGTATGTGTTGAATTTCTTAAATAGTTCATCCTCAGAACCTAATCCACCAATCGTGAGGCATTTTCTAAACAACACACAGGCAAAGCTAAGGGAAAATCCTTTCGTTTTGATCAGAAACCCAGAGACAGGACAAATAGAGGGTCCTTTCAAACTAATCACTTGGGGCAAGGGTTTCGCTTGTGTTTCCACAGATCGAGGTCTGAAGTGGGTGTCAGCGTGACACGTGAAGCCATTTTGAACGTGAGAACACGAGAATGCTGATCCGAGAAACAAAGAGACGAGTACTCAGACAGAAGTCGAGACTCAGACTGCAAAAAACGACTCAGAAGAGAAATAAAAAGAAACTAAGGACTTTGGGGATTTTCCATTAGGGTCCCGAATGAAAAACAAAACAATGATCTCACACAAAAGCAAAGTCATGAGCTTCATGATGCTCATGTTCATCATTCTTTCATTCATTGCAGTGAGCAATGGAAGAAATTTACCTATTAGTCAGCCAAAGCAAAATGTATGGGAGACTTTAGCTCAAGCAGCGAATTTAGATAGTATTTGCATGACACATTCGAGGCCAGGGAAGCCATTTTCAGCATGCATGGTTGGATTGCCAGTGGACGAATGGCCAGTTCCAGGGCACTCCGCAGTTAACATTTCACAGGTCATTAAAGATCCTGTGAAAGAGTGGTGTGCTTGGACCCATCTACTTCCTGTGGCTTCTACAGAACCTCAGGAATTGGAGATTTTTGGGTCCATGAAAATGGAACTCTGCATGCAGTTTGAAACTCCAGGTGTCACAAAAGCAAAAACTATCGATGTAACTCCCAATCATGAATTCTATAAGAATGCATCAGCATGGTGTAAATATACAGAGAAAACTGCCAGGGGATCAATCCAAGTCCCAGTGCAATTGCCACGGGGTTTGTTCTTAATTTGCAGGGACAGAATTTGGCACGGCATTCCTGCTAATGCCACGGGAGGTCCATGCAGCATTGGGGAAATTTCAATGCTATCGCCTGATTTGAACATGCTAAGAGAGAAAAAGCACAAAGAAAAAAGATCAATACAACAATATGCAGCAGATTGCAATGATGAAATATTTTCTTGGGACAAGACAGCGAGGATTGCTACAGCAATCTTCTCACCTCAAACAGCATCAGGGGTGGCCTTGACTCAGATCGACCGCATTGTTGGTTGAGCAAACATGCGCGGTCTGTGTCTGTCGCATTGGATGACATGTTAAAAGACATCAGTGGCGTAAGACAGGCGACTCTTCAAAACAGAGCGGCAATCAATTGTCTATTGCTTGCTCATGGACATGGGTGCGAAGAGTTTGAAGGGATGTGCTGCATGAATCTCTCGGATCATTCAAGGTCAATTTATGAAAGTATTAAAAACATAAAGGACAGCATAAATAAGCTTGGCGAGATCACAGGATCATGGGTCGATCAGCTGGTAGAATTCTTTGACATCTCTCCCATTTGGAGAGGAATTTTAAAGATAGGATTCTATATTTTAATAGTTCTCCTAGTCCTCATACTTGTCGTTCCATGCATGTTTGCATGTTTAAAACATGCGATGAATCAGATAGCAAAAGAGGTCTTCTTGGTGCAAACACAAGGGGGAGATGTGGGATTTCAGCACCTCAGGACTGAGGTGCAGAGTGACCGAGACCACCCTTGGGGGGCTAGGGAGTCCTGGAATGTTGCCAGAAGTGTCTGGTGGCTGGACTTTGATCCTACATGGGAGACGACACCAGTATGAGGATGGGAGGATTTCACTGGGGTAAATGGTGAAGGGATAAGTTAATTAGAGTGTAAGACACAGGGTTTAGGATTTCTGTACAGGGGGGGTCTAGAGAAGTAAGATGGAGGAATTGGGGCGTGTCCTGTCCTTCTTCTTCTTCTTCTTGGCCTCCATCTTCTGTGGTGATGGTGGCACTTTGGGATTGGTTATTACTAAAAGTGCACCGGTCAATAAGGGTAAAAGGTATTGGAAAGAATAGGTAAATATTGTATACGTAATTTTGAGTATAAAGATAAGTGACTGCCCTGGGGGCTCACAGGGTGCACGTGGCTGGCTTGCTGTGCGGACCTCTGTCGGGCAGAGAGAAAATCTTTTAGATAAACAACCAATAAATACTGAAGTCCGAGAAAGACCTGAAGCCTCTTCTCGTCCTTTGAAGCGCGGGCTGCCCAAGGCCATCTCCGAGCCTTTCCAGGCCATAAAACAGCCGAGAGAAGGGACATGTATCGGGACGGATTTTTAATGGGGGCCACTGCAGGGAAGGGCGCAGAGTGTCCTACGCCTCCTATACGGTGGCTGGTGGACAAACCCATTTGGGAGAAGCAGTGGTCCCTCCCTGATGATAAATTAGTTGCCCTTCGGAATTTGGTGCAGGAGCAGTTGGACCAGGGTCATCTGGAGCCTTCTAACAGTCCTTGGAACACTCCTGTCTTCTGTATCAAAAAGAATCTGGGAAATGGAGGTTGTTGCAAGACCTCTGGAAGGTCAATGCCGTGATGGAAAGCATGGGACCATTGCAGGTGGGCATGCCATCACCTACCATGCTTCCTGCAGGCTGGCTGGTCCTCATTGTGGATCTGAAGGATTGTTTCTTTTCGATTCCTTTGCATCCTGATGACAGACCGAAGTTTGCCTTCTCGGTGCCAGCGATTAACAAGGCTGAGCCCGCACAGAGATATCAATGGAGGACATTGCCTCAGGGCATGCGTAATTCTCCTGCCATATGCCAGTGGTATGTGGCCCGTGCCTTGTCTGGAGTTCACAAGCAGTTTCCTGATGCGCGTCTGTATCATTATATGGATGACATTTTGGTGGCCCCGTCCACCCAGGATGAGCTGCTGAGGATTCAGCCTCGGTTGCTCGATGATTTGCATGCTCATGGACTGCAGGTGGCTCCAGAAAAGGTTCAACAAAAACCACCCTGGAAGTACTTGGGGGTCAAAATTCTGGAACGGACAATCTGTCACCAGGAGGTGCAATTTGTGCATTCTGTGAAGACACTGAATGATGCTCAGAAATTGATAGGTATCATCACTTGGTTACGTCCGTATTTGGGACTAACGAATGCACAGCTGTCTCCTCTGTATGATTTGTTGAAAGGGGACTCTGATCTAAAGTCGCCTTGCACACTGACCCTGAGGCGCGAAAGGCGTTGGATGTGGTTCAGCAAGCTGTTTTGGCTTGTCAGGTTTATCGCATTGATCCCTCTGTTGATGTCACTGTGTTCATCACCACTCCAGATTCGCATCCCACAGGTATCATTGGTCAATGGAGTGACAAATGGTCTGATTCCTTGCACGTTCTGGAATGGGTTTTCCTGCCCCATCAGCCGCAGAAGACGGCAACTACATTGTTTGAGCTGATTGCTCGCTTGATAATCAAATGCCGACAACGGTGTTTGCAATTGATGGATGTGGATCCTGCAAAGATCATACTCCCGGTGAAACAGAAGGATTTTGACTGGAGCTTTGCAAACAGTGTGTCCCTGCAGAGTGCTCTGGAAAATTTTTCAGGGCAGATCACTTATCATCTGCCCAGCTATAGGCTGTTGCATATGGCGAAATCCATACAAACTTCTTTGCGGCCCAAGAATAGTCAGGAACCCGTGCAAGGACCCACCCTCTTCACTGACGGTTCAGGGAGAACAGGAAAGGCCATTGTTACCTGGAGTGATGGATCTGAGTGGCAGGTTCTGGAAGGCCATGAGAATGGGTCAGCCCAATTGGTTGAACTGAGGGCTGCTGTCATGGCATTTGAGAAATTTTCCCAGGAACCTTTCAACTTGGTCACGGATTCCGCCTATGTGGCTGACATCTCACAGCGGTTGGGTCATTTGGTTTTGAAGGAGGTCAGTAATCCTGCCTTGTTTCATTTGCTGAAGACCTTGTGGTGTGCCATTCAGGCCCGAGTTCATCTATTTTATGTTCTGCATATGAGGAGTCACACCCATTTGCCAGGTTTTATAGTAGAAGGTAACGCGAGGGCTGACAAGTTGGCTAACCCAGTGTGGGTAGCGCCTCAGCCTGATACACTCGCACAGGCCAAGGCATCGCATGTGGTTTTCCACCAAAATGCACATACCCTGCAGTAGCAGTTTCAGCTGATGCCAACTGAGGCTCATGACATTGTTGAGTCATGTGATGACTGCCACGCACTTGCTCCGCCTCTGCCGGCAGGGGTAAATCCCAGAGGCCTTAGGGCCTTGGAGCTTTGGCAGACTGATGTCACCCAGGTTGCCGAGTTTGGCCAGCTCAAGTATGTGCATGTCACTGTGGACACGTTCTCCTCTGCGATGTGGGCTTCGGCTCACACTGGGGAGAAGGCCCGTGATGTCCTTGCCCACTGGAGGCAGGCCTTTGCTGTTCTGGGCATACCTTCTGCTGTGAAAACCGACAATGGTCCTGCTTACACATCGCAAAAGGTGCGGCAGTTCCTGCAGTTGTGGGGTGTCTCGCACAAGTTTGGTATCCCTCATTCTCCGACTGGTCAAGCTATTGTAGAACGCGCTCATGGTACTCTGAAGCAGGTTCTTCAAAAACAAAAACGGGGAATGCAGGGTGAAACCCCGCACAGTCGGTTGGCAAAAGCTTTGTGTGCAATCAATCATCTCACTGCACCGCAGAATTCAAATAACCCCGTCATTTTGAATCACCATCTCTCATTGCAGGCTGCAGACGAGGCACATCAGCCTCGAGCGAAGGTTCGGGTGTGGAATTTAGTCACCAAACAGTGGGAAGGCCCCTATGACCTTATCACTTTGGGGCGTGGGTATGCTTGTGTATCCACAGATACTGGGGTACACTGGGTACCTTCCAAATGTGTTCGCCCTGATCTGCAACCACAGAGACAAAATCCAGCTGATGAGCAAGATGCAAACTGTGACCAACCTGAAAGGCATCAAGCAGGGGAATCATTGAGTGATGATTTGGATGCAGACATTGAGAGTGATCACTCCGATGATTCCTCTGCAAGTGGACACTGAACGTTGTTCGTATTTTCCTTTTCACATTGTTCATTTCTTTTCCTTTTTCTTTTTTAAACGGAAAAGGGTGAGATGTCGCCCTGTTTTTTTAAGATTTTCTAAGCCTTCTGATGTTGACATTCTTGTAGTGAACTTTCTGTAAATAACTCATTGTTTTTCATTCCTTTATGGAGGAGGAGAGAGTTGATGGACTGTTGGTTTGACCCGTGTCATTGCAGAGGTGTCACTGTCACCTTCCAATCCACTGTCACTTTTGTAAAACTATAAATATTGGAGTCAGAGAATAAAACTTCCTTTTTTTCCTTCACCTTGAGAGCGGTGGTGTGCTTGTGTTCTTTTGTGTCCGTCAGCGACATCTCTATGCACAACTGGAGCAAGCTTTGCCCAACCCCAGGTTCTATGGGCTATTAGGGTCACTGATTCATTACCATTGCTATCTTTTTCACTCGCATACCTCTTTCTCCTTTCTATCACAGTTAGGTTTTGCTCATCTTCCGAGGAAGAGGGATCGGGTGATGATGGGAGAGGAGGATAAAGAGGGAAAGGTGTACTAGATGAGACAGGTTCAGGGGTAGGTGGGTGAGGAGCAGGTAGTGGGATAGGGACAGATGAAACAGGTGGGATAGGGTTAGGTTCTCTTGTTCCTATTGGAGCTACTTGTAAATCAATATCTGTATAATTTTCCCTACTCAAGCTTTCTCTTAACGCCAAGTGTTCTAAACAACGTTCCTCACAAACCCCACACTCTGCAGATGTTTTAACCATTAATAATCCACATTCTTCCTGCCATTCTGGCTTTCCCCATAAGTAGAAAAACAGATCAACATATGGGACTTCATCCCATTTTCCTTCTTGTTTACAAAACGACATTAACTGCAAAATAGAGTTATATTGCAGAGTACCGTATTTTGGCCATTTTTCACCGTTCTCCAAGGCATATTCTGGCCACCATGAATTACAATAATCAATCAACTTAGTTTTACGTAATCCTTCCCCAAAGTTACCTTGTTTCCAATGTGCTAATAAGCACCTCAAAGGAGAATTTTGCAGGATAGGGGTGTTACTGCCCAAAATCCCTTTAAGTTTCTCCATTTCAAAAATACCACAAATGCCGAACCCGCAAGGCTTTCGCGATTGTCTTACGGAACGGTGCCTAGGCTTACACCAACAGGAATTCCTTTAGTCCAACCAATCGTAGCTTTTGCTGCGTCTTATTGGCAGGCAATCCAAACCAAAGTAAAAAGCACCTTACCTTTCTCCCGGGGACATTTGTGAGCAGCAGAAGTGGTCGCAGCCGATGGGCTCCCCGAGAATCCCTCGGTGCCGGCTGGAACGTGATCGAGTCACGAACTCGCTCAGCAGCACTCACAAGGGTGCCATCTGGGTCGCCAAAATGTTAGCGTTCAAAACCACATAATCACGGAGCGATTATATGCTGTGCTTTTTATTAAGAGCTCTGGGTATCAGGGTATATTCAACCCAAATCTGACTCTGACCATACATCCGAAATGATCATGTTTTATACTCTATCGTTACATAACTTTCATGTTAATTATTAAACTTGTATTGTTCTATTGTATACATAAATTTAGCCCCTCTCTGAATTTCCAACATAGTTTCTCACTATTCTTCTTATGGTTATATAATATTTACATTTAATTACTAAACAGTCATCACATCTAACAATTACATAATTTATCATACTGCTTACGCAGGTGCAGTTGATCTGGGAAAGCACAAAGCCTAACATTTTAGATTCTACCTTTAACTTTTTCCAGGGTTCCACTATCACACTGAAGCTCTATTCATTCTAGCGTAACAAAACCTTTTGTTTGTCTTTGGCAGTAATCATTGCTTGCTAAATTAATATTCTAGCATCCAATATGACTTTTCCAAGATGAAGTTCACCTTCAACATGTTTACATATTGAAGGTGAACTTCAGTGATAATAAAAGGATAAGAATTACTATACCTTTTCATCTGTCATCCTGTACCTCCTATTGCTTGACAACCAGATGAAACTGGAGACCTAACAACTGGGGGTAGTGGAAGGAGGTCTGTGTTCAAGGTAGCATGTGAATTCCTTTTCAGCCTACCTCAACAGCTCAGGTGTGCTTATAAAATAGTTAAAAGGGTGTGGTAGTTGAAGGCCAGGCACATATAAATCTTGAAAAAGGTCCATTTACTTATGTAATAATGAAGATCCTCTGTGATATTACATTAATATTTTCCTTTTAGAATAGAAAATAATTCCCCATTTCATAAAATAAAAAACTGACATCTAAAACTTTTATCTGAAATATTTGTCCTTATATTTTCTGTAATAAATCTGCTGTGTACCTGCTTAATCAGATTCATGCCATCTAAAGAATATCAATTACAGGTGATAAGGGAGCTGTAACTCAGATCTTTGTCCATTTGGTATCTCTTTTTTGGCTGCCTCAAAGGAGTGCACTTTTCTTTCTAGTCAAGTACTTCTGATTATGTTTAGCAATATTCCCAAGAGGATGCGCTGGATATCACTGTCTATTTATAAAACTACTACAGAAACATCTTGTAACTCTGAACCACAGTTTTGGAGACAGACAAGCAACATAACAATCTGTGTTCACACAGCGACAGTGAACCTTTACTGTCTGACAATTTTTTTTATAAAGGTTTCAAATCCCCCATTAATATAAACATGATTGGATAAAGATCTTACCTCCACCCAGCTCACTGGCCAATGATTGGAGTGTATTCCTGATTCAAAGAGATTGGCTGGGGTCCCCCTTGTTTGAGCTTGAACTCAGCCAGGGACTTGTTCACTCCTTGTTCTAATGAACGAGGCTGGTCAACTAAGTGTCCATCATGGCCAAATTATTTGTGCAGCTATAGACCAGCTATAGCTGTCACTATTCCCTCTTTTCTGTTTAAGAAAAATATGAAGTGTTCTTTGTCACCTTCTGCAAGGCTTCTTACAGGTAGTATGACAAAGACAACTTAATGACATAAATTACTCTCCCTTACTCAACAAGCCTTCCTCAGCCAGTGATTCATCCCATATATTGTTGGAGTTGTAACATTCATTCCCAGGAGCTGTCAGGCAGGATCACTAACAATACAGCTTCACAAAACTGAGAACTGGCATGCTGAAGCTCATTATTTTGAAGTAGCAAACAACTTAATTCTATATACAGGAAACATTTCTGCTGCTGGCCACTATTTACAATCGAACGAGACGGGGCAGATCTGAACCAGTGTCATGAGCTATTTATTCAGCACATCAGTCTCAGTACATTGTTAGGACAATGGAGACAGGATGTTAACAGCTCTCTGATCCAAGGGAAATGCCAAGGGGGTGTGGCATTACAGCATAGCATAAAACCTTCTCAGCCTAGATTTCAGCCAATCACACATAGAGCAAAACATATTGACAAAAATTCTATCCAATCATATGAAACACACATATGGCAGCTAAATGGCAGCTAAAAAAAAGGCTCGTTTATGAGAGACAAAGCACAGAGATCCATTCATACTAACCTTCTAAAGATAATACATTAAATAACCTTGTTGCAATCTATCATGCCAGTTCTACAGAGGTCTATTGTGCTGTTTGTCACGTCTGCTCTACTGCTTAGAAAACTTTTCGCTGTATTAGCAATTGTTAACAAAACTTCTCTCAAGGGCCTGTCCTTTTTAACCATTTTCTCAAAACCCTCTAACTTTATGAATCCCAGCAATTTCAACCACAGAACCATAGGAAAACCAACCAATAGAGGAAACAACCTGTTTCAATTCAGGCCTGTGATCCACATTTGTAAACAGATAAAAAATTCTTAGTCATGTGAAATACAAAGCTGTGTTTCATGTCAGGTACATACAGGCAACATGTGTATTTGTGATTGCGATATGTGTGGAGACCGACAATGGGACAGTTGTGAATTCTAATAATAACTGAGGAAAGTAAAGCATGGAAGAAGGCCTTTGAATTTATCTTTTGTTTGCAATTAACCTTAGTTGATTTAGGAGCATTGGAATTAAAGCGTTAAGGATGTTGCTTTTTGCTTGTAGTTAAGCCTTAAAGAGTTCTGCAATAATAACCTTTTGAAGTATAATTTTAGAATATTGCTTGTATCTTTGAAACTATAACTTTGGAATATATATAAAGGAAATATGCTTATCTCACGCCTTAATAAAGCAGAGAAAAACAGCTTGAGAAAGGAACTCAAGGATTTATAATTTCGACCAAAGGAAGCTGGACATCATTGTCATGAGATTTACAGTCCTTGTAATTAAAAGGTGGACCCACATCTGGGGAAACCGGACCACCACCATCAGGGGATATTCCTTTTGGGATACATCCTGAGAAAAACTAAATCACAATAGTGTATAGAATTGTGACATAAAAATTGGGAATAGAAACTGCTGGTGAGTAAAAATTGGAATAGAAACTGCTGAGAAAGTTTATGAGTACCCCTATAAATACCTGTAAGCCTCAACTATTGGTGTGCAGTTGGAGGGCAAACTTCCCCCACTGTACCCAGTGCTGTATTGCTCATACTTTACCATATTAATTAATAAATTGATTGCTGCTTGAATATTGGCCTAGTCAAGCCTCTTATTTATGACAGTCATCATACCTTTAAATATATTAAATATTTTTAATAGTGTCAAGTCATTTAGAGTATATACAGCACTAGGCATACCCCCTTCTCAGTTTAAAAAAATACATTCTAAATTGCCATGTAGGGAATACTAGTGGTGTAAAACACCTATAGCTGTAAGAATTGCTTTGTATTTAGTGAAGTATACAATGGTTTCTGAAAATACCATTTACAAACCTAATTTAAAATTAACAAAGGGAATGTCCCATGCCTTAGTTAGGTTTCACAGGTTACATCTTGGCACATGAGCAAAAATAACATAGTCTTTTGTTTATAATGTCTTTAAAATAGTGAATTTTGGGGTTTGTGGATTACCTTTATGAAGGCTTAACATAATTCTTGTTACTTTCAGATGTGGTGAACAAATTGCTGGCTTCTAGTAGAAAGGGTTTCAAATCTCAGTCTCAATTTACCTGAATTGATAGTGTCTCATTAGACAAATGAATATGAAGTGTCTATTTTGGTTTGGGTCTCTGTTTTCTAGACACTGCAGTAGTTAAGATTGTCAAATCCAGACCTTTATGAGCATTTACTTTGTAAAACTCAATAATTAATAATAGTTAGGAACAAAAGCAGTAATAGTCCTTTGTGTAAATTAAATCACATTTCAAAGAAGTGAATAGGCTAGGAGTAATGTTCAAAAGAAACAAATAAATCATTGTTGGAAGGAAATGTAAAATGTCATTGAAATGTAAAATACTTCTGCTAATACTCTTGTCTGAAATAATTTTGAAATACATTTAATCAGAACTCTAGAATGCTTGCAAGCCAAGTTAAAAAAAAATCAAATTACATCAAAGAAAATTTTATGAAGCATTTAAAAATGTATGTGTCCTTTCCTCATATCCTTGGAATTTTATTCCTAAGAAGTTTGTAAGTTTCTCTATCCATGTATTTGTAAGGCACCTTGTTGGGACTTGGGTGGTTTTTCTGTTCTTTACTGGTTACCTGTGGAATTTTGTTCCCATTGAGTAGCTAAGAGGCACTGATGGCTCGCTGCTTGGGGAGGGGGAACTCCTTTGGTTTTTGGGAGTTTGTCTCAGCGGAGCAGAGATACCATTGTTCTAAGTAAAAAAAACCTGTCCATTTTTTTGGGGAAAAAAAATGGGTTGCAAAACCAGTTAAACCAGTTGCTGCCAAGGTAAAATTCTACCTGTTTGTTCCTGTAAAGTTGATAGTCCTTCTCCCCAGACAGTGAGAAGAGGGGACATGGGGAGGCGGGAGGGCGGCATCAGAGAGAATGCAAAATAACTTCAGGACAGGCATGCCCACCAAACTTACTGAAAGGACTCTAAAAACAACGAGCCAATATAGAATTAAGAGTTCAGAGTGATGTCTGGATGTGAGGAACAAAGTACTGAGCCTGCAGAGATGCTGAAAACCTTTGTTGCCCCTCACAAAGACCTCAGCTGGAACCAGGACCCCTGAGCCTAGAGAATTCAAACATTGGGAAGCACGGGGCTAAGCCCACTGCTCTCGTGAGGACAGGACCCCCAGCTCTGCCTTTAGTGGAAAAAGCTGCACATTCCTCCTCCTCCAAGTCACCCCGGGAGCGATGATGGAGAGGGCGCGGACCCGTCGAGCTTCCCAACCTTGAGCTGATCACTTTTATTAAAGGCATTAAAAGGAGAAAAATTTTCCTGGCCTGTTTATTTCAGCTGGGAACTCGTCTGGGATAGCCACACCCAAAGAGGACACCAGGACTGGCCATCTTGTACCTCTAGAACAGGTGGCTACCAGGACCAGAGAAAATTGGCTCAGGACCAGTGATGCCAAGGAGCACGGGACTGGTGAAAAATATCTGGTGGCAGGAGTAGAAGGCGAGCAAGTGTGTGTGTGAGTGAGACGAGGACCAGCAGCTTGGACCATTGACCTGAATGTGGACCCCTTAGTACTGCATTTTTGGACTGCCTCAAGGGGGCCCGCTGGGAACAGAGGGAAGCAAGTGGAATAAGCATGAGTGAGTTGTCTCCTAAGAGGGAGAGAGGCCCCCCCCGCTCCGGGCCTGAGGAGGAAATAGTTGTATGAGTGGCATGCACCCCAAAAGTCCTGACAGAGAGAAGTCAGGCAGATTGCAAGTCCCGAGAAGGATTCAGGCAAGCTCACAAGCCCTGCAGGCAAATTCAGTCCTGACAAAGGGGTCAGGCACAAATCCCAGTGAAGGAAGCTGGGGTTTGTTTTTGAGTTCTGATACGGTGAGGCCTAACATTTGGAAAGTTAGGCAAACTAGAAATCAGGCAGCTGTTTTTCCTGACAGAGGGGAATCAGGCATGAATTGGGCTCTTACTCAGGGGTTTCGTGTTTTTAATTCCTGATAGATATAAGACCTGACATTGGTAAAATTGGGCAATCAAGAGATCGACAGTTGTTTCAGTGTCAAGTCCTGAGCATCAGGCAAATATATTTTTCTTGAGATTACCTGTCATTAGAGGCACCTTTGGGATTTTTTTTGTTGAAATCCGAAAAATAGGAGGGTGTAATAGTAAGAAGACAGGCAAGAGATTGAGGAATATACCTCCCAATAGTCCCTTAGGGGAACTGTTAGAAAAATAGGATTCTACAGAAGCCCGGAGGGATTAGATAAGGTGAAGATGATCCACTACTGTGTAGAAGTCTGGCCAGAAAGGTGGATGGCCTTGGTGTGGGACAAGGGACAAGTGGATGTGTCAACAACTGAGTCACTATCTGACAGCTCGGGAGGATACCAATCCTGAGCAATAATGGTATGGATCTTGCTGGTTAAAGAGTGCTATTGGGGATGAAGGCATGCAAATTTGTAAGGTGCAGAAGAAGAAACAGGGGAATGAAGGAGGGGATGCTGGAATTGGAAAAAGATGGGACCCCTGCGTTATTTGCCTCCTGCTGCCCCTCCACCTTATAATCCTCTTCCTCAGGCACCTCAAATGGCAGGTCTGGTTCCTCCCCCGTCTGCCATCTCATTACCGCCTCCTCATATTCCTTCTTCTACCTCTTGAGCTTCCCCTATGGAAGACCCAGTATCTCCCCCAGTAACCACTCCCTCACCACCCCCTTCAGCTCCTCCAGTTCCTTCTGCATCACCACAAGTGCCTACTCCACCTGCTGCATTCTCCACCCCTTCTCCAGCTCCACTTAATATGTACTCAAGCTCTTCTCCCCCTCCTATTGCTGTCCCTTTGCCTCCTAGTTGGGACACAAATGCCTCCTTGTCTGGTAAACAGTCATCACAAAATACACCTGCTGATCTGCAGAAAGTTCAGGGTAATCATGATATCTCTCAAATTAGTAGTTTGGTGTCTGAAGATGGGCCATACTGTAGTACCAGATCCAGGACCTCCAAGGTAGAGAGATTTTTCCCCTCAGAGAAGTTCCTATGGGAGGAGTAGTGGGAGGTGTTGGCTTTGTGAATGCTCCTCTAATGGCTTCTGAGGTGAGAGGATTCAAGAAAGAGTTAGGGCATTTAGTTGAGGACACAGTGGGCATAGCCAACCAAGTGAATCAATTCTTAGGTCCAAATATCTACTCTTGGGGGAGATGAATTCCATTCTAAATATATTATTTTCCCCAGAAGAGGGCCAGATGATTAGGGTGGCTAGCATAGTTTGGCAGAAAGATGACCGTCCAGGACCCCAGGTGCCATCAGGTGAACAAAATTGCCACTAACGGATCCCCAGATGGAACCCTAATCAGGAGGAAGGGAGTAAGGCCATGATGGAATATAGACCTTTGATAATTCAAGGGATCAAAGAGTAACTTCCCAAAGGAACTGATACCAAATTGGCATTTGAGGGTACACAAGAGAAGGATGAAACTCCTTCTGCTTGGCTTAATCGCCTAAAGTGGATGTTCCATTTGTACTCTAAAACAGACCCAGACACCACAGAAGATCAAGTGCTACTAAAGGTCCAATTTGTTACCCGGTCCTGGCCAGGGAGAAAACTGGAAAAGACTGAAGATTGGCAAGAAAAGGACATTAATGAGTTATTAAGAGAAGCACTGAAGGTATATTTAAGGAGGGAAGAAGAAAAAGCAAAGGTCAAGGCTAAGATCATGGTTGCCATAGCTAGAAAAAGTGTAGGGGCAAGCAAGGTAACAAAAGAGTGGGCAGGTCCACCACCAGAAGGAGGCAAGGATAGGCCAGTATTGTCAGGTAAAAGAGAGATGGAGACATCTCAAGTCCCTTTGAGTGAACGACACTGCTATTATTGTGGAGTAACTGGACACGTTAGGAGGTTTTGTAAGAAGCTCAGTCTCCATGAGGCAATAGCCAGGGAACAAGAAGCCTTGGAGAGGGTTCTTGGAGGTGACAATTAGGGGCGTCAGGGGCCTTACACTTTAGGGGACCCGATGGAACATCTAGAAAAGCCCTTGGTAAATATTGAGGTAGGACCCCTAAATGAGGAATTTGAATTTTTTGGTGGATACAGGAGCAGATAAGTCCTGTCTCAACAAAGTACCAGAAAGTATAGTAAAATACCCCAAACCAGTATTTTTTACTGTTAAAATGGGGTTAGACAAAACAGCTAGGTAGAAGGATATCCAATAGCACTGGGAAGGAGCAGTAGCACTTAACTCGTAATAAGTGATGTGAAAGTAAAAGATATCTTATTGTTGTCTTGTTGTGTGTGTTAAGAGTGAGTCACAAAAAAACCCAAAGCTATTGTTCCCCGAGCAGGTGGGGGCTGTGGCTGAAGTGTGTGTATGACCTGCACACAAGGCTACTGTTCCCATCCCAGTGTTGTGCGGCTTCGTTCTTCACCTTTCAGAAGCTGCCGCTCTTGCCGGCTCCTGGAGGCGAAGAAGCAGCTTCTTCGCATGAAGAGGATTGTGCGGGTCAAAGAGCATTGTGCCCGTTGCAGAGCATTGTGCTGGTCGCGGTGCCCTCCGGGGAGCGGCTTCTGTCAAAAGACACCTGGGACTGGCGCTTAGCTTCAGAGAGGTCTGTATTGTTGTCTTTAGTGTCTCTTGTTGCTTACATCTAAGCAAAAAGCTTTTTCCCTATGTCTCCCTAGGAGAAACTGTGTCAGTACAGAAAACATCTCCGATCGTGTTCTAGAAGTTGCACGGAGGTCTGGAGAGTGTTTTGCAAGAAGTAAAAGAAAGTTGTCCAAAACTCCGTCCATTCGAATGTTAATATGAATGGAAAAGGCAGGAGAGTGGTAAGGTACTATTTTCTATGAATTTGCAAGTTGCGCATACAATCCCAGTGTTGTGTGCCTTTGTTCTTCGCCTTTTGGAAGCTGCCGCCCTCTCCGGCTCTTTTGGTGCAACTCTTAACCAGACAATATCTCTGAGAAAATTTGCAGTGGCAGAAAGCAAGGCCTTCCTGGGAAATCTACTGAAACGGTTCAGAAGTTATTCCCATTCACTGTTGCTAACCTCTGCTGTCTAGCTGTGAAATATGTTTGGGACCATGTAAAATGAATTCTAAACAATGTATTGATGCTGCAACATTGAGTAAACATCGGTATTTAACATAGGTGTCAGGGACAAATATTTCTCTTGGTAAAATTGATAGAAAACAGCACCAGCATGGCAGAAAAAAAATTACAAGAGAATGAAGATGCCCAGAATTCTTATTTTGAAGTTCCAGAGAGTCAGTATTTTCTAAAGAAGGTTGTGAAACTTATTAAGAAATAGGACTACATTCCAGGTGACTGGTGCAAAAGTTCATGTTTCCAACTTACAAAAACCATATTATTAAAAGAAAAATGTTCTGCCTTGTATAAAAGTAACCCATTAGTAATTTTATCAAAGGTAGGATTAGATCAAGTATTCCTACAAGACAGTAGTAGTACTACAAAAAGCCTTTTGGTGTCCATTTAACTACAGGAAACTTGAGAAAGCAGAAGAGTGTCTTTCCCTGCTGCAAGCTGTACTTC
Source organism: Melozone crissalis (assembly GCF_028551555.1). Taxonomy (NCBI): domain Eukaryota; kingdom Metazoa; phylum Chordata; class Aves; order Passeriformes; family Passerellidae; genus Melozone; species Melozone crissalis. Next base: position 338,589 of record NW_026535814.1, read on the forward strand.
CTGTTTGCTAGTGCTGCTTCAACAATGTGTAAAGAAAACTTCTCCAAATAAGACCATTGGATACAAGCAACTGTAACTATCCATTCTGTTTCAGCTAATTTAACTTAGCAAGTATGAGTCAAACAGTCTAGTTGAATATTTTAATGCATAGGTGGAGTATACCGTCACTAATAAATGGGGAGTCTGGACAAAGGAGCAAATGCAGATGAATTTCAGGGAAGGAAATTAGTGGAGAGCTAACTGCAGTCCCTCGACTTCACAAGAAATTATGTCCAGTAATCCCAACCAGAAAGAAATAGAACTCCATTTTCAAATGGGTGGCATCTATTCTTCTCTGTTCTTCCTAGATGAAGGAACTGTGTTTTGAATCAATCTTCAAAATGGTATGGCTAAGGACCTTAGATGCCTCCAATTTTTTCTTTTTCCAGAAGCAACTGTCTCAAAACCTCTTTAAAGCTGACTTTTTCCCTTAAGATGCCATATTTTAAAAGGGCACCTTGTCATTTAACAGGGTATTCCAAGCATCATTTACGAATTTAGACTAAAAGTAACACTCTTCCCAGTAATCTTCCATTTTTTGCAGCTCAGTGCTAACACAGGCAGCAAAGAAGAGTACAGACCACAGCTCTTTCTGGAGCATCTTGAACAAATGCCCTTGCTTATGTTCTAATCATTCACTTCACCAAAATACCTAATGATGAAGAAAAGGTTGTGAAAGCATTACTAGTAGTGTTACATGGCAATGGATGGGTGTGATTTCTCAAGTAGAATTTGTATCACATAAATGATATTTGGAAAACAACAAATGAAGGGGTTTTCCTCAGCTCTCAGACTGATGTTACATGTGGGTAATTTAAAAAAAAGATTACAAGAAGGATATTTTTTAACATAGATTTAATTAGGTTCCTATCATGGACGTCTGACTCTTATGAATAGACAGTGTCTGATTTAGAAAGAAATAAAAAATTATTACATTAAAAAAACATAGGATCATAAACCCTTTGCTGATGGAATGTAGCCTATTCATTGGTTGAAATGAAGCAGGTAGACAGGACATATGAAATATTTTTTTGTGGATCAAACATTTATTTTCTAAAGTGATGCTGACAGTGAACTCACCAACTTAGATATTGCACAGTAGACAGGGGTACATAACTTGCTCCATCAAGTTATGCCTTGGAATCATCATCCAAGGGGATTTTCCCTGCATCTGTGAAAATGTGCCTACCTTTTTCACAATATTTTTGCAGTAGCATTGTTAGGCCTGATCAGCTGGTATGGAGGGTGAATTAGCAGCAGCAGCAAGGTGACTGGCCAGGAGAATTTGCTTCAATGGATTTTGATCTCCTGGATATTTGGAAGACCTGCTTCAGCCCTGCTTGTCAAACACCACCTTTAAAGGGTGCTAAACAATTGTTCAGGCTGTGGATCACATGAAGAAGTACTTTCTGGTGTCTGTGCTGGACCATATGCTCTTTATTCTCTCCCTCAACTTCTCCATCACCTCTCATCTCTTTCACATCAGCTATCTTCAAGGTCCACAGGCTACTTTTCACAGAATCTTCAGGCCTGATGCAGTAACAATGATGAATAGAACAGAGCCAGGATCAATTTTCCAGTTTGGATAAAATGCATTCTGCACAAAAATCCAAGGAGAAGGTGTTGCCCCTATGCCCAAAAAACCTTCACTACTACTAGTGTTCTACGTAAACCACAACTTAGTCTGAAATAAAAGCTTTTGTTCTGAGAGCGTCTGAGAGGTTTGTATGAGGCACAGATATTTGACAGATGCAATTTTGAATATCAGAGGAAAAAGAAAATGGCGAGAAGTTTTTAATTTTACTGGTTTCAATTTTAAATTCTGTGCACTTTTTCAAAAAGTGTCAAGCTCAAATGCCCATCAACATCTTTTAGTCATCTGTAAGTCAGTATTCATATAAAATGTGCTTCAAATCAAAAGAATTTCAAATTTTTACTCAACGTTTCTATGCCTAGATTTATGATTTCTGACACATATAGGAGGAAAGGAAGACATTTTTTACTGTGGCGGTGCTGGAACACTGGAACAGGTTGCCCAGAGAAGTTGTGGGTGTCCCATCCCTGAAAGTATTCAAGGTCAGGATGGACGGGGCTTGGAGCAGCAACAAAGGAGAAGCTTGATGGTAGAGAAACAAAGTTGGACTATAGAAGAAACTGGGATTGAAGGATAGGAGCAAGTTTTCTCTCAGCTCTTGGGGTAAACTCAAAGATGTACAAAATGACATTTATCTGTGATTTTCACTACTGTAACAGAAAGCTTCATGAAAACTGTACAGAAGACAGCAAATTTTAAAAGAGGTAAGAATTACAGCATAAAATACATGGGATAGGTTTCAACATGGGACACTCTCTAAGAGAAAATCTCTGTATTTCAACTCTTCATCATGTTAGGATTTCATGAAGTGTCAAAGAAGGCGGTAAAATATCATCCGGGACATTATTTACTGGAGTTCAGCCTGGCCATTAGTAGGAACTGAGTTTGAACATCATGTAGATATACCACACACACTTTCCATTCACTGAAAAATTACTGTTTACAATGAATAAGCAATGAGGCTCAAAATTGATTGAAAGCATCTTAAAAATTTAAAGTATTTCATTGCAAATGATCTGTGGTCCAAACACTTCTTCCACCTTAGAGAGGGACAGAACAATTCTTCCATATCATGATGGTTTAAAATTGTATCAACCAATGTCTTCTTCTGAAAAGGTATAATCTATTTTTTTCTATTTTTAGAAGAAAATGTTCCTAGACATACAACACTTGAGAACTAAGTAATTTTAAAGAAACAAATGAAATTAAAATATTCCATAAATATAATTAAATGAAAAGCTGTGTTTTAAATAGGAGCTAAATATTCAACAGAATTTTTTTACCAGGTATTTGAATTATTGCACCAGCTCTTTTGCCCATAAAAATAGGTATTTAGCATTTCAGTCTTTTCCAAGGTGTTCATGATCTGCTATGCTGATCTCTGTGTGTGCCTAGGTGTGTGTAGAAGGGGGGCATGTGAAGGGGAATATGTATATTTGCTTAACACTTGTTGTGGATGATTCATGTCTGAGCTCCATAATTTGTTTTAGAAACTTCACAGAGAGTGGATATGAAGTTGAATATCAACAAGAGATCAATTCCCAAATCATCCATTTGACTCTACCTTATAAATCATCTGCTTTGTTGCATATTTTATCAAATCTATTTTCAAGCCACATGGAGGAATGAGAATGTGAAGAATCCCTGCAACGTCTTGCAACTTTTATGCAAGTAGGTTTTCAAGAAAACATCATTTCTCTTTTAAATACGTCTGGGACAGGCATGATGGTGGTGTCAACCTGTTGGAGTTTTTGTTGCTGGGAGAAGTTGTACAAAAGGATTGGTTTTTACATTGATCAGTTACTGAATCAAGCGCAGGAATACATTGGAAATTCAACTGGGGGTTCCTTTTCCCCGCAGACTACTTCTAGAACGAGCTTGTCCACTGAAGCTGACTCTTTTGCTCTCTTTTTGTTTCTTTCCTATTTTCTTGGCTTCTTTGCCACTATCTAGACAATTTTGGAACTTTTTTCCCAACTCAAATGGTTTCAATAGTCTGATCGTGATAATACATTTTTACAAGGAATTATTAAAATCTTTCTTTGAGTTAATAAAGTTAAGGACTTAGGTCTTTTTCTTCCCTTATCATTATTACAATGAAATTGATAAATAACGACCAACTCTTTATTTTTGTTTTTAACCCAAGTAGATAAGTCCCATACATTAATACATTTTGTGGACAAATAGATCTAAGTTGTCACTTCCTAACATTATACATTCTGTGACTATGTTGACAACACTTTGGGTGAAGATCCTAACTGGTCTTAGACACACATAGGGAGAAATTTGCTCTACCAGTGTCAGTCTTAAGCATGCATATCAGAATATCTTTCTAGAGCTGGTGAATTTTCCCATGAAAGGGATTCAGTTAGGGAAGAGACACTTGTCCCAGACGTTTACATTCTTCTTGAACACTACTTAAGAAACTTAGATCCCATGTCCATTTGGATCTCTGTCTGCACAGAACTTTGTCATGCCAGTGCTTGAAATGCATCTCTAAGAGAATTCACTAGCACAGAATGAATGAGTGTGTAAGGGGTCAGTGGGGCTCACCACCCCCAACCCCCCTGCTTAAACCAGGATACTTAGAGCCTTTTGCCCAGGATTCTATCTTAATAACTTTATGTCTTCAAAGATCCAGGCTCCACAATCTTTCTGGGCAGTCTGTGCCGTGGTTCAGTCACCTTCACAGTAAAAAATCATTGGGTGATGTTCAGAGGCAATCTCCTGTATTTCAGTGTGTGCCCACTGCCTCTTGTCTTTTCACTCAGCATCACTGAAAAGACACTGCTTCCCTCCTCTTTGCACTATTTCTTCTGGTATGCATGTGTGCTGCCATGAAGAGAAATGTCAAAAACCTCCCTGAAGCCCAGGCAGACAATATTCCCTTCATCTACCAGTCAAGTTGATTCATCAGAGGAGTTTAAAAAGTTGTTCAGCATGAAATTCCCCTGGTAAATCCATGCTGACTACACTATTTTGTCCTCCTTCATGTGCCTGTCAATGCTTTCCAGCAATAGCTGCTCCATCAACTTCCTGGAGTAAAAATGAGGCTGGCTGGCTCGTACTTTTCCGAGTCTTCCTATCTGCCTTTTTTGTAGATGGGTGACATTTGCTTTCATCCAGTCTTTGGGCACTTTCCTCAGTCACCATGATCCATCAAACATGATTAGGAGTGGCCTCAGAATAACATCTGCTAACACCCTTGAGACCTGTGGCTCCATCTCAACCAGGCCTGAGTACTGCAGGGAATATGTATCAATTCACTGACTATGCTCCTAAATGTTTGCATGGGATAACAGGACATATTAACAGCTACCTGAAGAGTGAGTGAAGAGCTATGGAAGCAATCCAAAAGGACAAAGACTAGAGTTCCCTTTTAAGACAAAGCATCCTATCATGGAGCTGAGCAGCTTTAGATCTAGAGAGGCTTCCCCTCTGAGAGGATGCAGAAGACATTCTTTTACCTAATCCAGTACTAAAATGTATTGACCATTCACTTGCAATACAAAAAATTACATTATTTCCAAAATTGTTGCTGCCTAACTAGACAATCATGTACTGACTGGGTATTCCTCTAACAGATGACAGCACCTGCTTGATGTCTCTTATGTGTACAGACTATTCAAATTAGGTAATTTGAGTGGGGATTACTGGTCTTTGAACTTTCTTTCAGATGAATTTGGAATATTTACTGAAGCAAGGACCTGAAGATGAAAACTTCATTTCCCATCAGTGCACTTTAACATCCATGGCTGTAATGCCATTGTTTCTCACCGAGTCAAGAATTTATGACTACAAAGTGGATAAACTCCAAAAGAAAAGGTAAAGGCTGCATAATATTCTCTTTTAGTAAAGCTATTTACCTCAAATGAAGTGACTAAATTCTAATCACTCACTGGCCTAAAGCTTCAAGGAAGGCGAGATGGATCAGGTTTCCTTCCACTGCCATCACCTCAGGGTTTAATAGGGGTATGCAGACATTCAAAAAGATAGCTCTGCTGAGTTCATAAAATTTAGTCTTAAAAAATAACTTTTTAGCAGCTGAAGTGAAAAGAACAAATAAAATGCAATGAATTCCACAGAAGATTGAAATTATTATTTCTTCATTTTGCAGTTGAGGATGTATATTGTGTAAGTTTGTCTTGTGTTGTTCTACAGGTTTTCTAACTGGTAAACCTTTCTTTATGAATGGACTGTCCTTTCCTAAATACTTTCATAGGGAGGAACATGCTTCTGATAAGAAGAGCACTAGGATGTCTTTACTTGACCTTTTATTTTTACTGATGTTTGGTCCTCTGAAATGAATGGGTTTTTTTAAATTGAAATGTGTTCCTATTGTTCCCACGGGATAAGCCACAGACTCTTCTGGTCAGAGCTGTCACTAGTCAGCTATTCTCCTATCTGCCTTTAAGTAGTTTAATGTTCTGGCCTAAAACTAGCACCTTCTATGTAGCCATGCTCTTAGTTGCCAGTGTCATCTTGAATCCAAACACCCTCCTGCAAGGGACCGTTGGTTCTGTACTCAACAAAGGGAAAAAATCGGTCCATCCATGCTTCCTGATTTAAAATATAAAGGAATGTAAAGGTATGGTCTCCCTAAACGATTCTCTGCAGTTGAACACTACTTATCTTTGCTGTGTTTCTTCAACTCACTTGCAAGTCATTCATGTGGTAGGTTATTGTGAGAATTGCTTGGTTTTAAGATGATTAAAAAGAGTATGAGAATACTCTTGTACCTCTGCTATAAGGATAATTTTCAAATCCATACAAACTTCCTGCAAATGCAAAAACATGCATCTTGTATTGTCCTAGGTTACAATACAAAAATGTATTCTGTTCCCATCCTCAAGAGCTGCTGAAACCAGGAGGGGCATGGTTTTTTCCTTATCTCCTGTTAACGGGCCCATCAATGTTTTGTCACATGATTCAGAGATGACTCCCTCCAGGAGCCATTTCTGTTCAACAGGTAATCAAGGACCCACCGCATAACTCAGAATGATATCAGCGCATTGTGAGATGCTCCGCCCAGGGGAGAGGAGCTATGCATCCCCAGCTGGATATAATCTGGGTTTTGGGACACCACAAGCAGTCTTTCCACTGGATTCCCAGAGGAAAGCCCACCCTTACTCACTGATCTTCCAGAGGACAAGAGCTACCAGATGGTTTCTACAGGATCACCACTTCAACAAGACCATTTCGTCCAGGTACTGACTTGGAGCCTTGCTGCGGTGCTGGATTTCTTCAGCCCGACTAGCTCCTGACACCAACAGTGAGAGTGGGCTGCCCCCAGAAAGCTGCCGAATCCAGGGTGCAACTGTAGTGCACAGCTGCTCTATGGCACAGGTGGACTGCATTGGGGATAGGACTGAACCAAGGGCAGGGACAAGGAACAGGGAGAGGTCTTCTGTATGTTTTCCAAAGGAGTTTCTTCCCTGGAGGGTCAGGGACAGAAAGACACTGACTCAAAGGCATATATCAACTTAGAAATGGGGAGAGGTCCTAGGGGAGGATACAATATTTAATACACTGGGAGAAACTCGGGGTGGACCACAAGGTGGGGAACATAATGTTTAAACCAATAGGGGACTACAGGGGAGGAGAAGGACTTTAACAAATCAATGGACCTTTGAAGGATATCAAATTGATAGGGAAGTTTCTAGACAAAGGGACAGGCTTGGGGAGGGATTGACATTCAGTGGGAGGAGGAACAGGGAACAAAAGGGCAGGTCTTTGGGGACAATGACAACTAGGGCAAAAACTAACAACACAAGGGGGAAAGGAAAAATCCATTAATAATAAAATACGCTACAACAGCACAAAACAGGAAATATTATAAAACTGACTACTAGAGCTGCATTACAATCAAACACACACACTGCAACAACGTCTCTGGCTGGTTTTGCTTTCAAACCGGAAGAGATGCCAACTGAAAAATTTGCAAACTTAAGAGTTAACTGGCTGCAGTTTTGATTTCCTTCTTAAATATATCACCAAGGCGCTACCAGCTTTTCTAATTAGCTTAGCAGCATGTCTTTTCTTAGTGCCAAGCAGGGATTCACTTTGCCGGGCATGGAGGAAGCTTCTAGGAGCTTTTCACAAAAAATCACTTCTGTGGCTGGCTTCTTCCCTCCCCACCAAAAAGCAAGCCATGCAAAACCTTAACTAATCCATAGTACTTAGTACACATCCAATAATTCCTTTTAAACGATACTTTACATTTTTTACCAAATGCAATGAAAAGAAATGGATCAATAATATTGATCAAAATAGTTCCAGTTCAATAGAAATATTGGGTCATGTAGTGCTGGATTACATAACTAGTTTTTGTACAATCAAGAGATGCCTTTTTCACCTCTAAAGAATGGTTTCCTGGTGGTTTTGGATCAGAAGATCCAGTGTTGCCATGCTGAGATTTTTGTTTTGAAGGACATAAGCTGTGTTCAGTGTTTTGGGTGTATTTTTTGTTGTGCCTTGCATATATTTTGGATAGAAAGCCAGTAGAGATGATGTCCTTGCTGCAGTAGCCATGCTAAATGAGGCAGAGTGTCTGGCTAATGTACTGGGGCTGTAGACTACCCACCAGTCGCCCAGGGCAGTGAGGTTCCCTAAAGGAATATAATATTGGCTATGCTCTGGGAGTTTTACAGAGAGAAAGCTCCTCATAGCTCTAATGATTTGTCTCCTGGAGTTCTGAAGAATATATTGTAAAGAAGAAGGTTGCTATCTTTCCCAACAATCTTCCATGCATTCAAGAGGATCATTTAACTTCTTGTCTGAGAATGAAAAGAAATTCGAGTAGTAATTAGTTCTTTTTCTCTGTCTCTGCATCATTATTTGAGTTTGTGAAGGTGACATTTTATTTCTTTTTTCTTTAAATATTACATCGTAAGGTGTTTCAAATTCACAAATTCTGCTTCACTTTATTTTGTAGGCCAGACTGGTTCATCTTCTCTCTGCTGCATTATTGCAGACCATACGTGAATGGATTTTTTTCATTTTGAACATTATTAGATTTAAACCGTAAGAACAGAACACTTTCTTTATCATTATTTTACCAGTTTGAAAGAAAATAAAGAATTTTGAAGACAATGAAGCAACTTCACTTGTGGTTTTCAATGGAAGAGAAAAATTAAAATGTCCTACATTCACAGCATTGTTTACAGTAATATTGCAGCTAGTTTCCAGCAACTTAGGTCAGGTTCTGGAAGCAGGCACCCATGATAGTATAGAAGTCTAAAAAGTTTCAGTTTGGCGGCTTTTCTTGAAAAAGAGCTAATATGTTTCAACGTTGTGCTGAATCTTGTTCAGACTCTTCTTTTGACATCTGAACTCCTTGATGGACTTCTGTGTCTCAGAATCAGCTACAGTAAACCTGTGTTTCCTTATGGCTTTAAGAATTTGGTTCTAATCTATAAAAGCAAGACAATGTTGCCATATTAATACAAGATAAAGAATATGTTAAGAAAGCAGTTAATGGCATGGGTTTTTTCTACAAATTGGAGTTGCTTGATGGGGGGGGTTTTGCTTCTCAATAGAATTTTAGAAGTGGTGGGGTAAGAAAGTGTGGATTTGTACAGGTTTGCCTTAAAAGAATAATTACAGGGGAAATGGTCAAAAAGAATTAATCCAGAACTCTATGCCTTTCATACAGAGATTCAGAAGTGAAAAGCAAGAGGAGAGAGTGCAGACAAGATGATTGAATAGAATAAATTCAAAATATCTTTCTTTTCTCTCTGAATTACAGCTGTAAACCTTGGGGTATTAATAGGAAATACATCACAATCTCTAAGACTTAAAAATGGATGATGAAGTTTTATATCCAGTAAAGTGTAAGGCTTCAATTTTAATCTGATTTGCATTTTGGTGGAAGCCTGGCATCTTTTGCAATTTGCCAGATAACAAGGGATTTAGAACAGTAAGTATGCAAGTAATCTTTTGGACCCTTCATCTCCCTTCTTATGACAATAAATGAATACATTTATTATGCTCCTATTTTTATTCTGTCAAGGGATTTGGTCATACAAATGTCTAGTCATTCTTTTCTTGTTTTCAACCGCTCCAAGAGCATTAATCAAAACTATTCAGAAGTTCTTGATCTGCAACAGTGGCAAGAACTAGACTGGTAAGAGTCAGTGGGCATCAGCAGATCCCCTATGACAGCACAGGCTGTTCTGGCAGGACGGATGTTTGAGGGGCTCGAATTCTGTGAAATATAGCATTCGAGGGATGGGAAAGAGGGAAACAGATTCTGAACTTTCAACCCACCACATGAACAAGTAATAAGGCAGGTAATTTTCTGTGGGAATTTCTTCAGCCCCAGTGTTGTGGATGATGATTACTCTTCCTACCTCCTTTGGCCAGCTACCAGCTTTCCCCTGTTACTCCACTTATGGACAGAAAACCAGTAGTAGTGATTTTTGACCAATGCACCTATCAGGACCTTCAAGAATTTTTGGCTCCAAAATGTTTCAAGGCAGATAGGGAAACAATTCCATTTTCGAGAGTGTGTTGAGAAGACAAGGTTGAAAGTTAAAAACCATGGGTTCTGTTTCTATATATGATACTGATTGTGCTTACTATCTTAGTAATGTAATATATATATACATATTTGGTAGGGGTTTTATATTTTTTCTTTTTCTTATTTTCTTTTTTTTTTTTTTTTTTTTTTTTTTGCATCCTTGAGATAAAAGGCCAAAAGTACAGAAAAGTACTGTATGGTTAAAATACTTCTGAGATGCCTCGTGCTGAAAAACTTGTAGCTACTGCTAAGGCCCATTGGCCAATTCCTGCTCCATTTTTGAGAAGCTATAAAATTCCCATCTGTATTTTAGTTCTAACGATCTGTTGTTATGGTGGAGATGCAAATTAAGGACAACCATTTTTGAATCTGTAGGGATGTATTCACCATTTTGTAGCTGCCTTTTTAGTTTCTTGGCCACTAATGAAAAAAAGAAACATCTACACTGTTTTCAACCTGTAGACCATGCACTACTGTCCAAGTGTTCAGATTCAAAGCCAAACAATCCTGTCTGGCCTCATTCGGAGGAATTATTTGCATTAAAAATACTAGACTAGTATTTGATTTCCACCAGCAGAGTCCATTGGGCAGCTTCTATCATCTGCATTTCAATATTTAATCCTCCTCTATGTTTACTGTACAAAGCTCTTTCAGAATGATGGTGTCTCACCAGCTGAGATGTTTGCACAGGGTTTCCCATGGAAAGGAGCTGTAAGAAAGGCAAGCCAGGGCAGTGATTTCTGTTGCTCACTTGCAATACCCACAAATCAAAGCCATTTAGCCTAATTTAAGGCTGAAAAAGAACATGCCTTTAAAGGATTAAAAAAATTCGTCATTCAATACTGCAGTTCAGTATACAGGACAAAAGCACATCCCACAGGCTGAGAGAATTAGGGTTCTTTAGCCTGGTGAAGAGAAGCTTGCATGGCGACCTCACAACACCTTCTGGTATCTGAAGGGGAGCAGGAGAGGGACTCTTCATTAGGAACTCTGGAGACAGGACAATGGGCCATGGCTTCAAAGTGAAAGAGGGCAGGTTGAAATTAGATACTAGGAAGAAATTCTTCCCTGTGAGGGTGTTGGAATCCATAAGGTTAGAGGGTTTTTAGGAAATGGTTAAAAAAGTATAGGCCTCAGACTGAAGTTTTGTTAGCATTGCAAAAGCAAGCAGAAAAGTTTCCCATGCAAGCAGAAAAGTTTCCCAAGCAGTAGACGTGACAAATAACAATAAATCTCTGTAAAATTGGTTTTAGGATGGCAACAAGGTTATTTAATGTATATCTTTAGAAGGTTAGCATGAATAGAGCTCTGTTCATTGTCTCTTATGAACCAGTCTTTGTTTTAGCTACGATTACGTAAACTTTCTGGGATTGGATAGAATGCTTGTCAATATGTGTTTTCTGTGTGTGATTGGCTGAACTCTAGATTGAGATGATTTTATGTATTGCTGTATGAGCCCTCCTGGGAGAGACATTTTTGGGGTGGATCAGTGAGCTGTCATGTCTCCTTTTTGTATTATGAGACTGATGTGCTGGAAATAAAATCAAAAATCTCTTCACTGGTCTGTTTACAATGTTATCCCTATTTGGATATTTTTGCCGCGGCCTAGTGGATTCCTTTTTTAAGACGTGGGTTCCTGACACAATTGGACTTATATCTACCCATCCCCCGACATGAGGGTGGTGAGGCACTGGCACAGCTTGCCCAGAGAAGTTATGGACACCCCAGCCTGGTGTTCAAGGCCAGGCTGGATGGGGCTCTGAGCAACTTGGGCTAGTAAAAGGTGTCCCTGCCCATGTCAGAGGGCTGGAACTAGATGGCCTTGAGGGTCTTTTTCAACCCCGGCCATTCTATGATCCTGTAATTCTACTGTGGTAGTGTTCAGGATGGAGCATGTTCTCCATCTTGGCCATTTCCAATACACCATTGGTTCCAGGTGCCATACACTATCTTGCTACTTGAGGTTCTGTCAGAATGAAGAACATCTCTCTATATATTATATGCATAATAAATGAACAAAAGGGTTTGAACATTTGTCCACTAATTTATTGATGAGATTGCTGTGAAGTTTCTTTTGGTTTTCTCATTTGCTCATAAGGCCGACAGTCCTTGTGTCAACTGCCTCAAAGGCAGCATGTGCCTCCTCCTTCCTCTTTCAATTTCTTTCCGTCAACAATTTATTGTCATTTTCCCTTTCATACCTGAAAATCCCTGCATGCTTCTGGGCGATCTCCCTTTTCATACAGATCTTCTTCCACCCTTGACAATCCATACTTTTCATACCATAAGGGCATGCTTGCAGGCATAAAAGACTTGATTCCTATTATATTTATGGGACTTAATTAATAGCTTCATGCCTTTTCATAGAAACAGTAAGGAATTCATAGCTTTTTCCCTGAAGTACATTAGGAAGAGAATGAAACATTAATTAAGTGGAGTTGAAAAGTTGCTATCTATTTTCTTCCAAGAACCTCCCCAAAAGATGCAGGGGGTGATGAAGCCTGGCTAGATGAGACCTCAGCACAGAGCCTTTATTGGCATGGTACTTCAAGATGAGAAGGAGCAGGCAGAGAGCACTGTGAACTGACAGCAGTTTGCAGGTTGTATAGGAAAGAGGACTGCCCCTTGAATCTGGTGCACATACAAATTTCCCCCAATTTCAGGGGTACGGTCCAGCCAAGCTTGTTGTCCTGGCATATTTTCTCTCTATGAAATGCTTGCTGGTATGATCTCGACGACAAGGGATGCAGAATACAGGGCTACGTAGTGCTGAGGTAGTAAGTGCCTGGCAGAGTGTCTTTTAGCAGAAGCAGTGCACTAGAGCCCTTGGCTGCTGCCACAATGATCTGTGTGAGAAATAAAAGCCTATTCCCTTCCGGGAGAGTAAAAGCAGGATTGGTAACAAGAGTCGAAGAACGATGCCACAGAGCACTGGGCTGGTTGCTGCAGCATACCAGCTGTGAAATGAGCATGACTCTTACTGGCCTACAAAACAAATTCACGGTAGAAGTTGTAAGGATTAAAATTCAGTGAGGGCTATTTGCGCTGCTACCTAGGGCCCTTTCAACCCTTCTATAGAAGCAACTGTGCCTACCTTTAGCTTCCGAGATCCAGAGAACACAATGGTAGTTGCAGTGGACAGGGGAAGGACAGAGTGCACTGGTGAGTTTGATGTGGCTTATGTGGGGCAGCCCAAGGCACACTTTTATTTCTAGAGCCTTTTTCTATGCAAACAGCTGCTGGATGTTTGCAACAAAGCTGTGAGAGTGAAAAAGTGAGGGCCGGTCTATGTGGGAAAGAAGATATAGAGCATTGTGCGCAGTTTAAAACCTGTTTAGAAAAAAAAGGAGGTACTTTGAGAACATCTTCTGTCTTGACACTTTCACCTGTGTGACCTCTAGCTGCTCGGACATGGCCACAATGAAAGAATGTGAAAATATTTGCGCTGGCAACATCAGTTTGCATAAGAGAGTAGGTTGGCAAATGCCTTCTGTCCTGGCACATTTGTCAGTCAGAAGTGCAGTTGAAAACGCTTGGCTGTAACAATAGTTTCTGCCACTTTGAGAGAATGTGCTGATGCATGTATATATATCATTGAGAAAGAATGTGCAAATGGCTAGTATATTTCGTTTGGTTGACAGACTGCAAAAGGGACTGTTATGGCCAGCACTGCCTTTTTGTTGTAGAACTTTTTCTTTGAGAGAAGCCGCTGGACATTTTGAAGCAGTTTGGGATCTTCAAATGTTAAGAGTGCAAGATGGTGCATAGATCTTGAGGGAAAGTGCAAATCTCCAGGGTGCAGTTCACTGGGTGCAAGTTACATGTTGAGCAGCTGATGGCCCAGAAAACATTCTAAAATGAAGAGGCCGTGCTGCAATTGCCTTTTATTTTGAAGCTTATCAACTGTGCAGTCAACAATGAAATGATTCCTCTTCCTTCTCTGCTACATGCAGGGTCCCATTCTGTCAGTGCCCAAGCGCCAGGATCCACAGCAGAGCTCTTGCCCCCACACTGCTCCCACACAAATGGCGCTGGGCTAGAAAAGTGCTTGTCTTTTTCCTGGGCACTGTCAGTGCTCATCTAAATAACTGCACCACAGAATTGTCAACTCACAAAACAAGGACATGCACCGAGCCCAGCTCGAAACCACCCCCAGGACACAGCCAAGTCAGAAATGTCCCTGCTCTCCAATCAACCGTGTCGGTACAAAAAGATTTCACTGATCTTCCCCTTCCAAGTGGATACTCTTCTTTGCCCCACACTCAAAGGCCAACACCAGCTCTTGTGCCCTAACAAACTTTTCTCTCCCATAGAGTCTGATAACAAACTTGAAAATGTTGGCCGAGATCGCAACAGAACTCGCAAAACTGCTGGTGGAGAAAGCTCTTTGCTGCCTATGATTTCAATTGCACCCATCAAACTATAAAGACACACCCTGCTATCGCCACTTTCCTTCTCAGCTCTAAGGCTGAGAAGGCACCATAAGCCTTCAATCTCTCAGAGCCAGGATCCAAATGGGATGGCACCAGGGACTGCTCACACAGTCCCTAAAGCTACAAGGGACAAAAAACTGTCCTGCAGAGGCCTGGCCTCTGCATTCCCACTGACAGTTCAACAACTCTAACCCAGAGAACTGCCTCTTGGGAAAAGCCTTTCAATTCACTGAGACCACCCAAAGTGCCCATCCAAACTTTGCCAAAGAGAGGAGGAACTAGAGGCCCATCTCAAAAGAAATTGCATCCCCTCCTCCAAAATCCAAAACATCCAGGGCCTGATCCTATACAAAGGTGTTAGAACACTGCTATTGGGCATTACCTGCGCGGGGCACTAGCTAGGCTGCATGCCAAGACCCAGCGCAGCTCTTTACTAAAAGAAGTGTGCTGGCAGAATTTCAAGAAGGCTGCCTCAAGAAAGTGGAAAACACATGCCAAATGGATTCTATCAGGAAGGAGACTGCCTTCCAAAGATGGATACCGTCTCCATGATTGTACAAATTGAGCCTGTGCTTCCAAACCCAATATGCCAGGATAGAAAGTTACTGCCGCCCTTAAGCTGCACGACAGCTTCTTATCTGCACCTCCAACACTGGGGTTAAGTTCTTTCCTTCCCATGAGAAAACATTGCTGTTCTCCTTGAGGAACGTACTGAGCAAAAGTTGCATACCACGTCCGGTACTGACTCTGTCAAACAATGGCTCCTACACAGAAGGGGCCAGGACAGAAATTTCTTGCTGGACTATACCTCCCCACAATACCTTATCAGATGCCGTACCAACTTTGTCACCGTATCTTTTACTTCCCAAGCAAGGAAAGGCACTCCAAGTCACTTGGATTTGCCTTGTCTCCAGTACCATGCCTAGTTTTCCTAGCCTAGCCTAGCCTATCTTTGCTTGCTTGCCTATGTCTGCCTTGCCTAGCCCCACAAATAACTTCCTGGCTTTGCTTTGCCTTGTCTACCACTCTTTGCCTTGCCTTCCATGCAGGTAAGGCAATGCAAAGCAAGGGTAGGCAATTGTAGGCAAGTCAAGGGAGAGGTTGGCAAAACTGAACTGGGAGGGGAAGCCAATGGAATGGTAGGTGAGAGAAGTCCCAGAAGTTAGAGGCAAGGCTGGGCATAGGAAGTAATGGTAACAGGAAGGGTTAGGCAAGGCAAAGCCCTGTAGGAAAACTGTAGGCAGGTCAAATGTGAGGCATGGGTATGCAAGGGAATGCAAAGCAATGGACAATCAGCAGGGCAAGGCAAGGAAACTGTTGGCTTGCCAAAGCAAGGCAAGTGGCAGGTCCGTTCAAAGACAGCTGGTACACAAAAGCGGCCCAGACAGACAGCTGTGTCCAGCCTTGATCTTGAATGGGCCATCTCTAATCTGCACTTAAGACACTTGGGTTGCCTGCTTTCCTTTGTATGCAAAAGAAAGGTCATTCTGCTCCTGAAGCCCAAAGGTGAAAGATGAATTTTGTGTCCAAAATTCAAGACACGTAAGGATAGATGTCAGAAGAAAGCTGTCAGGACAGATAGGTGTGCTTGCATGGGACCTCCTCCAGGCTTCCTCTCATATGCTCCTGAAACGCTGGGGCCTTGAGGAAAAAAAGCCAGTGGAAGCTTGGAGAATCCTATGAGAAGCAGGCAGGGCAATACAAGTCGAAGAAATTCCACAAAAAGAGAGGTGGTTAATGCCAGGTGGAGGACTGTTGAGCAAGGTAATGCAAGGCAAGGAAGGGGTTCAAGGGCAAGGCAAGACAAGTGGTGGCTTTGCCAGGCAACACAAAAGAGAGGGTGGTAAGGCAAGAAGAGTCCTAGAAGGAGAAGGAAATGAAAGATTGGAGCTGGACAACTGGGAAGGAAAAGAAGGATAGGTGAGCAAGTCAATGCAAGGCACTGGGTTGGTATGAAGGGCAAGGAAAGGACATGCATGGGTCAGGAAGGCAAAGGAAAAGAACGGAATGGTCAACAATGACAAGGAAATGCAAGATTGGGTAGGAAAGGCAAGGCAGTGTGGGGGAGGGATAGGCAACACAATGGGTATCTTAACAGGAAATGTCCATGCACAGCAAGGCCAAGAGAAAAGTAGTAGAGAGGTCAAGGTGGGAAATAGGTGAGTGAGTGCAGCTGAGAAAGAAGGAAAGAAAGTGCATAGCTCTCATGTGTGTGTGTGTGTGTGTGTGAATTTTGCAGGATGTAAAGCAAAGAAAGCTGTCTCTTGATTGTGGAGTGAATGAGTGTTTTTGAACTAAGTGGCAAAGTCCAAGCAACCTTTTCATCCTGGCCATCTGTAAGTGTGAGACATAGCCAGAAACTTCTCAGTTTAGATTCAGAATGCAAGCAGGACATAGAATGTGACGGTGTGAATAGCTGAGCAGGAAAGAACATCACATGAGCGTGTTTCAACAGAAGCAGTTTGTGTGGGAAGGAGATGAACGCGTGGGACTCCAGCAATATGGCAATGTACTCAGCTGAGAAGCAAATTGCAATGCCTTGGTGCGTGCTCTGAAAATAAAGTGCTGCAAGGAAAAGGCATGGGGACAGGTCAGTGAAAGCTTTCTGTTCTGGCACACTGAGCTGTTTGAAGGTGAACCACTGTTTGGTTTCACTAAGGACTTGGCAACGTGGAGAGGATGTGCTTGGCCAGGTAGCTGAGAAGGAAAGTGAGAATTACCAGTATGTTTGGCAGAGTATGTAGGCTGTGAGGAGAAGGTGACGGCAAGGCCTGGCTTTTGGCTGCGGCGCTTGTTGCAAGGAAGAAGCTGCTGGATGGTTTAAGCTTTTGGGAATCTGCGAGTGAAAGACTACGCTGGTACCTCATTAAACTAATGATTGTTGATAATCTGGCTGAATCTATGACATGAACCAGAAGTGAAATTTCCCGCCATTCACCTCAGTTTTTTCACCTTTTCATCCAACAGCCTGAGCCTTTTGGAGGCTGGTGTCAAACGCTTTGCCTTGAAAGCTAGAAGTGTCTCAGTTCACCCGCTAAAAAACATGGAAAACAGCTCAAGTCATTTTCAGAATTGCCCTGAGCAGGGCTGGTGTTTTGGTACCTGAAATTACCATTGCCAATATGTGCAAGAATCACCATTTTATTAGGCAAACATTTGAAATATGGTAGCAGCTTCATCCTCTTGTCGTTGCAGTCCTTGGAAGTTTTGCTATTTACTTGAGCAGGAAACAGATCAAACACAAGAAGCTTAAGAATCTAAGCTCACTGGCCATTGTGCAAATAGCACTTGATGAATTCAAGGTAACATTGTAACATACAGAATGGCTCTGTGCAAGAGAATGGACATGTCCTTCACAGGGGCAGAAAACCTTTCTACCATGTGAAATCTGGAAGTAATCCATCATGCCTCAGTGTGCTGTGGCTGGTCAGAAAGCTACATGATGGGTCTCTGTGCCCACGGCACTCTCAGGGCTCAAGGACACACATAAACTCCCCACCTTACAGACATGCAAGTAAAGCCCACCGAAATTGCAGTTCTCCAGACAGCTTAGTGAAACCAGCTAGGAGTTCCCAGCATCACGCTGGGCATTTCTGTCCACAGATGGCTTTGCTTTTAATGAATCCAAAACTGAGTTGCATTTTTCTAGTCTTTAGCTCTACTAAGGTATTTTATGTAACATGGTGAGAAAAAATTTGTTTCGACAATGATCAATAACAGAGAGGATAATGTGCCTTTTGCTGCTATCTTCTTTTGCTGCTCCATTTTGCTTGCTTTGTTCTTGCTTTCTGTCAAAGAAATGCTAGCAAAAGCCCTCATCAAGTCTTGCTGTGAAGACAGACTGTCAGAAAGGTAGAGAAACTTCGAACCTTTACAAGACCTTTGTAGCACGTGTCTTGGTCAATTTCTATGCAGGTCCTTTCTTCCAGCAGGACTTTTTTGCACTGTTAGTGCACATTGAACTGAATCCAATACAAAAGCAGTGACTAGAGGAACCATTCTCTTTTCATTTGAATGGTGGTAAAAGTTCATATCAAATCAAAGCATTTTAGAGCAGCAGGAAGATTTCCTATGCAGCTAGCAAATCATAAAAAGATGTATATTTACAGGTTAAGTTCCTTTCGGAATTTACAAGAATCCCAGGCAGAAAACACAGCTTAATAAACTGCAAATCTAAATCATAATATCTAGAAAGGTGACATGAAAAAGAGCAAGAGGAAGAAAACCAAAAAGAAAACCAAAGGAAGCCAGAAATAAGGCACAACCTCTCCTCCTTTTCTGCTTACTATAGTATCTTAGAAGTACCTTCAAGTGTCCTAACAGTCACATAAGTAGAAAACTGTGCCAAGAACAATTGTGGAAAAATATGGAAAACCGTGCAAAACTGTGCTATCCCAACAGAAACATAGGATTTGCTTTCATGACGATTAAATCTGCATGCTATGTGTACGGCTAAGGTATGTTTTGTTTATTCAAAAACAATTTAAAACTGCTTCCAAATTGAAGGGACTGCTTTTTATTTCTTTTGGATTATTTGGCTAGATATGGCACACGTTAAAATACTGCAGACGTGGTTCATTTTAGAGATGCCAACTGCAAAGGAGAGAAGCATTTTGTGTGCTTAAGAAAGTCAAGTATTGGAGAGTGCTTTTGTTACTTCTTTAGAAGGTTAGAATATGCCGAAAAGATGCTAGCTTGGGACTTGCAATTAATGAATTATTTGCTGTAAGTAGGTGTGGTAGTTTGGCTGGAAACAGGACTTCTGGGATGCTGTAGTCAAACCAATGGGTGCTCAGATTTTAAATTGGCACCTGATGTGCCCATTGGAACAGTTAAATCCTCTTCTGAGAACACAGGGTTAAAAGCAGGGCTCCCCCCTGGAAAGTTCTCTTTGGATTTCCGCGGGAGAGAGTTCGATTCCTCCCCCGGCCCAGCTGCTGGCTGGGCGGGGGGAGAGGAAAGCCACGCAGCCTGGGAGAGGTGGGCCTGACCCTGAGGGGCCCAAGGGTGGAAGCATCAAAGAACTATTGAGAAGTATTCCCCCCTCCCACTTCTGGGAGACAGAGACAGAGAGAGAAACAAAGCCATGCCTGAGAGTTACCTTGAAACTGGATAAACAAGTGCAGCAGCAGGCAGCACAGCTGAGAAGGAGGAAAGGGGGGGAGAAGGGGGCAGCGATGTGTCCAGCCGCTTGTGGGAGCTTTTAACCCCTTTGTAGACAATGAAAACTTTACAGAACATTAACCTTTCTTAGAAGAGTAATGAAAGTCTGGGCAGAGAGAGAGATGTCGGAAGAATAGAGAAGACGGAGTGGCAATTTTGCTGGACTCTTATTTTTTGTATAGCCATAGACTGTTTCCTTGTGATACAGAGACTGCTTCCAGGGGGCGGGGGGGGGGGGGGGGGAGGGGGGCGGCAATGCCTCAGAAACAGGATGGTTCAGTGTGGGTACCCCTCGGCCCCAGGGGGTGCAAAAAACATGGTGGGGAACAGATGTCCCAAAGTTGAGACTGTGCCTTTTTGGAAGGAGACAAGGCATCCTTAAAAGGAGCCCTAGAAGCAGCCCTGGCCCATGCGCAGCAGTGAGAGGACTAGGCATAGAAAGAAGATGTCACGATAGCAAATGATCTCGGGGCGGTGCCACATGTGACAAGAAGCCCTTAGCACAAAGAAGGACTCCTTCTCCTCTTGATGAACTGAGGATTGAGTATTCTAAAAAGTAGTGCTAGACCAAGAATTAGTGATTTAAGAGACGTATTGTATTAGAATTTCGTAAGAAGAAGAAGAAGAAAATGCTTTTGTAAAGTTTCCATTTTCTTTGTGTATTTTTTTCTTTCCTTGTAGATTAGTTATTTTCTTGTAGTTTAGTTAATAAAGTTTTCTTTATTTTTAAGTAAGAGCCTGCTTTGCTTATTCCTAGTCACATCTCACAGCAAATACCAAAGAGAAGGTATTCTCATGGGGGCACTGGCACTGTGCCAGTGTCAAACCATGACAGTAGGTCAAATGACATTAGCTTTCAAAAAGGAAAAGTAGTCTTATTCCACGTGCCAATTCTAAAGTAGATTAATAACCCTTAAGCAGAAGATGGATATGAAGAGGGAAATGACATGAAAGGTTAAGCAACACTGGTGACAGCAGAAGGCTTACATGCTTCACACATATACAGGAGACAAAATACTATTTTTACACAAACATTACGATTCAGAGCTTTCCTTGAAAAGTTTCAATGCCAATCATGATAGTAAAATTTACTCAATCACGAATAAAATTTTCTCAGTCATGGCAGTAAAATTTCCTCAATCATAAGTAAAATTCTTAGTGTAAGCTAAGTACCTTAAGCAAAGGGTAGCTCAAGCATAACTGGTATTTGATGGCAAAAAAGGCAACTTGGCCTGCGTTTGTCATATTTACTCCATTGAAAGGCTTACTCTGTCTCAGATTCCTTTGGAGGGATAGCAACGCAAGCCACAAAACTGCATGATGTTTTAAAGAAGGATATATTAGAAGAATGGAATAATGGTTAATGTTCTTTTCCTTCCAACTGCTTTGCCCTTTTGAATTTCTGAAGTCCTTTCTGGTGTCACCACGGTTGCACTGCAGCAAGTGTTCAGTTGTAAGCTGTCCAATTGCCAGCTTCTGGACTGCCTTCAGAAAACTTTCCACTGGTTTTGTATAGAAATCACAAGCAGTAGAGATGAAAAGACTGCAGAAACCTTCTTATCTCCTTCTAGGGTAGGACCATGTCTTTGACCCACTCTTAACTAGACAACTTTCATCAGTCATGAGGGAGTCTCATCTTCAAGAGCTAAGCAGTGACAGCTGTAAATGACAAAAAGCAGACTGAAATTCTCTTGGGACTCCAGCGCAGAGCAATGAAGGAGGTTGAATTCACCTTCTTGGGAAGTTTTAAAATGCACATTAACTTGAGCACAGGAGCTAAGCCATGGTAACCTCTGTTGAGTATGTCTGCATAGACAGAGTTTTCATCACTGCAGAAGGAATGTCATTTAACCCGCGTTATCATCTCTAGCTGCTAAGCTGCACTTATTGCAAAGTGTCTGCAACGTATTTTACAGGGTGGACTTTTATGTGTAATCCCTGAGTAACATTCCAGAGAGAAGTATTTTGGGGGGGACCCCAACTCTTAAGTTTTTCAAAGAATGGTTCCATTTGAAAGTCAAAAAAAATGTAAAACCTTTCTTTCCTAGACATACTACCAGCACAAACTGTACCAGAATTTATGACCCATAACTGTACCGTGGATGCTCTTTCTCTGGACTATTCCTGAAGAAACCAAGTCCTCACTAGAAATAAAACAAAATTAGCCAAAATATTGGGCTGGATTAGTTCAAAGGCTTTGTACTAAATAATAGTAATGAGTGGACTAAAAGTTAATCAATAGAGCATTACTCAGTTCAAAGACATCTTGTGTCCTAATGTTCTCACAGAATGTAAAAACCTGTCTATTTTTGTGGGTTTGTTTTGTCCATTTAGATGTATCTTCTACTTTCCACTGTGTGAGATTGTTTATGACAAGGTTGGAGGACCTGATGTAAACTTCTAGAAGTCAAGAAAGAGAAGCCAGTAAAGAAAGGCAAAATTGTTAATTGCAGGTGGAAAGAGGGAGGCCAACAAAAGAAAACAAAGGAACAATAATAATTAAGTGCCCCCCCATCTTCTGTGAAAAATAAAGGCACAGACTAGAAAGAACAAATGCAAAATTCTCACTAGAAAAATGCACTTAATCTGACTAAAGTGTTTTGTGGTACATTTCTTGCTGTTTTCTCATGCCAAACGTCTTAACCATTGAAGGTGTCCCTTTTCTCTTTCTGGAATACAGCTAGGAAGATGGCTGTGTCATTGCTGACAAGCTGCTGTTCTCAGAGGTGTCCAGCTGAAAGTCCTAGATCAATTGATTTGCTCTGTCACTTTAATATGGCATGACTTAACCACTTACAGTTTCAGCACCTGAACTTGCCCAGCCCTACAATTCTTTGCCCCTTGAATGGTTAGATAGGCTCCTTGGCAACAGGCATTTGTAAGTACGTGAAACTATGCAGAATTTGCACTATGAGATGATGCCAAATGAGTCACGCCGGTAGATTAACTAGGGCATGCAAAGCAGAGAGGGGGAATGAGAGCACAAGAAGAGAGTACAGAAGAAGAGAGTACAATCTACTCTTTTTCTGTAACAGGGCTAACACCGTAGAAATCAAAGTGAACGTAAATGCTCCTGCGGGTAATTCTTGCAAAAGACTAGGAGTTCTTTTTGTGTTCACAGGCCTGGAATATTTAGCTTTGGATCACAGCAAAATGCAGATGACAAAATGAGGCCATTAAGTCACATGCCGTATGAAGCAGTATGAAGGAGGAAAGCAGCTGAGAACGTCAACCCTGCTAAGTAGTCTCAGTATTCTTCTTGACATTAGCAGAAATTTGAAATGAGTCTCTGAAAATGACAAACGAGGCAGAAGAAAAGGGAGCGATGACTCCTCTGGCATAGTGTTTCCAACAGGGATCTTCAAAATGTAAAGATTGTATCATCCTTTCAACTGAAGGAAGGTATGAAAACAACAGGAAGGAAATGGCATCAAATGCTAGAAAGACTCTGGGCAGTGTACTTCTAGACAGAAAGGCCACTGATGGAAAATCAACTAAACTGGCACCAATGCAGCAGCATTGTATTAAAGCCCAGAAATGTCCACCGCTTCACTCTCTGCCATTCTGGTAATATGCATCCAGCAGCTCTGCAACATTCCTACTGATCATCTCCTTGGCAAACTGGGAGTGAGGGTCCGTGGTGATGCAGAGTCCCCAGGCAGATGCAAAGGAGAGCTGCTTTCTTGCAAAAACCAGGCTTTTGAAGCACTCAGTATGTTTCATTTGGTTGACAGACTACACAAGGGACTTATGGCCAGCACTGCCTTTTGTTGTAGAACGTTTTCTTTAGAACTTTATCAGTTCCATAGCTTTAAGCCATAACAAACATCATTCAACCAACTTCCATGCACTACGCTGTGAACATGCCACGGTTCTAGAACTTGTTGATCTACCTTTAATTCAGCTGCCTCACCTTCCCATAGTCCTTTCCTACTTAGCCAAAGTAATGGGTCTCAGCCCAAGGCCTTCCTTTTGTAAGCTTCTACCTACATACAGCAGCAAACCACTAGTTTCTTCTGTGCCAAGACTTTAGGTAGACGATTTGCATCTGCCCTTCCAGTAAAACATAATGGGGAGAGAAAAGCCTCTCAGAGATGTTCACTCATTCCATTTTCTAGACAGGCCAAATAAAAGGAAAAGCAAGCTATGGGATGGTGTACTTGCTCTTACAAAACACCTGCTGCCCTCTGACAATCAACTAGCAGAAAACCAGCAAAACTGAGACTTGAGGCAAACAACCCTTTGAAGGGAATAATGATGTGATCAATAAAGACAACACATTTCCAGGCTATCAAGATACTTGAAATGTCAGCAAAGGCTTGAGAGCAGAGGCTGAACTAATGGGGAAAGGTTAAAAGAATCCCAAGAAAAACATGACCAAAGATTAAAAGAATCCTAAGAAAAACATAGGCAACTGACCTGTTGAAGCCTTCAGGAAATCAGTGGCTGCTGATTTACATAGGCCATTCAAGTTAATTGACCCGTGCACCTTCCACTCCTTTTTCGCCTGTCACCATCACAGGGTGAATTGTGACCATGGAATCACAATTCTTTGGGTTCTGTTCTTAACTTTAGGAGAGAAGTACAGCAGCTGAAGTACAGCAACAGTACTATCCCTAGTACCTGTTACTGATGGGATACCCTGGAACACAGAGTTGACACATTTCATTCTTGTCCATTCACATCTAGCAAGACTAAGAGGATAGGATTAGCCTCTTTTCATGATGCTTTTCTTGTTTTACAGCCTGTTTTGATTCTGGTGAAACTTTTTCTTTGGCTTCCCTCTAAAAATGAGAAAGTCCAGTTCGATGTCCCTCCCTAGTGATGCAGGTTTACCATTCGGCTTGTTGAGCCTAAAAATGGAATTGGAACTAGCAGGAATTACTGTGTTTAAAGTGTCCAGTCCGTTCAGACAATCTCAGGTTGATAAAAGCCTAGGTGCTATTGGCTAAATACTCTGTTTCCCCCAAGAATTGACACATGAAATTTAATCCAACTTTTTGTAACAAACTACAGTAATACAAAATCCAGTCATACAAAAGAGGCACAAAGAAGCAGGAAGAATTATTGGACCATTTAGGGAAGCAACCTTCTCACCTTCTTTTGGAGTGAGCATAATCTGCTAGCTGAAGTAACAAACTTGAGGGCAGAAATCTCCCTACTACTGAGAAGTTGTTGACAAGGGAACCACCTAAGCTCTGTGACTTTCCCTTTTCTATTCTTAGTCAAGCCTAGTAGCCTAAAATTTTCTGGGTCAATCAAAAGCAAATGCTAATCTAGTCAGAGTTCTGTGAAAAGTCCAAAACTAATCAGGGCTCTTCTTAGACAATGGAAATGGAAGCAGACCTACCAATCTATTTCCTTGCAAGATATCCCTAAAAGTCACTCCCTTCTATTCATAATTAATGTATAGCCACCAGTACAATCAGGAAAAGATGAAAATTACTGATATCAGCAAGGGAAGGATTTAAAAGACCTATTCCCATTAATCATCGTCTAGACAGTAACTATCATTAAAATCGGAGCCCTTTTAGTAAGTATCCCTTGTGGGAAATTCAGGACTCCTGGACAACAGACTGTGGAGGGAGGGGACAAAGATTATGAAGTTGGGAAGAAGCAATCAATCATATGTAAAGCATAATTTTGTTCCAGAAAGTTCTCTGTTTCCTACCTTTCCATTGGATCTCTCCCTAAAGACCACCCCCTCCCCGCTCCCCTATTTGTGTACCCCAGTCACCCCACTAAAAGACTACCCCTGTATCCCCTTCCTAGTGGTCAAAAGGCACCCCCGAGCCCACCTACTCCTTGCCTTCTTATAAACTCAATCCCCACCCGGGTTTGGGGTTAGGCACCTCGGCTCCGGTACACTTCAACAAAGCTGTACCCCTCTTTCCCTCCCCACCTCCTCCCTCGGACTACCCAAAAATAAAGCCTGTTGGAATTTTCACTGGAGTCACCGAGACCTCTCTGTCAGGCCATGCCATCTTGAACCATCTGGGACTGAGAGGGCGTGTGACCCCAGCTGGATCCCTCCGTGGCAACACACGCCAAGGAGGGGGCCCACCAGCACCCACCCAGCTTCAGGGCTCCCGGCAGCTAGCCGGACCCTGAAAAACCCGCAACGGACCAAGAGTATTAAGCAGAAGCCCTTGATTCTTGACAGGATGCACTTACACATTCTAACTCTCTGCACATCCTAGTCCTGCATTTCTTGTTGGTGCCTTTGGCTTGTCCACGCATTCTGTGTGCACCTCTTAGAAGATGCGTTTGGTTACAGCGACACCTGCCGTAAGGAATGGCGCTATAAATCCAGCTGGAGTGCCAGAACTTGCACAAAATTGTGGCAATCAGGCCTTAAGATTGTGCTTCTTCTTTCAGTTCCGCGGAGGTGAAGAATCGGCTTCTTCATAAATAGAAAAGAGCATTGTGCCGGTCGTGGTGCGCTCCAGAGTGCAGCTTCAGCCGAAAGATGCCCGGGACTGGCACATAGCTTTGGAGAGCTCCGTATCTTCGTCTTTAGTGTCTCTTGTCGCCTACATCTTAGCAAAAAGTTTTTCCACTATGTCTTGCAAGGAGAAAGTGTGCCAGGACAGAAAACAACTCTGATTGAGTTAGTTTGCACGGAGGTCTGCAGATTTTTTTTCAAGGAGCAAAACAAAGCTGTACAAAACATCTTCCATTTGAATGTAAATGTGAATAGAAAAGGAAGGGCAGTGGTAAGGTATTATTTCCATTAGTTTGTAAGCTGCGCACACAATGCCAGTGTTGAGCATCTTCATTCTTCACTTTATGGAAGCTGCTGCTGTCTCCATCTCCCGGAGGTGAAAGAGTGGCTTCTTCAGGCACAGAGCACTGTACCAGTTGGAGATTTATTGTGCCGGTGGCTGTGCGGTCCAGAACGTGGCTTCTGCCAAAAGACGCCCTGGACCGGCGCTTAGCTTCAGAGAGCTCCATATCTTCATCTTTGGCATCTCTTGTTGTCAACACCTTGGCAAAAAGCTTTTCCACTATGTCTTGTGAGGAGAAACTGTGTTTTCTATAAAACATCTCTGATCACGTCCTAGAGGTTGCAAGGAGGTCTGCAGATTTTTTTTCAAGAAGCAAAAGAAAGTTGCCCAAAACTCCTTCCATTTGAATGCAAATGTGAATGGAAAAGGCAGGAGAGTGGTAATGTAATGTTTTCTATCAGTTTGCAAGCTGAGCACACAATCCCAGTGTTGTGCGGCTTCGCTCTTTGGCTTTCAGAACCTGCCGCTCTCTCCTTCTCCCAGAGGCAAAGAAGCGGCTTGTTCATGCACAGAGCATCGTACAAGTCACAGAGCATTGTGCCGGTCACAGAGCATTGTGCTGGTCGCGGTGTGCTCCAGAAATCGGCTTCTGCCAAAAGAGGCCTGGGACCGGCGCTTAGTTTTGGAGAGCTCCGTATTTTCGTCTTTACAGTTTCTTGCTTCCTACATCTAAGCAAAAAGCTTTTTCACTGTGTCTCGCAAGGAGAAACTGTGCCAGTAAAGAAACCATCTCTGATCGTGCACAGGGGTCTGCAGATCTTTTTTCAAGAAGCAAAAGAAAGTTGTCCAAAACTCCTTCCATTTGAATGTAAATGTGAATGGGAAAGGCAGGAGAGTGGTAAGGTATTTTTTTCTGTTTGCAGGTTGCGCACACAATCCCAGTGTTGTGCGGTTTCGTTCTTCGCCTTTCGGTAGCTGCCGCTCTCTGTGTCACCCGGTGGCGAAGAAGCAGCTTCTTTGCAGGCAATCATTTTGCCAGTCGCAGAGCATGGTGCCAGTTGCGGTACGCTCCGGACAGCGACTTCTGCAGAAAGATGCCCGGGACCGGCGCTTAGATTCGGAAAGCTCCGTATCTTTGTCTTTAGCGTCTTTCATTGCCTACATCTTAGCAAAAAGCTTTTCCACTATGTCTCACAAGAAGAAATTGTACCAGTACAGAAAACATCTTTGACTTCCTTAAAGAAATTTTATGGAGGTTTGCCGAGTGTTTCACAAGAAGGAAAAGAAAGTTGTCTAATACCCCTTCTATTTCATAGTAAATGTGAATTGAAAAAGCAGGAGGGTGGAAAGGTACTTTGTTCTACCAGTTTGCAAGCTGCGCACACAATCTCATTACGGTTCGTTCTTCGCCTTTTGGAAGCTTTTGCTCTATCTCTCTCCCTAAAGTGAAGAAGTGGCTTCTTCACGCAAAGAGCATTGTGCCGGTCGTGGTGCGCTCCAGAACGCAGCTTGTACCGAAAGACGCGCCGGGACCGGTGCTTAGCTCCGGAGAGCTCCGTATCTTCGTCTTTAGCATCCCTTGTTGCCTACATCTTAGCAAAAAGCTTCTCCACTATGTCTCGCAAGCAGAAACTGGGCACGGACAGAAAACATCTCCGATCATGTTCTAGAAGTTGCATGAGGGTCTACAGAGTGTTCAGCAAGAAGCAAAATAAGGTTATCCAAAACTCCATCTATCTGACTGCAATGTGAATGGAAACAGCAGGAGAGTTGTAAGGTTCTGTTTTCTATCAGTTTGCAAGCTCCACAAACAGTTCCGGTGTTGTGCGGTTTCGTTTTTCGCTTTTCGGAAGTTGCCTCTCTATCCGTCTCCATAAAGCGAAGAAGCGGCTTCTTCACGCACAGAGCATTGTGCCGGTCACGGTGCACTCAGGACAGCGGCTTCTACCGAAAGACGCCCTGGACCGCCGCTTAGCTTTGGAGAGCTCCATATCTCCGTATTTAGCGTCTCTTGTCACATTCATCTCAGCAAAAAAATCTTTTCCACTATGTCTCGCAAGGAGAAACTGGGCCTGGACAGAAAACATCCCCGATATTGTTCTAGAAGTTGCATGGAAGTCTGCACACTGTTCTGCAATAAGCAAAAGAAACTTCTCTAAAACCCCTTCAATTTCAATGATATTGCAACTGGGAAAGGCAGAAATGTTTTAAGGTACAGTTTTCTCTCAGTTTGCAAGCTGCGCACACAATTCCAGTGTTGTGTGGGTTCGTTCTTTGCCTTTTGGAATCTGCCGCTCTCTCTGTCCCATGGAGGGGAATAAGCAGCTTCTTCGCTGCTCTTCGTGAAGAGCACTGTACCAGTCGCAGAGCATTGTACCGGCCATGGTGCGCTCCGGAGAGCAACTTCTGCTGAAAACCACCCAGGACCAGTGCTGAGCTTCGGAGAGCTCCGTATCACCGCCTTCTGTGTCTCTTGATGGCTACAACTTAGCAAAAATCTTTTCCACTCTGTCTCGTGCGGAGAAACTGTGCCAGGAGAGAAGGTATCTCCGATCCTGTTCTAGAAGTTGCATGGGGGTGTGCAGAGTGTTCAGCAAGAAGCAAAACAAGGTTATCCAAAACTCCATCTATCTGACTACTATGTGAATGGAAAAAGCAGAAGAGTTGTAAGGTACTCTTTTCTATCAGTTTACAAGCTGCACACACAATCCCAGTGTTGTGCGGTTTTGTTTTTCGCTTTATGGAAGTCGCCGCTGTCTCTGCCTCCTGGAAGCGTAGGCGCGGCTTCTTCGCATGAAAAGGATTGTGTTGTTCCAAGAGCATTGTGCCGGTCACAGATCATTGTGCAGGTGGCGGTGCGCTCCAGAGCGCGGCTTCTGCCGAAAGTCACCCAGGACCGGCGCTTAGCTTTGGAGAGCTCTATATCATCGTCTTTAGTGTCTCTTGTCACCTACATCTTAGCAAATAGCTTTTCCATAATGTCTCACAAGGAGAAAGCATGCCAGTACAGAAAACATCTCCCATTGTGTTCTGGAAGTTGCACGGAGGTCTGCAGACTGTTTTGCCAGGAGCAAAAGAAAATTGTAAAAAGCGCCTTCAATTTGAATGTAAATGTGAATGGAAAAGGCAGAAGAGTGGTTAAGGTACTGTTTTCTATCAGTTTGCAAGCTGCGTACACAATCGCAGTGCTGTGCGGTTTCGTTCTTCGCCTTTCGGTAGCTGCCGCTCTCTCCGGCTCCCAGAGGCAAAGTGGCTTGTTCATGCACAGAGCATTGTACAAGTTGCAGAGCATTTTGCCGGTCGCAGAGTATTGTGCCAGTCGCGGTGTGCTTCAGAGCACGGCTTCTGCAGAAAGACGTCCGGGACCGGCGGTTAGCTTCGGAGATCTCCGTATCTTTGTCTTTAGCATCTCTTGTTGCCTACATCTTACCAAAAAACTTTTCCACTATGTCTCGCAAGGAGAAAGCATGCCAGTACAGAAAACGTCTCTGATCGTGTTTTAGAAGTTGCATGGAGGTCTGCAGACTGTTTCGCAAGGAGCAAAAGAAAGTTATTCAAGACCCCTTCCATTCAAATGTAAATATGAATGGAAACGGCACGAGAGTGGAAAGGTACTGTTTGCTATCAGTATGCAAGCTCCGCACACAATCCCAGTGCGGCTTTGTTATTCGCCTTTTGGAAACTGCCACTCTCTCCATCCTACGGAGGCTACAAACCAGATTATTCGCGTGCAGAGCATTGTGCTGGTCGCAGAGTATTTTGCCGGTTATGGTGCGCTCCGGAGAGCGTCTTCTGCCGAAAGATGCCCTGGAGCGGCACTTAACTTTGGAGAGCTCGTATCTCTGTCTTCTGCATCTCTTGTCACCTACGTTTTAGCAAAAAGCTTTTCCACTATGTCTCATGAGGAGAAACTGTGCCAGGACAGAAAACATCTCTGATCATGTTCTAGAAGTTGCACGAAGTCTGCAGAGTATTTAGCAAGGAGCAAAACAAGGTTATCCAAAACTCTATCTTTCTGACTGCAATGTGAATGGAAAGAGCAGGAGAGTTGAAAGGTACTGTTTTCTATCAGTTTGCAAGCCACGCACACAATGCCAGTGTTGCGTCGTTTCATTTTTCGCTTTTTGGCATTTGCTACTCTCTCCATCTCCCGAGGCGAAGAAGCAGCTTCTTGGTGCATAAAGCATTGTACCAGTCGCAGATCATTATTTGCTGCTCTCTCCGTCTCCCGAGGTGAAGAAGCAGCTTCCTCGTGCACAGAGCATTGTACCAGTCGCAGACTATTATCTGAGTCGCAGAGCATTGTGCCAGTCGCGATGCCCTCTGGAGTGTGGCTTCTGCAGAAAGACGCCCGGGACCCGCACTTAATTCTGGATATCTCCGGATTTTCGTCTTTACCGTCGCTTGTTGCCTATATAATCGCAAAAGCTTTTCCAAAATATCTGGAAAAGAGAAACTGTGCCAGGATCGATAACATATCTTATTCCGTCGAGAGCTTGCAAGGAGGTCTGCCGAGATTTTAACAAGAAGGAAAAGAAAGTTGAAACTTACCCTCCATGGTTCTTGATGGCAGAATGTAGGAGCCACTTGGCACTGCCAAACCAGCCCGAGTTGCAACTGGTGCCATGTTGGGTCTGGGAACCATCTTGCGTATTGCAGAATTTCAGGAGCCAGCTGGTCACTCTGGCCACAGATCCACGAATAAAAAACTCGTCCTATATCCTGGCACACGTAACTCACCTCTCTGGTTCTTGATGGCTGATTGCAGGAGTCACTTGGCACTGTCAAACCAGCCCGACTTGGCACTGGTGGCAGCTTGTGTTTGGGAACCATCCTGCATATTGCGGAATTTCGAGAGCCAGCCAGCAACTCCAGCCATAGGCCTCAAACACAACCCTCCGTTCGTTTTTTTCTCAAACAGAACTGAGCTCCCCGGTCCTTGATGGTGGATTGCAGGAGCCACTTGGCACTGTCAAACCAGCCCGAGTTGCAACTGGTGCTAGCTTGGGTCTGGAATACATCCTGCGTATTGCAGAATTTCAGGAGCCAGCTGGCCATTCTGGCCAGAGTTCGCCAAATAAAAACATTACTCCTTTTTCCTTGCTGAAAACCTCACCTGCCCAGTTCTTCATGGCACATTGCAGGAGCCACTTGGCACAGTCAAACAAGCCTGAGTTGTCACTGGTGCCAGCTTGGGTCTGGAAACATCCTGCGTATTGTGGAATTTCATGAGCAAGATGGCCACTCCGGCCACAGGCCAGCGAAAAAAAATCTCGCTACTTTTTCCTGGTAAACAAAACATACCTTCCCCGGTACGTGATGGCAGATTGCAGAATCCATTTGGCACTGTCAAACCAGCCTGACTTGGCACTGTCAAACCAGCCCGGGCCACGAAACCATCCTGCGCATTGCGGAATTTCAAGAGCCTGCCGGCCTCTTCGGCCACAGTCCCCCGAATAAAACCTCGCTACTTTTTCCTGGCAAAAAAAAGTCACCATTTCCGGTACTTGATGGCAGATTGCAGGAGCCATTTTGCATTGTCAAACCAGTTTGAGTGTCAGCTGGTGCCAACTTGGGTCTGGGAACCATTCTGCGTAATGTGATATTTCAGGATCAAGTTGGCTACTCCAGTCACAGGCCCCAGACAAAAATCTCGGATTTTTTCCTGTAAAACTAACCTCACCTGTGTCACAGACATCTTTTGTGAAAAATGCTTTCTTGGGTTTTTTCTCCCTTCTGAGAAGCCTAGTCCTCAGCAACAAAATGTAAACAATGGTTATCTGCTGCTGTGGAATGCAACAGGTGGATCCGAGATTGGTCTCCTGTGGATCTTTGGATTTACTGACCATTCACGGCAGAGCTGGGTCTCGCTCTCTGCTGAGACACAGAACTTTGTTATTCATTCTTTTCTATCCTTAGATTAGCTAGCCTTCTGAGAATTTTCTTTTATTTCTTTTAAGTATAGTTATAATGTATTATAAATATATATCTTAAACTAATAAATCAAGCCTTCTGAACATGAGGTGAACATTCTCGGCTCTCTCTTCATCGTGCAAACCTTCTGACCACTGTCACACACCTGCTCTGGGTTTTGATGGCCAATTGCAGGAGCCACTTGGCACTGTCAAACCAGCCCGAGTTGCAACTGGTGCCAGCTTGGGACTGGGAACCATCCTGCGTATTGTGGAATTTCAGGAGCCAGCCGGCCACTCTATCCACAGGCCCCCAAATAAAAACCTTGCTCTAATTTCCTGGCAACCAAAAGTCACCTGGCCCGGTTGTTCATGGCAGATTGCAGGAGCCACTTGGCAGCGTCAAACCAGACCGAGTTGCAACTGGTGCCAGCTTCGGTCAGGGAACCTTCCTGCATAATGTGGAATTTCAGGAGAGAGCAGGCCCCTCCGGCCACAGGCCCCCGAATAAAAACCTCGCACGTATTACCTGGCCAACTAAACTCACCATCTCTCATCATTGATGGCAGTTTGCACGAGCCACTTGGCAGCGTCAAACCAGACCGAGTTGCAACTGGTGCCAACTCGGGACTGGAAACCATCCTGTGTATTGCAGAATTTTAGGAGCCAGCCAGCAACTCCAGCCACAGGCCTCGAAAACAAACCTCGGCTCTTTTCCCTGGAAATCAAAAGTCATCTTTCCCGTTTTGATGACAGATTGCAGGAGCCCCTTGGCACTGTCAAACCAGCTCGCATTGGAACTGGTGCCAGCTTGGGTATTGGAACCACCCTGCATATTGCGGAAATTCATGAGGCCGTTGGCCCCTCCAAGCATAGGCCCTGAACAAAAACCACAAATCTTTTCCCTGGAAAACTAAACTCACCATCCTCTGGCCTTGATGGCAGATTGAAGGAGCCACTTGGCACTGTCAAACCAGCCTGACTTGCAACTGATGCCACCTTGGGTCTGGGAGCCATCCTGCGTATTGCGAAATATCAGGAGCCAGCCGGCCGCTCTGGCCACAGGCCTCTGAACTCATACCTCGGCTGTTTTCTCTCGTAAACTAAACTCACCTCCCCTTTCCTTGATGGCAGATTGCCGGAGCCACTTGGCACTATCAAATCAACCCGTGTTGCAACTGGTGACACTTTGTGTCTGGGAATCATCCTGCGCAATGCAGAATTTCAGGAACCAGGCAGCCATGCACGCAACAGGTCCCCAAATAAATATTTCACTCCTATTTTCTGGCAAAAAAACCTCACCTGGCCGGATCTTGGTGGCTGATTGCAGGAGCAACTCGCTACATTCAAACCAGTTCAAGTGGCAACTGGTACCAGCTGGGGTCTGGGAGCCATCTGGCGTATTGTGGAATTTCAGGAGGCAGCCTCCTGCTCCAGCTGTAGGCCCTGAACGCAAACCTTGTCTCTTTTCCCTGGCAAAACAAACTCACCATCCCTGGTTCTTGATTGCAGATTGCAAGAGCTGCTTGGTACTGCCAAACCAACCTGAGTCGCAACTGGTGCCAGCTTGGGTCTGGGAACCATCTGGCGTATTGTGGAATTTGAGGAACTAGCCGGCCACTCTGGCCACAGGTCCACGAATAAAAACCTTGCGCCTTTTTCCTTTGAAAGGAAAACTCACCTGCCCCAGTTTTTGATGGCCGATTGCAGGAGCCACTTGGCACTGTCAAACCAGCCTGAGTTACAACTGGTGCTAGCTTGGGACGGGGATCCATCCTGCGTATTGCGGAATTTCAGCAGCTACCTGCCCACTCTGGCCACCAGTCCCTGAACTCAAACCTTGGCCGTTTTCCTGTGAAAAGACAAGTCACCTGGCCTGGTTCTTGATGGCCAATAGCAGGAGCAACTTGGCACAGTCAAACCAGCCTGACTTTGCATTGATGCCAGCTTGGGTCTGGGAAACATCCTGCGTATTGCAGAATTTCAGGAGCCAGCCGGCCACTCTGGCCACAGGCCCCCGAATAAAAACCTTGCTATTCTATCCTGACAAACAAAAGTCACCTGTCCCGGTTCTAGATGGCAGATTGCAGTAGCCACTTGGCACTGTCAAACAAGCCCCACTAGGCACTTTTGCCAGCTTGGGTCTGAGAACCATCCTGTGTATTGCAGAATTTAGGGAACCAGCCGGCCACTCCAGCCAACGGCCCCGGACACAAAACTCGACTGTTTACCTGGCAAACTAAACTCACCTGCCCCGCTACTTGATGGCAGATTGGAGGAGGCACTTGGCACTGTCAAATCAGCCCGAGCTGCAACTGGTGCCAGCTTGGGTTCTGGAACCTTTTTGCGTATTGTGGAATTTCAGGAGCCAGCTGGCCACTCTGGCCAGAGACCCCCAATACAGACCTCGCTCTTTTATCATGGCAAAAAAGTTTACCTCCCCAGGTTCTTGATGGGAGATTGCACAACCCACTTGGCATTGTCAAACCACACCGACTTGGCATTGGTGCCAGCTTGTGTCAGGGAACCATCCTGCATAATGCGAAATTTCAGGATCAAGTTGGCCTCTACAGCCACAGTCCCCAGACAAAAATCTCGGGTTTTTTCCTGTAAAACTAACTTCACCTGTGTCACAGACATCTTTTGTGAAAAATGCTTTCTTGGGTTTTTTCTCCCTTCTGAGAAGCCTAGCCCTCAGCAACAAAATGTAAACAATGGTTATCTGCTGCTGTGGAATGCAACAGGTGGATCTGAGATTGGTCTCCTGTGGATCTTTGGATTTACTGACCATTCACGGCAGAGCTGGGTCTCGCTCTCTGCTGAGACACAGAACTTTGTTATTCATTCTTTTCTATCCTTAGATTAGCTAGCCTTCTGAGAATTTTCTTTTATTTCTTTTAAGTATAGTTATAATGTAGTATATATATACCATAAAAAAATAAATCAAGCTTTCTGAACATGAGGTGAACATTCTCTCTCTTCATCGTGCAAACCTTCTGACCACTGTCACACACCTGCTCTGGGTTTTGATGGCCAATTGCAGGAGCCACTTGGCACTGTCAAACCAGCCCGAGTTGCAACTGGTGCCATGTTGGGACTAGGAACCATCTTGCATATTGTGGAATTTCAGGAGCCAGCTGGTCACTCTGGCCACAGATCCACGAATAAAAAACTCGTCCTTTATCCTGGCACACGTAACTCACCTCTCTGGTTCTTTATGGCAGATTGCAGGAGCCACTTGGCAGTGTCAAACCAGGCCGACTTGGCACTGATGCCAGCTTGGTCAGGGAACCATCCTGCATAATGCAAAATTTCAGGAGCCAGCCGGCCACTCCAGCCATAGGACCCGAATAAAAACCTCTGCTATTTTCCCTGGTAAACTAAACTCGCCATCCCCAGTTCTTCATGGCAGATTGCAGGAGTTGATTGGCAATTTCAAAGCAGCGCGACATGATACTGGTGCAAGCCTGGGTCTGGGAACTATCTTATGTATTTTGGAATTCAGGAGCCAGCTGGCCTCTCCAGCCAAATGCTCCTGAACTCAAACCTCGGCTACTTTCCTTTAAAAAGAAAACACTTGCCTCGGTCTTGATGGCAACTTGCAGGACCCACTTGGCACTATCAAACAAACCGGAGTTGCAACTGCTGGCAGCTTGACTTTGCGAACCATCTTGTGTAATATGGAATTTCAGGAGCCAGACAGCCACTCACCCCAAAGGCCGGTGAATTAAAACTTCAATCCTATTTCCTGGCAAAAAAAACTCGCCTTGCCGGTTCTTGATGGCAGATTGCAGGAGCTGCTTGGCACTCTCAAACAACTACCAGTGGCAACTGGTGCCAAGTTGGGTCTGGGAACCATCCTGTGTAATGTGGAATTTCAGGAGCCAGACGGCTGCTCCTGCCAGAGGCCCCCGAATAAAAACCTTGCTCCTTTTTCCTGGAAAGTAGCAAGCACCCGTCCCGGTCCTTTATGGCAGACTGCAGGAGCCATTTGGCACTGTCAAACCAGCCCGAGTTGCAACTGGAGCCAGCTTGGGTCTGGGCATTGTCCTGCATCCTGCAGAATTTCAGGAGCCATCCGGCCACTCCAGCCACAGCTCCCCAAATAAAAACCTTGCTCTTATTTCCTGGCAACCAAAAGTCACCTTTCCCGGGACTTGATTGCAGATTGCAGGAGCCACTTGGCACTGTCAAACCAGCCCGACTTGGCAACTGGTGCCAGCTTAGTTCTGGGAACCCTCCTGTGTATTGCATACTTACAGGAGCCAGCTGGCCACTCCAGGCATAGGCAAAGAACACATACCTCGGCTTTTTTCCCTGGAAAATTAAACTCACCATCCCCGGTTCGTGATGGCAGATTGCAAGAGCCGCTTGGCACTGTCAAACCAGCCCGAGTTGCAACTGGTGCCAGCTTGGGTCAGGGAAACATCCTGTGTATTGTGGAATTTTAGGAGCAAGCTGGCCACTATAGCCATATTTCCCAAGCAGGAACCTCGGCACTTTTCCCTGGCAAACTAAACTCACGTGCACCGGTTCTTGATGGTCGATTGCAGGAGCCACTTGGCATTGTCAAACCAGCCCGAGTTTGCAACTGGTGCCAGCCTGTGTCTAGGAACAATCCTGCGTATTGAGGAATTTTAGCCTCCAGCTGGCCACTCCACACTCAGGCCACTGAATAAAATCCTCGCTCCTTTTTCCTGGCCAGCTAAACTCATCTGCTCTAGTTCTCATCTGCTCCTCAAGTGGCAGGAGCCACTTGGGAATGTCAAACCAGTCCGATTTACAACTTGTGTCAACTTGGGTCTGGGAACCATCCTGCGTATTGTGCAATTTCAGGAGCCAGGCAGCAAATGCAGTCATAGGCCCCAAACAAAAACATTGAATCTTTTCGCTGGCACAGTAAACTCACCATCCCTCTTCTTGATGGCAGATTGCCAGAGCCACTGGGCACTCTCAAACCTGCCCAAGTTGCAACTGGTGGCAACTTGGGTCTGGGAACCATGCTGCGCAATGCAGACTTTCAGGAACCAGGCAACCACGCACGCAACAGGTCCACAACTGAAAACTTCACTCCTATTTCCTCGTAAAAAAAACTCAGCTAGCCAGATCTTGGTGGCAGATTGCAGGAGCCACTCAGCAGCGTCAAACCAGTTCGAGTGGCAACTGGTGCCAGCTGGGGTCTTGGAGCCATCCTGCATATTGCGGAATTTCATGAGGGAGTCGGGCCCTCTAATCAAGGGCCCCAAACACAAACCAGAACTCTTTTCCTTGAAAACTAAACTCAGCTGCCCCGGTCCTTGATGGCAGATTGCAGGACCCACTTGGCACTTTCAAACGAGCCGGAGTTGCAACTGGCGCCAGCTTGGTTCAGGGAACCATACAGCGTATTGCAGAATTTGGGGAGCCAGCCAGCCACACCAGCCTCGGGCCCCTGATTGCAAACCTCGCTCTTTTCCCTGTCAAACTAAACTCACCGTACCCGGTTCCTGATGGCAGATTTCAGGAGCCATTTGGCACTGTCAAACCAGCCCGACTTGGCTACTGGTGCCAGCTTGGGTCTGGGAACCATCCTGTGTATTGCAGAATTTCAGGAGCCAGGTGGCCACTCCAGGCATAGGCCAGAAACAAGAACCTTGTTCGCTGGCAAAATACACTCACCTTTCTGGTTCTTGATGGCCGCTTTCAGGAGCAACACGGCAGTGTCAAACTAGCCTGAGTTGCAACTGGTGCCAGCTTGGGTCTGGGAACCATCCTGCGATTTGTGGAATTTCAGGAGCCAGCTGGCCACTCCAGGCACAGGAACCTGAACACAATCTTTGGACATTTCCCTTTGAAAAGAAAAGTCACCCGCCCCAGATCTTGATTGCCGATTGCAGAGCAACTTGGCACTGTCAAACTAGCCTGAGTTGCAACTGGCACCAGCTTGGGTCTGGGAACCATCCCCCGTAATGCGGAATTTCAGGAGGCAGACGGCCACACCAGCTACAGGCCCCTGAACGCAAACCTCGGCAATTTTCCTTTGAATAGAAAAATCACCTGCCCCAGAACTTGATCGCAGATTGCAGGAGCCACTTAGCACTGTCAAACCAGCCCGATTTGGCAACTGGTGCCAGCTTGGGTCTGGGAACCATCCTGCGTACTGTGGAATTTGAGGAACCAGGCGGTCACTGCAGGCACAGGCCCCTGAACTAAAACCTCGGCTATTTTCCCTGGTAAACTAAACTCACCTCCCTGTTCCTTGATGGCAGACTGCCAGAGCCACTCTACACTATCAAACCACTTTGAGTGGCAACTGGTGCATCCTTGGGTCTGGGAACCATCCTGCGCAATGCGGAATTTCAGGAACCTGCAGGCCACTCACGCAACAGGCCCCCGAATAAAAACTTCAATTCTATTTCCTGGCAAATAAACTCACCTGGCCGGATCTTGGTTGAAGATTGCAGCACACTTGGCACAGTCAAAGCAGTTCAAGTGCCAACTGGTACCAGCTGGATCTGGGAGGCATCCTGCGTATTGCGGAATTTCAGGAGCCTTCCTCCTACTCCAGCGGTAGGCCCCCGATTAATAACCTCGCTCCTTTTTCCAGGAAAGTAGCAAGCACCTCACCGGTCCTTGATGGCAGATTGCAGGAGCCACTTGGCACTGTCAAACCAGCCCGAGTTGCAACTGGTGCCAGCTTGGGTCTGGGAACGATCCTGCATATTGCGGAATTTTAGGAGCAAGGCGACCACTATAGCCGTATTTCCCAAGCAGGAACCTCGGCACTTTTCCCTGGCAAACTACACTCACGTGCCCCAGTTCTTGATTGCCAATTGCTGGAGCCACTTGGCATTGTCCAACCAGACTGTGTTTGCAAAATATGATTTCCCTATGTCTGGGAACAATCCTGTGTATTGTGGAATTTCAGCCTCCAGCTGGCCACTCTAGCCTCAGGCTACTGAATAAAATCCTCGCTCCTTTTTCCTGGCAAGCTAAACTCATCTGCTCCAGTTCTTGATGGCAGATTGCAGGAGCCACTTGGCACTGTCAAACCAGCCTGAGTTGCAACTGGTACCAGCTTGGGTCTGGGAACCATCCTGCGTATTGCGGAATTTTAGGAGCAAGCCGGCCACTATAGCCATATTTCCCAAGCAGGAACCTTGGCACCTTACCCTGGGAAACTAAACTCATGTGCCCCGGTTCTTGTTTGCCAATTGCAGGAGCCACTTGGCATTGTCAAACCAGCCCGTGTTTGCAACTGGTGCCAGCCTTTGCCTGGGAACAATCCTGCGTATTGCGGAATATCAGGAGCCAGCAGGCCACTCCGGCCACAGGACACTGAATAAGAACGTCGTTGCTTCTTCCTGGAAAAGTAAACTCACCTGCCCCAGTACTTGATGGCAGTTTGCAGAAGCCACTTGGCACTGTCAAACCAGCCCGAGTTTGCAACTGGTCCCAGCTTGGGTCTGGGAACCATCCTGTGTACCATCCTGGATCCAGCAGGCCACTACAGCCACAGGCTACTGAATATGCACCCTGCCTCATTTTTCCTGGCAAATAACACTCACCTGCTCTGGGTCTTGACAACAGATTGCAGGAGCCACTTGGCACTGTGAAACCACCCAGAGTTGCAACTAGTTCCAGCTTGGGTCTTGTCTCGTCTCAGCTGTTCTAATGGCCTGGTAAGGCTCTGGATGGCCTTAAGGCAGCCCGCGCTCCAAAGGACGAAAGGAGTCTTCAGGGTTTTCAGTTCTTCAGTGTGGTTTATTAATTCTTATCTACAATATTTTCTCCCGGCCCGACAGAGGTCCGCACAGCAAGCCAGCCATGAGCACACTGACTGCCCTCGGGGCGGTCGTTCATTTTTATACCAAAAACTATGTGTAAGATATTTACCTTTTCCTCCCAATACCTTTCACCCTTATTGACAAGTGCACATTCAGTAAGAACCAATCTAAAAGTCAGAACCAAGAACCAGAACTAAGAACCAATCTAAATCTAACCAATCTAAAACCATTACCATCGAAGACGGATGACAAGAAGAAGAAGAAGAAGAAGAAGGACAGGACACGCCCTAATTCCTCCATCTTGTCTCCTAGCACTCCCCTGTACCGAGATTCCAAAACCTGTGTTTTCACTCTATAATTAATCTATCCCTTCACCAGTTATCCCCGTGTGATCCTCCCATCCTCACACAGGTGTTGCGTCCTGTGCAGGATCAAAGTCTAGCCACCAAACACTTCTGGCAATGTTCCAGGACTTCCGAGCCCCCCAAGGGTCGTCTCGGTAACTCTGCACATCAGGAATGATGTCCTGAGTTCCCACAGGATCTAAGAACCATCCTGCATTTTGTGGAATTTCAGGAGCCAGCTGGCCACTCTGGCCACAGGCCCCAAAATAAAAACCTCGCTACTTTTTTCTGCCAAAGTACACTGACCAGTCCTGGTTGTAACGGCAGATTGCAGTCACCACCATGTACTGTCAAACCATCCAGAGCTGCAACTGGTGCCACCTTGCA
This sequence comes from Melozone crissalis, assembly GCF_028551555.1. Taxonomy (NCBI): domain Eukaryota; kingdom Metazoa; phylum Chordata; class Aves; order Passeriformes; family Passerellidae; genus Melozone; species Melozone crissalis. Next base: position 379,476 of record NW_026535814.1, read on the forward strand.
TCTGGGAACCATCCTGCGTTTTGCGGAATTTCAGGAGCCAGCTGGCCAATCCGGCCACAGGAACCTGAACAAAAACTTTGGACATTTCCAATTGAAAAGAAAAGTCAACTGCCCCGGACATTGATGGCTGATTACAGCAGCTACCCTTGGCTAACCGCCGCTCCCGGATGATTTTCGGCAGAAGCTCCGGAGAAAACTGAGACCAGCAAAATCGTCTTAGTGCGAAGAAGTCTCTTTTTTTCCTCTTGCAAAGCACTCTGCAGACTTCCATGCAACTTCTAGAACCCTATCGGAGATGTTCTCTGTGCTGGCACAGTTTCTTCCAGCCAGACATAGTGGAAAAGCTTTTTGCTAAGATGTAGATGACAAGAGACGCTAAAGACGAAGGTATGGATCTACCCTTAGCTAAGACCCGCTCCAGGGTGCTTTTCGGCAGAAGCCGCACTCTGGACAGCACTGCAACCGGCAAAATCGTCATTGCACGAAGAAGCCGCTTCTTGGCCTCCAGGAGCCAGAGAGAGCAGCAGCTTCGGAAAGGCGAAGAAGGAAGCTGCACAACACTGGGATTGCGCGTGCAGCCTGCTAAATGATAGAAAACAGTACCTTACCACCCTCCTGCCTTTTCCAGTCACATGATAATTCGACTGGACGGTGTGTCAGGCAGCTTTTATTTCTTCTTGAAAAACACTCTGTAGACTTCCATGTAACTTCAAGAAGATAAAGGGAGATGTTTTCTGTGCTGGCACAGTTTCTCCTTGCCAGACATAGTGGAAAAGGTTTTTGCGAGGATGTAGACAACATGAGACGTTAAACACCAAGATACGGAGCTCCCCTTAGCTAAGCGCTGCTCCCGGGTGCTTTTCAGCAGAAGCCGCACTCCGGAGAGCACTGTGACCAGCACACTCATCTTTGCGCGAAGAAGCCGCTTCTTCGTCTCCGGGAGCCGGAGACAGCGGCAGCTTGGGAAAGGTGAAGAAGGAAGCTGCACAACACTGGGATTGTGCGTGCAGCTTTCCAACTGATAGAAAACAGTACCTTACCACTCTCCTGCCTTTTCTAATCACATGAACATTTGATTGCACGGTGTTTTTGACAATTTTTTTCTTCTTGCAAAGCACTTTGCAGACCTCTGTGCAACATCTAGAACATGATGGGAGATGTTTTCTGTGCTAACACCGTTTCTCCTTGCCAGACATAGTGGACAGAGTGGCACTTTCGGAAAGGTAAAGAAGGAAGCTGCACAAAACGGGGATTGTGCGCGCAGCTTGCAATCAGATAGAAAACAGCACCTTACCACTCCCCGGCCTTTTCCAATCACATGTACTTTCAATTGGACAGTATTTTTGACAACATTTTTTCTTCTTGCAAAGCACTCTGCAGACTTCCGTGAAAATTCTAGAATACGATGCAAGATGTTCTCTGTGCTGGCATATTTTTCTCCTTGTCAGACAGAGTGGAAAAGCTTTTTGCTAAGATGTAGACTAGAAGAGACGCTAAAGACGAAGGTACGGAGCTCCCCGGAGGTACGTCCCGCTCCCGGGCGTCTTTCGCAGAAGCTGCGCTTTGGTGAGCACTGCTACCGGCACAATCGTCTTTGCGCGAAGAAGCTTCTTCTTCGCCTCTCAGAGCCGGAGAGAGCAGCAGCTTCGGAAATGTAAAGAAGGAAGCTGCACTACACAGGGTTTCTGTGTGCATCTTGCAAACTGAGAGAAAACAGTACCTTACCACTCTCCTGCCTTTTCCAATCACATGAATATTCGATTGGAAGATATTTTCGACAACTTTCTTTTTCTTCTTGAAAAGCACTCTGCAGACTACTGTGCAAGTTCTAGAACACGATGGGAGATGTTTTCTGTGCTGGCACAGTTTCCCCTTGCCAGACAGAGTGGAAAAGCTTTTTGCTAACACGTAGACAACCAGAGACGCGAAAGACGAAGATAGGGACCACCCTGGAGGTAAGTGCCGCTCCCGGGTGTCTTTCGGAAGAAGCCGTGCTTTGGAGGGCACTGTTACCGGCACAATCGTCTTTGAGCAAAGAATCCGCTTCTTGGCCTCAGGGAGTCGGACAGAGCGGCAGCTTCGGAAATGTGATGAAGGAAGTTGCACTACACTGCGATTTTGTGCGCAGCTTGCCAACTGATTGAAAACAGTACCTTACCACTCTCCTGCCTTTTCTAATCACATGAACATTCAATCGGAAGATGTTTAGGACAACTTTCCTTTTCTTCTAGCCAAACAATCTGCAGACCTCCGTACAATTTCTGGAACACAATGGGAGAGGTTCTCTGTGCTGGCACAGTGTTCCCTAGCCAGACATAGTGGAAAAGCTTTTTGCATAGATGTAGACCACTAGAGACCCTAAAGATGACGGCTCGGAGCTCCCCGGAGGTAAGTTCCGCTCCCAGGTGTCTTTCGGCAAAAGCCATGCTTTGAAGAGCATAGCAAACGGCACAATCATCTTTGGGCGAAGAAGCCGCTTCTTCGCCTCCGGGAGCCAGAGAGAGAGGCAGTTTCAGAAAGGTGGAGAAGGAAGCTGCACTACACTGGGATTGTGTGCGAAGCTTGCCAACTTGGAGAAAACAGTACCTTACCACTCTCCTGCCTTTTCCATTCACATGAACCTTCCATTGGAAGGTTTTTTCGACAACTTTCTTTCTCTTCTTGCAAAACACTCGGCAGACCTCCGTGCAACTTCTGGAACACGATGGGAGACGTTTTCTGTGCTCGCAAAATTTCCCCTTGCCAGACAGAGTGGAAAAGATTTTTGCTTACAAGTAGACAACAAGAGACGCTAAAGACGAAGGTATGGACTTTCCCTAAGATATGCGCCGCTCCCGGGTGCATTTCGGCAGAAGCCACGCACCGGAGAGCACTTTGACCGGCACAATGGTCTTTGGGCGAAGAAGCCGCTTCTTCACCTCCCAGAGTAGAAGGAGAGCGGCAGCTTCAGAAAGGTGAAGAAGGAAGCTGCACTGCACTGGGATTGCGTGCACAGCATGCTAACTGAGAGAAAACAGTACCTTACCACTCTCCTGCCCTTTCTATTCACATGAACATTCGATAGGAGGATGTTTTTGACAACTTTCCTTTTCTTCTTGCAAAACAGTCCGCAGACATCCGTGCAACTTTTAGAAAATGATGGAAAATGTTTTCTGTGCTGGCAGAGTTTCTCCTTGCCAGACAGAGTGGAAAAGATTTTTGTGTAGTTTTAGACCACAAGAGACGCTAAAGATGAAGGTACAGAGCTCCCCGGAGTTAAGTTCCACGCCCAGGCATCTTCTGGCAGAAGCCGCACTTTCAAGAGCATAGCGACCAGCCCAATCGTCTTTGCGCGAAGAAGCCGCTTCTTCACCTCCCTGAGCAGAATGAAAGCGGCAGCTTCGGAAAGGTGAAGAAGGAAGCTGCACTACACTGGGATTGTGTGTGCAGCTTGCCAACTGATAGAAAACAGTACCTTACCACTCTCCTGCCTCTTCCAATCACATGAATATTGGATTGGAAGGTGTTTTGGACAAGTTTCCTTTTCTTCTTGCAAAACTCTGGGCCGACCTCCATGCAACTTCTAGAACAAGACGATGGGAGATGTATTCGGTGCTGGCAAAGTGTCTCCTTGCCAGACATAGTGGAAAAGCTTTTGGCAAAGATGTAGACAAGAACGGACTCTAAAGACGAAGGTATGGAGCTCTCTGGAGGTAAGTGCTACTCCTGGGTGTCTTTCGGTGGAATCCGCTCTTTCGACAGCACTGTGCCTGGCAAAATGGTCATTGCACAAAGAAACCGCCTCTTCGCCTTCCAGAGCCGGAGAGAGCTGCAGCTTCATAAAGGTGAAGAAAGAAGCTGCACTACTTTGAGATTGTGTGCGCAGCATGCCAACTGATAGAAAACAGTACCTTACCACTCTCCTGACTTTTCCAATCACATGAAGAAGTGATTGGAAGTTGTTTTGGACAACTATCTTTCTCCTCTTGCGAAACACTCGGCAGACCTCTATGCTACCTCTAGAACACGATCGAAAATGTTTTCTGTGCTGGCAAAGTTTCCCTTAGCCATACATATTGGAAAATCTTTTTGCTAAGATGTAGACGAGAAGAGAAGCAAAAGACAAAGGTACGGAACTCCCCGGAGCTTAGAGCCGCTCCCGGGCGTCTTTCAGCAGAAGCTGCGCTCCGCAGAGCACTGTGAGTGGCAGAATTGTCTTTGCGCGAAGAAGCCGCTTCTTCGCCTCCGGGAGCCGGAGAGAGCGGCAGCTTCGGAAACGTGAAGAAGGAAGCTGTACAACAGTGGGATTTTGTGAGCAGCTTTCCAACTGATAGAAACCAGTACCTCTATCACTCTCCTGACTTTCCTGAAGGAATGAGCATTCGATTGGAAGCTGTTTTGGACAACTTTCCTTTTCTTCTTGTAAACACTCGGCAGACCTTCATGCAACTTCTAGAACACGATTGGAGATGTTTTCTGTGCTAGCACAGTTTCCCCTTGCCAGACAGAGTGGAAAAGCTTTTTGCTAAGATGTAGACGAGAAGAGACGCTAAAGAGGAAAGTACGGAACTCCCCGGAGCTAAGAGCCGCTCCCAGGTGTCTTTCGGCAGAAGACGCACTCCGGAGAGCACTGTGACCGGCACAATGGTATTTGCGCGAAGAAGCCGCTTCTTCGCCTCCGCGAGCCGGAGAGAGCGGCAGCTTTGGGAAAGTGAAGAAGGAAGCTGTACAACACTGCGATTGTGTGCGGAGCTTGCCAACTGATAGAAAACAGTACCTTACCACTGTCCTGACTTTTCCAGTCACATGAAGACATGATTGGGAACTCTTTGGGAATATTTTCTTTCTCTTCTTGCAAAACACTTGGCAGACCGCCCTGCAATTGGTATAACATGGTGGGAGATATTTTTTGTGCTGGCACAGTTTCTCCTTGCCAGACAGAGTGGAAAAGCGTTTTGCTAAGATGTAGGTGACAAGAGACGCTAACGAGGAAGGTACGGAGCTCCCCGGAGCTTAGAGCCGCTCCTGGGCGTCTTTCGGCAGAAGCCGCGCTCTGGAGAGCACTGTGACCGGCACAATCGTCTTTGCGCGAAGAAGCTGCTTCTTCGCCTCTGGGAGCCGGAGAGAGTGGCAGCTTTGGAAAAATGCAGATCGAAGCAGTACAACACTGGGCTTTTTTGCGCAGCTTGCCAACTGAGAGAAAACAGTACCTTACCACTCTCCTGCCTTTTTCGAAGACATGGGCATGCAATTGGAAGCTGCTTTGGACAACTTACTTTCTCTTCTTTCAAAACACTCGGGACAACTCCCTGCAACTTCTAGAAGACAATGGGAGATGTTTTCTGGGCTGGCACAGTTTCCCCTAGCCAGACATAGTGGAAAAGCTTTTTGCTAAGGTGTAGACGGCAAGAGACACTAAAGACGAAGGCACCGAGCTCCCCGGAGCTAAGAGCCGCTCCGGGGCGTCTTTCGGCTGAAGCCGCGCTCCGGAGAGCACTGGGACAGGCACAATGGTCTTTGGGCGAAGAAGCCGCTTCTTCGCCTCCGCGAGCCGGAGAGAGTGGCAGCTTCGGAAAGGTGAAGAAGGAAGCTCCACAACACTGGGTTTGGGTGCACAGCTTGCCAACTGATAGAAAACAGTACCTTACCACTCTCCTGTCTTTTGCAATCACATGAAGACGTGATTGGAAGCTATTTTGGACAATTTTCTTTCTCTTCTTGCAAAACACTTGGCAGACCTACCTGCAACTTCTAGAATATGATGGGAGATGTTTTCTGTGCTGACAAAGTTTCCCCTTGCCAGACAGAGTGGAAAAGCTTTTTGCTAAGATGTAGACGAGAAGAGAGGCTAAAGACGAAGGTACAGAACTCCCCGGAGCTAAGAGTCGCTCCCGGGTGCCTTTCAGCTGAAGCCACACTCCGGAGAGCACTGTGAGCGGCACAATCTGCTTTGCGCGAAGAAGCCGCTTCTTCACCTCCGGGAGCCGGAGAGTGTGGCAGCTTCGCAAAGGTGAAGAAGGAAGCTTTAAAACACTGGAATTTTGTGCGCATCTTTCCAGCTGATAGAAAACAGTACCTTACCAGTTTCCTGACTTTTCCAAACACATGAACATTTGATTGGAACCTGTTTTGGACAACTTTCCTTTTCTTCTTGCAAAACACTCGGCAGACCTTCCTGCAACTTCTAGAACACGATGGGAGATATTTTCTGTGCTGGCACATTTCCCCTAGCCAGACATAGTGGAAAAGCTTTTTGCTCAGACGTAGATGACAATAGACACTAAAGACGAAGATACAGAGCTTCCCAGAACTTACAACCCCTCCTGGGCGTCTTTCGGTACAAGCCGTGCTCCAGAGAGCACTGTGACCGGCGTAATCGTCTTTGCACGAAGAAGCCGCTTCTTCGCCTCCGGGAGCCAGAGAGAGCGGCAGCTTCGGAAAAGTGAAGAAGGAGGCTGCACAACACTGGGATTTTTTGCGCAGCTTTCCAACTGATAGAAAACAGTGCCTTACCCCTCTCCTGCCTTTTCCAAACCCATGAACATTCGATTGGAACCTCTTCTGGACAACTTTCTTTTATTTCTTGCAAAACACTCGGCAGACCTCCGTGCAGCTTCTAGAACACGATGGGAGATATTTTCTGTGCTGGCACAATTTCCCCTAGCCAGACAGAGTGGAAAAGCCTTTTGCTAAGGTGAAGAGGAGAAGAGACATTAAAGACGAAGATACGGATCTCCCCGGAGCTTAGAGCCGCTCCCGGGTGTCTTTCGGCAGAAGCCGCGCTCCGCAGAGCACTGTGAGCGGCACAATCGTCTTTGCATGAAGAAGCTGCTTCTTCGCCTCCGGGAGCCCGAGAGAGCGGCAGCTTCGGAAAGGTGAAGAAGGTAGCTGCGCAACAGTGGGATTGTGTGCGCAGCTTGCCAACTGATAGAAAACAGTACCTTAGCACTCTCCTGACTTTTCAAATCACATGAACATTCGATTGGAAGCTGTTTTCTAGATATGTTATTCCTGAAAGAGCATGGTGTATTTGGATTTTTAAAGGGACATCCCAAATGTAACTGCAGATGTAGAATATGACATCAATCAGTTGAAACAAATAGATCATGAAGCACAAGAGTAAAAGGATTTGGCTAAAAGCTGGTTAGGAAAAATCTTTAAAGGATTGGGGTGGAATGTGAGGTCATGGATTAAATCTATCATTGAGAGTGTGATAATCTTACTCATTGTATTAGCAATTTGGTTAGTTTACAGCATCTTAAAGGGAGAGATACAGAAGAAAACATCCTGGAACCAAAGGATAATAAAGGCACTAACATGAGATCCACACCCACCATCTTCTGGTTCTCCAGTTCATAACAGCATCCACAACAACGTTTGCATCAACCCTGGATTTGAAGAACCAAGTACGAACTGAGGAATAAAGGACTGTATCAAGTGAAAACATTTACACCTATAGTGAAGTGAAAAGGCTTTCAGAGGGGGGAGAATGAAAGTGGAACCCTGGAAAAAGTTAAAGATAGTTAAAGATAGTTAAAGATAGAATCTAAAATGTTAGGCTTTGTGCTTTCCCAGATCAACTGCACCTGCGTAAGCAGTATGATAAATTATATAATTGTTAGATTTGATGATTGTTTAGTAATTAAATGTAATTATTATATAACCATAAGAAGAATAGTGAGAAACTATGTTGGAAAAAAAAGATGACCAGAGAGATCTCTGCATAAAGACTGATGAAGACTAATTGTAATGTAAAACAGGGCTAGTAAATGAGTACGCATGGACCTATTGCAAAACTTAATGCATATGCAACAGGTTAAGGAAAAGAGGGGATCTAGACTCTCTGGGGGTGCACATGTTCTTTGAGGGGTGATCCTCCCTATGCCTGGTGCTGAATAAAGATACATATCTATTTCACAACTTTTACAAGTTGTAGGTTTTTTTCACAGATCATTTTTCTGACTAGCCAGGCAGGAGATTGTCACCGGAAGAGGCATAGCAGGGAGGTGGACCTTCTTGGTGTGCCCTGGGAGTCTTTACCTGGAGGGGCTCTGTGTCCCAGCTCGTCCCTCCAGTGGAGACAGGAAATGGCCTGCTGGAATGCAGAGATTTATCAAGCTTAAAAAAAGCCTTAGCCAAAAGGGCTGCTAGCAAGCCACTCAGAGACATCTGGCACACAGCTCCATCTATGTGTGAGCAAAGGTTTGCGGCTTGCAAGCAAGCCAAGCGTGGCCGGTGGTAGGGGGAAAGGTCCACTTGCTGATAGAGCAGCTAGTAAAAGGATTGATTGTGCAACTCTGGGGATGGGTCAAGTGAATCTTGACCTTAGTGCTGCTATTTTACTTACTGCTATTGTGTGCTTATAATGTCCAGACATTTTAGCTAATATTAGTAGGGTTTTGGGGTTGTGTGAGTGAGTAGCTTTGTGGGTTCAGTTATATGAAAGGGGGGACAAGTGAGTGAGTATACCCATGGTGCGGGCAGAAGCTCTACCTGCGACTGAGGCAACCAAGTGAGGCCCAGGATGGCGGCTGGGGCGCATCAGCTTGGAGGCTATGAGGGCAGACAGAGTCCCCTGGGAAGGCACTGGGGAGAAGGAGAGCAAGCAGAGAAGGGTGGGTGAGTCTCAGACTCTCTGCTGGTCAGTGTGACTCTGAGATACGTACAAGCTTCTTTTTCCCAGCCCAGGCATCGAAGAAGGAGTGAGGATTTTTCTGTTCTCATTCTCAAGGTTGTTTATTATTTCTTATCTATAACATTTTTTCTCTGACCCACCAAGGTCTGTCTGGCAGGTAGGGTTGAGGCACACTGGCCGCCCTTGGGACGGTGATATCTTTTATACTAAAAACTGTGTGTACACTATTTACAATAACTTCCCAATACCTATCACTTATGTTAGACAGTTTCCTACCTTAAACCAATCCAAAAGTGCCAGCATCACCCGGAAGATGGAGGCTAGGAAGAAAAAGGAAAAAAAGACAGGGTACACACAAATTCCTCCAACTTGGGACCCCGAGCCCACATTCTAAAAACCTCAAAAATCTATTTTTCACCCTGTGACAAACTAACTACTATTCTACTTAAACTCTCTTGACTCATGATTCTTCATATAGAGGTTGGTAATTTTTTTTCCATGGGTCAAAATCAAAGGCACAGGTGTCCTGGACTCTGTGCCAGGGTCTCTGAGTCCCCCAGGCAGGGGCTTGAGTCATCCAAGACATGATGATGAGAGAATGAGGATGAAGATGAGGATAAGGTGGTCTTTCCTGAAATAGAGGAAGACATAGGCTCGGAAGAAACATCTGCTCAAACCCAGTCCCCTCTTGGCAGTCCGGTTTCATCCAGAACCAGGAGGCAAGCAGGGTTACAGGCCCCTCTTCAAGACTCAGTGAGACAAGAAGGAAGGAAACTAATGACTAATGATTAAAGTACCATTCTCCACTCTTGAGCTAGAGGCAAAGGAAAAGATTGCTAAAACTTATCAGTGATTCGATATTTACTACCAAGTGTTTACAATATGTTATCCAACAACACAACCCTGTTTAGGGATACATCCAGTTATTATTAGATGCTTTCACTGAAACAGAAAAGCAGCTGATTTTGAAAACAGCAGTGACTTTAGCAGAAGATCACTATAAAAGCTGGAGATTTGATATAAGAGAATTTTTCCCCTGTCCAAGACCCAAAATAGGATCCAACAATATGAGCAGAATTTTAAAAATTAGCAGATTATCAAGATCAGACAGCAATAGGAGTAGAGAAAACTATTCCAAAGAATATAAATTGGTCTATATTGGTCTATAAATTGGCCCTATATTCTATTAAGCAGGGGCCTTTCAAGACCCTCTCTGCGTTTCTAGAGCATCTGAGGGATGCTATGCATCGCCATACATCATTAGACCCAGGGTCTGAGATGGAAATGAATCATCTAGTTGATTCATTTTGGGACAGTCTGCTGAAGATACCAGACATAAACTTCAGAAAATCTAGGGGCCAGAAAGGAGAAACAGTAAGGCCTTGCTAAAAGAGGCATAGAGAATATTTAGTAACTGGCAAGAAACATACAAACGAGAAATGAAAAACCTAGTAGAAGTAGTACAAGAGGAAAAGCAAGAGAAACGCAAACAGGGACTACCCAGACTAGGTCCATCTCGCTTAGGCAGAGAACAGTGTGCAATTTGCAGGAAGACTGGTCACTAGAAAAACCAATGCCCAGAGTGGAGTCAAGGTGGCCATCAAGAGAAAGGGGTAGTGGTTGCTTGTGTACAAGATGACTGAGGAGGACAGGGGGACTCCACCCCAGCAGATCCACTAGTTATAATAATGAAGTTAGGAGAAGAGAGGAAAAAAGTGAAATTTTTATTGACACAGGAGCAACACATTCAGTTTTAAATACAGCTTTATTACCTGTGGGGAATGATTGTGCTGGAGTGCAGCACAAAAACCTCTAAAATATAGACTGGAGGAACAGTAGGGTATCCACAAGTTTTTATACCTGTCCAATTCACCAAAGGTGCTTTTATAGAGAGACTTATTGGAACAATTACAAGTGACCATCACATTCAAGAATAAGGAGGTTACTCTAGAAGTAAATTATTAAAAGTACATAGGAGTGTTAAGTTTAATACTGACAACTATTGAATCTCAAGAAGAAATTAGTGGAGCGGTATTAAGCCAAGTGTCTCCTGGAGTACAGGCCTCTAATGTACCAAGGAGGACAAAAATTGCCCTTCCCATAGTGGTCAAACTTAAAGAAGAGGAGCCACCAGTTGAGATCAAACAGTACCCCTGAAAAAGGAAGACAGGGAAGGGATCAGCCTTTGAGAACTTGTTACAGTTAGGATTACTAAAGGAATGTCTATCTGATTTCAATATTCCCATTTCACCTGTTAGAAAGCCTGATAAGTCTTGTAGAGTAGTACAGAATTTAAAGACTGTCAACAAGATAACAGAAGATTTATATCCTATGGTGGCGAATCCATATACTTTGCTAACCTGCTTAACATGTGAGCTAACCTGGTTGACTGTTTTAGATCTAAAAGATGCTTTCTTTTGCCTCCCCATCCATGAAGCCAGCCGGAAAATCTTTGCATTGGAAGAGGAAAACCCTAATAGTGCATGCAAAACTCAACTGACATTGACTGTATTTCTTCAAAGTTTTGAAAACTCTCCCATTCTGTTTAGAGAACAACTCACTAAACACCTAGAAGAAAGAAGGCTATTGCAGTACATAAATGGTCTTTTAATAGCCACTTAGAAAAAGAACGCCTGTGTGGCTTAGATGTGACTTTTACATTCCTAAGACTCCAAGAATACAGAGTATCAAAGAAAAAAACACAGATTGTGAAAACAGAAGGTAATCTACCTGAGATATGAAGTTAGTGCAAGACCATAGACTTTAGAGCAAGCTCAGAGGGAAGCTAAAAACCAAACCCCAAAACCTCAGACAATAAAAGAACTCTGAGTCTTTTGAAAGATGTCAAAGTGGTGCCAGCTATAGTTTTATAACTATGAGCCCCTTGTAAAATCCCTATCTACTCTTAGTGTTTATAAGAAATGGAGATCTCCAGTAGACAAGGGAGGGCACATAGGTCTTTCATCAGCTAAAAAGTGCCCTCCTGTCAACTCTGGTGTTATGAGTTCTGTATTGTCATGAGAAACAGAAGACTACCTTGAGAACATTAGCCCAAGATTTAAATCCATATCAAGGGGTGGATTACTTTTCCAAGCAACTAGATGCAACAGCCTAAAGATAGCCACGGTGCCTCAGAACTGCAATAACAGCTGTGCTGAATATCCAAAATGCAAGCAAATTTACCCTGGGATGGAAAATGACTGCACCAATGTCACACAGAGTGCCTACAGTACTAGAAGTAAAGGGTGGGCACTACCTTTCACTACAAAGTTTTTTGAAATACCAGGCCATTATAGTAGAACAAAATGATGTTGAGATAGTAGTAATTAATATTATCAATCCAGATTCTTTTCTCAGCAGAAACCAGGGTGAAGCAGTACTATTAAAGTTACTTACTCCAGCTGCTCAGAGTTAAAAGACACTCCTTTAGATAATGCAGAGATTTGGTTTATGAATGGGAGCAGCTGCGTCATCAGTAGAAAATGACATGCTGAGTACGTGGTCACTACCTGAAGAGAAGTAAGAGAATCTGAACTTAAAAAAACATTTTTTAAGACGGAGCCAAGCCAACCTTTGAGCCCCCAATGTCCAAAGAGGTCTTCGAACCACTGAGGCTCTTTCTCTGTCTTGAGTTCCTGAACTAGGTTTTGGATTTTCTGGATGCAGGTATGGATATCTTTGCTGTGGCTGGATAAGTTGGAGCAGCACAGCCCCTCGAACTCTTTGCAGCCATGTCCATGGGAAAAAAGGAGAAAGTCAGGAGGTCACTTAACACGGTAGATGTCAAGTTGGCCTGCTTACCAAGCCAGTACTCCAGATGAGAAAGCTCACAGAGGGCTTTAGCGATGGCAACCCAGGGTAGAAAAAGGGACATCACTACCCTCTTTGTGTATGGCCAATCAACAATTTGGCAATCACAATTTTCATCCAATTGAGCGAGCTCTATTTTGAGAACGAGCCAATTCATTCTTTTTCTGCCAATCATGAATTAGTGTTGAGTTTGGAGCGAGGATGGTAATCTGGCCAAGCATGCAAAGACCTCCTTGCAGATGGGAGGGGATTCCTGCCCACAGATCAAAAGCACTCTGGGATGATGAGGAGAAATGGATAGCGTGTTGCTGGTGTAATTGCACCAATTAAATGAGTTTTTAATCTTGTTGTTAGGTGATGTGTCTTTTAGATAAATTGATTTTTGGTATTCAAAGGCAGGCCATGCTTTACATGATGGTCTGAAACAGAATTTAACACAGTAGGTGGCCTTGGAGGACTCCAAAAGCTCCAATTTTTTGGGGTTCCTCTGGTGCGTGGGGCAAAATCCTTGTCCACTCATCCCAAGTGTCCACTGGGTTGTGCTTCTTCCCTGTGAAGGAATATTCATTGGGCTTCAGAGGAATCCCTGTCAGGCATGAGGCTAAGGGATGGCTGGCACTGCCCATGGACAAGCACATGTTGTTCTGCCAAAGAATCTTTGCAAGTGTGATCCAAACTTTCCCTTTGGGCTGTGCTACTCGCCAGACATCCGCTGCTGGTGATCTCAGAAGCATCCAGAAAACCAGGAGCTCTAACAAGGTTTTTTATTCACCATCTTCACAAGCAGTTGGTACTTCTGTGAAAGGGGAGAAATGAGAAAATGTTTGTTTTGGAAGGGAGGTCATTTTTCCCCATCTTCTCTCCCCCTTTTCTAAAAAAATGTAAAAAGGGGATGGGTATTGGGTTCATAAAAATAAAGAAATAACCATTTTTGAGGTAGTAAAAACCTACCATGGGATCTTTTTGCACAGTGGGGACACATGATTAGTCACTGGCAGCGGCAGCATCAAGGTGCAGTGGCAGCATTGTAAGTAGAGGTTTGAGTAGGGAAGGTAATTATTGATTTGATGGGGAAAGGGAAGGTGTTGGGGAACACAGGTAAGTGGTGAGGTTTTTGGAAGGGGGAAAAAGTAGAGGAAACGCAGGAGGATAGGGAAGGGGAGGGGAGTTTTAGGAGTTTTGCTTATTGTTTGTTGTTGGAGAGCAACAGTTTCATGGTTTTTGGTTCAGTGTGGGATTCGTCTAGGCTGAGATCTGCTGACAGGACAATTGTGTCTCTGCTGTGGTAGTTTTTGGCAGTGTCTTCATCTCCAGGCTGTAGTTAATTGTCCGTCTTGAGGACCTGTGTAGGTCTCAGCAGATTGTCATGGGTAGTGTTTGCAGGGCCCAAGTATGGTTTTATGTTTTTCCCTGGGAGCCACTTGGGGCTGGATGGTGCAGACACACAGGCATACCCTCTCCCCCGAGGTAATCAGTAGGAAAGGTCCTGATGTTTGTTGTGATTTGGGGTCCTTAATCAGCACTGGTAGCTTCTCAGTGAGCTTAGCTCAGGTTGAATCAGAGAAGTGTCGTAATACAATGGGGGTCAGGCTCTGAGGATGAGCAATTTAGAAAATTGATGACATAAAGAGCCTCTCAACAGGAGGAATGGTCTCTGTTCCTCCCCACTGCTGATCAAGGAACCTCTTAAGAGCTTGGTGGGTCCTGTCCACAATTGACTGCCTGTGGGAGAGCATGGTATGCCCATGGTGTGCTTCATCTCCCACTAATTGAATAAATCTCTCAATGTGTGAAAAGTGTAAGCAGGCCCGTTATCTGTTTTTATCTGTTCTGGGACTTCCAGGGTGGCAAATGCAAAGAGAAAATGCAGGATGGTGTACTTGGCATTCTCTCCCATGTGGGCTGTGCCAGAAAAGGTATCTACTGATATGTGTACATATTTGATCCTTCCAAAGGAAGGGATATGGATGATACTGGTCTGCCATATTTGGCAACTGTTGAGACCCCAGGGGTTAACCCTATAACTCATAGATGGGACCTGATATACTTGATAATTTGGGCAGGTGGTCACAATTGCCCTGGCCTGGCCTCTGGGTAGCCTAAACATTTGCATTAAGGCTGGGAAATTCTGGTAGAAAAAGGAGTGGAGGAACTTCACCTCAACGAAGACATCAGGGACATTGGCTGTTCTTGCAGGCATGGCTAGTGTGTCCGTACTCCTATTCCCTTCCATGATGGCACCTGGGAGGTTGGTGTGGGACCTCACATGCATGATGTAATACAGTTTTTTTCTGTGGGAGATGAGGTGTATTAATCTAGAAAGCAATTTGTACAAATTTGGGTTGGAGACCTCTTTTAGAAAAGAATGTTCAGCCTTCATAGCTACTCCAGCAACATAAACCGAATTGGTCACCAAATTGAAAGGCTCTTAGAACTTTTCAAAAGCTCTGCTGATGGCTGCTAATTCTGCAATCTGTGGTGATACTTCAACCACCTGGACTCCCACTTCTGTGTCCTGGAATTCCCTCCAAATCATCACCAATTTGTGGCATTTTCCTGAGCCATCAAGTGAAAACATTCAGGGCTTTGAGTGGTGTTTTACTTAGTAATGATTTGGGGACCAAACTAAATGTTAGTTTAAACAGTTTGTGACCAGATACATGGATGGAAATTCGGCCTGTGTAGCTACCTAGGTGTCCTAGAGTGACATTATGATGCTTGTATCCCCAGTAATCTGTTCTGTTTATGCTGGATATTACGTTCTGCGCCTTCAGGACTGGCTCTGAAGAGCAAAGTTTTGTTTTGTTTTGTTATCAGCCTGCTCTCTCATAGCTGGTGGGACATAGAGATGGGACAGTACCTAGTGTGGCTTTTGCTTTTTGCTTGGCTTTTCGCTTTGCTCTTGCTCTTGTTTCTGTTTTGCTCCTGCTTTGCTCTTGCTTATGCTTCTGCTCATTAGTTAGTTTAGCTAAGCAGTCTGAATTTTCCCTAGACTGTTTTTCCTATCTGTTTCTTGGAACCACTCAAGCCTACTCCCGAATCGGACCTGGGAAGCACCAAAAGTTCGCACTTTGTGGCCTGCAGCAGCCATTCCCAGTGCCGGAGGGACTGATAATAGGGCAACCACTCCCAGGAGAGACTTCCTGAATTTGTCATCTTTTTCAGAGTGGTGAATGAGTGTTGTCATGCGGTATTATTCATTTTGTGTGTTGGGGAGTGCTTTGCCTGTTAAATAGACCAGTTCTTTTCACTTGTCTACAAGAAATCTTTCCTGAACCTGTTGGCAGAGGGGCCATGTGGGTTTGCTTTCTGGAGGTTTCTGCCCCCTTTTGGAGGTTTTCTCCCAAATTTGCCCTAAACCAGGACACTAGGGCAAACTGGAGGCTCTCGTTGATTTGGAGTAAAGGCTCCAATTCTCCAGTCTTCAATGAGAGAAAAAAGCATGTGAATTCACACCCTGCAAGAGCACAGAGGCAGGTTCTGGCCCTTTTAATGAGCTCTGCCATGATTTCCTGCAAAGTAGTGATGGTTTTGGTGGGTTGATTATGTGTGAAGACCCACTTGATGATAAGGAGTGGGTCTTTTAATGCCCTATCCCATTGGAAAATGAGTGCATAGAAGCATGGGGCCTTACCCCAGATGGCCAGCTGGAAGGGCAGGCTGGGCTCATATCAATGGACTTGCTGGGAAGACAAGACCTCTTGAACTTTCACGATGGACTCCTGGGCCTCCAGTGTGAGAGTGTGTGGTGAATCCAGGTCCTCACTGCTACGGAGCCGGTTGAAGAGTGGCATGAGGACCTCTGTCATTATCCCCACCAGGGTACGTACTCTGTTGATGGACCCACAGAGTTGGTATAGATCCTGCACCGTCTTCTGGTCACCCTAGATGGTCAGCTGCTGGGGTACAACTCATGAATCCAGAGTCCCAGGTAGGTCCAGGGGCAGGGGTAGTGAATCTTGTCCTCGCGGATTTCAAACCCAGTGTCTTCAATGGTTTGAATTTTCTTTTGTATGGTCACTTTTAGGGAGTTGTTATCTGGTGCACACACTAGAATGTTATGCATGTAATGTAATATGATTGTGTCCGGAAACAGAGTTCTCATCTGGGACAGGCTATGGGCTATGTACCACTGGCATATGGTGGGGGAATTTTCCACTCCTTGTGGGAGGATAAGCCAGTGGTAACTTTACAGAGGGGCCTGCCTGTTTGGGGAGGGAACAGAGAACACGAATCTTGGGGTGTCCCGGGGATGGAGAGGAATGCTAAAAAGCAGTCCATAATGTCTAATATAGTGAGCTTTGAGTCTTGAGGTAATATGGAAGGTGAGGGCATGCTGGGCTGCAGGAGACCAATATCTTCAATCACATTGTTAATTTTCCTGAGATCATGGAGGACCCTCCGCAAAACAAAGATAAGGGAGTTCCAAGGGCTGCTGGTCTCTGTAATGTGGGCCTTGGCAAGCTGCTCCTGTACAAGCGCCTTTAGTGCACGCAGTTCAGTGTCAGACAGGGGCCACTGATCTACCCATGCTGGATGGTGTTTTTTCCAGGTGAGCTGGGGGATGGTAGGTCTTGGACTCTCTTCAGCGGCCCCCACTACAAGACCCTACTGGGAATTTGCAGACAGGCCCCCCACTGTGTGACAGCACATCCCTCCCCCAGAGAGTTATTAGTGACCTTACTACAAATGGCCTGATGGTTGCCATTTTTCCCTCGGGGCCTTCTAGGATGACGTTCTTCTTGCTCCTCATGGAGACTGCAACTCCTCCAATCACCGAAATCATCCCCACCATGGGCTGAAGTTCTCAGTTGGCTGGCCACTCAGAGCAGGCAATGATGGTGACATCCGCCCCAGTGTCCAGCATGCCTGGGCAGTGGGCCTTCTCCCCTTTGCAGAACAGCTGCACTCTACAACAGGTTTGCTGGAGTCCACAGCCTGAGCCCACATTGTGGTGGGGTTGAGGGAAACCTGTTCCAGAGAGTTAGGTGGTAAAAGGAATGCTTGGGCAATTGGAGTTCCTTTGGGAAGATAAAATGGTAAATCTGTGCAGAAAAGCTGCACAAATATTTCTTCCCCTGGATTAATAATTTGTTCAGGACCATGACAGGTGTCCCTGAGAATTAAAATATTTGAGGGACCACCCGCTGGCTCACATTTTTCTATGGAACCTTATTGACACAGTCAACAATTAAAGTCAATGGACAGTTTGGTTACCAGCTGACGCTGGGTTCCCACCTATATCACTCCATGTGTTGGATCCTCCTGATGTGCTCGGGGATCTCCCATGGTGGTGGTGTTGCTTGTGGTCCACTTCCCTGCTCCTGATGGCTGCCGGTAGATCCTGCAAGGGGAATGCTGGACCTTGCTGGCGGGATGGAGTGATACAGCATTTGATTTGGTGTTGGAGCATGGGGCCATCCCATGCTCTGCTGGAGTTTTCCTGGAGGCTAGAGGCTGCTGGTGCTGTTTCTGTCTTGGGAGCCACTGGTGGTGGGTAGGATGGTGCTGTTGGTCCTGAAAAAAGGGTGTCTTGGGACAGTCTTTAAAGTAATGTCTGAATTCACAGCAATTGACATAGCGATTGGTCTCCTTGTTTGTTGCTACTGCATAAGTGCTAGACATCCCTTCTGCAACCCCCTTTGCAACTGCTAAGGCCACGGCGTTTTCAGTGGAGGTGTGTGTAATGCAGGCTTCAATCATTTGATCTATAGTTGGTTCCGTGTCAAGGGAGAGAGCTCTGAGTATTACTTTGCACTTGACATTGGCATTTGCCATGACCATCTTTATTAATTTGAGCTTCAGTGCTCTCTATTTATCTTTCGAGTGCTATTTTCAATCTGTCTATATACTCAATTACAGATGCACTTGTCCCTTGTTTAATGTTTGGGAAGCCTTGTGTTGGCACCCTGTCATCTGGGGTGATGAGCAAGGATGTTTTTGCGGCAGTAGCAATGTCTTTGACAACTGCCTCATCTAAGCCTTTGGCCTGGTCTTGAGGCTTTTGGAAGTCACCTTCTGTGAGAGTCTGTCCAAAATATCCCTCATCTGCCTCACGATTGTCATTGGAGAGACCACTGAAAAAAAAACCAAAACCCCTAATGTCTGCTGATCCTACTGGGTCAGGCACATGACTTTCTCCTCTCCTACAGGGAGAAAGTCATGTGCCTGAGGCCTGAGAGCATTGCTAAGTTATTGTTTTCTCAGGTTCATTTGCTATATGCTGCACTGAGCTCGAAGGACAAGCCTGCCCTTCTGCACAATAGCTCCGGAATCCTCCCCACCTCTTGGCCTGGCTGGATTTCTCCTAAAATTTAGGGTGATCCCCCTCCAAAAGAAGACCCCTCTCACCCATTTGTAACCACCGTGACAGACAAGTGGAGAATGTAAGAAGCCTCTTAATCAAGAGACCGAGACATGAAATCCCTATGTGAAAAGACCTCCTCTCACCTTCTTCCAGAGACTGGGACTGAAACGCCCAGCTCAGGGGAGGTGTGCAGGGTGGGGGAAGGAAAGCTGCCCAAAGCAAGATGGATGTTGCAGGTGTAGGCAGTGGACCACGAAAACAATGGTTCTCGCCTGCTGCCAAACATGGACTGTGTGTATCCTTATCCAAACACTATTCTTCCCCCCTGATGATACAATAAACTACCTTTGTTTTGGTTGCAAAATCTATCCCCCATTCCCCCATCAAGAAAGAGTATAATTGGGGTCCAGATGAACTGTGCCTCTGAGATCTCCCCGGATGTGGCCTGGTGAGCTCTATCGGCTGGATACCAAAGGACTACACAGTACTACATTTCGTAGCTATATACACATTTCTCTTTTCCTCCCTCTTTTCCCTAATTTTTCTCCTTTTTTCCCCAGTTCCCTCCCCAATGCATTTTTGCTGTGGTTATTTCAATAAAGCTGCATTTGTTTTGATTATTACTGCAAATCCACTGTGCCATGTTGGTTTTTTTGCACTCTGAGATCACGCCATGAACCATCATGAACCCCATTCATAAGGACGGATTGTGACACCTTCTTCCGTCATTTGTTCAGGAGTTAGATTAGGTTTGTTAGCATCTTTGAAAATGTGTCTGCCAACTGTTTCAGGTGATTTTCTATTGCCTTTCCCACAGCATGTATTCAGCTGGGGAGAGGAGGCAGTTCATAATATTTTTGATATTGTGTGGTACCAGTACATGAGCGGTGAAGGTGGCTTCAAATAGGTTTTTGAAAAAATGTGAGCCTTGATCGTGGTCTTCAGCTGCTTTGCACAATTTCTTTAACTCCCCATAGGGTAAGTGTTCCCACATATTGGCAGCTACCACCCTCCAGCTACGTTTATACACAACCGGGAAAGCCAAGATCTTTTTGTCCAGTTCTGAGTCTCCCTCCCAAGTGGCTTCCCTCTCAGCTA
This sequence comes from Melozone crissalis, assembly GCF_028551555.1. Taxonomy (NCBI): domain Eukaryota; kingdom Metazoa; phylum Chordata; class Aves; order Passeriformes; family Passerellidae; genus Melozone; species Melozone crissalis. Next base: position 399,305 of record NW_026535814.1, read on the forward strand.
CAATTCCTAACATAATCATAGTAGTCTTAATATGTATCCTAGGAAAAAAAGAATGGCATTCAATATACTTCAATAACTCTGTCCTAAGGTTTTCTCCTGTGGGCTTGCCAACAAGAAAAAGAAATTAATTTTAGGAATTGAATCTACATAAGATCATAAATCTTGCATTGACTTACCTATTTAAAATAATAGAATGTTTTTTTGCTTCACTAACTGACTATAAATATACTCTTTTAATTTTTTTTTTAATCAGAGACCTCTGCTTTTACCAGGAGACAGAGTTAAATTTTCTTGAAACTAGCTGTATATAAGCCCCAAAGCTTCTGTTGAGGGCTTTTCAAATAAGGATTTTTCACCTCTAGCTGTGCCAGAAACCCCTATCAGGTTTAAATATAGAAATTAATTATGACAGCTGAGTTTTTCCCATTTTTACTCTGGTGACTGAAAATGTACTGGTCTGTGGAGGGAAGAGACAAACCAGGTACTGCACCATTAGTGGAGGGATGATATGTGCTAGCCCTCCCAGACTCATGCTGGACACATTCTCTAGAGTCAGTTTTTCAGGAGAGGTGTGCTATACAAATTTTGTGCCATGATGGGTTGTTTCAGCCTTAGGGACACTAATGGATGCAGATATGTTTACGCCCATCAGATCTACTGTGAAAGAGTTTTTTACCACCTCCTGTGTTTCTATGACTCCAGACTTTCCTGCAATCTTTGAAAAGCACCACAATTTCTTAAACTAGTTTCAGCCGATGTAGATCTGGGCTGTGTTTTAATTTGAGCTGGACACAGGGTTGAAAATATAGTTATCTTTTTGTTAGTGCTTAGCAGGACTTTGCAGAGAAGCAAGGCCTTTTCTGCTTTTTATACACTTGTCATTCCAATAAGGAAATAAGGGATTGCATGGTGGGGCTGAACAAAACCAAATCCTACATTTATATTGAAGATCACTGCTTTTATTGTTATCTTTCAAATCAACTGACTGAAATCCAAAATGCATATCAGCAACAGAGTGTTTTCTGTGTGTTATTACAGATCCCCATAATTAGAAAATATTATGAAAAAATTATTGCTGAGAGTTTTTTTTCTCATTGTTTTTAATTGTAACCTGTTGGTGGGAGAGTTTCAGCAGAGTAATGGTAGAATATATATATATATAATATGGGACATATTGTGGCTGTCACATAATTTTCAGGGAATTACTTATTTTCTAGCATAAGGAAAAAAGCAGCTAGTTAACTCTAAAAAATAAGTCAAAATACAATTTCTAGTCAGCCTTAGTTACTACAATAGTGAAGTCGGTAAAAGCTTATCATCTACACTTTTTGCTGCACCTAGCAGACCTAATTTTCATTTCAAAGAAATCGCTGTTGTCAAGCTCCAAAAAAATCCTAGGGAAAATTCTTTGTCAAATATCCTATTATTCCATGATTCCCTAGCTGGACTGCAGAAAATTTCTCTTCTTCTTTGATAGCAAATTAAACTTGTTTACTGAAGGCGTAGAGAATATTATTTATAGTAAATATATTTATTAGGCAGGAATATTTTTGAATTTTGAAACTGAGGAGAGTAAAACATTTTAGAGTGCTGAACATTAACTTTGACACATAAAGTACATCATTTTATGGTTCAGAAATACAAAGACAGATATAATATTGTATAATAAATGAGGCATACTATTGCAGAAAAAGTCATTATCATATAAGAATGCTCATGCTGACCCTGTAACAAAACCCGTGTAATCTAAGATTTCATCAGGTTTCTCAAATTTGGGCACAAAATACAACTGTGATCTCACTCTTGCAGTAATTGGTTTCAGAAGTATTTGTAAGAAAAAGTCAAGTTGGAATGATGAAAAAGGTGTAGTAAAACACCATAACAAAACATATGCAGTTAGTTTCTCATCATAGGAGGTGAAACTTTTTTATTGGTGTATTGATATTATTGATGTTTATTGATATTATTGATATTTATTGATATTATTGATATTATTGATATTATTGATATTTATTTGTGTATTGATATTTATTGCGATTGATAGTAGCTTAGGGGAGAGAAAAGGAAAAGTTTAGCTACGCTTCACAATGTAAGGATTATGTGAATTGCAAAACTTTATAATAACTTTCCCTTTATGTCTTCAATAGTTTTTTCCCTACTTTTTCTCACTGTGTAATTATTTTTAGTCTTTGTTTGACTTCCTCAGTTCCTACACAGAGCAGGAGCAGGTTGCCAGTATTTCATTATTTTCACATTCCTTACTGCAAAGAAGTAGTTATGCAAAATTTTAGTAAAATATTTCTGAATTAAGGTTCATTATTGAAGTGTACCTTATATTATAGGAACATAGGGCTCAAAGAAACCATATACTTTTTTTTTAATAAATTCCGCAAAAGTTTTTATTGGGCAAAAATTGCAAGATTGTGCCGTGTTGGGTGAAAAGTTAAATTCAATCTATATAGAGTTTTACCATTGGTTAGGCAGTTTTCAACTGCTCACTGCTGTTTTATGCTATTGAGTGATGCATTCTTTTTCTTTATGCCTGTTGGTATATGTTAGGCAGCTGTTTTGCCCACTGTCTAAAAATTGATATGTAAGTGTCTGCTGGAGCAATATAAATATTCAGAGAAATATTCTGGTCAATGAAATATCTGTGTTTTGCATTTGCATAAATGCTTTTCAGTAGTAAATCCACAGATGATTGTTTCCTTTAAAGGTGAAAAGATTTTTTTTAGCCCTAATTAATTTTATAACCAAAATTATATCTTGCAGAATAAAATTCTCTTTTTCATAAATCCATCAGATTGCATCTTTGCAGTGCTATTTAATTGAAGGAAACATGCATGATCAAAATTGAAAATGGGAATAAAAATGTAACATTTTTATTATATATGAAATCACATTAAAAAACACTCATTTAAAAAGTTGATGGCTTCACAACATTTTTCAACCTGTTTTCAGAGCAAACAGCAAAATTTAGCTTTCAAAAAGTATGTTATATTGTGATATTTTCTGAGAATATTTATGGGGTTTTTTTCAGCCTGTTTTATTAGAAAGCTTAATGTATTTCCTTAGCTTTCCGGACACATAAAAAATTAACCAAAAGTCAAGCATTCATTTCACATGAAGTTCTATGATAGTTTCCAATTATACTATCAAGCAAAGATAAAAAATCCACAAAATACATTAATATGCAACATCAGTGGAAACATCAAGGTGAGACATTTCCTGGTACTCTGCAAGCTTGTAAACTCCTTAGTTGCTATGGTAAATAACATACATTTTTTTAAAAAAACTTAATAACAGTTTACAAGAACTGTTACAAGTGAAATATTTTAGGTGGAGTTTGCATATTTTAATTAAATCCTGTGTGCAATGCATTATTTTTTTCATTTTTCCTGAAGTATGAACCAGGAAAAAAAGACAGCGCAGTGGTCTTTATCAAATATCTTGCCCCCTTGCCTCCATTTAATATTTTTCTTAAAGTTGTAGAATTTGCAATGGATATTCTGAAGAAGAAGTTTCTCAATTTAAAATTCAGGTACAGAATATTATTTTTCTCATATTAATTTACATATTTATCATCGGCATTTAAAGCCTTTGGTAGTGATTTCTAGAACAGAATGGTTGAGGTTAGAATGAAGCTCTTCGGGTCCTCTTGTCCTGGTTCAATGCTCTACACAGTTGCAGCAGCTTAGTCATCTACAGGGGGTTTTTGTGTCTTTCAAACTTTCAGTGATGCAAAATGCACAGATCCTCTGGACAATATGGGCCAGTACTTGTCACCCTCAGAGTGGGAAAGTTTGTCAAGATGTTTAGCAGGAGCTTCCCATATTTCAGTGTGTGCCAACCACCATCAGAGTGAAGACAATTTTCCTGATACCTACTATAAATTTCCCCTGATAAAACTTCAGCTAAACTTTTTAGTTTATCTATCAAAATTTTAATAGTCATTGAATGCCTTATTTACATTTATTTGCAATATTTAGTGTGTAAAATACAGATCTTGATTCCTAACCCCTGATCATGGTTCTGAGTCCTGTGAAGGTAAGTGGTGTCTTTCTTGACGTGGCAGTGTCAGCAGTGGGTTTAGAACATTACTGCTTTAAATAATGCTACCTAAAATGTTAATAGAGAAGATGTCTGCAGTCTAGGTGGCAGAAGAGGTGATGGTTGGTATTGTGATCTTAAGAGTGTAAATATAAATGTAAATCAAGTTTTGACATAGAGAACATTATTAAAAGTTTTGATCTGGGAGACATGCTTCCTGGTATCTCTGTGAGGAAGTTTTCCAGATAGCTTTTCTTAGCTATCAGGAGTGTACTATTTTTAATTATCATGTAGATTGACAGTCAGGATATTGCTATTTTCTCTTTTCCTAAGAACAATTTAAAAATCTTCGCATGGGAACAATTTTTTATATGGGAATATTATAAGATTGGGAAGTAAGTACTGGCCAAAGGGAAACGAGAAGCAAAGAAATTCGAAGCTGGAAGTGGACAGCAGGGAAAATTAAAATTAAAGTGTCTTAAAATTGCTTTGGGATGAGAGCATTCAGCATAGAGAACTTGTAAATAAGTTTATTCTCAGCCAACATTAGTGAGACTTAGTAACATAGAAGAAGCAAATTGAAGGGATCTAGATCTTTATAACGACTAGCCAAAACTGGAGAAGACAGGAACACAGAAATGCAATTATTTAGAAAAACTCCAGAAACAAACCTGTCTAGTCACATCTTAGATTTTGATTCATCTTTGAAGGAGTCTAATCAATTCTATCAGGAGTACTGGTTGTTGATCTCTTGATAGTGAACTTGGCAAATACAAAAAATACTGCAGAAAGAACTGGTATTTTTTCTTAATGGTTTTAAGACACTAGTGCGTACGTGACGCATTTTTATATTAAATACATGACAAACCGTAGTTTTTAATGTTAAACCAATCCTAGATTCTGTCTTGACATGTGTTTATTGTTAAGCCTACATGAATTTGCTAACATTTCACAAGGAGGCAAAAATATTTTTGGCATAGCTCATATTCTTCTTAGTTTAAGAGACTTTTTATTTTTAATCAATGAAGCCCAGGTTTTCAACTATGAGGACCTTTTAGAAGTGTGTTGCATGATCCATAAATATTTCTTCCTTTCTGTTCTCTCTTCTGTCTTTACCCATGTATGGCAGGATGTCTCCCTGCCCTAGAAAGTCCTATCTGTTGCTAATCAGTTGGTATAATAATTCAGGGCATATTCCCTCTCCTATTAATTTGCTAATTGATGAAATAACTCAGTCAACACAGCTTCACTGTAAATCTCAAAACCTGGACAATATTTCAGTTCTGAAATAATATCAACAGGATTAAAAGTACTTCTGAGTAATGGAGGATTAAGATGAACCTTACAGACATTTCCATTTTTGGAAATGTCCTGATCATGTGAGTTTCCTACTTCTGGACCTGTTCTGGTAGAATATACTTTTCCATGGGGAAAGCACAGAATCTCTCTGAAGGCAGCAGTACACAAAAATCAATTACGCTGCATGGAGCATATTCACACAGAAGAGATTTTATTGCTTTCCTTTTTCATTACGTGAGCTAACTAAAGCAGCTCTTTCAATATCTCAGGCATCTTCAGTAAAAAGTGTGAAAAAAAGAAAAAAATTTCATCCATTAGTTTTCTTAGTTGCCTTACATGTAATCTGCCCTATAGATGATTCTACAAATAAGCTACAGGTATTTTTTTATAAACTTGCCTTTGTAAGAAATTGATGGCATGGCCTTCTGATACAAGAATACAGTTTTCAGAGTCTCTGGAGTCACATTCATAAAGGTAGATAAGAAAGAAGAGAGAATTTAAGACTTTTTATGATTAGCAAATAAACACAAAGTAATAACAAGCACCAGGTACAGAGAAAAACAGTTTTCATCACCAGTCACTGTGGGACCCCTGCCATCAGGTAAAATTAAATTATCTATGATAAGAAGTGTTCTTCAGAATATAAAGCATTTTCTCCCTGGAATTCTGGCTATACTTTTGTGGTAAAAAATACAGGCAAAAAAAAAAAATTTTACTGACTACCTTCAATATCTGCTCTGCTCTATACTAAAAAGAAACAGAGTTGGCTTGAAATAAAGGGATTTTTAAGTGTGTCTCAACATTGATGCATCTGAATAAAAAGGCAAATATTTACAGCAATAAATATTTAATAAGGGGAAAGAGTTAAATATCTCTTCCAAGGTTTGTCCACGCAAGTCATCAACACAGGAAATTAAATTATGTTGATTATGTGTGTTCTCACATATTATTAATAGGGATGATACAGCATTATTAATGCTAGTATTTTGAATTAGAGAAAAATAATATCATTGTTATAATGTATCTCAGAAAAGCAGTCATTTTTAATTACTTTGTGAAAAAACTAGAAGGGAGTAGAGTTTATAATTGTATCAAATGTATCCCTCCTTTATGTACTTTTGTTTCTTTCTTTGTTTGGTTGGTTTGGTTTAGTTATAGCACCTGGACACTAAAAAAAAGAAAGTTGAAATTCTGAAGACCAAAACAGAGATTGGGAAATATGTATATTCACGGGCACACAGACTAGGTTTTATCTGACTAAATTTAAAGATCTATTTTCAGGACCTAACTTTCTACTCCCTGTACAATCAAAAAAAGGACACAAGCTCTCTGGAGAATATTTAGATTCTTACCAAGAAACATTTCTAAGTTAACTGGAAATTGCTGAATTTAGTCTCCATCAGGGTACAAGATGAATAATTTATCAATAAACTTTGCTAAAAGTACCCTAGATTGACTGTCTCACATATAAACAAGAAGAGCTGGAAGCCATGGTGCAAGAGAAAAACTATGATGTTGTTGCCATCACAGAAACATGGTGGAACGACTCAAATAGCTGGAGCACTGCACTGGATGGCCACAAGTTTTTCAGAAGAGTCAGGAGAAGGAGCAAAGGTGGAGGGGTGGTCTTTTATATTAGGAAGTATTTAGATACCATTCGTATTGAAACTAACAATGGTGAAGTTGAATGCCTATGAGTAAGAATTAAGGGAGAAGGCCAAAATGATGACATCCACCTGGGAGTCTGTTATGATCCACCCAAAAAGAGGGAGTGGACAATGTATTGTACAAGCAACTGGCAAATGTTTCAGGATCACCAGCCCTTATTCTTGTGGGTGATTTTAACCTACCAGACATCTGCCGGGAACTTAATACAGTGAAAAGAGGGAGTCCAGGAAGTTTTTAGAGTGTGTGGAAGACAATATTTTGCCACAGTTTGTGACTGAGGCCACCAAGGGAGGGACTATGTTAGACCTCTTGTTTGCAAATAGAGATGGACTGATGGGAGATGTGGTGGTTGGAGGCCGCTTGGGGCATAGTAATAATGAAATTATAGAGTTCTCCATATTTGGTGCAATCAGGAGGAACTTCAATACGCCTATTACATTAGACTTCTGGAAGACAGGCTGTGGCCTGTTTAGGAGACTTATTCAGAGCTGCTTGGGAAGCAGCCCTTAAAACCAAAGGTGTCAAGGAAAGTTGGGCGTGCTTCAAAAGAGAGACCTTGAGGGCAGAGGAACAGATTGTCCCTGTGTCCTGAAAGACAAGCTGACAAGGCAAACATCCAGCCTGGATAGGCAACTAGGCTTTGAAGGAACTCAGGAATAAAAAGAGAACATATCATCTTTGGAAGGAGGATCAGATTTCTCAGGAAGTATTCAAGGGCATTGTCAGGGCATATAGGAAAAAATTTGGGAGACCAAAGCTCAGTTCAGACTTAATTTGACAATTTCTGTATGGGATAATAAAAAATGTTTTTACAAATATATTAATGGTAATTGAAGAGCACCAACCTTTGCTCTCTATTGGATGTGAGAGGGAACTTAGTAACTACAGATGAGGAGAAGGAGGAAGTGTTTTACATCATCTTTGACTCAGTCTTTAGTGAGAAGTCTACTTGTCCTTAGGACAACTGTCCTCTTGAATAGGTAGATGGTGTCAGGGAGCAGAATGTTCCCTGTTATCCAAGAGAAGGTAGTCAGAGAACTGCTGAGCTGCTTGGGTATTTATGCATCTCTGGGCCCATATAGGATACATCACCGGGTGATGAGGAAGCTAGCAGATGAGCTTGAAAAGCCACTCTCCATTATTTTCCAACAGTCCTGGCTCACTGGTGAGGTTCCAGATGACTGGAAGCTGGCCAATGTGATGCCCATCCACAAAAAGGGTGGGAAGGAGGATGCTGGTAACTACAGGCCAGTTGGCCTGACCTCAATACCTGGCAAGGTAATGGAGCTGTTTATATTGAATAACATTACGCTGCATTTTCAGGATGGCCAGACAGCATGGGTTTAGGAGGGGTAGGTCATGTTTGACCAACGTGGTTGTAGTAGGAGTCCCTGTAAAATCTCTGTATTGTATAAGTGGCCTTGCCCCAATCCTAGTTGTTCTAAATGGGCTACAGCTGTGAAGTCCTTAATTGGGCAGCAGCTGTGGCTCGTGAAGGCAACTGGGATAAAAGGGGGTAGGCTTTCTGGTCAGGGAGAGTCTTGGAGGAGCCCTGATGAAGCAGCAGGAACAACACTGCTGAGAAGCACTGCTCATAAGGTACGGGACTCTGGAAATAATATAACAGCAATATGAATACAATAAAGGTGACCCCGATGTGATAGTTGGCAGAGATAAGACAGCCAAGAAGCTGTGGATGGCCTTTCAGCCAGGAGCTGTGGATAAGACAGCCAAGAGCTGTAGAAGAACATAGCCTTTGAGTCGAGGAGCTGTGGCAGCCAAGAGCTGTGAAGAGTAAGGCCTTTGAGCAAGGAGCTGTGTGTGCTGTATGTGGCCTTTGAGTCATGGGGAAATGTGTGTGTTGTACGAGGCCTTTGAGTCTTGAGGTAAAACATGTATTGTGGGGAAATGTATATATTGTACTTGAATATCTATATTGTGTTTGAATATCTGTCAGTAAAAGAAAAGGGGGAAATGTAGTGGGAGTCCTTGTAAAATCTATGTATTGTATAAGTGGTCGTGCCCTGATCCTAGCTGTTCTAAATGGGCTACAGCTGCAATGTCCTTAATTGGGCAGCAGCTGTGGCTAATGAGGATAACTAGGATAAAAGAGGGTGGGTTGGCCAGAGAGAGACTTGGAGGAGCCCTGATGAAGCAGCAGGAACAACACTGCTGAGAAGAGATGCTCATGAGAAAACCACCTAGAAGGTACAGGACTCTAGAAATAACATAACAGCAATATGAATATAATACCTTGCCACCATTTATGACCAGGCGGCCCGCCTGGTGGGTGCAGGAAAGACTGTGGATGTTGTCTATTTGAACTTCAGCAAGGCCTTTGGCATTGTTTCCCACAGCATACCCCTTGAAAAGTTGGCAACCCATAGCTCGGACAGGACCACTCCTTCCTGGGTTACAAACTGGCTGGATGGTCAGGTCCAGAGAATAGTGGTGAATTGTTGAAACCCAAGAAATTCCTCTGGCTGCCTGAGAAGACTCAAGCCTCTGCCCAGGGGGCTCAGAGACCTCGGCACAGAGTCCAAGACTCCTGTGCCTTTGATTTAGCCCTAGGAAAAAACAATTTACCAACCTTATATGAAGAATTACAAGCCACAACAGTTTAAGTAGAATGATAGTGAATTTATCACAGGATGAAAAATAGATTTTTTGGAGTTTTTAGAATGTCAGTTTGGGGGCAAGATAGAAGAATCTGAGTGTGTCCAGCCTTTCTCCTTCTTCTTAGTCTCCATCTTCTGCTGTGATGTTAGCACTTTTAGATTAGTTTAGAGTAGAAGCACACTGTCTATGATAGGTATTAGACAGTAATTGTAAATATTGTACACGTAGCTTTTAGTATAAAAAGATAACACCACCCCAAAGCAAGCAGAGAGCGCCTCTGACTGCCTTACTGAGCAGACCTGGGCAAGACAGAAAAAAAGAATTTTATAGATAAGATACCATAAACTACCTTGAGACTGAGAAATTAAGAATTCTGACTCCTTTGAGTGCTGAGTTAAGAGAAGAGACTTTCTAACATATCTCAAAGTCACCAGCTAGAGATCCTGAGAGTGAACGGCGCTGCATCCACCTGGCAGTCACCAGTGGTGTCCCTCAGGAGTCTGTGCTGGGGCCAGTTCCGTCCAGTATTTTTAGTGAGGACATAGATGAGAGTGTTGAGTGTTTAATTAGCAAATTTGCAGACAACACTAAGCATGTGTCAATCTGTTGGAAGGTAGGAGAGCTCTGCAGAGAGACCTCTGCAGAGATGTTGGATGGATGGGTGGAATCCAACATGATGATATTTAATGAATCCAAGTGTCGAGTCCTGCATTTTGGTCACAATTACCCCCTGCAATGTAATCAGCTGGGGATAGTGTGGCTGACAGTGCCCAGGTGGAAAGGGACCTGGTGGCACCGGTCAACAGCTGACTGAATATAAGTCAGCACTGTGCCCTGGTGGCCAAGAAGGCCATCATCATCCTGACCTGTATCAGGAATAGTGGGGCCAGCAGGACCAGAGTTTAATTACAATTTGTGCTATCATCTCTAAAATTGCAAAAATAGTCTTTGGAAACCTGTAGGAAAGAAATTCCCATTCTATTATCAACAAGGGATCCCTCTCAGAGAGGTTCCATTGAAAAATGAGACTGTAAAGTCACATTTTTTTAAAGAAGGAAGTCCAGGCTGAAGAGGCCATGAAGCAACCTCCAGGAGCCTGATGTCTTCTTGTGGATGACAAATATTGGTGAATTCCAGGGACTATTCGTGGGTGTGATGTGACCTTGCTGTAATTGTTCCTTTACCAATTATTAAGGATATTTAATTTTTTCTCTGTTAAAGGCCATTGATCAGGCCTTTATCCATAGAGAATTATCAGTTCTCCAGTTCAGTTTTAAAGTGGCAGGTTTCAACATGGTTTCCATCACAGCCCCACTTCCAGTTTTTCTCCCCATTGGGACAGGACATCTCTCCCCCAGATGGTGAGAGGCTTCTGAATAACGAAAGGACACACTGTTGCTATCCTTCCTTCAGGACCTGTAATGTTAATCATGGATGCACTTTGCAAACACACAGTAGCAAAGTGTGTGGGGGAGTCTGCAGGAGCTACCAAATCCCAATCACTGGGCCAAAACATGTGAGAAATTACAAGTGACATCTGCTTCAGTGTCCAGCATGCCTGTAATGTAAATCGTTTCCACAGTGAATCAGGCGGCAAGTCAATTTTGGTTGGTTGTGGTCCAAACATTGCATCTAAAAGACCTCAGGACCTGAGGTTCCAAAAAGCACACACATAACTGAATTCTCTGGAAAGTTGTTTTGCTCGAGTGTATTCATCGGTAAAAGAAATGCAATAGCTATAGGTGTTTTTGGTGGAATTACCACAGAAGCATTAAATGCAAGAACTAAAATCACTAGCTTTTCTTTACAATTTACTGAAACAACAGCTGAAAGGACTGAAAGTTCAAAAATTTTGTTGCTGGCCTTGGCTAGAATGAAAAAATCTTATCTTCTGTTGAAAAAAACTAATGATTCCAGTAGGAATGCTTTCATAACAAAAATTTTGTAACAGTTGTATCAATTTTAAGGAAGCCAATTCAAACCTTGTACCTGAGAGTATTGTGCTGGGACCATTTGAGGAATGGTTGACTGAGGGATAACCGACTGAGGTACCAATACCATTTGACTGGATAATTGACTGTAAGGAGGTACCACTATTTGTGTAGAGGCATGATGGCAATATGCGCTCTTTTTTGAGTTTAATGTTAAACTTTTTGAGTTTAACGTTCAAATTGAGAATGACAGTACTTAGCAAGATGCTTCCCTTTCCTACATCGAGGGCAAATAGAAAGTTGTTTAGGTTGTATTGCTGTTGTAGGGCAATCCCTTTTAATGTGTCCTAGTTTACCACAAGCAAAGCAATAAGACTTTTCATCAGAGTCCAACTGCACAATAGCAACAGATTTTTCAAAAATGTTTGTTTTTTCAAGCTTTTCCATTTTTTGTCCCACATTTTCTCCCAAAGTTTTTCCCAAATTATCTCCCAATGTTTTTCTCAACTTTTCTTAAGATTCATCAATCTGCTTTCCAAAAGCATTGACTTGCACATTAGCAATATTGTATGGAGAGGTGAGCTTACTGCAAGTTGTTAGCATCTGTGTTACAGTGGGAGGCTGATCAGGTAAAGTTAAAATAATTTTTTTAATGTTTAAACTTCCTCTAAGTTCTTTGAGAAAGAATTTTGTATTGTGGATTTACATCATTACGACCATATCTTACAGGTAAAGCAAGGAATTGTTCATTTGAATCCAAATTTTTTTATAAATTTCAATCAATTTAGACCAATGAATTAGTGGAAACTGAGGATTTACCTCCGCTTTGGACTAGTTTTTTCCTCTCTCACCATTGCTGTACCTGACACAGAAGAACAGGGAGTGCTTTTAAAGTAACCAGCTATCCCGGAAGCTCTGCCAAGAAGGTGGGGGAGCAGAGCTCCACATTCTTCATAGCCTCTCTCCTGCTGTGAGGGAGCAGCTGTGGAATGTATTGCCTCAGAAAGGGGAAGAAAGCCAGAGCCTGCTAATTCGTGTCTCAATTCACTAGATTGAGTCCTTTTTGAATTATTTTTCAACTTGCACAATTTGGGCTGTTTGCGTGCCACAAAGCCCGAATTTGTGGCACTTTACAATGAAGTGTTACAAGTTCCACACCGTGCCCTTGCCCACAGGGACTCAGCTGGAAAACTCTCAGGTGTGAGCTGCGATCTCGGCATGCTTCCTCCCTCCCCCACCCCCGCCCCCCCCCCCCCCCCGCCAACAACGAATGAGACAGGCTTCAAGGTTTCTAAATGCACTGTCTATGTCTCCACAGAAACTCTCCTTCTTGACCCCTGGCTGCTGCCCACCGCCTCTGTCCACCCCCTTGACCGCTTTCCACAGGCAGAAACAAATCCAAAGCCCCCCCACCGCCCCCCTCCCCCCACCAGCTGTAATCGGAGGCTGAGGAGCTAAAAGTGGCAAAAACCCTGGAAGAGGCTTGGCAGAGGAATGTATTATGAAGAAAGTCCTCAGAACTGCAAAGCAAACTGCCAGTCTGAGTCCACTCTGAAGGAGTGGCTTCCCATGAAGGGGAAACCGTGGCAGGGGTGACTCCCACAGCCCCTTGGCCCGGAAGAATGGATCCAGAGCCTCCAGGCAGACCCTGCCAACACAGTTTCAGAACATGATCCAGTCTCAACACCAGCAGGAGAAAAGGAGCAGGACAAAGGAACAACAACCCCTGTTACCCAAAGCTTCCCCAAATTCTCATCTCCCAGACCCGTTTTACTCCCAACCTGCCCAGAATGCAACTGCTGACCCCCAGATTCTTGGAACGCAACAAAAATCCCAAATTCTGCTTTCCCGGAAACGCTACGGGTAGATGATTCCGCAGAGGAATGGGAAGATGCCCTGTAGCAGCTCCAGTGACACAGGCTATCCCAGAAGAAACCAAGGACATAACCAAAGATGGAAGCTGATTTGATTTCCTCTTTTTGGGAACTGGGGCATTGTTTACACTGCCTGGGGAAACCTCAGATATACCAGGACAAGGGAAGGAACCTTGAGCAAAACCCAAAATCCCCTCAGAGGAGGATGAAGGCTTTGTACCACTCAGACTTAGAGTCCCAGAACTAGGTACCTTGTTTCAATGTTCTAGAAAGTCTCTGTTGCAATCATTCTGTTTAAAGCTGTCCTCTAAAACTGTGGAGACAGGCATTAGTTTGACCAAAGTCTCTTCCTGTTTAAAAGAGACTAGATTGTAAGTTTTCACGTTTATCTGGTCCCAGAAATCAAAGGCAAAAGGAGCAAAAGGAGACTTCAAGTCTTAATTTGAGAATTTGCTTTTACCCAGATTAATAACTCTTTTAGTTCATGTTTTGAGATGTCTGAATGTCCTTCATCCTGTAAAACTGTCTCAAGCCAACAAAAGACCTCCCATTCTGCTTCAGATAAATTGTTTCCCATCTCATTGCCCAGGAGCCCCCAAAGTTGCTATTTATTACTTGCAAGTATATCAGCTACAGAGGATGAGGGGGATAGTCCATTCCCCCTTTTAACAGCCTGGGCCTCCGGCACTGGAACTGTCCATGGTCTTCTTTTTCATTTTTTATATTCCTCTAATCTATAATTCCTAACACACGAGGAGCACCATTTAATGCCAGCCACAGGTTTATATGCATAATCACAAATGGGATGGGACTGCTGTGGAATGGGTCTCGAGCTGTTTATTTTCCAGCATCAGTCTCATTACATGGTTAGCACAGTGGGAAGATGCCAGCAACTCACATCCTTGGCAGCAGCCAAAGAACTCTATGTTACAACTCACTTTAAAAGTCTTTTGACAAATCACACAAAGCAAAAACATACTGACAGTAGTTTTATCCAGCCACTATAAGCACATGTACCTTTTGTTAAAACAATGCTTGCTTATTTTGAATACAATACCTGCTTGTAAGCCCTAAAATACAATGCACAGAGCTCCATTATTAAGCTTAGAACTTCCTAATATCCTGGAGGATATACTTTTTGGTAGCTTAGGGAGTTATTCTAGTCAAGCATTAATACACAGACCATTGTTCTATTTGTTTTTAGTTTCCTTATTAGTCCTTAAAGCTAGCTACAATTTAGCTCTAATCACAGTTCTGCTGTTTCTGAAGCCTGCCTTTTGCAGCCTTCCCAAAACCCTCTGATTTGAACGATTCCCACATAAATGTGTGCCCTTCTCTTCATGTCTTAGGGGTAGCAGTGTATACTGTTATCAAGGGCCTCATTGAAGGTATCTTATTAGCATGGATTTGTAATATTAAGTATAGTTTTGACTTTGATGAAGTTGTGCCATTATTATTTAGTGCCATTTTGTAAGCACTTTATCAGCTCCTGTACAAGAGAGTAAGATTGGCCTTTTTACAACCCAGGTAAATAGCAGGTCAACATTTTTGACTTGCTATTTGCCATGTTTTTGTGTTACTCACTTGTGAGCCCAAGTAATATACAGAGTCTTCAACTGTGAACAACAAATGACTTGTCAACAGATTCAGCAGGAGAGTATCAATTTTGTTTGACGGTTTGCTTCTTTCACTCTATAATATCTAAAATGGTTCAGCTTGGCAGGTTAAAATTTTCAGTCACTAAAAAAGAATGGGGAGAAAAAAGCTCAGGTATGGTAGTAGGCAATGTGTTTGGGGCAGTGGGAAGCCTTAGATTTCTTTTATTTTACAGCTTTTTCATTCTTTACTGCAGGGCTCAAGGCAAGCAGGGAATATCAAAAATTGTATTTTATTTTGTCATTGTAAATTTTAATGATAAGCATCTGGAATATGCACAGAGCATCATGCTGCTTCAGAAAGCCCTTTACTGGAAGTAGCAGTTGAGCAGAAGGCTTTCCTGGCAGCTGGAGTTATGAGAAGGGGACTGGGGCGGATTGGTCAATTTCTAAGATGAGCCACAAAAAAACTGTTACCTTTTAACCTTTCTTTACTTTCCTTCTATTTTAGTGAAGAAGAAGGAAGAAAATAGGAGGAGGCAAAGAAATCATGACCTTTTCTTTTAATTGCTCATGAAACATATGGAAGAGGGTGAGCACTGAAAGAACATACTTTCTACACTTTGCTGTATTTGCAGAAGGTACTGCCATAACTTTTGTGACAGAAATAAATGCAGCTGAGATAATTCATAGGAAGACTTGTGCTGTACTGAAGGACCTGATGGTCTTTCTCAGGACCATCTTCAGGATCAGCTTCAAGGCTTCCCTTTTCCTTAAACTGTGACTATGTGAAATATGCACCTTTATTTTTTTCTCTAATTTAATAAACAAGAGCATTTTTATCAGAGTGATACTTGATATCTGGCTAGTGGAAACGGAAAACCAGAAAATTATTAAAAATAATGTTGTATTTACTACTAGCTTTAAAATTCCACCTTCTGTCGAGGTAATGTCTGAATAACTGGGTTGGTAAAAGCAGGAGACTTCTGTGAGAAACTACTCTCAATTTCAAAATTTCAAAGATTTATTAGACTTTAACAAAATACAACAAAGAACTGAATAAGGAAAAAGAACAGCACTGGGAGCCTGGAACTAAACCACCCTGTGCTCACTCATAAAATGGTTGCTCCACCTATTATACTCCTGGTGTTGCATCAGGTAACCCTAAACTCTCCCAGAGTCTGTCAGTCAACTCTTCTTTGTCGTCCAAAGGTGGCTGCTTTCTTGCAATTTCATTGAAGGTAAGGAGTTGACATGTTGTGCCTCCTAATAACAAGCCTGCCCTCCTCCCAAATGCCCCGACTACCAAGGCCATCCAGTGGCAACAATACAAGGGAGAGGGGAAAGAGGACTTTGGGGAGAACATATCACAATAACATAACTATACACCAGTAAAACTTCTCTTAACGTACACATAAGGTTTATCCCTTAATTGTGAGAAGCAACCATCACATTACCCATCTACAAACCCCCCTTTTCTATGAGTCACTTGGCTTGAGCAATTAATTCTCATTTTCAATTTCTGTGATCCACTCCTACTTCTCTTGAGTCAAAATTTAATTTTGGATGAGTCATTGTAGCATCTGTTGGATGTGAGTGAGGACAGTGGAAACAGGAAAAAAAACCCTCAGGTTTTCTTAAGCACAATGATTGGTGGAATTGGTGACATGACCTGGTTGGGGAAGACAAAGGGAATCACAGAGGTCTGGTATGGCTTTTTACCCCCATCTACCATGCCCATGAAGTTGTTACACATAGCAAGATGTGTCTTGGTGGTGAGTACAAAGGACAATTTGGTCTTTTGTATTCTATTTGTGAATTATATCCATATTGTATTCTGGAGGGAAAAGACAATTGAGGAATGACAGAAGTCTGGTATAGCTTCTGCTCCCACCTTACCATGCCTACGGTGTTGCTCCCTGCAGCAGGGCTATCTAATCTTCTCGGTGGCAAGCACAGGGGCCAACCTGGTCTTGCCCTCTAGCTCCTGTCTTGCTCCATGTCTTGCTTTCGAAAGACAGTGTCTTCTGAGGAAGCAGGAGCCTCCCCAGAAATGGAAAATGTAAATTGCTATAGATTTTAAATTAAGGGGATCTCAGGAAATTAAAAAAAAAAAAAAAGAAAAAAAAAAGAAAAAAAAAAGAGCAGGAATAACAGTTCTTTTCTAGGGAAGAAAATAAAAAAAAATAAAAAAAACAATGCAGTAAACTAAAACAGCATTGACAGAGTCAGAACATAACCTGACATGCTGTTGGTCGAGGTGTTGGTAGCAGTCCTATTGGAATTGTGGCTGCAGTACTCCTGTAGTGTCAGGTGTGGTTCTGTTGGAGCAGGGATCCTGTAGAGGAAGGTGTAATCTTCCTCTGAAGATCCAGTGGAAGAGGCAGCTGTTTCTCTGGGAAATCCAGTGGAGAAAGAAAGCTCTGCTGGTGTTCCAGAATCTCAAGCTATATCTTGGAAATGCCTGGCTCTTCCCTCTGGGCGAAGCATCACACAATGGGATGCTGTAGTTCTTATCAGTCATGCAGTGACATTCAGTAGCCTATTATCAGCAGACGTCTCTCCACAGAGGGAAGAGTGGTTATAGAAGAGATAAAGAAAACTGCCCACTTAACAGAACACAACTGCCATACAGATGGCAAATAGAATACAATTTGCTTGGCAATCCAGGACACTCCACCTGTCAATTTCTAAGTAAACCACCCCAGCATTTCTCACTGTTCTCCCTGTACTTCCCCTCAACAGATACTAGCAATCCTCATCCATTAAAATAGGACAATTACATCAGTAACCAATATGGTTCAAATTCCCCACCCAAAATGTTACTTAAAACAGTCCTTGAGCAGGCTGGTGGAAGCTCTACTTTTTGGACATCCTGGTGCTTCTCTGATTATCTCTTGGTCTCTGCTTAAGAGCCAATCTTGTCTCACTGGATATGGATGTTATAGTCCATTCTTTGGGGTTTTTTTCCACTGGACTTCTTAATTCTGTCTTGGAGAGTGTTTTGAAGAGGAGAAGCAGCAGGGGTCAGGCAATCTTCCTGCCAGCCTGGCCAGAACTGCAATGCTGGCTTATGAACCATTGCAGGCAGGTGTCTCTTGGCCCTCACATCTGGCAGAGACATTGCAGTTATCTTAGTTGAGCTTACATGGAAAAATAAATCCATCAGCATAAAAAAAACAAAAGTAATAAACAAGTGTGTTTATCCAGGCTCTGATTTTTCATAGCAGCTATGCTTGTTAGCATACATACACACCCCCCCTTCCCTTCCCACCGCTCCCAATCTTTGGTTCTCATCTCTAGATGAGAGATACTCCAGGCTTGTCTGCACGGGCAAGACCTGATTGTCTGCCACTCTAGGCTGTGGAGATGGGCCAATGACATTGGTTTCTCTTGGGACAAGAGAAAATGCTGTGGTTTTGTGCTGGCAAGTGAAAGGCACAAGCAGCAACTGTCACTGATCTGGTTATTGCTGTCACCAATGGGGGCACTGTTACATTTACACCATGGGCTGCATACAGGATGGAAGAGGGTGACTTTGTGAGAAAGGTGACAAAGAGGACTGGCAACTACTTAAAAAGGCAAAAGAGGTCTCCTTTTCAGTCAAGGTAGAGCAGGTCTAGGGAGGAAGAATATCACCAGCAGTTACACGCCCAACAGCACAGGGACAGTGACCAGAGGAAGGCAACACCACATCAGGATTTGCCATCAGCATCCCCTCAAATTTTCTGGCTTTAGCAAAAGATTTTTGGCCACAGCTGCCTTATTTTCCTGTACCCAGCTAGGTCCTCAGCGGTGCTAGGTTGTCAAGCCCTTGAGATCACGGAAAGGACAGTTCTCCTAGAGAAAAGGAACAAAGAGACTGGCTGTGCCTAGGATGCCTCTCCTTCTTTCTAGGGCAGGCAGCCTGCCTTTAACGGTTATGAAAGGCAAATGCAGAGGCAAATTCTTCTTTCTATGAGAACAGAGCGTACACAGCAAGCTAGAGGCCACCCTAGCCAGCAGAGCTCAGTAATGACACACACACACAGACACACACACAAACAGAGACACGTTTTTCTCAGGTGGGACAGCAGCTGGATGCACAGAGCTGTGTATCCAGAGCCCAGTTTCTAGAGCCATGTCCCTGGATGTGCCTAGCTCGCGTGTGCCCTGTCATGGTTTGAGAGGAAGTAAGTTTTCTGGGATATGCTGTAGTCACCAATAGGTGTTCAGATTTTAATATTGGCGCCTGGTGTGGCCACTGGGGCATGGATACGGCTCTGAAAACACAGGGGTTAAAAGCGGAGCATTCCCGAGAAACCCTCTCTCAGGTTCTGGTGGGGAAAGAGTTTGGATCTCTCCCTCGTTCAGCTGCTACCAGCTGGGTAGGGGAGGGGAAGCCACACGGCCGGATGAGGTAGGCCAGGGCTTGGACAGGGATAGGAGGTGAAGAGGCCCCGAGGATGGAAGAGTGGGAGAAGCACCAGAAGGCATCGGGCAGCCCTCCCCAGGAGTATAGCCTGCGCTTGTGACTGTGTTACCTTGAAACTTGATAACAGGTGCCGGCAGCACGGCTGAGAAGGGGAAGAAAGGGCAGGGTGCAGCGAGAAGGCGTCTGGCCGCTGTGGGAGATTTGGGCAGGCAGAGCCCGAGCTTTTAACCCTCTTTTGGACAATGAAAGCTTTGCAGAACATTAACCTTTCCTAGAAGAGAGATAGAGATGAAATGGAAGAAGGAAATGTGCAAGTATGAAGGTCTGGGCAAGTGGAAGTTGTCGGAAGAGTAGAGAAGAATCTTAGGTGGAGTGGCCTTAGCTGGACTCTTCCTGTTATAGCCATGGACAGAACCATATTCCTTGTGACACAGAGACTGCATCCAGGGGGAGGCAATGGCTCAGAGCCAAGAGGGTTTAGTGTTAGTACCCCTCGACCCCAGGGGGTGAAATTTAGGGGGGACAGGTGTCCCGAAGGTGTGCTCTTTTTGGAATGGGACAAAGCATCCTTAAAAGGACGACCCTAGAAGCAGCTCTGGTCCATGTGCAGTGGTGAGAGCACTGGACATGGAAGGAAGAGGACATGATGGGAGATGTTCTCCAGGTGGGGCCACGAGTGACATGGAAACACACGAGGTTTCAACGGTGTTTCCTGGGGAAACCTCAGGCACAAGGACTCCTCTCCTCTTGATGAACTGAGAACTGATTATCTAAAGGGTGGTGATGGACCAAGGGTTGATGATTGGGGGGATGGATGTATTGGAAATTTCGTGGGGGGAGGAGGAAATGTTTTTGGAAGGTTTTCCTTTTCCCTGTGTGTTTCTTTTTACTTAGAGTTGTTGTTTAGTTAATAAAGTTTTCTTTATTTCTAAGTGGGGGCCTGCTTTGCTTATTCCTGGTCACATCTCACAGCAGAAGGCAGGGAGAATGTATTTTCATGGGAGCACTGGCATTGCACTAGAGTCAAACCATGACATGCATCCAGGGACATGTGCAGAGCTAGTGCACACACTCTGGCACCTGCTGACCTGCACAGAGCCTTGGTACTTGCTAGTAGCACACACTTGCACACACGCATGGAGCTGTGCACTCCTAACCTGCACACACCAGCACATGTTCATATAGAGCTGTGCACATCAATGTATACACATCAACACAAGGCATATCTCACACAGGGCTATGCTCACATCTGCAGAGCTCGTGCACACTCAAAAGCACAGAGCTTTGCACAAACCTACTCACACTTGAGAGTGTGCAATTCAAGACACATGCACACAGCCACCTACACTGACACACGTGCACCTAAGCACCTGTGTATGCCCACAGAGCCATGCCCACTGTCACACACATGAACAGCACTCCCCTAGAGCTCTCCTGGCCCTGACTTCTCTGTGAGTCTCTCTCTGTGGTATTATGACACAGTGGGGATGAGGGCAGAGGGGGCTATGGGTGGGACATTGTGGCACAGTCTTACAGATCAGAAAGGCCAGGCCAGTCTTGACATGAGATGAATCACATCTACTGCTTCTTATCCTCTGGGCAATATTTAACTGTTTAGACTCATAGACCTATGCTCTAGCACTCCCAGTGCGATTCTGGAAAGCCACCCTCTGTGCCTTTGGGGTGGGAAACAGACAGTGATGTCCTAAAGAAAAGGTCGAAGAGAGACTATGCTGGATTCTTGCCTCCTGCCTCTTACCTCACAAGAGCAGGAGGGCACAAAACTGAGCACCTTTTGCTGCCCTGTCTTCTCCAGGGGCTTGACCAGCATGAAGGAGACGATAAAAGGGATTTATTGAGAACCACTGCTAGTGCATAGCACACATGGCATTCTTTACTCTTTACATCATGAGATGCTGGAGTAGGAACTAAAACCAGCTCTACCTTACTGCTCTACAAGTCAAAATTTCTATGGAAGCATCTAGTTCTGGCCTCTTTAGAAAGTTATATTCGTACCCCAATCTGCTTCTTTGCAGCAGCCAATTTTTACAGAATCTAGCAGAGTAGATGGGGGTTTATGCCTTGGTTGGTTTCCATTCCAGTCTTGCCCTGGAGTTAGCACAGCAGCAGAAGGGCTCTGGTGAACCTCTCCTCCTCCCATGCCATAGTACTGGCTGTAGGAGGGGGGGATGTACTCTAAAGGAGGTAGTTCTTAGGCCTAGCTCTCACCATCCCAGTGGAGCTGTTTAGTGGTTTACGAGAGGAAGGGAAGGGGAAAGTGTAGGTGACAGTAGATAAACTGTTGTGTTTTTTCAAGGGGTACCTCTTACCCCTTAACTGAGGTGGGTGGTGGGGGGGTACCTGTGGTCCCTATGTCTGCGGAGGGCAGCCCACAGTCTCTTGGGGATGAGGCAGACACAGGAAGGAAAGCTCCAGGCCACTCCATAGAGGTGACAGTGACTTTGAAACAGAGTCCACCAAGATATTATCTTGGACTGAAAGAGGGCAAGGTAAATCACTGCACATGCATGGCAAAATATCTAAGCCTTTGACACCTAAACTTTACTCTTAACTTGAAAGAGAAGTAGCACATGTTAATGTTAAATTTTGGTGGAGAATGACTGTTCTGTTATACACTTGATTAAAAATTAGTGTTCACAGTGAAAGAAAAAAAGGTAGGAGGTGGCATAAGGAAGGAGGAAAGCAAAGCATACTGCAAACCAGTGTTTTTCTCTAATCCAGGATTTTTTTGTTTGGACAGAGTGGGGTGTAGAGTAGCTTTCTTTTGAGATTCAGGACTGAGAGGCTATAGCTAGAAGGGTTGTTCAGTAAGAAGTCCCTTCTCCCTGTTCTGTACCAGGGTTGTTCTTTAATTTTTATATGGATACCTTGACACATCTGCTCGTCCTTTGACTCACGACACAGCCAGTACACCTGGTTGGACTCAATCTCCCTCTCAGTCCAGTCTATTACACAGTACTGCATAACCTTGTCTTCACTCTTGGTGTTGAGGTCACATCTCCACTAGGTTAGTTTACTTCCTGGGGGGCTGTTTATGGGTATACCTGATATCTCTTCACTTCTCCCCTTGGGGATTCCCTACTTGCTCCTAGTCCCATCTTCAGCAGCCAACTACAGGTCCTCCCAGCAAGGTCCACCTGCCCAACAGGCCCTCCCAACAAGGCCTGTCTTCCCAATCAACTCGAAGGAAAAAGAAAGAAAAAGAAAAGAAGGAGAAAGAGCAAGAGAAAGGAAAGGGTGGGGGGGGGAAAGCACCTTACCTTATTCCGGGAAAACAAAAATAAACAACCCATCTGCAATCTGGGGAATCTTGCACCATCATGTCTGTTCCACCACTCCTCTTGCTGCCGTGGCTCCACATCCTGGTGCCTTTAGGTGCAGGGCAGGGCAGCTGCCAAAATCCACTCATGTGGTCCCATACTTGTGCGGCTTTATGCCGGTGAATACCACAAGGAAGCCAGCATGGTCCAGCACCCCGGTGCCTTCTGGTGCAGTGCATGGCAGCTGCTGAAAGCCACTGAGGTGGTCCCATGCTCACACGGCTTTATGCCAGCAGATGGATACTGCAGGGAAACCGCTGCAGTTTCTGAGACCTCCTATGCTGCAGCGTGTTTTTATTTTGCAGGTTATTGTTTATTATTATTATTATTATTATTATTTGTTTGAGTTGTTATTTGGTAGTCCTTTTGGGTTTTTTCTCCCCCTGCTTTTAGAGTGACATAGACCTGCCTTTGTTATTCAATTGAGCCAGGTGCCTTATCTGTTGTCACTTAGCAACTTTCCTGCCAAATTTCAAACCCCTTCCTCCCATATCCAGTTCTTAACCCCTCCTGTCTCAAGCAGTTTTCTCCTTTGTATTCCCTGCCTTGTGTTCCACCCCAAGTTCTCCTGATTAGCTGAACATTGTATCCTCCCTTGAGAACTGCCCGCCTTTATAAGCTGTTGTTTGCCCCCAGTCCGTTGCCTGGGACCGCGGGACTCGGGAGTTTACCATCAAATAAAGTAACCTAGTGCTACCCAGGCCCATGCTGTGCCTTTTTGTTCCGCACTGAGCCTCCACTGGTAGCTGGTATTCGGCGGAGCCCTGAAAGAGGGGGACTGTTGTCCCCCCACTGTCACCATCTAGTCGGGACGTGCGACACTCCAACACAACCAATCTAGCCTCCGACCTTCAGCAGC
Source organism: Melozone crissalis (assembly GCF_028551555.1). Classification (NCBI taxonomy): domain Eukaryota; kingdom Metazoa; phylum Chordata; class Aves; order Passeriformes; family Passerellidae; genus Melozone; species Melozone crissalis. Next base: position 422,955 of record NW_026535814.1, read on the forward strand.
ACGGCACGCAAACTGCGTTCGGCACCAGTCCTGCCTCAGTTGGGTTAGCGAGCGCTATGACTTACTGCGCTGGGGTCCTGCTGCCCACTACCCACTACCCACATGGGCTCCTGCCTGTGGTTTCCAAGACCCCTCCCCCACAACCGAGCTACCCCCTGACCCTCAGCAGCGTCACATGTGAGCTGCGTTTCAGTGCCGCCACCGCCCCAGTTGAGTTAGCAAGTGCTGGGAGCTACTGCGCTGCGTTCCTGCTGGCCACTACCCATGTCAATCCCTGCAGCCCCTGGTCTGGCAACCGCACAAAACTGGGTCAACCCTGCTGGGTGCTACCATACTCACTGCCTCCCAGTCTCTGCAACACCTAGTGGCAGTCTCTTGCTGCCCGTGGCCCCTCACCACCTCCGGTCCCGGCCACCACCTTCACTTTTTCTACTCCTCTTTTGTTTGCATCCCACTGTCCACAGTTCTGCCACTTCTCTCTTACTCCACATCCCGCCCACAGCTTCTCCGCCCTCTTTCACTCACGTCCTGCCTTTTGCAGCTCCCCACCTTCCTCTTACTTAATGTCCCACCCTGTATCAGCCCAACCGTCCAGTATCCTTAAGCTCCGAAGGACTAGGTACAGGTCCTGTGCACTACCACCTGGAGCTGGGGTTAGTGCACCTGGATTACGGGTAATTAATCTGGCCAAAATAATATGAGAATGGTACTCACCTTCCCCCTCTTCTTTTTTGTTGTTCTGTCTTTAGTTGTCCCCAGGGTGCTGACCTGAAAATCACAGGTGACCTAAGGAGAAGTTGATTGAGCTACTGAACTCCGTGAGGCACATGCCTCCCTTTTAAAAAGGGCCACAGAGACAAGGTGTTTATCCTGAACTGAGCCCCCATTTGTAAGAAATTACTCTCACTTTCAAAATTTCAAACGCTTATTAAACTTTAACAAAATACAACAAATGACTGAATAAGGAGAAAGAACAGCGCTGGGAGCATAGAACTAAAACGTCATGTGCTCAACCACAAAATGGTTGCTCAACCTTTTATACTCTGGTGTTGCACCAGGTAACCTAACCTCTCCCAAAGTCCATCAGTCAACTCTTCTTTGCTGTCCACTGGTGAAGACTGCTTTCTTGCAATTTGATTGAAGGTCAGGTGTTGCCATGCCACACCTCCTAGCAACAAACCTGCCCTCCCCCCCAAATGCCCTGACTACCAAGGCCATCCAGTGGCAACAAGGCAAGAGGGAGGGGAAAGAGGCCTACGGGGACAGCATATTACAATAACATAACATCAATAAAACTTCTCTTAACATATATATAATACTCATCTCTTAATTGTGAGAGCCAACTATCGCATTACCACCTCCAACGATTTGGAATTCTAGGCTGATTTTCCAAGTACTCCCTACTTTTCAGCTACAATCTATATGAAAGGACTGTGGGACTACATTGTAACCTATGTGTGCTTAAGTCCTATTGTTTCACATAGAATTGCATACAGGGATATTGTGGAGGTACAGGATTCTGTGGGAAGCTTTCTCCTTGTCAGTCTTCTGTAGTAGACTTATCAAAAGCCAGTGCGCTGTTTTTGCATGGCCTGGTTTTGGTATTTGGGGGGTGGCTTACAGAGGTGGCTTCTGTAAGAAGCTGATAGAAGCTCCAAAGATCAAAGTGCAATGAACCAAGGCTGGGGCAACTAGAAATACCAATAAAACCTCTGAGATAACATATTTAAGAAGACATGGAAACAAAAGATGTGGTGCTGTAATTTAAGCCAGAGAAGAGTGGAGGGAGAACATGTGAGAAGAACAACTGTGCAGACATCAAGGTCAGTGGGGAAGGAGGGGGAGGAGATGCACCTGGCACCAGAACTGAGATACACTTGCAGCTGTGGTGAAGACCATGGTGAAACAGCTGTCCTCCTGCAGACCATGGAAATCCACAGGGATGATCCACAGAGATCTACCCACAGCCCATGGAGGAGCCCCTGCCGGAGCAGGTGGATGCCTAAGAGGAGGCTGTGACTCTTGTGGGAGACCTGTGGAGAGAGGGGTGTCTCTGCAGCAGCCTGTCCTTGAAGGACTGTGGCCTGTGGAAGAGTGACTCGCACTGCAGCAGTTTTGGAAAGACTGTTGCCCATGGGATGGACTCACGTAGCAGCAGTTCCCAGAGAGCTATTTTTTGTGACATTGACTTACATTGGAGATGTCAGTAGAGAACCCCATGAAGTCATGGGTGATGAACTGACCGTACACCCCTATTCTCTGTCTCCTTGCACCGCTAGGAGGTAGGGTTGGAAGGAGGGAGGGGTGGGGGGAAGGTGTTTCTAATGGTTTCATTTTACTTCTCATTATCCTGCTCTGATTTTGTTAAACAAGTTCATAAGTTTGCCTGTGACAGTATTTGATGATCTCTCCAGGTCCTTACCTCCACCCATGAATCCATTGGTGTATTTTCTCTCCTCTGTCCAGTGCAGGAGTGGCTTTTGTGGATGCCTGACACTGGGCCAGTATCAACCCAGAACAGCCAGGTTGAACCACATGGACTCTCCAGGCATAAACCACTCACTCCATGCTTATGGCTGACACTGAGGGGAGTGCTGGTCTTCATTTCCTGGTTATTGGCCTCCTGAGAGGCAGCTAATGCTGACTCATAGGAATTCTAGTGCCCCCTCAAACAATGAGAATTCTCCAGTGAATACTGCGCCCTAAGCTCTGAACAATAAAACAGGCTGTTTGTCACAAGGACCTCTGGAGTGTGTGTCGTGTGTATCATCTCTGTCTCCAGCCCACACCCCCACCATAACACCATTCTGTTCTCACTGCATGTGTGTATGAGCACACACATCTCACTGATGATGCACAAACTTCTGTTTACATGTTCCATAGCTGGGACATAAGATTTTTCCTTGGACAGGCAGTGTTTGCATGATCTAGCCAGAAAAAGCCTGCTTATGAAGACACTGAAAAACAGTCAAGTTGGAATATCCTGAGAGAGTTTGAAGAAGTGTGGGAATTGGGAAGATAAAAATCTTCACAGATTTAAGAAGGTTTGATTTACAGCCTTAGAAGAAGCCTAGATTGATGTGAAAGCAAGGTACACAGGCATTGAACAGAGAAACCATAAACTTCTGTTTGTATAGTTAGAAGTAAGAATATGCCTTAAGTAAGAAACTTTATTAGATAAGATGATAAAGAGTTATATAGTATAGTAATGTAGTAATGTGACTGTAATAGAATAAGCTGAGTTTAGATATTATAATAGAGCCATATATGTGTACCTGTAATAAGACCTTTTTGGACAAATGTATCCACATTGCAGTAGAAAGAAGTAGAGATGATAGGTTAGAAAAACAAAACATACTCAGTGGTGGCTGTCCATTGGATTAGAAAGTTATATATTGTCTTGCAACAAAGAACTTGTGACCATCTTGGATTTTGGCCAACTGCTTGCTGTCTTATAAATCTCATGGCCTTTGAGATTGATGTTATCAAAGCAATAAATCGTTCTTAGTCTGATCGTGGTCCCATCCCTTTGATTAATGCCACAGCTCCCTATGCCTCTTCCTATCCCTCTGTGGAAATAATTGTGCCTACATTCAGGCACTGAGATCCAGAGAGCACAATGCTAGATGCAGCAGAGAAGGGAAGGACAGAATGTACCGGTAAATGTGTTGTGGCTTACATGTGGCACACGAAAGGTGCAGTCCTGCACTGGCTTTTAATTCTAGAGCCTTTTTCTATCAGAATAGTTGTAGTATGATTATCACATCATTATTCCCTTCAAAGGGGTGTTTGCCTCAAGTCTCATTTTTGCTGATTTTCTGCTTGTTCATTTTCATGATGGCAACAGGTGTTTTGTAATGGCAAGTGCACCGTGCTATAGCTTGCTTTTCTTTTTATTTGGTCTGTCTAGAAAAGGGAATGACTGAATATCTCAGACAGATTTTCTCTCCACAATTAGTTTTGCTTGACAAGCATGGATTTGCATCTGTAAGATTATCTACCTAGACTCTTGGCACTGAAGAAACTAGTGGTTTGTTCTTGCATATAGGTACAACCTTACAAAAGAAAGGTCTTGTAAAACCATGGCTCAGGCATGTTATTTTGGCTGAACAGAAAGTGACACAGCTGAATTAGAGATGAGTTGTGTAATCATCATGTGTTCATGTTGTGGTGTATGGTGGTTGTCTGAATTATGTTTGTTATGATTTAAAATTATGTAACTGAGAATGGCCTGACTGCTTTAAAAGCCTGGTTTTTGCAATAAATCAGCTCTCCTTTGAACTTGCCTGGCAACTCTGGGTCATTATGGCCCCTCAATCACAGTTTGCCAAGGAGATAGATGATCAGTAGAAATGTTGCAGAGCTGCTATGTGCATATTAACGGAACGGCAAACAGTGAAGTGGTGGACATTTCTGGGGTTTAGTACAATGCTGCTCCATTGATGCCAGTTTAGTCAGTTTTCCATCAGTGGCACTTCGATCTATAAGTGCGCTGCCCAGAGTCTTTCTAGCATTTGATGCCATTTCCAGTCTGTCACTTTAATACCCTCCTTCAGTTTAAAGGATGATACAACCTTTACATTTTGAAGCTCCTTCTTAGGAAATGCTATGCCAGAAGAGTCTTGCTCCCTTTTTGTTTGCCTGGTTTGTAATTTTCATAGATTCATTGCAAATTTCTGCTAATGTCAGTAAGAATACTCACACTACATAACAGGGTTGATGCTCTCAGCTGCTTTCCTCTTTCATACTGCTTCATACTGTGTGTGACCTAATGGCCTCTTTTTGTCATCAGCATTTTGCTGTGGTTTGGTAAGAAGTAGCATACACTGCCAACTCACAACATGTGTGTTGGGATTCCAAGGGCTTTGGTGGGTTCCTTTCTGAGGCTGCCATGCACTAGACTTTCACATTCACAAAGACTTCATCTTCCATAGGTCATTTCAGTACTTAATACTCTTTTCTGGAATGTAGGCAATAGACCAGCAATTACGAAATTCCCTGAAAGCCCTGTCTTCCCAAAGGACCATTTAAAAAGTTTGTTTTTCTCCTCTCATTAATCTGCCAGTACTTTCATAGAGAATTTGGTACCTTAAGTGAACCTCTTAGAAGGGATCTCATCGCAGGCAATAGCTCAGGCTTTCTGGAAATAATTGCTCCTCTGGATCCTAATTCTATTCAGAGTAAATGTAAGAGTTTTTTTCACTGAAGCCACTCAACAATGCCTCTTCTCTTACAAAATGTGATGTGCATGACAAAGATGGATCCCCATGAAACGTTATAGAAGCTAATTTTAAGAATGGGGGCTCCCTCCTGCAGTTACATTTCTAATTGAATTGATATTCCAAATCTAAATATTCCAGGCCTTTGAACACCAAAGGAAGTCTTTGTCTTTAGCAAAACTTAGCCCTAGGAGGATTTGAGTTAATTTTGATTTCTATGGTGTTCGGCCTGTTGCAGAGAAAAAAGTAGGTCGTACTCTCTTCTTTCCCTCTCATTCCTTCCTCTTTGCTTTGTGTGCCCTAGTTAATCTACTGGTATGACTCATTTGGTATCATCTCACAGTGCAAATTCTGCATAATTTCACGGATTTACAAATGCTGATTGCCAAGCAGCGTAATCATTCAAAGGGGCAAAGAATTGTAGGGCTGGGCAACTTCAGGTGCTGAAACTGTAAGAGGTTGAAGTCATGCCATATTAAAGTGACAGAGCAAATCAATTGATCTAGGACTTTCAGCTGGACACCTCTGAGAATAGCAGCTTGTCAGCAATGACACAGCCATCTTTCTAGCTATAGTAGAGAAAGAGAAAAGGGACACCTTCAGTGATTAAGCTGTTTAGCATGAGAAAACAGCAAGAAATGTACCACAAAATACTTGAGCCAGATAAATTGCATTTTTCTAGTGAGAGTTTTGCACTTGTTCTTTCTTGTCTGTGCCTTTACTTTTCACAGAAAATGGTGGGGGTTTTGATTATTATTTTTCTATTTTAGTTTTCTCTGCCTCCCTCTTTCCACACAAAATTAACAATTTTGCCCCTCTTTTCTGGCTTCTCTTTCTTTACTTATAGAAAGTTGCATGAGGTCATCCAACCCTGTCATAAACATTCTCATACTGTGGGAAAAAGCGTAAGGTACATTTAAAGGGCTAAAACAAACCCAAAAAATAGATATTTTTTACAGTCTTCTGTGAGAACATCAGCACAAAAGATATCTTTGACCTATGTTAAGCTGTATTGATTTAACTTTTAGTCCACTAATTACTATTAGAAGTGTTTGGCCTTTAGTATGTAGGCATTGAAATCAAGCCCAATATTTTGTCTAGTTTGTTTTGTTTTGGTTTGGTTTGGTTTTTTTTCCTAGAGAAAAGGCTTTGTTTCTTAAGTAATATACAAGAGCAAGAGCAATCATGGTAGAGTTATGCTGTCATAATCAAAAGTGTCATAAATTCTGGTACAATTTGTGCTGGTAATACATCTAGAAATGAAACATTTTAGATCTTTTTTTACTTTTAAATGTACCCATTCTTTCAGATATTTAAGAGTTGAGGTTTCCCGCCCCCCCCCCCCCCCCATAATACCTCTCTCTGAAATATTTCTCAGGATTTACACATAAAAGAACACGTTGTAAAATATGTTGCTGTCACTCTGCAGCAACTGCAGCTGAGCAACTAGTGATGATAATGTGGGTTAAATGACATTCCTCCTGCAGTGATGGAAACTCTGAGACTATCTTCACAGACATACTCAACAAAGATTACAATGGCTCAGCTCCTCTCCTAAAGTTAATGTGCATTTTAAAACTTCCCAAGAAGGTGAATTCAACCTCCTTCATTGCTCTGCGCTGGAGTCCCAAGAGAATTTCAGTGTGCTTTTTGTCATTTACGGCTATCATTGCTTAGCTCTTGAATGTGAGACTCCCTCATGACTGATGAAAGTTGTCTAGTTAAGAGTGGGTCAAAGACATAGTCTTGCTCTAGAAGGAGATGAGAAGGTTTCTGCAGTCTTTGTCATCTCTACTGCTTGTGATTTCTATACAAAACCAGTGGAAAGTTTTCTGAAGGTAGTCCAGAAGCTGGCAATATGGACAGCTTAGAATGGAACACTAGTTGCAGTGCTACCATGGTGCTAATAGAAAGGACTTAAAAAATTTAAAAGGGCAAAGAAAGCAGTTGGAAGGAAAAAAACATTAACCATTATTCCATTCTTCAAATATATCATTCTTTAAATCATCATTTTCCTGCAGTTTCACAGCTTGAGTTGGTATCCTTGAAAAGGAATCTGAGACAGAGTAGGCTTTTTAATGGAGTAGATGTGATAAATGCAGGCTAAGTCACCTTTTTTTACATAAAATACGAGTCATGCTTGAGCTACTCTTTGCTTAAGGTATTTATCTCATGCTTGCTCAGAATTTTACTGTCATGATTATCATTGAAACTTTTCAAGGAAAGCTCTGATTAGCAGTATTTGTGAAAAAAGAGTAATTTATCTCCTGTATTTGTGCAAAGCAGAAGAGTTTTTTGCCATCCACAGTGCTGCTTAACCTTTTAAGGTCGTACCCCTCTTCCATATCCTGCTTAAGGGCTATTAATCTACTTCAGAATTGGCATTTTCTTTTTGAAAGCTCACGCAATTTGACCTACTTACTGCAAATATTTCATCAATTTTAAGTCCACAGCTAGCACATTTTATGCATATTCTAACCTTCTAAATAAGTAACAAAAGCACTCTAAAATACTTTACATTTTTAAGCACAAAAAATGCATCCCTCCTTCACAGTTGGCAACTCTAAAATGAACTACATGTCTGCAGTATTTTGCCATGCGCCAAGTAATTCACATTAAAACAAATAAAACATAAAACATAAAATAAAACATTCACATAAAACACATAAAATTTTCAATCTGAAAATATTTTAAAATTATTTTTGAATACACAAAATACACCCTAACCTTACACATTACCTGCTGATTTTGATCGTCACGAATGCAAATCCAATTTTTATGTTTGGATAGCACACTTTTCCACAGTTTTCCACAACTGTTCTTGGCACAGTTTTCTGCTTACATGACTGTTAAGACACTCTGAGGTACTTCTAACATACTGTAGTAAGCAGAAAAGGTTGTGCCTTATTTCTGACTTCCTTTGGTTTTCTTTTCTTGTTACTTCCTCTTGTTGTTTTTCATGTCACCTTTCTAGATACTGTAATTTAGATTTAGATTTGCAGTTTACTAAACTACATTTTTTGTCTGGAATTCTTGGAAATTTTAAAAGGAACCCAACCTGTAAATATACATCTTTTTATGATTTGCTACCTACATATAAAATCTTCCTGCTGCTCAAAAATGCTTTTATTTGATATGCATTTTATCATCATTCAAATTAAAAGAGAACAGTTCCTATATTCACTGCTTTTGTACTGCATTCAATTCAATGTGCACTGATAGTGCAAAAGGTCCTGATGGAAAAAGGATCTGCATACAAATTGACCAAGACACATGGTACAAGGGTCTTGTAAAGTTTAGAAGTTTCTTTACCTTTTTGGCAATCTGTCTTCACAGCAAGATTTGATTAAGTATTTGGCTAGTATTTATTTGACAGAAGATAGCAGCAAAATGTACATTATCCTGTCTGCTATTTATCATTGTCTAATGTCTATCTTACTGTATTACATAAAGTCTACTTATGACAGCACCGTAAAGATGTTCTCACAAGTTTGTCCACTCAGATGACAGATGCACCTTAGGTCACTTCAACAGACCAGTTTTCATAAATGTCTTTTTACAGATTCTGTTAGCATTTTAAAAGTGGGAATATTGCTGCAGTGGTTTAAAATACATCTCACGCTCTTTATGCCAGTTTTCTGCTAGATACAAAGCATAAATGCCTGCCTGCACTGCCCATCCCAATTCACAGTCTAGTAGTGCCACTAAAACCTGATGATGTTTCCCTCCAATAGATACATACCGACAAATGCTGGGAAGCACTGGGAATAGTCCTGACAGTCAGCAGCCCATAGTCAAGGGGTTTGTCATTTGTATGGACAGAAATGTGTCACAACTATTCAGAGTTGTTATCTTTGCCCAGTTAATTACTTGGCCATTACAAAATATTTACTTGGCCATCAATAATATTTGCAATGTTCTTCCCTATTTCTTAAACAGCAGATGTTAATGGAATATACAGTTAATTTTCTGAATGAATGGAGAATATATATATGTGGTCAGTGACTAACAATATTCCAGAGAGATCTCCAATTATTACACTGTGCACAAGTACTGTATTTTTTGTTACTCTCTATTGACAATAGTTTTTTGGGGTTTTTTTTTAATTTCTGAGCTATATGGCCTTTGTTTTTTCTCTTACTAAGTCTACTTTTAGATTCCATAAGAACGTTATAGTCCCTTAATTGCGGACAAAGGGAGATCCAACTGCATCACAAAAGCTTGGAAACAACTTTTTGAGAAAAATTATTTTTCTGTAATATTTTAATTAAGAGAAAAATTATTTTTCTGTAATATTTAGCAGACAATTAGGCATTTTGAGCAATTGGCTTTATTAAAAATTTAAATATAATTACAACAACACATGAGGCTTAAGTAGTTTTAAAATTGACTAGTTTTTACTAGATTATTTACAACCTAGCTGCAATATGTTACACAATTATTTCATCATCTTCCCTGAATACTACATATTGTGAAAATCTCACCTGTCAGAATAGGCTTCTTTTGTTGCAAGTTTATGATCAAACTCCAACTTGATTTTAGTTTTCAACTTTCTTCTTTTGTATACTACAATCAACAACTTTTGCATACTGCAAAGCAGCAAATGTAAATTAATACTCAAAGTTCCATTTCCCATAAAATTAATTTACTTGTATTGAACTCTTTTGTAAACAGATAGCAGGAAAACCTAGCCCTGTCATTCTGTCTCTGAGGAAAACATGGTCAAGTTCCCAAATCTGCTGTCACACCTTTACTTAAATGGGCCAACTTTTTGTGAACAGTTCATCATCTGAGACCTTAACACAAGTTGCAACATTCTTATAAGCCCTTCTCAAGTTCCGTTCCTAGTAGAAGAATTAATTTTCTCCTTAAACAAAAAAATTCAAAAAATTTGCAGTTAAACAGCAGCCATGGACTCTGTCTTACTGACACCTTCTCTTGTGCACAGGCAGTTTCCCAAGACAAGGCAATCAGTTCTCTGATAAATCCAGGCCTAATTTTTTTTCTCTCTCCCAAAGAAAATTCCTGCCTAGACATATTTATTTATTCACTCTTACTCTTGTTCAGCAGGTGAAAAAAAAAAAACCTTTCCTGGAATTAGTTCAGTGTGTTCTGCAAAAGCCTGTAGGTAAGGCATCACACTAGGAAGATCTGGGCTTTTCTCCTTGATACATGTTTTTGTGGACTTTTATGCCAGCATTTACTTCCTCTTCCTTTCTCCCTTCTCTAAACATTAATGTATACAAATTCAAGGTAGTTTATTACACTCTAATACATGTATGCTACAAAGGAGTTCAAATTAAACAACAATTTACCGGGATAATATACATAAATTTCCACAACCCCAACTATTAAAGAAGAAACAGAGCACCTGCCAAGAAAATGACCATGCCCTTCCTACAATTCAAATAATCATCTGTTGAAATTGATACATGCCTTTGGGACAATTAACAGTACATTAAGGAACTGGATTTACTTGACATGCAATTGAAGGAAATTTAAAAGAACATTCAGACCAGCAATGATTTAAGTCCCTCTTCTCACCCTCCTTCTGTTTACTTTAAACTCTATGTTTCTGAATAATACAACAAAAATGTGTTAGAGATGGCTGATCATTGTATTTGAAAAGAAAGCTTTCTTGTGAAAAATTAAGCTTGCCTAAAGTCTTCATTTACTAAATTCTGAATAGGTTGGATGAAAAAGAACAGAAAACCCAACAGCTTGTTTTTCCTTGTAGAAAACTTGTAGAAAACATTTGTAGAAAACCTGGGAGTGAAGTTTTTCTTTTCCTGTCTTGCCTTGGAAAAAAAAATAAAGGAAACCAGAAATTTTTTTAAATCTTGACAAATTATGGAAAAGAATAGCCTTTTGCTCAAACAAAATTAATGGTACCTTCTTGTGCCTCTGCCAATTTTTTATAATCACTTTAATCAGAGCTGTGTCATCTAGGAGAAATAAATAGCTTAAACCACACCAACAGAGCTTGAGATCGATCTGACAAGCTCTTCTTCAGATGAACATTGTCAACAATAGCCATTATTCTGTTCCTTTGACAATGTTATTGTTTTCTTTTATGTTATTTTGCTATATGCCTTAATTTTCTTCTCTCACTTGGCTGTTCTATCCTTCTCTTAAAAAAAGAAGAAAATAAAAATAAAGTTGGTCTAAGGCAGCTAGAAACAGTACAGGGACACTGAGTCCACTTCTCTGCAGAACTGGATCTGATTTTTTTTTTTAATTCTCCCTTCTTTTTCCCACTCCATCTAACTGTCCATGTCTTTTGAATATTTTTATTAATTTGAGTATTCACAAGTATTTTAATGTAAAAGAAATATCTGTTAAAATTTTAAAACAAACAAAATAAGCACAAACACAAAACCAAAACCAAACTCCTCACACCAACAGCTGCCAATCTTATAGCAGCTTTTCCTTCTATATACTTGTACAGCAATAAATTGTTTAAAACTCCTAAGGAAATTGCAGCATGAGAGTTCTTTTAGCTTAATAAAGATTATCCAGTTCTGACACTTCATGTCAGCCAAGTCCTGCATTGATTGCCTTGTGTAGCAGAATAAAGGCCCTGCAGTGCATTAGTCAAACATCCTTCAATGATTTCCTCATTGTATCTGTATGGGTGAGCCAAACTGCCACATTAATATTGATGTCTTTTTTCACTAGAGGGAGCCAAAATCCCTCTATATAATTGTAAATATGATATTTCCAAGTTTTCAATCCTATCCTTGTGTTAGCAGTTACTGGGTAAAACATAAATGTGCTACTCCTGGAATATTATTTTTATTATCAATAATTTTAATATGTTATTGCAACAGAAAAAGGAGCAAATTCAAAAGATACAGGCTTAGTCCTGCTAGTACAAGTTTACAGAATTTTGGCAGCTGAACATAAAAATCTTGGCTACAGCAACAAATTTTGACTTTGCTTCCTAATACTAGTAAGGAAGTCACTTTACAGCTAATCATCTCACACTAATTCATTTCAGAACAGGGCTGTCTCAGTGCCTCTGTTTTCACTGACAGACAATAGTCCAGAAGATATACTAACTTTAAATATGGTAACTAATTGCTAATAATTGCTATGGGACAGGCACATCTGAAGCTTAGTTTTCACAAGGCAAAACAAGGGTAGTGATTATATGGAAGAACAAGAAGTATGAGGGACAGCACAATAAAGAGCTAAAGTAAATCACCACTCAACTTTGGCAGTCCTTCTAAAATGAAGATTTTGTACCAGACCTCAGAGCTGAGGAGGAGTTGTAGAACAGGATCAGCAACATTACTGCAGCTTGGCTTCATAACATGTATGTTGTGCAGTAACCAAAGGCAGCATTCACCAAGCAAGCACTTGGAGAAACTACACAAATAAACATGGCTTAACCATAAAATCACAGCTGGAGAACACAGTGCTAATTTTGAGTGTAACAAGGAGAATGCTCAAATGGGTTTTTTGGTCAAAAAACTGATCTTCTCCATCGTTTTGATAAGGTGAGAAAGGTCAATTTTTTTCATATGTATGATGATTCCAGTGATGTTGCAATACTGGATTTCTATTTGGCAAAAGGCTGCATACAAAGAATGAAAGAATTGTATTTGGGGACTTCAAAGTTTGGAGTTCTCTTTCAGGTTTTCTTTTTTTTCTCTTTCCTTTTTTCCCCCTGGTTCCTTAATAGCTTCTGAAAACTATGGCCTTAAGTTACTGAAAATCAAATGTACGTTTTCTTTGCTATAAATCCTCTTTAAGTCTCTAAAAAATTTGTACAAGACAGTTTAGTTTTCATTTGTTATCTAGATTACTATTATATTTTGGTTTATATGTGGTTTTACCTGTTTAAAAAAATTTATTTATGACTAACTACAGCTCACATGAATGCCATTGTATACACCATGACACATTGCTGTTTCTTTAGATTATTTATTGCATGAAATGGATGTAAGGGAAAACATGCTGATGCTGTTGGAAAAAGACCCCTACCAACCCAAACCACTCTCTGAATCTATGACATTAGAAAAAAAAATTGTTAATAATAATAATAATAATAAAGATAGCATCTGATCACTTGTTAATCTTGAAAGCAACATGTCTTAGTTTCTAATTGAGAAGGAAATCATCATGCTGTTTTCCAGAAAAATTTTTATTGACCACATCAAAATATCTTTTAGAAGATCCTCAATAGAGTTCCTTTGTTTTTTATCTTCATAGTCAATTTAAGTCATTTCAGTCAATTTTTTTTTTTGCCAGTAAATTTTTTTACCTAGAAAAGTTTTACCTGTTATCCAATCTCATTGTTTTGGAGGGGGAAAACATGCAAGAGAGTAGGGGAAATAATTACCCTTTACCAGGGAAAAGTAACTCTCATAGATTTGCGAATATAGCAGAAGGACAGCAAAGTCATATTTTGATATCTTTATTGCACTGCATTTGTGCTTTGACCTTACAGACATATACTTGCAAAGGTTTGATGAGATTATAGGCTTGTTTTAAGAAATTACATAAATAATTTGGACACAAAAGTGGAAATTTCTACACATGATAGGAATTAAGGAGAGGTAACATTTTTTATTTTAAAACATCATCTAGGTCTAATCAAAAAACAAAGTGAGCAAAACTAAAATATAAGAACATAACATTGGCTTTAGAATCTAAAATCTCTTCAATTTCAGTGGACAGTGTCAGATTGTGAATGCATATCTAGTGTCTGCATATTAATGACCACTGCAGCTTCAGCTCTCTATGCTAATGACTCATGACAATCAGTCCTGCCCTCCACTGCGTTAGTGAATTTAAGAGCACTTACAGCTGTATCTGTTAATGACACAGTTTCCTTGTCCATAATATCTCTACAAAGCCCAAGAGCCTTCTCTCCTTCACCCTTCACCTCTGCACTCTCCAAGTCTGGTTGCAAACACAATGCACCTGGGGATGTTTTTTAAGGAAGCTCTCTTGGGGAACCCTAAAGGGGTTCAAACCTTACTTTGCATAACAGAACTGTGCTTGAAAGCCCCTTACAGATCTAATAAAGCTCTCTAAGTACAGAAAAAGGAAGTAGCGGCTAAGCAAATAAAGACTGCCTAATAATAATTTGCACTATAGTAACAGAGTTATGCATTAGCATCTGTATACCTGTATTGTCCCTGCTTAGTACATGTTTCTTAATTTCATAAAGCAGGCTTTATGGTGCCCCACTCTGCATCTGTGACCAAAATGTTTTGGTTATTGAACCGGGCTTGCAGAGTCCAGGGCCCCTCTGTTTGTCACTCTGTCCCTGCAGCAAGCACGCCAGGGGTGAGCAAGAACCTGGCAAGAGAAGCAGCCAGGACAGGTGACCCCAACTGAAGAAATGCAAATGCCATATGCCATACAATGACATGCTCAGCAGTCAGATGTGGGGGTGTAGTCTTTCTAAAGTAGCCAATCCTCAGGCACAAGCTGGGCACTGATACGCTGTTTGGAGATGGCAAGTCACTGCCATAACAATAATTGCTCTTTTTCCTTCTCTCTTGTTCATTATCTAACTGTTCTTATCTCAACCTATAACTTTCTCTTAATACAAAAAGCAAGAAGTACCTTTTTAATTATTGTGCCTATTCCGTCCATGGATCACCTTGCAGAATTTTCATACAAGAGGAAGAGGAATGTGGGGGTTGATGTAGAAAATGTATTTACTCTATAGGTGAAATTAGTATGTAGCCTCTTCACATTTTCTCTGAAGGAATAAATTAATTACTCAGAAAATAATTTTCCCCATCTTTCATCATATTAAAAAGAAAATAAAATTGTTGACTAACAAATTCAGTTTTGTTAAGACCAGCAGCAATTTCATGGGTCTTTATACTTCAGTATGTTATAAATCATTAATCGAAAGCTAAATTATAAAAAATGCAAAAAGATTTATTTATCTTTTTCTGGGACCAAAATACGGTCCTCAAAACTACCACGGCCAAAGAGACAGCATCAAGCCCAGGATCAGTGCTGGGTGAACCTGGATCCGACCTCTATCGCATCGAAGCCCCTCCCCGCCCCGTTCATGAAGGTCGCTTCTAGCGGCGATGTTTTATACAGTTTACTGCGCCCGAGGCGAAGGAGTCCCAGTTTCTTTTGTAACTCTTCACATTCATAGTTGGTTCTTTCACTGTGCAGAGCTGGACATGCCGTCTCCTGGTTGATAACCAGCGTTGATCGAATACTGGGAAGTCGTGTATTCACATGTATCTTTCTGATGACTTCAGCTATCTTGATCGGTGTTATCCACAGGGCAATGATCGCTCTTACGCGGTTGCCGATTACTCGGGATACTGGTGATCATCGCGTTGAGTGCGTCTATTCTTGAGCTAAATACCGATTGTTATCTGGCCAACTCAGCAATTTCGGAGTTTGAATAGACACCCGCCTCTCAGGCTGCCTGTGGCAGAGACTCATTTGGATTTCACAATCTTTATAAAATACATTCTTTTATAGCATGAATTATTTCTAACATATATTACAAGTAGAAGAATGTCAAGAATCTTAAGTTGAAGTTTTGACCTTATTTTAGAGATCTTGGGAATAGAATCATAGAATCACATAATATGCTGACTTGGAAGGGACCTATCATTAAGTCCAACTCTGGGGCTTACACAGGACGCCCCAAGAATCCTACTATAGGCCTGAGAGCATTGTCCAAACACTTCTTGAACTATTTCAGGCTATTTGTTGTGACAATTTCCCTGGGGATCCTGCCCCAATGCCCAACTATCCTGTGAGTTAAAAACATTATCCTGATATCCAACCAAAACTTTCCCTCACCCAACTTCATGCCATTTACTTGTCCGGTCACCACAGAGAAAAGATCATTGTCCGTTTGTGACAATGATCCCAAACAGACAATGTGCCTCATAAGCAAGTTGTGAAGTCTGATCAGGTGTTTTCTCAGTCAGATCAAGTGACCTCAGCTGCTTCTCATATGGCTTCCCCTCCAGATCCTTCATCATCCTCATGACCCTCCTTTGGATGCTCTCTAATAATTTAATGTCTTTCTTATATTGCAGTGCCCAAAACTACCCCCAGTGCTCAAGGTGAGGCTGCCCTACTGCAGAGCAGAGTGGGACAATCCCCTCCCTTGCCCGCTGGCAATGCTGGGGCAGGCTATAGTTGGCCACTTGGGCCGCCAAGACACTGCTGACTCATGTTCAACTTGCCATCCACCAAGACCCCCACGTCCCTTTCCATTGGACTGCTGTCCAGCACCTCATTCCCCATTGTATACACACAGCCATGGTTGCCCTGTCCCAGAAGCAGAATCCAGCATCTGTCCTTGTTAAACTTCATAGTAACATATTCTTGACAAATTAGAGGATTAGGCTAATCCAAATCCTCTAATTTGTCAGGAATGCCTTCTTTTATAAGATTTTCCTGCTGGGTTATCACTATTGGATCATATATTTCTCCATAAGCAACAACTTTCACTATCACTGACTTAAAATTTATGATGCAAAAAAAACAGTGACATATTTTATATTCTATTAGAATGATTGATATCTGCTTCTAACAAAATCCTTTTTTCCATAGAGGTTTATGTAACAAATTATGTTTCAAAACATTATAATGAAACTCCTTCCTCTATTTCAGACCTTGTGAAGAACATTAGGCATACTGAGATTCTCTATAGATAACTAATGATTGATTAATGTACAGTCCTAATGCATTTTAACATTCTTTACTATAATCAATTTACCCTGCTTAAAGCAGTAACTTGCCAGAGCTGTTCATTCAATCAAGAAAGAGCATGACAACACTCTGAAGGATAGAGTCAGTAAAATACTTATTCCAAAATTGACTCCCCATTATCTCCTCAGTGACAAGGTATCTGCATTTTTTAAAAATCAAGTAATTTTCTAGTTAGTGATCTGACTAGCCATTTCTTTGTCCCTTTCTAGTATCCATGTTGTCAAATTAGGTATCAAAAAGATCAACAATGAGAGATGAAAGATAAAGGTCTCAATTATAATTTAGTATTTTTGCTTTAATATTTCTCAATTATCTATAGACTTCATCCTCCTAGACAGGAATAAGATCTTCCAGTTTTTGACTTAATGTAAGTTACCCTTAACAATCTAGGGAAAAAATCAACCCCAAAACAACAAACCCAGTAAAATCAAAAGGCAAATCAACAGCAGTGGTTTAGAATTAGCAGACCCACATAGCAGTTTGATAAATATCTTCTGGACAATATCATCATGTGAGTTATTACCACTCAACTATGACTACTTCAGGACTATCAGTTCTGATTAAAGTAATACAAAGATATGTAAAACTAACTAACGCTTAAAAACTATCCTGAAGATTCAATTGAATAATTCTCTTGGGTGTAGCTGGAATTCTCACTGATGCTCCTTCTACTGCACACTGGCAAATTGTACCAAATTTCACCAAGTTTCAGAACACAAACACAAGAACATGTTACATCATAGTTTTTTTCCATTTAGTCTGAATTAAAGTGCCAGTAGTATCTTGCAGCGGTCAGCGGCCTTAAATTAATGTCCATCCGGCTAGCAGGGCAGCCACTGCCCTACTGCATAATTGGGGAGCCAATCCCGGTGGCAGGGCCCCAGGATCGCTCCTACGGACACCCCTCAGAGGCTAAAGGCTTCGGGCTGTGTCCATGGGGATTAGATCACACTGGATCTGATGCCAAGCTGCAAAGAATGGCGAGACCAAGAGCCGGACACTCTCTGGGGTCAATCAGGTTTATTGTGCCTGACAGAAGACAGCCAGGGAGTGACGAAGATACAGAGGTGTCAGGGAGTTATAAAGGGGGAGGAATCCAGGGGAGGGGATTACAAAAGGACCAATCATGGGAGGTGAGGGAGTGAACTTAGGATAATAGACATTACAGGAAAGCCAATAAATACATAACAAAGGACGGGCTCCGGTCCCACAGCCAATCATAACTCCCAAAGTAAGGAACATTCTAGAAAAACAGGTGGAGTAGGGACTGACTGGCAGGACCAGGGAGGGAGGAGTATGTTCCCATATAGGGAAACAGGGGGAGGAGAACTGGGAGTCAACTTATATAACCAGGGGACTGACAAAACTAAAGGCGGGAGTAAGCATCGCAACTAAATGACAGACATTACTTAGGTAGGAAAAATAATGGAGGACAGAACCATAATACAAAATGGGGGAGCAACTGAACAAACAAACCTAACACACTACAACAGTATCTCCCATTGTAACTCATCAATGTTAAAACACAGATGTAAAAATTATTACAAAAACTATCCCCATTATTATTAAGAATTATAAACTAAAATAGGGCAGATACTTTACTAGTATAAACACTTCCAACATTACAGAACTAAATCAATTTAATAATGAATAAAAGACTGTCACTGGAGAACAGCCACAATTCTAGTTTTTACAAATGCTGATAATTCCACTTATGGTTTTCCAGAGCTTGTTTCATAACAAAATTGTTTATAATGTGGGGGATTCCCCCTGGAATTTTAGTGTGTGTTATGAAAAGCTAGTATTTCAAACAAATTAAAATTACCAATACTACTAAAACTACTACTACCAAATGTAAACTGACTGTGAAAGGTGTAGTTCCATACTTGGGAAAAAAATGTTTAAAAACACAGACAAACTACTTACATTAAATTAGTTTCCAAGTAGAATTTCCAATGAAGAACAGTTTACTTCAAGAAGTAAAAGAGACATCTATTATTAAAAGAAAATTTACTGTACCTAAGAATATTTCATTTCAAAAATCACTAATTTTTACTGATGCAGGGAATTAACACCAACTACATATCAGATTTCAGCCACACACAAGTACTAGAAAGTACTGAATACAGACTTTTGGACAACAGCTACACATTAACCCAGAATCTCTAAGTGAAGAGCTACTATTTTTAATTTACCAACAGCTTTCCAAAGTGGAACAGCTGCACAGCATATTTCTTTTTTATTTTCTTAATGATGGGTAATGTTGGTCCATTTTCTTCTTAAGAATGACCAACAGCATAGTACAAACCTTAGAACTCAATATAATTTATAGTACAAAGAAAGACATGATACAGCTATGGATCCACCCAGATGGAGGCAACTTAACTTGGAAATGAAACTTCAGGAAGTCATGACCCCATACTTAATTAGCACTTTCATGTAAGCATAAAATAGGCAATTCTTAAGATTTTAAATTACAGCACTACTTTTCTCAACATGTCACAGAATGTTGTCAACTCTTTTCAATTAAATTCTTGAACGTGATTCTCAATAACATAAAAGTGATCATCTGTTTCTTACACAAATATTCACTCCAGCTGAAGGCTGAAGTCTTGTAAGTTTAAGTATGCTCATTCTTTTATACCATATTACATCAAGACTTTAACCATAGGCTGAAGTATTCACTTGTTTTCCTTCCATGTCCTGACTTTGACTCATTAAATTTTCTTGGAAGAAAAAAACCTAACCTTTTGGGATTTCCTTCTTTATCCAAAATGAGGTTAAAATCTGATTTCATAATGAAAAAGGTTAAATCTTACAAGAAAAGCCTACCAGAACTTAGATTCAACAGTTTAATTACTAGGTTCCAACACAAGAAAAATGCATGTGCAAAATCTACTACTGGGTCACAGACAAAAAAATTAAACCAATGTTCTAAGTGACAGAGGAGGAGCCAAACAATGGATTTACTACCTTTTCTGATTAGTTTTAACTTTTCCTTTCTTAAATATCCTTTGCTCCTCTGCTGGCTGATTCCCAAAGTTACATGTTTGTAAGGAAGAAACTACACAATCTGCTGTTTCCTTTTTGGTAGAAATAGGCTTTGTAAATACAAAGAACAAACACTATTAAAATAATAATTTGCAAGCACCTTTCTCAATCTTCCATTTTGGATAATACAATTACTTCTGAGTCCTAGATCCTTTAAATATATGAAATAATCCGTGTGTATTGAAGGAAGCAACACCTGTTCATATTATAATCCAGGCTTTTCTACCAAAGATAGAGATACTGTGGCTCTCATTTACAAGCTGTACATGGCCCCTAAGGTTGTTTTTGAAGGGCTGATTTTCAAAATTATTTAAAATACAAATAAACAAAAAAATAAAGCCCCGAAAACCACATCACTGCAACAGCAAATATTTCTTAGCTAGTAGAATAATGGCTTTAAGACATATTTATTTAGGGACTAACTGATTCAATTCTTTGTTACAAAACCGTATCTTAATTTTCCAATAGAAGAAATCATGTCTTGGAATTTTAAGAAACTTTTTTCAGTTTTGACTTACCTCGTGATTGTAACAGTAAAGAAAAAGTTTTAAAATAGATATTATTTTAAAAATCAGTATGACAAATCCTCAACATGATTTGGAAGGTGTATCTCTATTGTCCACTTAATGGATTAAGTATAATCCATTCCTGTGTGTAGGAAAGTTTTGCTTAATTGCCAGAATTGTCTCATACAGCTCTGTGATCTCAAGCAATTCACAATTACTATTTATCTTCCCACTTCCATAAATGCACCTCTGAAATTTTTTCATAGCATTAGTATGCATCAAAGCACTCTGCATGAAAAGCATCCTGTATCTTGAAGCACCCTTTCTCACTTGTCTTTACATTTCTCTTATTTTTGGAGTTCAGGAATAAAATTTAGTAATATACAGCCTAAGTATATTTCTCCCTTTGACTGTGAACTTCCTTAATGCCAACATAGATTTTAAATGATTTATCAAACTGTTTGGTAAACAATGTAAAATAAAAATAAACTAAAGACAGCCCTCATTCCTATTCAACACTCCCTTCATATTTAAAATTATGAAAATATTTTCCTGTCTGGTATTCTCAGCAAAGTTAAGAGTTAAAAGCACTATCAGATTTAACTTTCCTGGACTTTTAAAACAGAAAGTGCCATTTTATTTTGATCTAGGACTTCTTTCTTCAATTAAAACTCAGAACTTTGTCTATTTCAAATTCAGTAATTGAATTTAGTTTTTCTTTAAGTTTTGACATTGAAAAGGAGGGAGGCGAAAGCAGAATCTCTTTAAGTCTGTGTTTATAGAAAGATGTGGTAGGACTTCTAGTGTATGAAAGTATCTGCAATCAACAACAACAAAAAAGGAAAGCAGCATTTTAGGGACCAACTAAATTGAGGTGGTAATTTAACTTGAACACTTTTATTACATCTGCAATACTAGTGAGAATCATCATGATTCCATGCACTGATCAGGAGAATGTGGGATCTCAGTCTCTCAGAACTGGGGTGCAGGGTGAACGAGACCACCCCTGGGGGGCTCGGGAGTCCTGGAATGTTGCCAGAAATGTCTGGTGGCTGGACTTTGATCCCACAGGGGAGATGACATCAGTATGAGGACAGGAGGATTTCACCGGGGTGAATGGTGAAGGGATAAGTTAATTGGAGTGTGAGATACAGGGTTTAAAATTTCTGTACAGGGGGGTCTAGAGAGGTAAGATGGAGGAATTGGGGCGTGCCCTTCTCCTTCTTCTTCTTCCTCTAGGCCTCCATTTTCTGTGGTGATGTTGGCACTTTGGGATTGGTCTTTACTAAAAGTGCACTGGTTAATAAGGGTAGAGGGTATTGGAGAAAAATGATAAATATTGTATACGTAACTCCGGGTATAAAGATAGGTGGCCGCCCCAGGGGCTCTCAGTGTGTGCCCATGGCTGACTGCTGAGCAGAACTCTGTCAGGCCAAGAGAAAATCTTTTAGATAAGCAATTAATAAACACCGAGACCGAGAAAAAATCTGAAGTTTCCTCTCTTCCTTTCGAACCCGGGGGCCCAAGGCCATCTTGGGCTTTTCCCAGACCATCTAAACAGCCCCAAAATCCGACAACTGGCGTCCCTGGGTGGGCTATCTCCCACCAAACCTTTCGGGGGGGGAAAAGCCCTGAAGAGCTGAAGAGCCAAGAGGACAGCACTGATAACTCCAGAGGAGAGAAGCCTGAAGAAAGAAAGAAGAAAAAGAAAAAACCGGCCAGGAGGAGCTGCAAAAATCAGCAGTCACTGAGAAATTCCATCTCTCAGCTTCTGCCGAAGACAGTTCATAGCAGAGCGGCCTGGACTGGGACTAGAAAGGCGCCTCTGGATCCATCTCTTGTAATCTGCTGGACGGAGAACAGGAGCCTTCAGACCACTCTGACGACAGATTCGGTAAGAAGGCCAAAATAAGATCATGGGGGCCACACTCTCCCAGGAACAACGGGAAATCTTATCCACCTTACAAAGTGTAGCAGAATTATATACAGAAGGGATCCCAAAGAAAGAATTAAAACAGCTGTTATTATGGGCAAGGCTTAATTATCCACTTGCAGAGACATGTCTGTTGTTCGAAGTGGGGTTTTGGCAAGAAATTAATAGGCATTTATATATTTTAGCAACAAAAAAAGATGAGACAGCGTTAAAGCTACTCTCGCCGGCAAGAATCATTACAAGGTATCTCAGTGCAGTCTAAAAGATTGGAAAGGCAGCGAGAAGCTGCGGTACCCTCAGAGGAGGGGGCGGAGCGGCGAAGCTCCGGGAA
This sequence comes from Melozone crissalis, assembly GCF_028551555.1. Lineage (NCBI taxonomy): Eukaryota > Metazoa > Chordata > Aves > Passeriformes > Passerellidae > Melozone > Melozone crissalis. The sequence goes on from NW_026535814.1 coordinate 445,716, forward strand.
AAAAATTGCTCTGGCTTTAAAAAGCCAGGGGGAAAGGGCTCTCGAAAAAAGAGAGCAGGAAAAAATATTAAAACCCCCGATCAAAAAACGCAACAAACCCCAAGGGCGTCCTGAAACTCCAGAGAGTGTAGAGGAGTCAGGAGCAGAAGGGGGGGGAGCAGAAAGATAAGGGATCGGGGGGCGCGCTCGTTCGCAGCGAAAGCGGCGACGCGGCGGCAGCGGCAAACGCGGGCAGCGCGGGTGAAGATGAGGAGACGCGCGCGGAGGGCGAAACTCGCAAAAACCGGGGTGTAGACTCACATAACAGCGCGGGGGCGGTGAGACGCAGGAGGCGCGCGGTTGTGACGTCAGACCCGGTGCGAAGGTCAGCTCGAATCGCGGGGAGAGCCGGAGTGCCGGCGGGAGAGGTAAACACAACGTCAGAGGAGGAGGAGGTGGACTCAGGGACAGACCAAGGGCGGAATACCTCGGAGGTGGTACAGGGGGGAGACAATGACGTCAGCTTGGGGGACACAGGGAGCGGCTCGGAGAGCACGCATGCGCAGAAAGTAGGGCGCGGGCGAACCCGAGCCCGGTCCCCTGTGACGTCGCGGGTGAGGAGGGGCCGTGTTAGGGATTCTACGTCCCGGGGCTCCACACCGTCTCCGGACCTGGTGCCTTTGGTTCAAACCCTCGGAGTCCCAGTCCCTTCCCTTCACGGGAGACGCCGAGCCGGAAGAGGAAGTGGGGCAGTCGAGATTGCTCCGTCATCCGAGCCAGGGAGGCCGGTGACAGCGCCACCTAGTGGCAGGAGGGCGGAAGTGCACGACATGCCGGGTCGGCTCGGCGGAGCCACAGCGCCATCTCGTGGCGAGACTGCAACAATGCAGCAATTTTTTCCAACAATATATAAAGAGAAAAGCACCTCGAAGAAGACAATGTTAACACAACAAAGGGATTATCCATCCTCAGAACCTGATCCACCGATCGTGAGACATTTTCTAAACAATACACAGGCAAAGCTAAAGGGAGATCCTTTGGTTTTGATCAGAAACCCAGAAACAGGTCAAATAGAGGGTCCTTTCAAACTAATCTCTTGGGGAAAGGGTTTCGCTTGTATTTCCACAGATCGAGGTCTGAAGTGGGTGTCGGTGCGGCATGTGAAGCCATTCCGAACGCGAGAACATGAGAACGCTGATCCAAGAAACAAAGAGACGAGTACTCAGACAGAAGTTGAGACTCAGACTGCGAAAAACGACCCGGAAGAGAAATAAAAAGAAACTAAGGACCTTGGGGGGTTTTCACACAAAAGCGAAGTAATGGGTTTCATGATGCTTATGTGCATCGTTCTTTCATTCATTGCAGTAAGCAGTGGGGGAGATTTACCTGTTAGTCAACCAAGGCAAAATGTATGGGAGGCTTTAGCTCGGGCAGCGAATTTAGATAGTATCTGCCTGACACATTCAAGACCAGGTAAACCATTTTCAGCATGCATGGTTGGATTGCCAGTGGACGAATGGCCAGTTCCAGGGCACTCTGCAATTAACATTTCACAGGTCATTAAAAATCCTATAAAAGAGTGGTGTGCTTGGACACACCTGCTTCCTGTGGCTTCTACAGAACCTCAGGAATTGGAGATTTTTGGGTCCATGACAATGAGACTCTGCATGCAGTTTGAAGCTCCAAAAGTCACAAAGGCGAAAACTATTGATTTAACTCCCACTCATGAATTTTACAAGAATGCCTCAGCTTGGTGTAAATATACAAAGAGAACTACCAAAGGATCGATCCAAGTTCCGGTGCAACTGCCGCGGGGTCTGTTCTTAATTTGCGGGGACAGAATTTGGCACGGCATTCCTGCTAATGCCACGGGAGGTCCATGCAGCATTGGGGAAATTTCAATGCTATCGCCTGATTTGAACATGTTAAGAGAGGGAAGGCACAGAGAAAAAAGATCAATACAGCAATATGCGGCAGATTGCAATGATGAAATGTTTTCTTGGGACAAGAAAACGAGTATTGCTACAGCAATCTTCTCACCTCTGACAGCATCGGGGGTGGCCTTGACTCAGATCGACCGCATGGGTTGTTGGTTGAGCAAACATGCACGGTCTGTGTCTGTCACATTGGATGACATGTTAAAAGACGTCAGTAGTGTGAGACAGGCGACTCTCCAAAACAGAGCGGCAATCGATTATCTATTGCTCGCTCATGGACATGGGTGTGAAGAGTTCGAAGGGATGTGCTGCATGAATCTCTCAGATCATTCAAAGTCAATTCATGAAAATATCAAAAATATAAAGGACAGCATAAATAAGCTTGGCGAGATCACAGGATCATGGATCGATCAACTGGCAGAATTCTTTGACATCTCTCCCATTTGGAGAGGAATCTTAAAGATAGGGCTTTATGTTTTAATAGTTCTCCTAGTGCTCATACTTGTTGTCCCATGCATATTTGCATGTTTAAAACGTGCAATGAATCGGATGGCGAAAAAGATCTTTTTGGTGCAAACAGAAGGGGGAGATGTGGGATCTCAGTCTCTCAGAACTGGGGTGCAGGGTGAACGAGACCACCCCTGGGGGGCTCGGGAGTCCTGGAATGTTGCCAGAAATGTCTGGTGGCTGGACTTTGATCCCACAGGGGAGATGACATCAGTATGAGGACAGGAGGATTTCACCGGGGTGAATGGTGAAGGGATAAGTTAATTGGAGTGTGAGATACAGGGTTTAAAATTTCTGTACAGGGGGGTCTAGAGAGGTAAGATGGAGGAATTGGGGCGTGCCCTTCTCCTTCTTCTTCTTCCTCTAGGCCTCCATTTTCTGTGGTGATGTTGGCACTTTGGGATTGGTCTTTACTAAAAGTGCACTGGTTAATAAGGGTAGAGGGTATTGGAGAAAAATGATAAATATTGTATACGTAACTCCGGGTATAAAGATAGGTGGCCGCCCCAGGGGCTCTCAGTGTGTGCCCATGGCTGACTGCTGAGCAGAACTCTGTCAGGCCAAGAGAAAATCTTTTAGATAAGCAATTAATAAACACCGAGACCGAGAAAAAATCTGAAGTTTCCTCTCGTCCTTTCGAACCCGGGGGCCCAAGGCCATCTTGGGCTTTTCCCAGACCATCTAAACAGCCCCAAAATCCAACAGAGAACTAACTGATCTCTAGCGATTTATTTGAAATAAAGGCACCTGGTATGGTTCATTGATTTGGTCATATTATTGTATTCTCCATGCCTTCAATGAAAAAAAAAAACAAAAAACAACAGTTACATCAATAGTGAAGTTTTGGAGGTTGGGAGTTTTGGGAGGTTTTTTCTGTTTTAAATGAGTATTCTAAAAACATGTATTGATGTATTTTTGCAGCAAGATTTCTAATTTATGTATCTGGAAATGTATTTCAAACTAAAAAGTTAAATTAAGACTCTCCAGATACCCTTGTCTTGGTTTGAAAAGACAAGTGTCTGCTAAGGAAGGCAGGAGCCTCCCCTGAAACTGAAAATGTAAATCCACTCCCTCTGAATTGTTGTAACTTTGAAATTGAGGGGGCTCTCAGGGAAAGATGCCTGGCAAAGTTGGGAGCAGGAATAACGGTTCTTCATTTGGAAGAAAATTTCAAAAAAACCAAACAATGCAGTAATACAAAACAACACTGACAGAGTCTGAATATGACCTGACACCCTGTTGGTCAGGGTGTCGGTAGCAGTCCAATTGAAATGGTGGCTTCAGTCCTCCTGGAATGACAGATGGGGTTCTGTTGAAGCAGTGATCCTGCAGAAGGGTGTAATCTTCTGTTGTATTTTGTTCTTATTTGTTTTACTTGCATTAAATTAAATTGTACTTCGGTTCATCCCAGTTCCCCCCTGCTCCTGGTTCTGCTCCTACTGCCTCCTGCCTTCTTTTTAATGTCAATCTTGCTACCTCCTCCCCCTGTTCCCCAAGTGTGGCTCAATCCTTCCCTTAACCCCTCCCCAGTGTCCTGTCCTTCACTGGGCAGCCCATATCCTCCCTCTAGAAACTTCTACCAAGGGCGTCAAGTGATAGGTTCAAGGTACTGGGGCCCCTTTCTCGGGTGGCCCTTATTGGTCCCCCTACCTGCTTGTTTCGCTTATCCCCACACCCTCCTATATCCCCATTGGCAGGCAGGCAAACCCCTCCCTGGTTTACTCCCCCCTTTATAACACCCTGCAGACGCCATTTTGGTTGTCTTCATTTGGCTGGATTCCCTGGGTTAGGGACCTCGTTTGAGTTCTAGAATAAACCTGGACTTTGCCCTCAACTGGAGTCCACTCTCCTTCTTCTACCTACGTCATGCCACTGTCTCATCTGAAAGGTGAAAGCCTTAGCTGTTCTCCTGAGCTCCTGAGGAACGGGAGAGTGTCCCCTGCTGCTCGCTGTGCCAGAGCAAGCTGGGGTGACTCCCAGCACCCACTCAGAGAGGCACTGAGACAGTCTTCCTCTGAAGCTCCAGCCCCTTGACCAATATGACCCATCCTCTCCACCCCCCTACCCCAACTGGCCCCAGACGCTCATTCCTCCCCTGAGGATTCCCTATTGGTTAGCTGTTTGTATCCACTCCCTGACTTGTATCTGTAGAAAACCCCTTGGGACTACCGCTAGGGGCTTTTTGTCCTGCTGCCTTCAGCTGGAATAAACCCTTCCTTGTGAAACCTCAAGACAGGGAGCCTCTTCCTTTCTTCTCTGCCTGGTCTCTGTCGTGGCTTGTGTCCAGCATCTTGGAGCAAGTGGCTGTAAAGTCTCTGCCTCTGGTAAATCCTCACACCGAAGCAGTTCCCCATTCCTGGTGTGGCACTGGAGTTCTAAGAGCTAGCCCAGGTTCCAGCAGTCACTTCACAGTCCCACATTCAAATTATATGATACTGTTGTTTTACAAAGTAGTTTGGTATCCATATCACTGAATGTTCTCAGTTTAGAAACACAGAATGGCCAAATACAGTCCTGCCAAGTATTAATTTCCTGTGATGCTTTTCTTTAGGAAACAGTATTATTGCATTTTCCTGCTTCATAATAATTTACTAAGTTGATGAAATATCTCTGACTTACAGCAGTGCTTTTACTTCCTATCTCCACCTAAAGGGCCATACCATTTAAAGTTCAATGCTGCACAGCAGCTGAGAGAGAGGAGTGAGGAATATGTGAAACCAAGATCAGAGAACAAGGGGATGAGGCGCTCCAGGCACTGGTCAAGTGATTTCCGTACAGCCCATGCTGGAGTAAGTTTATCTTGATAGAACTGTGGCCCATGTTGAAGCAGTTTGGGAAGGACTGTATCCACAGAAAGGACCCACTTGGGAGTACTGGAAGAGTGTGATAAGGAAAAAGGGGCAGTGAGGAGCTGCTACAGGTTGATCCCAGCAGCCATTTCCTGTGTCCTGGCACCACTCAGGGAGAGGAGTCAGGATTGAAGGACTGAAGTTGGGCCTGAGAAAAAGCAGGAGAATGAAGGGAAGGCAGTATAGATATTTTAAATTTGTTTTTCACCATCCAGTTCTATTTTAATTGGCAATAAATTAAATTATTTCTCCCATGTCCAGTCTGTTTCCTCTGTGATGTTACTTAGTAGGTTTTTTCTCTGTCATTATCTTGACCCATGAATTTATTCTATATTTCTCTCCATCCTGCTGATGTTCAGGAATGAGAAAACAGCTCTGTGTGTTTCTGGCAGGCAGCCAAAATCAACCCACCTCATGTAGTGGAATTTGTCACAAAGAGGAAATGGAAAAATCAGATAATTAGGTTCATAATAATAATCAGTTTCATTGACAGACAAGCTATAAGAACAAAAATAACATGCTCGCTTAAAATTGCAAACTGTAGCAGAAAGAAAAAGGAAAACGTTAAAACTCACATTAGAATTTCTTATTACTTATGCTACCTTCTAAGAAAGTCTGATACTTTATAACTTTACAGTTACCAGCTGCCAAGAATTCACAGAACTTTATCTTTTTTGCTCCAGCCCTCGCATACAGCTTCACATTTTCTAGCACATGATGTAAACCCTCTTATATTTCCTTGCCTTGTATGACTGGACAATGGAATCTTACATGCTAGTCTGACAGCAAAGGTATTTCTCTTACATTTCTTTAAGTTTTAGGGTTGACTTAGCTCTCTTCTGCTTCAAGTAACAAATCCCTGTCTCTAAGGTGTTCCTTCCTACTAAACTGAGTTCTCAGCTCTACTTCTAAAGTTAAATCATTAACTTCTAAAATAATCCTTTGGAAGAATTAAGGCTTGGTATCAATAATTTCAGAATTTTTATCCAATCTTGTTGGTAAAACCTGGAAACAGAGATCTATATTTTAATACATTAATGATCTGTCTTAGACAAGACCTCAGAAATCTGAGGTCCCATTGCCCTTCTTTTATTTACATTAGCAGTAAATGAATTTTGTAATTAGTTTAAAAATCAACCTGAGAAAATAGATAGAGACACTGTTACATCTTCAGTGTCTTGCTGTAAAGTACATGCAGTTAACACTTTGTAGCCATTTTTTCTTCCAATGCTATTGTATCCTTTTAATTCTTATTTACTGTGTCTTGCAGGAATATTTTGAGGATTAAATTCTGAATGACAGTACAAACACTTTGAAGGAATAAATATATTCTGCATTTTTGCAACTCCTCTCAGCTTCAAAATCACTGCTTTCCATCACTCTATCAAAGAATTGATTGGTTTTGTTGTACAGAGCAATATAGTGCAGGTCTTTTCCAAACACACCTTCATATTTTATATGTTACATGTTAGGTACAGAAGCACGATTCCTCTTTCAGACAGCACTCCTGCTTATCCTCCATTTAGTACTGGAATAAACTGTTCACATATGATTCCTTCAAATTCTTAGTATATTTTTCCTAACAGCATTAGGATAAAGTAACAAATCTTATCTTTGAGCTGAATTCTGCACACTCAAATAGCTCTTCTCAGAAAAAGACTCAGACACTGAAAACTGTTACCCTTTATAAACTTATTTATACCTAGAAGTACTGAAGTACCAAAAGACTACTCATTACTTTAACTTCTAGTATGACCTACCCATTATACCGCCACAACTCAGACAGAAAAAAAGACTTATACAACTTGCACTAAGTCTAATGTAATACATTTTTTCAGTTGGTCCAGTTAGAGAATTGCATTACTCCAGTACAAAGGGCATAGTTTTCAAGGTTTTGGCCAAATGTAACCAATATACTAGCATAAAATATGTTGGTTTGCTAGAACTGATGCCTAAGATTGGCCTTCCTGTAGCAGAGAGGACGCTCCAAACATCTGCATTTGTAAATACTTGCAGTGTAAGCTCTGTCAGATTGGAATATGAGCAGCGGAAGCTTGTGAATGAAACAGGCATGCAAATAAAATTTCCAGGTATAAACAGAGTGTTATATATAGTAGCATATAGTTACGCCACTTTATGCTTCTTAACTTCAGTAAATTAGAAAAACTAAGGCTACAGTGACACGTTACAAAGAATTGGCATTATATGCACTAGGCTACATAACAGTGCTTATCAAATGAAAAACAGGTTCCTGCTAACACATGGTCACAGAGGAGGGCCTGCAGCACAAGAAATCCCTTATGATGGGAGCTCATTAAGCATGGGTGCAAATTCCAACAGACCTGCCCAGTATAATGCCTTTTGCTGTGATATTCTACCTGCCAAGTGTACCTGATCAACGCTTTACAAACCAGGCCAGCTGGCCAGCCACGTGAATTTGGGAAGACAAATCATGAATGAGATCTCTACAAGTTCATGATACACCACCAAGCAAACAAGGAAAGTGAGAAAGGTGCCAGATGAACAAGACTTGGATGATATGACTGTTGCAAACCCTGAAAAAGACAGTCTGCCCTAGAAATAGTATAACAGATCTCTAAAGGAGAGTTATGGCATATTAAACCTACCAACATGTAGAACCTGACATATTTTGATTGTTCAGGTTAATATCTAAGAAGAGAAAGAAAAGTACAGTTTACACTCAGTTTATACTTTTGTTAGCTAAACATTGAGAAGGAAACAGTAATAGACATAATGCTTATTTGACATCTATGGTCTACACCCTGCAGCTGTTTTTGGAGAGAATTAATGCTTCCAACAAATCTGTGGTGAATTAGACCAAACAAAACAGTACTTCAAAGAAAAGTGTGAACTTTTCTCAGATGTCCTGATGCATATTAACTTTAAAGGTTTATTATAACCATATAAATGCCCCTGTTTATATTAGTCGTTTCAGCTTTTCAGCAAGACATTCAGCCAATGCAGAGATACAGTGTTTCTGTAAAGGTCCAATTGTGTACAGATACTCTGTTCAGACAAGGTAGCAATCTGTTAAAACTTTAGTTGATTGTAATGTGCAGTTTTAAGTGAAGCAGTAGTCATGCTTGTCCAGTGATCAGTTTGTTGTTCTATTTAATTAAATCCATATAGTTAAGAAATTTTATGCATATATTTGTACCAGCCAAAGGTGTTATTTTTAAATTGAAAATAATTTAAATTATGTACTGACATATTTTTTTATGAATCACACAAATAATGTAAGAAATTTATAATTAAGTAATGAAAAAAAATCTCTATGCTTAGTTGGTCAAACTTAAGCAATATATCTAACTACTCACTCTTTCTTTTTCTTCCATAATTCCAGTTTCTGTGCACTGCAGTTGACAAATCTACTTGCACTTTAAGTATTGGCAGATAATTGATATTTAAATTTAACAAGACTTTGCATATTACATAAAATTCTTTTACAATAACCACTTCTGATCAACTGTTTGTGAAGACCTAAGCACGTTGCAGATCTAACCTAAACTGATTTCTAACAAGAGTAATCTGAAAGAGGCCCACAGACTAAACTGATAAAAAAATTCAGACTAGCTTTTTCCCCCTAGACCAGAATGCACTGAATCAATTTATTTTTCTTTCAACTAATTCTATAAAATAACTGGAGTTTTTGTCACTTTTGTTTTTCTCTAAATCTTATCTCTCTAGTCTTTAGCACTTTGCAGCTGGCTGGTTGCTTAGGCCCAAGTGAGGACAGGATTCTGCGTATCATAAAAATAAAAGGAGTGTGAGAGGCAAAGAAGGCAAGAAAGAAGGCAAGAAAGACTCAAGTCACAGGATAATGACTGTGTTACTTACATAAATTGCTTCTTAGTAGAAGAGAGAATGTAAAATTAAATGGAGTAACAGTAGGGATACAAAATGAATGAAAATGAAAAGAAGCAAACTAGACTATACCTGCTGCATTTAACAGCTACTCAAGAGAAAGGAACTCTTTGCTACGAAATTATATCTCAAGATGTGGTCTTTAAGATCTTCAGGACATGTTTTAGAGCTACCTGAAGGGTAGAAGCAGAAGAATCAAAGTACTAAGTGTGGTGAAGGAGTTGTTTAGAAAGAAGAGAACAAAAAGCAAAGAAACTAGAACATAATTTAGTGCACAGTTAAATCTTAAGGCTATTTCTTGCATCTGTCTTGCCTCACTAAAACTGCTAGGTGCAGTTTTGAAGGCTTCAGTACTTTAAAAAGAAAAAGCTTCTTTATCCAGAATTTCTAAATGTTAAGAATAGAACAGTGGTAAGTCCTTTCTTAAACAAAAGTTGCTGTGATAAACATGAACCCCTACCAGTGTTAGAAAGATAAATAATCTGAAAACATAGACATTGAAAGTGATTCTGTTCATGCATAACAGTACAGCTGTGTTGTACAGTGCATTATTATCTCTTGTCTATAAGCAAAAATCCAACTCACAAACTGCTGGGGTGGGGTAAATCAGTGACTCCTTAGGCACGAAAAATATTCTCACCCACACCCTGGTGAGGTGTCAGAAACTTGCAATACAGCTTCACAAAAAACCAATTTAATTATTTTTTTAATATTTAATTATAATTTATTCCACAGTTGGTAGCTTTCTGTAATGAGAAAAAGCTTTGTCGATCTGTCCCTAAGATGTTGTGCATTATGTGTATTTCTTTCTTGATGCAGACTGAAAGATGTGCGTACCAGAAGTCAGTTTTACTTACAGTATAAAATGCTGCTAAGATAGCAATGTCATCTATACTTTGTTATGGCATCTGGGAAAGAAGGAATTGGTTAAAGATGCAAAATGAAGAAAGAAAAGTGAAAGAAAAGTCCTTCTCACATGGAAGTGGAGAAAGATCTCCAGACAATGTTTTGGCAATTTTCAAGCACTCTAAGTAACAACTGCTGCTACTATCATACTGCACAGGGATCATTGCATGTGCAGCTGCATGGTGACCTAGTTCAGACAGTTAACTGGATATTTTTTGGCTCTCGTAGCAGATGAGGTTGGTATCACAGCAGTTCTGACTCCAGTTATTTAAATCATTGTAAAAATATACCTTCAAAAGGGATTTCCAAGGCTCAGAACTGAGAAACTCTATAAACATAGAGTTTCTAGGGTAAAGAAAACTGAAAAAGCCAAGAAGATTATTAAGTAAAATACAACAAACATGTAAGTGTGCTAGTTTTGGCTGGGATAAAATTAGTTTTATTTACAATAGCTGGAATGGGGCTATGTTTTGGTTTTGTGCTAGAAATTTTGTTGATAAAAGAAGTATGTTTTAATTACTGCTGAGCAGGGGTCATGCAGAGTCAGTGCTTTTCATGCTCCTCATCCCATCCCACCAGTGAGGAGGCTAGAGGTGCACAAGGAGTGGAAGCCAGGATAGTGGAGCCCAAATGACCACAGGGTCAGACCATATGGTGTCATGCTCAGTATATAAAACTGAGGGGAAAAGAAGGATGGTGGGATAGGTGATAGGGCGCTGCTCCCCTAGGGATGGCTGAACAACCACCTGCCCATGAGAAGGGGTTAGGTATTTTTTTTAAATTTACCTTAATTTAAAAGTTATTTTTATTTTGACACTCTTCAATTTAAACTTGAGTCCATTCCTCTTTGCAGCACTCTATCACAAAATATTCTCTGTTAAGATGACTTAGGCAAACTTTAGTGCTTCAGTAAGGAACATAGTATAACTATCCCCTTGTTGTAAACTTTCAGGCTGTTTTCTTGTCCAAGGAATTCCTAAATGCATCTTTTTTAACTCCAGAGGGAAAATTTTTTTCTCTGCCATCCATCACTGAGATTTTGTCGTAATCTCCTATACGGTGCTTGAGAACTGAGACAATGTATGCGCCTCATCTGGCCTCTGCAGCTCCTCAGACAGGGAACTAAGTGTGACAGCCAACACCACATCATGCTTGGCGCACTGAAGGTTCCTTGGTAGGCTCCAGGAAACCTAACCAACTCAGCTGCAGGGTGGTGTGTGCAACAGCTGTCCCACACATCAGTGAGCACCAAGGCAGTCAGCATTGCTCACCCTGGAAGAGTAACCATGAGTTAAGGCCTCCAGCTGAGTGACTGTGGCTCACATGTGGGTTCCAGCCAACACAACTCTTCAAGCCTGAATTAATTTGACAGCTGCTGTGACTATCTTCCTCTCATACACCCACAGGGTGAGTAGCTTCCTTCAAGATCTCCTTCACTGATGACGGAACTGTTTTCCTGCTGATCTGACCTCTTTCACCCTTGCAGGGTGTTCAAAGGTCTGGTGCTGGATGTCAGTCAGTAATGCCCCCACAATCCTCTTGCAAAGTGACAGAGCCTTACAGCGCAGGTGTGCTTTCATGGGGAAGAAGGCAGTTAAGCTGCTTCCACTTTCCAGCGCCGTGCTATGTTGTTTACAGCGCTCTCTCACACAGCTGCTACTTTCCTTTGCCACTCACTCTGGGAACATTTGGACACACAAAATGCTTTTTTGCTTGTTTGTTGTTTTTTTCGGGGTTGAGTTGTTCGGTTTTTTCCAATAACGAACATGCGTCTCGTTAAACCATACTGATCACTGGCAAGGAGCGGATACTTGGATTCAAGGAGTAAGGCCAGCTCCTTGCCTGGGAACAGTCCAAACCTCTTTAAGCATGCTTCATCACCGCTTGTGACCACGTGAAGTGAGAAACGCGGTTACATTTGTCGTCGGGCCGTGATTTTACACCGAAAACCGCAAACAAAACCCCTGCGCCGCGCAGCGCAGTATCAGGCGACCCGCTCCAGGCTGCGGCCGCGGCTCTCAGCTCATGGCGCTCCTCGGGCAGCGTCCGGTGCCCGCACACCGGGATGGGAGTATTCCCAGCGCTAGGCAGAAGCGAGGTAAAGGCAGATGACGGGTGGGAGCTGCAGCGAGCCCGCCGGCTCCCAGAGGGACGGCACGGCTTCCCTGATGCAGTGCGAGGCCGGGCTGTGGGTCTGCTGCTCATCGTCCCCGCCCGAAGCTCCTCCTCCCGCTGCCGGTCGGTCCCAGGGCGCAGGGCTGACATCACGCCCGGGGTTTCCATCCGACCGCGGGAGGGGGAGGCTGAACGGAGCGACGGCGTGATGGCGGCGGTCGCCAGCACTTAGGAGTCAGCGGCGGAGCAGAGCTGCGCCCACCCCGGTTCTCCCTGCGCACCTCCCAGCGTGGTCCTGACCCCATTGTTCGAGCGATAGAGCGAGCGAGCCCGCGACGCGGGCAGCGCGGAGCCAGCAAGAGCAGCGGCGGCCGCCCAGGCCCGGCCGCGGCCGCGGGAGCCGCCCGCGACCCGGGGCTGCGGTACGAGCGGCAGTACGCCCCGCGGGGCGCATCGAGGCCTCGGGCCTTGGGGTCCCGGGGTGGGTTGGGCCGGTCGGGCCCCACGCACTGCAGGTAGGCAAAGGCCGCCATGGCTCCCTTCGCCGGCCGGGAGATGAAAGCCACAGGGGGGCGGGCGGTGTGGAGGAAATGCGGGCCCGCTGCCGGTCTCGAGGGGGGTCGATGGCCGGCGCCGGGCTGGCTCGTCGGGCCCTCTGCCTGTTCTCTGTGGAGAAGAGGGAGGGATTCTCCGGGACCGAGGTGGGCAGTGTGGCCGAGGTGCTCCCGCGCGCTCCTGCGGGGGGAGCCACTGCGGAGCCACCCGGGCGGCCCGAGAGCGGCTCCGCTCCGGGCTGTGGGGGGCGCCGGGGGAAGCGATCGTGGAGGGCGGCAGCGATGGCCTTGGAAGCGCTGCCAGAGAGCGGCGCCCGTGCAGGCCGCGCCGATTGCGGTGCGAGCGGGCGGCGCTGTCCGCGCTCCCTGTGGGCGGGCAGCGAGAGAGAGGCGCGGGCGGTGGAGGATGAGGGTTGAGATCGGATCGGCCTGGGGCAGAGAGCAGGCGGCGGGGAGAAAGTTTTGCCGCCGCCCGCGATGTTTCCTGGGTGCCCAAGGCGCGGCGGTTCGTGCCGTCGCGGGATCTCCCGGCGCCCCCCGACTTCCCCGCGGGGTCCCCAGTTGTTCTTCGCGGCCCCACTGTGGCTGCGGGTTTCCTTCCGATCTCGCTGCCGTTCCTCATCGCCATTGTTCGCGGTCCGGAGCGGCCCGGTGGTGTCAGCGGAGGGCAGTGTCCGCCCCAGGGCGAGAATTCCCTCACCACCGCCTCGATGGGCTCGGGTTTGGGCTGTAGCTTGTTCTTGGGGAGCACCCCGGGGCAGGCAAGACCCTAATCGCCTTCACACCACTAAGTCTATGAGGGCGCGAGTTGATCTGATTATCACTGAGCTTGTACTTGCGGCCTATTTACCGTGAGCCTAAACTTTCTCTGGCTGCATCGAATACTGACTGCGTAGTAATCAGGCCTAGGAGACTAATGTATACGGAATAATGGTCATTCCATCTGTGGGATCTTGCTAATTTGATTTTGTGGAAGCTCATGTACAGTCTTTTATCTTCCTGCTCCTGCCCACAGCTGTAAGTGGGTCGCATTACGTGTGTTCCTGGAAATACTTGCACTATGTTTTGTGTATGGAATACATTTTACTAAGAAGATCTTAGCAGAACATTAATATTTACCTACCTCATTTAGTAGGCATTTTTTCTTTAATATTTAGATCTGTTTTGTCCTGCATTCAATACTATGCCCAAAGTCAAGACACAACGTATAGTGCAGTTAGGCAGTAAATTGTTCTCAGCCCACAGTACTAATGAAAATGTAATTTCTGTAATTTTTCTTATTCTGGAGCTAGTAGTTCAGCAGAAATTTCCATTTTTATAGCACCATCCATGAAAAGTTGCATAAAGAAGCATAATGGCAAAAAGAAGTGCACTAGACAAACAAAAAGCAAAACAATTTTTCCCTTGCATTTTGTGTATTTTATTTTCATGTTCCAGTTTTTAAAAAATAATTAATATGAAGACCTGTTGTTATCTGGCATTATTTTTTCTTGTTTTCACAGATAGCAGGAATTTTTTTTTTCCTCAGAAAAGGAAATAGTGATAAAATGATCAGCCATGAACAGGTAACACACGCACAAAAAAAAAGCTTTTTTTGAGTTACAGACATGATGTCAAACATGCCCCTTTCACTGTTAGTGAGAAAAAACCAGTTTATTTTTGGTATATCTTTAATTGCAAACATACTTTAAAATTGTATTAATGTTTTCCTTTCCTGTTTTAGGTGTTTTGGGAGAAATTTTGAATACCTGCTGACAACACTAAAGCAAACCTGTACAGTGTCTGGAAAACATACAGAGTAGCAAGAAGTGGATTCCTGATATCCACCTTGTACCTTGAGTGGACTTCTATTTATTTTTTTAAACTTTTTAATATTTACAATGAATGGGCACAGTGATGAAGAAAGTGTAGGAAACAGTAGTGGAGAGTCAAGGTAAGCACTTGTTTATTTTAGTTATCCTTGGCTATGTATTTTCTTACATTTTATTTACTAAAACTAATTTATATTTGAACTGAATGCTGAAGTGTGGTTAGAAGGCAGATCATCGTTAGGAAGACTGGCTTTGCTTTCCTACAGGTGCTTAATCTGCTTATTACATTCACATCATTTCAGCTAAGAATGGGAGTGATCATGTATACGTCTTACATAATAAAGCTGAAGTAGCATTAAAGCCATGTCAGCATCCAGCAGCTTAGTATCTCTCTTGAGGAAAAAAAGTGCCTGAAAAAACAAATTCAAAACCATTGGATTAAAGTGTTAAAGCTATCCTCTATAAAGTACAAGGCACACATGCATAATATATGTTGTATAAAACCCTAATTAGGGTGTCATTAAAGAAGCAGTGGTTCACGTCAGTTTTTGATATGAAATACTTCATGATTCTGTCATTCTTCAAAGCTGTCAGACTTGTGTAGCTGAAAGTGTTAACTTTGTTTTTGGAAGTGAAAGAACTGTTGTCCAGCTGTGTTCTTAACTAAAACGAAACCTAAAATCAGTTCTCTAATGTCAAATTACAGTCTTCTATGAAGTGCAGAATGTTAAGATGTTTGGAGAAGGATTAGAATGTCCTTGTGTTTATGCAGGGTGACAGCCAGTTTGTAGGGTGTGGAATTAAGTTCACTTACTAGAACAGTTCTAAGTTCAAAAAGCCCCTCCTTTGCTACAAAGTTCAGATTTCTAAAACTGGAAGTACGATAAACCTAGATGTTTAAAAATCAATTTACCAATAAAAGGTGAGCATTAGGCTTCTCCTCTAAGAGGTGGTTTGTGACTGTGCTGTTTTTCTGCCCCTCTTCCTGTCAGATTACAGCCTGTTCTACTGGTTAGCTAATTCTTTCAGTCAGAGGGCCATAAAGAAAACTACGTTCTGCAGACTATGAAACTTCCAGCTGGGTAGAGAGAGATCTGAATTATTGCCTCAAGAGAAGAAATGCAAGAACAACATATAACTGCCAGCTAATCAGACAGCCTGTGCTGGCCATCAAACTTCTACAGTGTATGATGGACTGGGAAGACAGGGAAGAGAGAATTGTTTAGGAGACCCTGGGTACAAATCACAAGGAAATTTATGAACAGTGAAACTAAAGAGACTTTTATTGTTGTGTATTTTTATGTCAAGATTCTGGTTATATGCAGAAGTTTTCAAATTTGTGAATAATTTGTAAGCTCTTAACACATAGTAATTTTTGAAGATTTCTGCTTCTTATAAAGTTGATAATGTTACAGTTAAAAAACAAGTATGAAGTCTCTTATGGGAAATAATATTGCTTGTTGCTTAAAAAAAAAAGGCAAAACAAAACCTTCCAAGGAACATGAACCTACCTGGGACAAGTTAGCATGTGGATTTTCTTACTGCTTGAAAGAAACCACCTTGCTAAAGGTCTACGGAGAAGCTATTTTGTATTGAACTGTGATTGCTCATAACTATCTGTATATCAAAGTTACTTAAAAGCCATAGCAGTTCATAAGACTAAAGTAATTAAATGTAATGAAGTTCCCATGAATTTAATGAAAAATAAGTATCAGGAGGATGCACAGTGCTCAAAACTTCATTTTTGCCTGGATAGTGAGACTTTATTCTTCCTCTTAAATGTCCTGCTGAGCACATCTTAAAACTTTAAAATTTTAAAATCACAACAACTCTTTTTCCTAGACTTGTGTCACTTGATAACCTTGTAGTCTAATTCACAGGCAGGCCTTGGAAAGTTTATTTTCATGTTCATTATCAGAAAGCCGTTTGTATAAGCAAGAAAACTTGGCATTTAAAATGATGGAACTCTCTTCTGTCTAACCTAGTTCCATTATTAAAATAATGCAAAATATTTTTATATGACTTGACCTTGGTTTATACCTGAGCATTTTTTACTTTAATGTGTAGATTTCGAGTACTTGAGATGATTTTCACCCTGAGGTACCTTAGCAAGCTGCAGCTGTAGACAGATACTTTACTGTAACTTGGGATTTGTTGCTGTAATTATCCTTCTGATCTGGATGTGTGATTTTAGAGAATGGAGGTAAAAATTGGCAACAGAATGTGTTTCCTAAGCTTATAGTGATCCCATTCTGTTCAGAATGCTAGGGGTGGAAATAAAATAAGTGAAGAAAGCAATTGAGAACTGCTGCTGGGAGTGAATTGCGAAGAAGATCAAATTCAAGAATTAGCAGGAAAAAAGAAGAGGTGAAGATGAGTACAGTGATCATCTAAGCCGCAGCATTGCTGTTAAGTAGGAGAAGTCTTTGAAAATTTCTGTCAGTTTGCAAATTTGATACTTCAAAAGTGCAGTAAAGCAGTTCACTTGCCTTTGGTGTATGGTGTCAAGTTCCATTCTTGTGTTGTTTTATTTTCATTACTTTCATTTATTTTCATTCATTTCAAATTTTCATTCATTTTATGGAAACACCATGACTTGAAAAAGTTGTTGAAAGCTTGTAGTATTCGCAGCAGTCGGAGGGCTGGAGAAGGAACTGATCATAGACCTTTGACTTGGTGCACTGTGGTACGGGATTGTAGCTTGCCTTTATTCACCGTGTCTAGCTATGAAGGTGATTGTTTTTTCTTAAGTGAGAAGAATGAACAGTTTGCCACACTGCTTCATACCTTTCCAGCATTGCATCTATTCATCTGTCTGCTAGATCACTAGAAAACTTTCCCTGGTTGCAGGTATTCATCCTGAAGTTCTCTTTTGCTACAGGTGGAAAAGTGCATGGCCACACCATTTGGACTTTCTTTGGCTATTTCAGCCTCTGAAGCTCTAAATCACTACTAGAACTGAGCATGATGGAAATTGTTGTAAACATTGTTAATTAGTCTTGTTTCTTGGTGTTCCAGTTTCTGTCCAGTAATCACAATGGAGTCTAGTTTCCAGTTTCTTGTTTACTAGAAATAACTATTCTATAATGTTTTTCTGTAGCTCAGGGTAAAATATCACAGATACTATTCATCTGGATAGCAAGTGGGTGTAGACGCAGACTTATTAGTAATATGCTGAGAAGCTTACTCAAGCAGAGTATCTTTGTATAGTGTTCTTGACGTCATTCAGTACAATTCATCATATAAACTTCAATATGAATACATACATTCAAATTACATAACAATAAGAAAGCTTAATCAGCAAGGAAGGGCAGTTGTACCTGAACTGCAAGACAAGTGCCAGGTAGAACAAGGACTGCAGCAATGAAATGTTGGCACTATTTGAATAACAATCTGATTTCCTATCTCTTTGCTGTTATGTGTTTCTGCAGAACAAGGTATAGAGGACTTGAGCATACCTTTCTTTCCTAGGTAAAAAGGCATGTGCTCAGTGTTGCTTGAGTGGAAGGTAGCTGGCCATTTTTGCAGTAAGCAGGAAGCAGCTGTTTACACCAAAGACTTCTACAAGTTTTTACACTTGAAAGTTGATGTTAAAATAAGAGGAATTTCAGTGGGTTTAATCTGTTTTGTGGACTGCACAATCTGTGAACCACATAATTAAGTAAACACTAAAGACGTGGTCAACAGGCTTCAATTTACTATATAAATGCATATCTTCCATAGAAAGTAAAGAAGATTTGTTTAAAGCCGTGACTTTAGGTTCTCGCTTTCCTGAAATCTAAGTGGGAGTTAAAATAGAAATTGACCAAGCATATTTGCAGAATTACTTGTATGCACTGACTTCTTTTTAGTAGGAGTTTAATAGATGGTATTAGTAAAAGTGTATACAGCAAGAGAGAGCCTATAAATAAAACTGTATATATTTAGATACATATTTACTTCACAGGAATTCTCAGATCAACGAAAGTACCTGAATGGTAAAGAAAATTGTTGGTAGCATGAACTGTAAAGAGCTAGTGGATAAAGCAAACTCTTTGCAATATTTTTCTCCTTAATTAACCAATAGTTATTTTATCAGGAACAATCTCTTAAAAAATTAAGCATACTAAAGTATGATAAGGTGTCCAAGTCCAAGTTAAAAGCATCTTTCCCCTTCTTTTTGGAAGAGTTCAGAGAGAACATGTATCCAAGCCCAAGTATTTTTTTCCTAGAAACCTTTCTAACTAAAAGAAAAAATTAAAAATTCATGGTCTGGCTCTTGATCTGCATGTGATCTTAACTTTGGTTTTTTAACTCTTGCTGAATTTATCCCTGTGTTTTGTGTAACCCAACTGGATGTCACATACCTGTACCACATATTTTAAATTTAATTCCTTTACTCTAGAAGTGTAAGGATTTTAGCTAATGCAAGCTTTTCATGTTCCTCCAAACGAAGTGTTACGATACCGGCAGTGTATACATCAGACCTGTCCAGATGTGGTCTCTCAGCTGTCTTCAACTGTTTTCTTTGTTTGGTTGGGGGTTTTTTTTGTCTGTTTGTTTGTTTGGGTTTTTAAAGGTTTGTTTTGTTTGTTTGTTAAATTCCATGTAATACTTTTTGCTGGTAGTCCCAAAGGAGCTTCCAGTAAAGACATCGTGTTGCTGCTGGATCCAGCTATGTGTTGAAGGTTTCTCAGATTACACAACAAAGTAGTAGACCCCTGGTAATCACTGATACCTCCTGCCTGTGAAGGGTTCCGGGAACAACTTTATGCTCTTAAGATGCGTGACTTGCATCTTTCAAATAAAGGCTGTAGTTCATATGTTCATGAAAGTTGGTAGGTATCAGTTTAATTTTGATAACATTGCTTTGCTTACAGTAGTAGCAGCAAATAATTAGTCTGCAGGACAGGAAACACAATATTGGTGAATGTTAGCCCATACCAGGAAAATTCAATGCAGTTCATACTCTGTAATAGCTGAGAACAGGAAATAACATTTGGCAGATTAAACATTATATTCTTGTGCCCTCTTTTCTTTACTCGCAGTGATGAATAAGATAAATCTGCCTTATGCATTGTAATTAAGTTAAATAGTTAAGATTTCTGGAAGAAATAAAACTATTTACATGACATTTGCATATAGAAACTTACTTGTAATTTTATGAGTTTGGCATTTAGTATCTATTACTTCTGCATATTTTGAATGGGTTCTTCAAATTCCTATGCTTTTCTTCCTTCGGCTTTTTTTAAAAAACCCAGCAACCAAGCATCAAAGGAGACAGTCCATTGTCATCTCAGATAAGTTTCAAAGACTTTGCAGATAGTAATCTCTACTTCTTAGTGTGTTGAGCTTTAGTTTGCTTAAATTGTTACACTCTGATTTTCTAGCCTTGAAACAGAAGGTAACTAAGGTAACGTTGTCTAATGAATGCACTTGAAATCAGTGATGTTACAGTTACTGTCCTAGACAGGAGTCTAAATTTTCTGTCAGTTCTTCCAGAATGTGGCTTGTTTAGCTTTCCATTTTAGGATTTGTATTCTAGTGCCTAGTTTCTCATTGTATGATCCTCTCAGGGGCATCTTGTTCTAAAGAATCAACTAGTGAAGCTGAACTTAAGACTGTGGCAGCTAAACTAATGGCTGTGTGGCAGGATACTTGTTTTGAGCATTTCAGCAGATGAAGAAAATGGCAGCTAAGCTACTAAAAATCTGTCTGCAACTTCTGTATGTGTTTTCCTATGATTTTCAGAAACTGAAACAATTGCATTTCAAAAACTGGTAAATGGGCTCTGAATTTGCAGTGATGCTGCTAGACACTGCAGTGTGGTTTGAGTTCTCTATGCTGTTGCCTGTTTTATCAGTCACATCTGCAGTTCCATGTGCAGGAATGGAGAGGTGTTACATAGAAAGGAGAGGTGTTACACCATGTAGTAGATGTGCTAAAATTGAGTAATACCAAAGATGCCTTTTTCATTTGAAATTGGTTTCGTGTTTTTTCCTAGATTCTATGTTGATTTCCACTGGTTTATGCCTTGGTTTCAGGACAGCAGTCTCAAGAAATACTGCTTGATTGTTCCTGCTTGTTTCTTCCACATTTTCATAGATGCTTAAGGATGTTTATGAGAACAGAAGTAGCTTTGAAAAGCTCTGTCTTCTCTTTGACACCATAGGGGACATTGGAGAGGGCAAAAATATCAGTGTCAGAAAAAGTTGTTTTTATATATCCTCACCAATAGATGAATCTATTGGTGAGGACTGAATGTGTTTTCAAAGTGTGGCAGGGCATACTGTTCCCAGTATGAATTGTGTAAATATTTCTGTAACTCAGAGCAAAGGTAGGAGCAGTTAAAGAGAAGCTTTACAGTTCTGTTTCTCGTTTCTGTGTTCCCCTTTTACTATGAGATGACAGATGTAAATGCTCGCTTTGAATCCATGTGTGTCAATGTATATCCCTCTTCTTAAGTAATTCCATTTCTACTCTTAAGTTTAGCATCTAGCATACTAGGATTTAATCTGAATTACTGCTCATGTGGAAGAGTGTCATAGTTAATTTTGCAAAATGGACTACAGACTGATGTTTGTTTTTAATAAACAAGGCTTACCCCTTCTCTGGGTGAAGGAGGACATCTCTCCTTTACCTTTTTTGTTTCATGCCTGGGTGCAGTGGTCTCCAAAATTGTTGTTTGTGCACTCCTGTCAATATTTCAGCATGCATCTCAATGTATATATATTTTATTTATGAAGTATATTAATGTAGTAATACTTGTACTAAAATCTACCTTTATAAAACATATACAATAATTAGAAAATTTAAAATTATGAGATAAAGATTTAATATTTGAAAATAGTAGATTTTTATTGGTAAAATAACTATTTTAGCACTTAATAAAAATAGTAAGAATATTCTTGTTTAGTAATATCTTGGTTTAACATTTTGTGACACAGTGTCTTGAAGGTATGGTTCCTCGTTAAGTTTATTTTGTTACCTTATTTTAGTGACTAGTACATCTAAGAAGATACCCAGCAGAGATACATGGCTTCATATGGAAGAAATGCATTGTCTACTGCACTTACTAAGTTGTAGTACTATTTTTTTCAATCCCATCAGCTAATTATGTGATGGTTTTTATTATATTTTGTCTAGTAAATTTCCAAGTACCCTGTCATGCGTGTTAATCTGAAAGGGTTGCAGTTTTTATGTTTTTAACAAATGGGTTCAAAACCCACTGAAACTTCTTGGAAGATTTTCATAAAGGCTGGAAATTTTTATCCCCCAGCTTTTAATATGTATAAATGCAATAGCTTTTTTAGGGAACATGCATTGGTTTTAGTAATATGATCATATAATGATGGAAACCTTTCCAAACATCTGTTTTCAAAGCGCTATCTCTATGGCATGAGTTTCTTTTGAAAAGCACCTACTCTTTAACTGTTAAAATGTCACCTTCACTTGGAAGGGATATATAAAGTCTGTTTATTATTTTCAAAAATATCTGCTAGGTAGCATACTACTGGTAACAAATTATTTCCACAGAAATGGTCAGTATATTTGAAGCACTCTTCTTTTTAAAACAAACAAATATTCCTTGTCGACAGTGCTTCTTAGCAGTTAAGCCTCTTATGGCATAAATAGTTTCTTAAGTTAATTTCCTATCTTGTTACAAAATATGGTAAATATTTTACTACTTAATAGACTTATTTTCTTAAAATTAAGAACATCAGTGACTTCCTACATTCTTCTGGCTCCAGATTCTTTGCTACAATAGCATGCCGGTTGTTGATGGAGTGGATGAATTTATTTTGTACAGCAATCCTTACCACCCTTACTAGACTCTCTTTTTTATTCCAGTCAAAGCAACCACACATTCCCAGTTATATTTGCATCGTTTTTTCATAAAACTTTTTTTTATTTTTTTTAATTAAAGAAGTAGTTTACTGTTAATAAAGTAACTTCTCTAATGCTTTTCCTTTAGTGGCTTAGGAAAAGTAATTTTTAATGTACCTCATTATTGAAATTCCTGAATTTGAGACCTGTTAGAAACATCTGTACTTTCATCGAATTGTAGAGCAAACCTTCTGAAATGGATGATTTGTTCTAGTACTTGTTTTTTCAAATCTTCAGCAATGTTTTCTATGTGTCTTTGAACAGCATTTGCTGTCAAAGAAATGAGCTTCAGTTTGTCACTGTAGTTTTCTATGCATTATTTTACTTATTTTTAAGTCACAAAAAATCAATTCTCAGATGGCATGATGGTTTTTTCCCCCTTGCTCTTAGGTAAGAAAACCTCAGAGTAGGCTGCTACTTTAATTTATCATTAAAAAAAGGGACATTTTTTAAAGTACAAGATTTGCTATTACTGCATTACTTGAAACATTGCTGGAAAAAATGAAGGTTTATCTTTGTGTTTTGGATGGTTAGTTTTCAGATGTCTTGTTAATTGTGATGGTTTCATGCTACCATTGGCTAATATCTCAAGATATGATACACATTTAGGGTACGAGTAATTGTTAACAATGGTAAGCAGTATTTTGAATAGTCTTGATAACGGAAATTTTCTTTAATCCAAATTCTTGTCAGATGTCATTAATTGTCATTGTTTGTTACCTTGGGAGTGTGGCTTATGAAGAGCTTGTACTGTAATAGAAGTGTAGTGCTGCCATTTTCTTTTCACATGCACTCACAGTACTTTGAGTCCATTGTTTCCTTGCAGGACTCTTTTTAAACTACTCCATTCTGTAAGGGTTAATTTGGTTAAAACTAAGTAATACTATCCAGGAATCCACCTCATCGGGCAGAGATAAGCTGCACACAGGTCTCTCTCACTTGCACACAGAAGGAATGGAGTGATTGCACCACTGTCACCCCTCTGGGTTGTGGAGCAGATACTTACTCCAGGGCCCCTCAACTTCCTTATGTGACACCGGGCCATCAGACAGACATACGGGCTGAGTGAGCTTACAGGTGTCAAACTGTTGGCGATGGAGAGAGACTGGGAATACTGATTCGTTGATCAATATCCAATTTTATTGTTGGATACAAACGCTTATATACTATTTCAGAGAGACTAGCAATGTGTACTACAATGATTAAGTTAAAATCACATACACAAACTTAAGCATATAACATCTCTTGCTTGCAGAGTTTAATGGGATTTTTTTTCTGATAAAGGTGTCTGATTTAGTCTTCTTGCAATCTAGGTCTAATTTTCAAAGTTCCATTCGCTTTTGCCGAGTCATCCTGTAATCAAATCTCTTATGTTAAGCAGGTCCAAAGTCCATTATCTGTCTTGTGTCCCCCAACATTCCAACATCAGATCATTTATTAAATAGTTGAATATTTGTAGAGTTTAGTTTGTGGTTTGGGGTCTCCTTGCCTCCCCTTCCTTCCTTTTTGTCCCTTGCTGTCCTTCCCATCCTTTCCTTCTTGCATTTCATAGGTTGTTACTTTGGTTTGGGTGGGGTTTTTTGCTTTGTTTGTTTGTTTTAGATAAAAATTAAATCTTAATATCAGTTCCAATGTATTCTTTACATACCCCCACTGATTGTCTTGTCTGCTTATGTGCACTCCTCTTTGATAACCATTGTCTTCATGTGCCAGTTTTCACTCATCAGTGAAGTGTTGGTGAGGCTGGGAGAAGGGGAAGCTGTTTGTCATTCATAAAACACCTTAGGGCAAATACTGCAGCTCCAAGGCTGGCTCCTTGAAGCATGATAAAGCCTTTAGGTAAATCCTGGCATTCCTCACATCAGTTTGAAGTATGGATTGCCTTTATCACTAGGAAGACTGTCTTTAAGAGATAGTTTCTCAGCTAAGTCCTGAGGCAGGGTCAGTCTGGCTCATGGATAATGTGAAGCAACGACTCATTGTTTTGTTCTACGTGTGAAACAAAAGTAGAAGTACAGATAATGTCCCAGTGATGTTACATCTGCAGAGGCAAAGTGCTAGAAATCATTGGTCTCTGTGTGTTAAATTGATATGATATAGTAACTGCTAGTATCTATGCCTAATAGAAGTTGAAATGGAAAACTGCTGCTGCATTGGGTTTTCAGTAAGACTTAATTTTTACTGCCCCATTTTTTCATTATGGACACTGTTTAAGAGATATGGCTAGAAAATGCCATGGATATATTTAACTTTGCCATTTGTTGTAAGGGGAAATGTATTTCTTTATTCTCCTCTTTACATAACTCTTTTCCCTTTGTCCCAAATAAGTCTGTGCACATTTTGGTGGATTTGTTCATTGTTAGAAAAAGTTACATAGGTCTGTGCTTTTACTTCATTGCTGCTGCTTTTTTACAGGTGTTTTGTAAAAAACAAATAAGGTGCTTCGTTATATCGAAAGTGGATTGTTAGTTGAATCTGATATCGGTCTAAAACTGCTTTGCATGAGATATGTGAAGAAATTAAAAAAAAACAGTTGATAATCAACTATTCTTTCTGTCTGTCTTGCAGATACAGAACTTTATAGCTAATAAATAACTAACTCTTGGACTGAAAAATTATATACAATTTCTGTTTGAATAGATACCTAGTCCTGTTAGACAGTAGAGGTTTTGTTGTTGTTGTGTTTCTACAAAAATGTTTTCTTTAAACTGCTGTGTTACACAAAATATTATTATTAAAAGTGCTAGACAAATATTTTATTTTTTTTAAGTACAGGAAAAGCAAAAGGACAGTATGCATCCAGAAGAGTATAAAATTTTGATCTTGGCATAAACATGCTCTCTTTTGGGTCTTTGACTTATAGAAAGAAAAATTTTCTCTCTAATATTGAAAATATTTTGCACGCTGAAAACTGAGCCCTAAGCCTGTAGTTCTTCCTGTAGATGTGTTTTTTGCCTTATGTGCCGCATCTGTGTTACTGTTGCTTCAAATCCTTCATATTTCTGTGGAGGAAAGTTCTTTGAAGTATGGACTGTTGCAGCTGTCGGGGATTTTTAATGTTCTATCTCATGCCATGCTGCTTGTCTATACTGTCTTAAAGATCTGCAATTTGTTGTTATGCAGAGCTTATATATTATTCGACTTTATATCTCCTTTGCAAACAAGAGCTTTAGGTTTCTTACTTATAGTGCTATCTTTGTAAGTTTGTGCCTATAGGTTTCAGGCTGAAAGAGTGTATTTCAGTACATGATAAAAGAAACATTGCTTTGGTAGCCCTCAAGAGAGCCTGTCAGTTACTTGTTCTGTGGTAGGTCGATCAGGAACAAGTCAACAGGCAAGTCAACCGTAGAAGTGAAAACCTATTTGTTATTCTTACCTAATTTTCTTAATACATGCTGTAGTTCTGTGAAGATATCTGGGACTATGTGGTGCACAGGCAGAACTTGTAATTCACACAAGTGTCACGCAACTGCATTAATTTGGATGATTATAATTGAAGTGGGCTCTTCCCAACATAGAGTAGCCTTGTGTGTTTGAATATCTGTAGTGCTTTTTGTGAGTTAATTTCAAATGTTTTATGCATGTCTGTAAACTGTCATGGATTACTAAGCTTTGGTAAATATTTCAGCAAGTTGTTGCTGTTACCCTGGTTGTAAAATTATTCCAGGCTACTCAGTTTGTCTTTTCCCCTTTCCTTGTTCTGATTTGATGCTGTGGCATAAGAAAGCCTAGTAAGTTATTATTGGTGCTATAGTGTTTGAATTTCATTTGACTATTTTTTGCTGTTCTGTGTACCAAATGTTAATCTCTGGTAGGGATCCTACATTGTCCTTCATGCATGGCATCGTTAGGGAAGCTCTAAATCAGTTGTGGTGAACTTTATTATTTGTTTTTTTCTTCTTGTAATTTCTTATAATTTTCTTGTAATTTCTCTCCCCATTTCTTTTACTTCTGCGTGTAGGTTTGTTTTCTGGTCTTGCATTTATTAGTAATGTGGTTGAATTAAGATTTTTACTCTTTGTTAGATGTTGCTATGTGTTGTGATGTGAGTTCTGTTAGGCTGCTTTTGTCCAAATCAGGCCAATTTACTTTGAGAAACAAGGATTATGGAGTAGCTCTTACATTGCTGGTCCTTCTTGTAAGCCTAATGGAAATTCATTACCAGACTCAGAGCTTCGATGAGAGCTAGCTGGCAAGATAAGGAGCCCATGTTCTTGTCTTCGAATACTGTATGATCTACATCAAAATCCACATGTTGACATGTTGCTATTGTTTAACAGAGACCTTAGATGATAGGTAGCTGATCTCTTAGTAAATAATAAAATCTGGTATTAGCTGGTTTTTTTGCATTGAACTCTACAGCAAATAGCATTACCCACTACAGTTTTATTTTCCCTATTTCAGTCCCTTTTGGTTTTAAACTTACACTCAATTTCTGGGAAGAACATAAAAAAACTTAAAATTTCTCATCAATTGTTTATCCCTGGAGATGTCTAAGAGGCATTTGGTCTGGTGCTGGGTGATGTGGTTTAGGAGTTAGAGTGATAGTGCTGGGTTCACTGGATGGTCTTGAAAAGTCTCTTCCAATCTTGATGATTCTGTGATTCTATCTAATCAGTGTAATTCTTGTTTACTTATCTGAGTAAACTGGAATTTTTTTTGTATTTTCTTTTATCTCTCCACCATTCTCTTCTGTATCTGGTTTAGGTGTTTCTTACAGTGTTAGGAAGTTGACGAAGATGTTTTATTCCAGTGTTAGTTTCCCCATGCTATCTTAGAAAGCAGGCACTTTGTCTTGGTTGCCTCTGTCTGTGTATGCAGTTAAACCTATGGTTAGCACTGTATTAGTATGTGTGAACAATTTTACTGCTATATGGAAAGCTAACTTAATTACCATCCATATGGCTTAGTGTTTTGCATAAGTTTTTGATTTGGGAATCCATGTTATTAATGTCCTCTTCAAGCGAGCCTTGTCCTGCATGAAGGTACTTGATTCCTTTCCCCTCCTTCAAGGTTCTGTAGTATTTACATACTTTTGTTAGCTTTTTATGACTAGAACTTTGTCCGGTATTTATTTGTGTCTCTCCATGCTGAGTTTTCTTCTATATATCTTCATTTACAGTTAGTAAATGCCTTCTGTAGTCTCTCTGACATGTAGCAACATGTTTCTCCACATCTTGCCCTTCAGAGCAAGGAAGCTTCACTGTGTTTACTTTGCCCCTCTTTATTTTCCTGGTTGCTGGTTGCAGATGGCTGATGGAGGTGCATTCTGCAGGGATCTGTTAATGAATAGCTTCATTTCTTCTTTTCTGGTACAGTTTTGTTGGTTGCAGCAAAAGCAGAGGAGTGATTTTGCTTTGTTCTGCAGTTGTAAAATAGTCAGTTAAGTATATTCTGGGGCAAATGATCAATCTTCCCTCTCCCCCACCTCACCTCCAGCTGATTGTCAGACAGATGAATTGTGCTGGCAGAGACCAGCTGGGCTTTGATACAGTTTTGGCTTTAACATTTTCAATTCCAGCTTCATGTGTACTCTGGTTTTTAAGCATTTGTGTCAGTGTGTACATAATTTGAAATAATTTTGCCATGCGGTGTTTCTTTCTCGTGATATCTTTGAAATGTAGTATTAATCTAGGAAGGAATTTTACTAAAGTTTCAAACTCATCTATTCAGTGAAAAACAAATGCTAAAATTATAAAAGAAGTATCTTTAATTAATGCGTGTTGTAATTATGTTAAATGTGGTGTGAGATGAATATACAGATGAAGTAATTTAGACAGCTCAAATGTATGCCAAAGGAAGTGCTTTGGCACAAGTCATACCACCTCTGAATAATTCAGAGTTGCCTGTGTGGGGAAAGTTTGTGCTGCTCTTTTAACAGAAGACCATGGTCTGTGTAGCTTTCTGTTTTGTTTTAAGGACTACCACGGCTTTATTGAAAACAATATTGGATAGTCTTTTGTGAAGTAGTCTAAACCATTAGCTAGTATGGCATTTGATGGCCCTAAAGGCAGGGATTTTGAAGGGAGTGAAGCTTGTTTGTATGGCTACAAAGCATTTCTACCACTTTCAATTTCCCTGTATGACACTGCTATAATAATTTGAATGGTTTTGCTTTATCTTTATTTTGGCTTCACATAAAGTATCTAATTACACTTTAAATTCTTATTCCCTGTTTATTTTTAGCATTTTTCAACTCTGCTTATGTAGTCTGGTCTGACTTAGCAGTTGAGTTATAGGTAAAGCTAAGGTGTCTTATTTTTTCTTTTAATCCTGTTACGTTGGCACTTGTGTAATATCCTACTAACTTGTCATTGCAGCCGATCAGATGATGATTCTGGGTCAGCAT
Source organism: Melozone crissalis (assembly GCF_028551555.1). Lineage (NCBI taxonomy): Eukaryota > Metazoa > Chordata > Aves > Passeriformes > Passerellidae > Melozone > Melozone crissalis. Next base: position 474,474 of record NW_026535814.1, read on the forward strand.
CAGCTTCTGGATCTGGTTCAAGTTCTGGAAGCAGTAGTGACGGAAGCAGCAGCCAGTCAGGCAGCAGTGACTCTGACTCTGGTTCAGAGTCAGGGACTCAGTCAGAATCAGAGTCTGACACATCTAGAGAGAAGAAACAAATTCAGTCTAAACCAACAAAAGTTGACGGATCTGAGGTAAACAAGATATATAAATGAATTCTTTGTCAAGGAAATGGCAAAGGAAATACTAAAAAAGTGGAAAGGGAATAGTAAAAAAATATTTTAAAATTATTTTAAAGAGCAGTGCTCATTAAAAAAAAAAAGAGGTAATGAAATGTTCTTAATTAGATTTTAACTTGATTGGGTTAGTGAAAGCATGTACTTTGCTGCCTTAAACATTGGGCAGGTTTCTCATATAAGTGTTTAAATTTGTACTTTTAAAATTCTCACATTTGTAAGTATTTTCAGTTAAAAGGCTACCTAAATTTCATCATACAGAAGCATGTGCTAATTTACTGGAACTTATGTAAGAGAAAGATAACATATACTGTTGTTCCTGAATTCTGTTTTTACATTGTTTCTCAAATGATTGGTTTCATTGTATGTATAAATAATTGTGTAAAAATTTCAGGCTTACATATGGTTAGCTTTCTTTATCAATAAGTCTGCTAAGAGCAGGAAAAAAGTAATGTTGAGAAATCTCTTCAATCCAGTGGGCCAGAATTACATGCACTCTCCCATGTTTATGGAGTGGTGTACCGTATTTATGAAGGTAGTTATGGATGAATCACACCAAGAACTGAAGACAGTTAAGGATTCTCTGTTAAATTTTTTCCCATATGTTTAACTATTACTGTATGAAACAAAATCATAGCAGTTGAGCAATCTGAAAGAATTTATCTGTGTGAATTTAAAAATGTACTTTATGAAGTTTTGCTTTTTATCTTTTAATTACCTACACAACTATGGTTAAACATGTTTCAGTAATCATCCTAGTGATTAGCATATAACATTCTGTTTTGTAGAAATCTTACAACTTTAAAAAGCTGTCTGATATTGTTAGTTAATGTTAGTGTTTTGTAGTGAATTGTTTTGTAGTGAAATGTTTAAATTGATAAAATTAAGAGGCTACTTAGGAAAAGTAAATATGCGGTAAACTGGAGATTTTCAGTATGTTTAACTGACTCTTGCATGTCTATTCCTGTTTAGTTTTGGAAGTCTAGTCCAAGTATACTTGCCGTGCAAAGATCAGGAGTACTCAAGAAGCAGCAACAACAAAAGGCAGCCTCATCAGACAGTGTTTCAGAAGAGGTGATTAATGTAGTTTTAAAATGTACACATTGCAATAAAATTACATTGAGCAAATATATATTCTCTGAGTGAGCATAGAAGCCTGGGGTTAGTCTATAAAATTAACATTCAAATAACTGACATTTTTATGCAGAAAAGTAAAGATATCTCTGGTTACTTGTTTCCAAGTGAGTTGTCCCAAAATTATAGCAGTGCTATTCTGTGCTTTTTTTACGTAGTATTCTGTGTTGTCTAGACAAAATTTTCAAGCCACACAGTGCTGACTTACACTGTATTTCTGGCTTCTTGAGTTTATTGTAAAGACAAATAAAAATGCTAAATTATTTTTTCAATGTGTTTTTGGAAAAGATGTCTGCTAGAGTTTTAAGAAATTCCATATGAAGTAGAAAACTAATTTTTACAAGTCTAGTAGTAGTTACCGCAGAAGAATTCTTATATTTTAAGTATGAGACCTGTATTCCAGGTATTTCAAAACCTAAATCATAGGCTAAAGAAATACTGACTTTTTGCAGCAGGAATATTTTTTAAGAACAGTAATCGGAACCATGAAATGTAATTTATTTGTAAAGCTGTCTTTTTGTCCTGTATTACAAAGACTTTGTACTGTAGTCACACTCATTTGGTTGAATTTCTGGTTTTGTCTGATTTAGGAGCTCATCTTTTAAACAGAAAACTTAATCATGTATCATTAAAATTTTAATTTACACCTGTTAAGCACTGTCTTGAAGAAAGATGCTTTTCAGGATAGAAGTTATTCTAAACTAAGTTTTAGACAATGAGACTGGTCTTAAGAAAACCTAGCTTTAAGAGGGTTCTTGTTTTTACTTTTATTGTAAAGAAAGAAGGAATATGCTATTCTCAAAATTTTCTTAAACTGGTGTTTTAATGTGAACGGATATGAAAAGTGAAAAAGCTCTTGAGTGTAGGAGATTTCATTAGGCTTTTTATAGAGACGCCATCTTGAGTAATGTGAAGCAGCTTACACCATGACTGTTTTTAAGTGGGCACAATGTTGATTTTTTATGCTGGGAGTTTTATGTGGTGTTCTCCAGAGCAGTATTGGCATAGTGTATTCATAGATGGATAAGTACAAAAACAATACCAGGATTCAAACAGCTAAATTGAAAGGCATGAAGAGGGTAAAATTTGACAGTGGAAACTGATATATCGTTTCAAAATCTACTTGTTAAAAGATTTTTTACATAATTGTTTTTGTAAAAATGCGTTGTCTTTGGTTTATGTCCTTTGGCTTTGGTTTATTTTCTTCCTCTGCAGGACTCCTCAAGTAGTGAAGATTCAGCAGATGACTCATCCAGTGAAACCAAGAAAAAAACACATAAAGAGTAAGCTATTTTCCTAAGTAATAGCACACATTTTTTATCATAGAGACAGATGCTTATGTTTCATTTCCTCACTCTTAAAATGCTTCTCTTCTTAATCTATCTTGATCTTTCATTTCTAATTTTGTAATTTTAAAATGAACTGTCAAATGAGTATCTCTATTGCACTACTTTCTCAGTATGAGTCTGCAATATGTTTTAAAACATTTATCAGTGCTTTTATTTCTAAAGTGCTTTGTTGAGTTTAACTTTGTTGCAGTTTAATAACAAGTGAACTCTATTAAGTTGTTATTTAAGGTATTAAGATTGAATTTTCCTGCATGAAGTCAGAGTTTGAATCAAGATACTGTACATCATCTTTCCTGTCACAAACTAAAAAATTTCAGTTAAGCAAAAACCAGGGAATCCTGCTACTCAGAGTTCTGGGTTGAAAGCAAAACCAGTGAGAGACTCCAAGTCAGAAATACCGTTTATTAGGAAAAGGTAATAAAACATGAAGCGGCCAACTGGAGAAGGATTGTCCTTCTTGGACGTCCCTGCTAGCAATCCAGCACAGCTAGTAGTATGGGGGCACTATCCTGATTTCAGTGATCCAGGACAGCACCTAAGGCAATCGCCCTGTGCTATGACAGCAATGATAGCCTTGTTGAATGACATGGCTTGCAGCTATAATCAGCAGAGGAAGAGAGCAGATTCCAGCTGTGGTGAATCCAGGTTTATTGAGTCCCAGGGGAACCAACACCCAAAGACAGTTTCAGAGAGATTACAAAAGCTTATAAGGGGGAAAGGAGACAGGGGAAGGGTCAGTCCTCGGGCAAATAGAATTTCAGGGAGGAGTGAGATACAAAAGATTGACTTAGGGAAAGCACCAATGGGGATAACTTGAGGGTGGGGCCCCAGTCCCTGAGCCAATCACTTGACGCTCTAGCTGGAAGTTTCTGGAGAGAAAGGTGGGAGCGCTGACTGATGGACAGGACACTGGGGAGGGATTTGAGATAGGATACATTGGTTGCCATGGCAACTGGGGAGGAGTTGGGATAACTGGCAGCACAAGGGAGGGAGGAGAGAACCAGGGCAGAGCCATTACATGAAAGGGGGAAACGGTACACTCCAACTTAAACAGACACAACACAACAAAAACCAAATACATGCAATAGTACAAAAGAAGAAAACCATTGACAGAGTCAGAATACAACCTGACACCCTGCTAGTTAGGGTGGTGGTAGCAGTCTAGATAAAATAGTCTTGTTGAAGTGGTGATCCTGTGAAAAAGATCTGGAAGCTCTTGTCCTCTGGAAACAGATAAGGGCTGCCAGTTCTGTCCCAAAGCCCAGATTATATCCAGGTGGTGATGCTTAGCTCCTCCCCCTTGGGTGGAGCATCTCACAATGGGCTGATATCATTCTGAGTCATGCAGTGGGTTCTTGATTACCCATTAAATAGAAGTGGCTTCTGGAGGGAGTTAATCTCTGAATCATGTGGCAAGGCATTGTTGGGCCCATTAATGGGAGATGAGGAAAAAACAATACCCCTCCTGGTTTCAGCAGCTCTTGAAGATGGGAATAGAATGCATCTTTATATTGTAACCTAGGACACTCAGTCACAAGTGTCTTACTCATAGTACCTTGCCTGGCTGTGAAGCACTGATTTGAGAGTTTAGTGGAAGCTTTTGGGAGCCAGTGCCACTCACTAGTTGTTGCAGTTCAGGTTTTCAGGTTTTACTGCATTTCTCAAATCTGCCTCTGTTATTTTTCATTTCTCGTGCCAAAGTTGCTGATTCTTCACATGGGCCACAGAGACCGCAGGCATTAGACAATATGAGAAATATGAGACTCTGCAGAATACAGTATGATAGAACTTTATGTTTTGAACATGTCTAACTTCTGATGAATATGTATCTTACCAGGTAGACTTGTTTTCTTAATGTCTTGTTCACTCATTTCTTCATGCTGAAATTTATATAGAAATCCAGATTTTTGTTGTTATTTTAGATTTTAAATCTACCTCTTAGTCCAAATCCTTTTGATGCCATTGGACATTTTTTAACTTACCTAGTATTCACTGAGGACAAATTTCTGTCTCATCAATTGAAATAACTGTTACAAGATTTTTATTTCTGTGAAGAGTCTTGAAATAACAGCAGATCCCTCATGGGTGAATAACTGTTCTAAAAAATGTAACAATATGAAATTACTGTTTTGTCTCTCATCATGTACAGTGAAGACTGGCAAATGTCAGGATCAGGGTCAATGTCGGGAACAGGTTCAGATTCTGAATCAGAGGAAGACAGAGAGAAAAGCAGCTGTGAGGAGAGTGAATCTGACTATGAGCCGAAAAACAAGGTCAAAAGCCGTAAACCTCCAACCAGGTAAGAAGTTGGGCATTTGAATGCTCTATTCTAAACTATTTCTAAAAACCGAGTATTTACTACTACTATGCATTCGACTGAAAATGGTAGTACTTACTGACAAAAAAAAGGGGTTTTTTTTTAATATACATAATATGATAATATATTAATGCTTTCTAGTGACTACTTTTTCCTGTCTGCTTTAAATGAAAGGAGAGTAATTGAACATTCATTAAATACTTGTATTCAGAAAACAATGCAGAAAATTAATTGTTGCCTCCATTGAAACATCATTTTTGTGTCATACATTATTGTCTTGAAGAATTAAGTCAAAAAGTGGGAAGAAGAATGCAGTACCAAAAAAGAGGCAACTTGATTCTTCAGAGGATGATGATGAGGAGGAGGATGATGATGATTATGATAAGAGGGGATCTCGTCGTCAGGCGACAGTCAACATTAGTTACAAGGAAGCTGAAGAAACCAAGACAGATTCTGATGATTTGCTAGAAGTTTGTGGAGAAGACGTTCCACAACCTGAAGAAGATGAATTTGAAACTATAGAGAAATTTATGGATAGTCGAGTTGGCCGTAAAGGAGGTATATTTTTTAAGTGTTTTAAAATCCTTGTTAAGATCATGGTGCAACTTCAATGCATATTCTCTTCTATAGGTTAAAAAGCAATCATTTTAAAGTTACTGTCATGGTTTAGGCCTGGCGCAAAGCCAGTGCCCCCATGAGAATACCCTCTCCCTGGTGTCATCTGTGAGATGTGACCAGGAATAAGCAAAGCAGGCCCCAGCTTAGAAATAAAGAAAAGTTTATTAACTAAACTACAAGAAAAGAAGGAAAAAAACTATAAGGGAAAAATTGAAAACCTTTCAAAAAGCACTTTCCTCCTCCCCCCCACTAAATTCCCCAGTCCAATACATTCCCCCAAATCACCAACTCTCAGTCTGGCACCACCCTTTAGAATACTCAATCTTCAGTTCATGAAGAGGAGAGGAGTCCTTCTTGCACCATAGGCTTCCCCTGGAAACACACTGAAACCTCGTGTGCTTCCATGTCACTCAGCACCGCCCGGAAAGTCCTTTTGCCATCATGACATCTTCCTTCCATGCCCAGTGCTCTCACCACTGTGCATGGACCAGAGCTGCTTCTTGGGTTGTCTTTCAAGGATGACTTGTCTCACTCCAAAAAGGCACAGTCTCTCTTTCGGGACATCTGTCCCCCTCAATTTTTCACCCCCTGGGGCCGAGGGGTACCCACACTGAACCCTCCCGGTTCTGAGGCACTGCCTCTCCCTAAATGCAATCTCTGTGTCACAGGAAAAAAGAAATGGTTCTGTCTATGGCCACACAAGAAAAGTCTAGCCAAAAGGCCACTCCGTCATCACTCCCCCACTCAAAAGTCTTCTGCACTTCCCTCGTGGCCCATTCCCTCTTATCTTATCTCTTATCTCTCTTCTCATTCAGCACCAGCATTTTGCAAGGTCTCAATCATGCAAGGAAAGGGTTAAAAATTTCAGTCTCTGCCTGTCCCAGAGCTCCAGACACTGCCCTCGAACTTTCCCCCCTTCTCCTCCTGGGCCAGCGTCACTATCGAATTCAGATGCTGGCTCTCTCTCTTCCCTGGGGGGCTGCCTGATGTCTCTTGGTCTCTTCCACCCTTCCGTCCTTGGGCTGGGCCTACCTCATGGCTTCATGGCTTTTCCCCTCCCCCCGCCCAGCCAGCATCTGGGACAGGGGGAGAGATCCAAAGCCTCTCCCGACAGAAGTCCCAAGAGACTCCTGGAGTGGGCAGCTCTGGGTTTTAACCCCTGTGTTTTTCTCAGAGGCGGTCCTACAGTCTGAGCATCCATTGGCCTGATGGTAGTGACCACAGCATCCCAGAAATCCGATTTCCGGTCCAACCACCACAGTTACAAAAAAGTCATACTGTTGCTCCTTTTATATTCGTAAGAATGTTTCTATTCCTTTTTAAGTATTGTAGAATACAGAAAAGTTGCATACCTGAGTAGAGTGTAAAAATCAGGTGGAAGATAACTCTCTATTGCATGAATGCACAGCATGTTGTTGTGATGCTGTTTGTACAGTTCAGTGGTCTTGATCAGTGCAAATTATGTATGTGCAGAAAGTAGACTACATGGGAGAGCTGACTAGTAGTCTGAACATTGAAAGACTGTGTTGGTAAGGCTGAACCACTGAAATAATGATTTCAGGTACTGCAGTACAAATACAGAACAATGTGTGGAATGGCTACAGAAAATGCATCTAAAATTGCAATGGTATCTAGAATTCTGCTTTGTATTTGAGTCTGCAAGTTAAAATCATAGACTCACAGGCTGGTTTTGGTTGGAAGGGACCTTAAAGATCAGCTAATTCCAACTCCTCTGCCGTTGGCAGGTATACATTTCACTACACCAGTTAGGTCAAAGACGCATGCAACTGGTCTTGAACACTTACTTCCTGGGTTACAGCTTCTCTGGGTGTAGCCAGGCAACCGGTTATGGTGCCTCACCCCCCTCTTAGCAAAGAATTCTTCCTGATACCTAATGTAAGTCTCCTTCAGTTTAAAGTCATTACCTCTTGTCTTACTACTATGTGCCCTTGTCTGAAGTCCCTCTCCAGCCTTCTTATAGCCTCCTTTAGGTACTAGAAGATGCTGTAAGGTCTCCCCAGAGGCTTCTCCTGGCATAGCAGCCTCAACTGTCAGCCTGTTTTCATACCAAAGCTGTTCCAGCCCACTTTACCGTGTTGGTGGCCTTCTCTGGATCTACTCCAGAAAGCCCACATCCTTGTTATGGTGGGGACCCCAGAGCCTGGGTCTTCCTTTTTCCTCTTTTTCGAAAATGAAGTTTATATTTCTCCTTTTGTAGTTAGTATGAACTTCCCTGGACCACCATGACCTCAAAGATTATGGTTGTGGCTTAGCTATTTCATCTGCCAGTTCCCTCAGGACCTGTAGATGTATCTTATCTGGTCCCATGGACTTGAAACTTTCAGTTTCCTTAATTGGTTTCAAACCTGATCTTTTCCTGGAGTGGGTGATTCCTCCTTCTCCCATTCCCTCCCTGCCTTTGCTTTCTCTGGTGTGGCTTAGTCACTTGTGTAGTGAAGACTGAGGCAAAGCAGTTGTCATGTATCTCAGCCTGCTCCTTGTCCCAAGTAACCAATTCTCCCATACTACTCTTAGATATCTAAACAAACGCATGAAAAAACCCCACCCAAATGCTAAGCCTCTTGCACTGCAGGGCTACCTTTCTCCATTAGTTATACGTTCTGTCTTAAATGATTGACCCTTGTCACAACTAGTACTCTTCTCTCAAATTCCCTCTCCCATATCCTGCTCCAGTGTATGGTGTTACTACTGTAGTCAAAGCCTTAGGAGCAAAGCTTCTTTCATTCTTCCTGCACAGATGATGTTGTTGTTTTTTGGCATTGCCTCTCTGGGCAGAGTTTATCTGCCCCAGCAGCTTGCTGGTCTCATTTCCTTATCAATACCACTGAGATTAGCTCACTTGGTTAGAGCTGGATGGTAATAATGCCTGTACAAGCTGAAGAGTTGGACTCCATGATCCCTGTGGGTCCCTCCCAGCTCAGAATATTCTGTGATTCTGTACCCTGTGCTCACCAAAATGAGCTGTTACCTGCTGCTAGTGTGCTGCAGCTACAATACAGTCTGTGCTTAATCTGTACTCTATAATTTTTACCTCATAAAATAACAGTCAGGACAAGCAACAAACTTGTTTAGGAAGAAGGAGATTTATAGTGTCCCTGTTAGTAGGTTTTTCATGTCTTGAGGCTGATCAGATATAACATCAGATGTCTTTTTTATGCTCAGAGATAAGACTAGTGTAACAGAAGATGACAAGCATTGTAAGTGTGGAGCATTCCCTAGTGACTACTTTAAAAACCAGGAATGCAAATAAAATTTTCATGAGGAAGGGTAAGATATTGCAGGGTAGGTGTAGAAATTTTGGTTGCTCTTTTATTCTCTTGACTACTTGTGCACGTCTTAATATATCTACATCATAATCTTTCAAATAATAGTAATGACATGAGCGCAGTAGGCACTGGTCAAGTATATGCTCATCTAAAATTACCACCAACTACTTTGCTACATTTTTAACTGGTTAACTTACAACAACACACACTTACTCAAGGCATATGGTGTGGTTTCTTTCTCAGCCACAGGTGCTGCAACCACAATATATGCAGTTGAGGCCGATGGTGATCCAAATGCTGGGTTTGAAAAATCAAAGGAGCCGGCAGAAGTACAGTATCTTATTAAATGGAAAGGTTGGTCACACATCCACAACACTTGGGAAACTGAGGAAACACTGAAGCAACAAAATGTTAAAGGAATGAAGAAACTGGACAATTACAAGAAAAAGGATCAGGAAACAAAACGATGGTGAATATATTTTTTTAATTATACTTATTTTGAAACACTGTAGGTATTCTATTTTGTTTCTGAGACCTGTTACCTGGTTTTGAGAAGGTAACTGTTTTTTGTCTTTTTGGGAAGACAAAAACTTTGAAAGCCAAAGTCCCTTTAACATGTTCCAGTAACATAATTCTCTGAATCTGGTGTGTGTGTGTGTGTGTGTGTGTGTGCGCGTGTGTGTGTGTGTATGTGTCTGTATGGTATAAATGGAGTTTTAACAAGATGGGTAGTATTTAAAAATGAATAATAAATTGTAGCTTTTGGTAATTTTTCCATTATACTTTGATTGGAGTTCTTCAAGAATTGATTCAAGGATCAATGTTTTCTTGGTGCATTAGCCATTTCAAGTGACTTTGCAGAATTCAGCTTTCTTTGCTGAAACCTGAGGTTGAAGCTTGGGAGTAAAAACCATGAAGAAATACATACATTTTAAAGTCATCTCTTTGGTGTCCAGTTTTATTAGAATGTTTAATATAATCAGTGAATGCTGGTGGGATTTTTAGCCACTAATCGTTAGATGGATTCTTACAGAGTGAGCCACCCTGAGTACTATTCCATGAAAATAACCTGTGAAGTGTACTGCTTATCTGGAGAGATAGCTACTACAGCTATCAGTTGTACTAGTCAAGCAACTAATGGAGAATACTAATTTTCAGCGATAAGTATTTTCAGTCATTAATGGTGAGGCACTTAGGCCAGACACAGCCATTTTGTAGTAGGGATTTTTGGGTTGTTCCTTCAAAAAAACTTTCCAGGCAAGATTCATGGGATGCTTACATTCAGAGCTGTAGAGTTGCTGAATTTTCTTAGTTTTAGAAGTATATGGTGTAATAAGTGTTGTGAATTAATTCCTGCTCCAGGCTGAAAAATGCTTCTCCAGAAGATGTGGAATATTACAACTGCCAGCAGGAGCTTACAGATGATCTACATAAACAATACCAGATAGTGGAAAGAATAATTGGTATGTTACAAACTTGTGGACAGAAATCAATGTCAGGGATTCTGTATGTTCTCAATGCTCTTGTTTTTATAGTTAAGAAATGTCAAATATTGATACCACAAAATTTTAATCCAAAACAAAACTTCAGGCGAAGAGAAAAGCTGTCAGGCTGTCTGTATGGGTCTAGCTTCTGTTGTATTATTATGTAAAATGAATGTTTTCCTACAGTACAGAAGTAAAATGCTGATCAGAATTCTGATGCATTTTTGCAGCTCATTCAAATCAGAAATCAGCTGCTGGTTATCCAGACTACTATTGTAAGTGGCAGGGTCTACCTTATTCTGAATGTAGCTGGGAAGATGGAGCTCTCATTGCCAAAAAGTTTCAGGCACGCATTGATGAGTACTTCAGCAGAAATCAATCCAAGACCACTCCCTTTAAAGATTGCAAGGTGAGTAGGTAACTTGCAATAGATTTATAATCAGCTGTACCAGGTCTGACTAGGATAGGGCTAATTTTCTTCATAGCAGGCTCTGGAGTCTGTGGTTTATTTTTGTGACCTAAATGGTTTTGGAAACACATATTGACTGTTACTGAACAGTGCTTGCGCAGTGCCTTCTCTGTATCCTGTGTACTCGTTCCCCACTATGAGTAGATTAGGAGGGAGCACACCAGTAGCAGCTGAACCAGCTGCTGACCAAAGAGGTGCTTGTTGCCGTTTAATTTCTTACTCAACAATAAATTAGTGGGCTGAGCAGGGGCTGCCTGTTGCCTGGAAATTTGATGGTCATCAGTCTGCTGGTGAATTGATGTGTGACTCATTCTGTCCCTTGTGGGATTTTTTTTTCTATATGTTTTTTGTTGATTGGTTGGGTGTTTTTCCTTCACCCAGTAGACTTCTTATTTTGACCCACAATTTTTTTCCCACTTTTTACATTTCATTTCTCTCTCTCGTCCCTCTAGGGTGGTAAGTGAGTAAGCAGTGGGGTAGAAGCTTGGCTCCTGGCCAAGTTCAAGCTACCACATCAGTTGCAATAGTAAAAATGAGATTTACTTTTTTTTTAAATCTACATATCAAATACACATTGTGAGTTTTTTTGAAAGTTTTTTCAGAATACCAATAATGATGTATAGTAGGATGTCTGGACAGTAGCACTACTGAGAATAGGTTTTGTAGATGCCAGTCCTCTGCATTTTTACTAGCATTCAGAAATGGATTTGTTTAGTATTGCAGTTTATTTTAAAAGGAAACTTTGAGTGAGTTAATGTCATTCATGTTGTGACATTTAGGTTGGCAATCAAACTAGTTTCAATTTGCCAATTACTTGGTGTTTTTTTATGGCCTGGCTTACACTGATAGATAAAAACTAGAGTTGATGAGTTAGTAAATACCTCCTGTTACTTTTTCTATAGGAAGATCTTTTGGTAATTTCAGTTGCAGTTCAATCTGACCGATGATCAATTTGCTTTTCACAGGTTCTAAAACAAAGGCCACGATTTGTTGCACTAAAAAAACAACCATCTTACATTGGAGGACACGAAAGTTTAGAGTTAAGAGATTATCAGTTAAATGGGTTGAATTGGCTTGCTCACTCATGGTGCAAGTAAGGACTCTCAATTTTGTTTGTAAATTGCAGGCATTTGTAACATATTGAAATGTTTTTTTCTGTTGGGTGGGTTTTTTTTAAAGTTGGAAACTTTCATACTGTAAGCTCAAAACAGAGATCTGAAGGAACTGGTTTTGCTCTAAGTAGTACCAAAATTATAATTTTATGGCTGTTCTCAACAAAAAGCAGCTAAGATGTGTCATTACTTTGCTTTTAGTTTCAATGGAATAAGTAATATTTTTAAAACAACCAACAGACCTAAACCAATAATATTAGAAAAGCCAAACAAACATTTATAGAATGTCAATATTACTGTTAAAATTTTAAAATTAGACTCAGGAGAACTACTTAAAACCTTTTTGTTAATTCAGGGGAGTAGGAGCAGTTGGAAATCTTGCGATGGAAAAACAAAGTAAATAAATGTCTTCAAAATGTGTAGTAGTAAAATCTTGAAAACTGTTATGATTGGATTTTATATTCAAAAGATAATGATTTCTTTTAATCCAAACCTTCCCAATCTCCACACACCCCCTAAATAGTTTTGTTTCCTTTTTTTTCTTCTTTATTTTTTTAGAGGGAATAGCTGTATTCTCGCAGATGAAATGGGTCTAGGTAAAACAATACAAACAATTTCTTTTCTGAACTATCTGTTTCACGAACATCAATTGTATGGGCCTTTCTTGTTGGTTGTGCCACTTTCTACCTTGACGTCTTGGCAAAGAGAGATTCAAACCTGGGCTCCTCAGATGAATGCTGTAGTTTACTTAGGAGATATAACTAGTAGAAATATGGTGAGTATTTCTTCTTGTCATTGGAAAGTCTTGTTCATAAACAAGACATACTTAATATTTTTATCATCTGCATATCTCAGATTTTTTGGTTGGGACTGAGGAAATATTTGCTGAAGCCCTGTGTCTTTAAAATATGAATTGAAGACTTGGATTTTGATCTCATGTAAATGTGTGTGAGAAGTTTCCTTTCTACTTAATAGTGGACAGAATTAAGAATTTTGCATTTGAGAACCAGTTATCTTCTCTCATGTGATTGTTTAGGTGGATATAGTGAAAATAAGTATATAAGAAAGCTGGTCATGATCTTACTTTCCTGAAAGGTTGTTGGTTTGGTAATGTTATTAATCTTACCCATTAAAGTAAAGAGTCCTTGTCTGTTATAAAATGTGTATGTATGTGTGTGTGTGTGTATATAGTGTGCATATGCGTGTGTACATATTTATGTATAAAATATATATATGTTCATATATATTTATATGTTATATACATATTAATATTATATATATGTGTGTCATCCTTCTGTTCCATTATCATATTGTTCTATGCTAGTAAATTTCTACATTGTTGCAGTATTTCAGTTGATGCCAGTCAGCAAGACCTTTTTTCTGCAGCTTATAGTTTACTTGTTTCTTTTTGTAGATAAGAACTCATGAATGGATGCATCCACAGACCAAACGATTGAAATTTAACATACTCTTAACAACATATGAAATTTTGCTAAAGGATAAGGTAATTGCCCTTCTTTGGGGAGGCAAAAATAATTTCCCCAGTATAGAATAATTCTGTTTAGACTTGCACATATTTGATTTATGTCCCATTAAATTCATGGAGAGTCTGATAGTTGTGCTACAACGCTGTAGTTTGGGGTTTTGGTTTTTGTTTCTTGGGAGTCTTTTCTTATTTTAAGCACTTCTGGATTTTACATACATGTGGTCAGGCTTTCAGCCTTTTCCCATTTTATGAGGTGGGTAACACTTAATTTTCTTCAGTTTGCTTGACAGTCTCATTGCTGTAATGATCTCCTCTCAGCTTCTTGCTCTGCTTCTTTGCAGACCACCATCAAGGAACTGAAGCAGAACCTAACAGAACCTTAATCCCAAATTTGATGCAAAACTAGGAAATCCCAAATTATTTTTCTGTGATATTCTTGCATATGTATGTGCACATGTATTAATACTGTCTCTGAAGTGATAGCGCGCAGAGTTATTGTTAATACCTCTAACAGTATGTGGAAATTGATACAGTTATTCAAGAAGCACTTGACTTTGTTTACCTCATTGTTTGTATGGGAAGAAATCAATAATGATTTTTTTTTTTCCTGCCATGTAAAAAAATGTGGGTCAGAGTTCTGGGCATTTTTTTAAATAAGAAATTGAATTTATGTTCTCTTAGGATGACTACACAGCTTTTCATTGAACCTGAAAATGTAAAAGCCATAATTATTACTAAAAGCATATAGCTGTTATTTTATTGAAATAAACCAAGAAGTGATCAGGTTGAGAGCTTGTTTATATTATGTGGAAAATAATGTAATTTGTTGATTTCAATAATGTTTTCCCCCATCTCCATTTCCTTTTCAAGTCATTCCTTGGTGGTCTGAATTGGGCATTCATAGGAGTTGATGAAGCACATCGTTTAAAAAATGATGACTCTCTTCTGTACAAAACTTTAATAGACTTTAAGTCTAACCATCGTCTTCTTATTACTGGAACACCTCTGCAAAACTCTCTCAAAGAGCTCTGGTCTTTACTCCACTTCATCATGCCAGAAAAGTAAGAAAGATTTTTTTTTGTTAAGTTTTTTATTGTGAAGTAGTGTAGTGATGTGAGAATCGGTAGCAATAGAGAATTGTACTGAAAGATAGCTTAAATATTCTACACAAAGTATCTTTTGATGCTGCTTTAGGTAAGTAATGCTGGTAGCAGATGTCACCTTTTCCCGTTTTAGCAGTGTGCAAAAGTGATGGATTGATGTATGGATCAGAACCTGGGGAAAAGGCTTCATCTTCACCTAAAAGAAAAACCATATAGATTTGCTCTGGGGGAAGAAGAATGAAATTTTTCATATGTTAATACTATTGAGGAAAACAAATCTATGTCAAGATGCCACATATACTGTAATTCAATCAGATAGCTGGTTTTCCCATTGTTTTGAATACACTAAACTTATTGCATTGACCTGACTGTGTACTGACTTGTTTAAACCTAAGGTAAACTAGAGGTCGTGTGTGAAAGTGCATGTTCCTGTTAGACGTCTTGTAAATCCCAAGCACCGTAGCTCTGTTTAAGTTGAGCTATGGATTATACGGAACAGTACAAGCAAAGCCACTGAGGTTGGGTAGCCATTATTCATTTGTTTGATCATAAACTCCATTCTCCAAGTCTATTAGTACTGACAATAGCTACACATTAGCTAGACCATACAAGCTGCAAGACATATTTTAAGTCTATTCTTACTCTCTTGCACACCCTCTGGACAGGGAGCTGGTTTTTTATGCTGTCTTGATAAAATATAATAATGGACTTTTCTGCAACCATCTAGACAAGTGTCCTTGCAGAGAAACATTGCATTTCCATTGTGGAATCAGAGGTTTTCATTCTGTAGACATTTTTTGAAAATTCCATTCTTCTATTTACAGGCACAGTATCTGGGATTTCTTGGGAGATGAAAATTCAGAAATGGGATGAAACAGAAGGGAGTGGGGAAGAAATCTGAATGTATAAATGTTTTTGTGGTATATGATCTGTGTCTGTGTTACCTTTATTCCTGAATTTTGCTTCATCAGAGTGTTTTTTATGTTGAAGGTTTTCTTCATGGGAAGATTTTGAAGAGGAGCATGGCAAAGGGAGAGAATGTGGTTATGCAAGTCTTCACAAAGAACTTGAACCATTTCTGCTGAGAAGAGTTAAAAAAGATGTAGAAAAGTCCTTACCTGCTAAAGTTGAGCAAATTCTGAGGATGGAAATGAGTGCATTGCAGAAGCAATACTACAAGTATGTACCCCCTCTTTGCGTATTCTGCTGTTTCAGTGATTATGTCTATGTACAATTTTCTGAATTACAGTGATTTGTATACTGTATGGAAGTTGGGGCTTTGGTAGAGTTTCACAGCAATAAAATCCTGTGAAGCAACGGCTCAGGAATTGCATTGGTCTAATGTCTATTTATGTAGTTTCTTTTATTCAGCATATTAATATACTCTTTTGGGAGATGCTTTTAATCTTTAGCTTGTTCATATTTTAACAGCTACATCTGTTTTACTTCCACATACGGTTAGAAGTTACTAATATTGTACATTTTATTTCATAGGTGGATTTTAACCAGGAATTATAAAGCCCTTAGCAAAGGTTCAAAAGGCAGTACCTCAGGCTTTTTGAACATCATGATGGAACTCAAGAAGTGTTGCAACCATTGCTACCTCATTAAACCACCAGATGATAATGAATTCTATAATAAACAGGAGGCCTTACAGGTAGTGTCACTTTTTAATTAAAAAAAGAAAAAGAGAGATTTTACATCTGTAGCTTTCACAGAATTTTGTAGTTTCTTGGCAGCTCATTACTTCTTATTGAAGTATATTAAGGAAAAACAGGTTTTCCTTTAAATGTGCATCCTGTGCTTTTACATTGGAGTATTTTTTTATTCTTAATTGAAATTGAATAATTGAAAGAGAATTGAGTAAATAAATATGCCCAGATTTAATTACATACTATTGAATGGATATTTTAAATTGTAAAATTCTTCAGGAATGTATCTGCCCACAGTAATAGAAAGAAAGGCAAACCTCAGAGGGATGTCCAACATACCCCAGTGTGTATTAGTGTTGAGATTAATTTATTTTGCAATGTGTGTTTCTTGGTTTTTGTAGCATTTAATACGTAGCAGTGGGAAGCTAATCCTTCTTGACAAGCTACTGATTCGTCTGCGAGAACGTGGCAACAGAGTCCTGATTTTTTCACAGATGGTAAGGATGCTGGACATCCTGGCAGAATATCTGAAATATCGTCAATTTCCATTTCAGGTAAGAAACTTGCTAATAGTAGCAGCTAAGAAGCTTTGATCTTGAATATTAAATTTTTTTTTCTTTACTGTGAGTGTGTCAAAGCACTGGAACAGGTTTTCCAGAGGTTATGAAATTTCTTTTTCTTGTTGTGGTACAAAAGCTGCTTGGACATGACCTTGGGCTGCATGCTTTAGCTATCCCTGCCCCAGTAGGGTATTTAGACAAGATGACTCTCAGCAGTCCCCTTGAGCTTTGTTTGTGATTATGTAGCCTTTACCCCTTTGATTAAAAAAAAAAGGGATGAAAATGTCTTCTTTTTCCAGGAGGGGACTGGTTCTATGATGAATGTTATTTTGAAGTGAAACAGATGAATTAAAAATTATGTGAGCTGTTTATTTACTTTTTTCCCCTTCGCGTAATAGTTTGGCAGCTGGCAATTGAAATTGTGCTGATGTTGAGTACAATATAAAACTACTTTTTAACTGTAGTTCTCAATCTCTCTAGAGACTTGATGGATCAATAAAAGGGGAATTGAGGAAACAAGCACTGGATCATTTTAATGCAGAAGGATCAGAGGTAAAGGTTTTTTTTCCCTGGGGAGTCTGTCTTATTTTTTCCCAAGTACCAAAAGACATTGCACAAAAAAGAAGAGAAGAAAAAAGTCAGGAATATATCAATAAGGTTGGAAATTCATTGCTACTGCCTAGAGTGTAAGGTTTATGTAATATTTTTTTAAGATGTTAAGTAGATAACACATAAATTAGGAAAGTGGTAGCTGATTGCTCTATAAATGCTGCAAAATTTTAACTCCAGCTTTGTTCCTCTGTAGAAATTAGTAATATTTGCAAAAGTACTGAACTTAAGCAGTTAGTATTCAAAAGTCCTTTGGCAATGGGTAGAACTAACTTCATATATCCTTGCACAAACAATCATATTTTACTTGTTTCAAATACGATTCCCATTGTCTTCATTTGTTGACACCTGTTACATGCCATGGAAGAAATAGTAAAGTACTGATTTCTAGCAATTCTTGGTGAGCAACCTGTGAGTACGTAGGCATCTGTCACGATTCTTTAGATTCTGAACTAGAATATTTGTACCTTACTTAGCACTTCTATTAGGCATGTCATTCCATACTGTTGGATTGGTTTAAATCTTTTGTCCTACACTCTCAGATTTGAGGGAGAGGAGGTTGGTTGGTCATTGATTTTGGTTTAGTTTAATTTGTATATGAAGACAGCATTTCTTAGTTGCTGCTGAGCTTGTTTCTGCTTTGTATAGGGAGAAGGACCAAATTCCATGTTAAATACAAAAGCTAACTCTCTTTCAAATTTCTTTCATAGACATTGTTGACATTTTCTGAAATCTTAGCAGTAACACTGTATATTTTTTGAGATGAAGAAGAATTTATGCATTTCTAAAATTGATGCAAATTCTGCATTTGTGCAGCAAGAAGAAGAATGCTCTCAGTTTTATTTTTTATTTTCTAAAATTTCATAATATTTTTGGGTGGATTTTGTAGAGTTTTTGTGTTACTGAGCTACAGGCTACCTGAAAATCTTTAACACAATTCTCAGGACTCTTTCCTTATTGTAATGGTTGCTGTTTCCTGTAACTGTACTGAAAATTTGGTTTGGTTGGAGTTTTTTAACCTGATTTACTTTAGCTTGGATTTCATATCTTGTGTTTTGCCTGTCTCAATATCCTTCTACAGGATCATCCTTCTCAATAAGTTTATATTGCCTACAGGGTTTTTTCTCCTTGCTGCTTACCATTTTCATATTGTTCGTGAATATGCTGAACAGCATTGAACTTGAAAGAAGGTTTTTGCTTCTGTCTCTTAATCAGTTATGTGTAGGCTCAAGTGCTTTCCCTGCTCTGACATGACTGTTTAGTCTTCTAGGGCTTGGGGCAGGGAGGGTGGGAGAGGGTTTTTGTAGCGCTAAAGGCTTTGACAGTAAGATTTGGTAATTTTTTGGCCAGTCTGGTTTTGTTGGGATGTCTTGCTCAATGATCGTCATCTAGGACACTGCTTCCTTTAAACTGACTTGAGAAGTCAGTAACTTTATGAAAGAAATTGGCAATCAACGTTTGCTTTATATTTAAAGATGCTTTAAGCATAGAACAATTATGGATTTGGTAGCACCACATACTGCATAACATATATACTCCTTTAGGAATATTACTAGTATTGTATATGAAACTATTTCCTACCTTATCATTTCAGGACTTCTGCTTTTTACTGTCTACCAGAGCTGGAGGATTAGGTATCAACTTGGCATCTGCTGATACAGTGGTTATATTTGATTCTGACTGGAATCCACAGAACGATCTGCAAGCACAGGCTAGAGCACATAGAATTGGACAGAAGAAACAGGTAAGCACACTCAGTTTAAGCTCCAGACCTGAAAGGCAATTCTGTACATTAGCTGTCCACCCTCTGTCTGCACCATTCAGTTCTCATGTATTTTTGAGAATAACTAATACTTTCTGCATATCTCCAGAAATGTTAGTAATGCTAATTTCTTTTTTCCTAAGTCTCCATACAGGAAGAAATAATACGGCAGCTGCGGTATTTGGGTGGGAGAGGGAGAAGAGTTGTCAACTTGTCTGTCTTATGTTCGTTGGTGTGATGTCATTTTACAAAATAACTGCTACATCAGGCACATCCCCAATGCTTAAATATTCTAGTTCTCAAGATTATTCTTTCCTTCTTACTGAAGACATACAGTAACAGTTAGAAATATGACATTATTGCCTCTGGCAAAGCTTGTGACAAGTCACTGAAGTTTATAAAGAAAGGTCTACAATGACTTAATATAAAACATTTCTGTAAAGACTGTGGTAATGTGATTAAATTAGTATTTCATATTTGAAACCCATTAAAAAATTCAGAAATCATGTAATGAAGACTGAGATTTCTGCTTTTAAATTTTTTTATTTTTTAAATACACATAGGTTAATATTTATCGACTAGTCACAAAAGGATCAGTAGAAGAAGATATTCTTGAACGAGCCAAGAAAAAGATGGTGTTAGATCATTTAGTAATTCAGAGAATGGACACTACAGGGAAAACTGTGTTACATACAGGCTCTAATCCTTCAAGGTACCTTTATGTTTGTTTCTCTACCAACTTACCTTAAGAATATTTCAGTTGTAAATGAAAGGCAAAACAGAAGATGCAAGGTCTTTGTAGATTTTTATTTGCATAATAAATACATATTGCAAATATATGAAGAGTTTATATTTAACAATAAGAAGAATGCTTAATTGACTCATGATTATAGAAAACTGCAAGTTTATAAGTTAAAATGTTTTTCCTAAAACATCATTTATTTCAGCTCAACACCTTTTAATAAGGAGGAGTTGTCGGCAATTTTAAAGTTTGGTGCTGAGGAACTTTTTAAAGAACCTGAAGGGGAAGAACAGGAGCCTCAAGTAAGTAGTGCTTCTGGACTGGGTAGATAAATCAGCCCAAAATATGTATAAATTATGTAACTGTAAAGAGAAACTTCTTTTTTTTTACCCTCAGGAAATGGATATAGATGAAATATTGAAGAGGGCTGAAACTCGGGAAAATGAGCCAGGTCCATTAACTGTAGGAGATGAGTTGCTTTCGCAGTTCAAGGTACGGCTCTGTTCCCTCCTTCCTGCCATAATTATACTTTTCTTTTTAAACAGTATTATTTCTCTTCTATGTATCTAACTCTTGATTCTTCAGAAATAGATGCCTCAATAAGTCAACTCTGTATCACTTCCTAGTAAAATGGTTTTTTCCCTCTACATGATATCTTACCGTCATTATAAACAATAGAAATATATTATGTATTTTGTATTTATGAATGTGTTAATGCTTAGAATCTAAGTTAGTGTTTTATTTACTGTCTTTGTTATTAAGCAGCTATAGTACCAATAAATGCAATGTGTTCTTTGTGTTTCTTAGCTGATAATTTCTCCAAGTTGCTTTTAGCCCCAAAGTAAACTTGGAATATCACGTGTTTTTAAGTGTTATGAGTTAAACATATTATGTGTGCAAGAAAAAAAAATGCAGAGCATGATATGTTTGTTTAGTTCAGGAGATTATTAAATAGCTCTCCTGCTAATCACTCATATAAAATATAAAAATAGAAATAAACCATATTTTTATATCAGCATTGTATTAATGTTTGATTAATTTTATATTATTAGAATTTCACATTAGATCAGGCATTTAAATGTTGTTAACCCTATTTTGAAGGAAGTTAAACCACAATCATACAGGTATGAGTGGTGTGATTCTCCTTGTGTCTCTTCTTAGACCATGCTGAAAGGAATCTATCTTCCCTAAATGATTAAAACTACTTTCATTAGACTCTGTTTCATGAAACATTCTGAATTTATAAATTTAATATATATCTTTTAAAACAATAGCATATATATAGATAAAATATATGTTATGTGTATAAATGCATAAAATATGGGATCTGTAACCTTGTTTTCCTTAAATAGTAGTTGATCAGCTTTTTTAAATTGTGTCATGTATTGACTTGATGAGAATGTATATATTTTGGTGTTACAAGGTGGCCAACTTCTCCAATATGGATGAAGATGATATTGAGTTGGAGCCAGAAAGAAATTCAAGAAATTGGGAAGAAATCATTCCGGAGGTCCAGAGGCGAAGAATAGAAGAGGAGGAAAGACAAAAAGAACTTGAAGAAATATACATGCTTCCAAGAATGAGAAACTGTGCAAAACAGGTATCTCTTGGTTTTGACTGAATTATAGTTCTGTGTTGCTTTTGGTGTAGTTTGTTGCTTTTGGGGTTTGGGGTTTTTTTTTCTTTTTCTGAACACTTTTTTTTGACAGAGCAGGTAAAACTTGCTTATATTTGTTACTTACATAGCTTGCTCTGGAATTCCAGATTAGCTTCAATGGCAGCGAAGGGAGACGCAATAGGAGTAGAAGATACTCTGGATCTGATAGTGACTCCATCTCAGAAAGAAAAAGGCCAAAAAAACGTGGAAGACCACGAACTATTCCTCGAGAAAATATTAAAGGATTTAGTGATGCAGAGATAAGGCGGTAAGATATGGGAGGACATGCATATTTAAAGGAACAAGAAATTACGATTATTTTTATTAATAATAATATTATTATCAGTCTGGAAACTACAGCTGGTAATCTGTTTTTCCTGAAGTTGTTTGACATCTTTTTATTCTAGACATTTATTGTTTTTACCTTGTGGTGCTGACATAGTGAACTGTTATAGCAAGAATCTGAACCCATTTTAATGAGGTGTAAAATTAGGTTTTAAAAATATGTATGATTGGTTTAAATTTTTTAGTTCCTGCAGCCTATGAAGACAGTCATTTCACTGAATAGTTACTGACAGTGATTTTACAAGGGGTCCTTTCCTTTAAAAATTAACAAGCAAAATAATCTGGTTTCCACCAATTTATTTAAAACTTGCAGTGTTCAAAGACTGTGTTACATCTCTTTGGTGACAAGTGAAACAATTTGATTGGATTTTGTTTTCATTTTAAACTTCTTGGCACTATAATTGAATTGTTACATCCTGCTTTTTTAAAACTAAGAAAATATAAAATCCTATTTGAAACTTGTATTATCATTGATCCCTTCTGTATATGCTAAATATTTGCTGAAGTATTGTTTTGGTAGGAGGAGGAGGAATTCTTTTTGTTAACATTTTTGGGTTTGTGAAATGCTACTTTGCTTCTGAAATTTTTCCCTAAATTGCTGTAAAGTCTTCAGAGTATTTGTTTTAAAGGAATAACTTCAAAGATCATTTTTGGCTTTCTATCTCATCTAACAGTGAGGCAGATTGGTACTTTTTTTAAGGCTATTCTTGTGCATGAACAAACAGTTGTTGAGGAAGTTTTCTTTCTTCTTCTTCTTCTTCTTCTTTTTTTTTTACTTTTTAAAAAATTATTTCTGTTCAATTTCCTTTCTCCTCCAAATATCTCCAGTTTTTTTCCATTGCTTATATATTTGAACAGAGAGTATCTTTCATGTCATTTTCCTAAATCTTCCAGTTACCTGTTGGAATTATTGCTCTTTTTAATAACCATACATAACATGATGTCTGAAATCTTCATTTACTGTAAATCCACATTCAGTTTTCATTTTTAGATACGTACAGCTGCAGAATCCTCAGTCTTGTGAAATTAATAAAGTGATTTCTGAAATAAATTATATCTTCTATTGTTTTATTTGTATCAGTTCTTAAACCCATAAAACTGATTTTTATCTGAATATATGAGGCTGCTCTACTTTTTTTCCCCTCTATTGTCCACATAGCATTATACTAAGATTAACAATTGTATCAATGCAACTTTAAAACAAATGTTATTTGTTAAGCGTGTATTTAAATGGTAACATTATTTTCTGTTACTAGGTTTATCAAGAGTTACAAGAAATTTGGTGGCCCTCTTGAGAGGTAAAGTTGTTTGATTATTATTTGTGTGGCAGCTTGGAATCTATTTTTTTATAGATATTAGAATGTACCATGAAACTTTTGGCAGTAGGGGAAATACATAATCTTGAATATAGAGTGACTTTACTGTAGTGTCTTCCTTTTCTTCATATATGGTAAGTGTGCAGACAGCCACACAACAGACTTTGCCATTTGGAGGAGCACTTCCTTTATATGTATCTGCTGACTTGTTTACTCTTCATTGGTGATAATCATTCACTTTTCATGTTTGATAAGGCTGTTGAAAGCCTATCAGTTTATCCACTCTGTCAAAGTTAGTTTTGCATTTTACATATTGCTAATTGTCATTTTTGAGCTTCTTTCATTATTCCTATTTTAAGAAAAACTTCCCATCCTCAAAAATGTTAATCCTTACAAATATTTATAGTGCATATGATCATATGATACATATATGTGTGTATGATTTAATGATTCATTTTCTAAAGAAATGTGAAATAATTTAACACTAGGGTTATGGTTCTTTACAGTTCTTGTTTTATTGTCCTCATACCTCAGTAATGTAGAGGTTTTTTTCTTGGATCAAAATTGTACACCAAACAGAACCACAGCTGACTACCAACTTACGTGATCATATATTTTGTTTTCAAGTCTGAAGGAATCATTCACAAGTGCCAAATTTTCAGACTTACAAAAATTAGTTTGTTTTTTTTTATTACAGGTTAGATGCTATAGCTAGAGATGCTGAGCTAGTTGATAAATCAGAGACAGACCTCAGACGTTTGGGAGAGCTTGTACATAATGGATGCATTAAAGCCTTAAAGGACAATTCATCTGGACAAGAAAGAGCAGGTACAATATTCAGTGGGCTTGAGAGGACAGTGAAAATTGACAAGAAAAATTAGTCACTCTTGCACTCTGATTATAACAGAAAACAGTTTTGTTGGGAAATACAAACAAAACTGTTAGGGTGCATACTGGATAATTTAAATAAACCCAGAGTTATAGTAAGGTGACTTTTTCCCCTTTCTGTGTGACTTACCACTGAAAAAGGAAATAGATTTTTGATTTGCTATGAAATTTAGATGTACTCCTGTTAAGCAGGGACTTTTCAATTCTGAAGCATTTAATTCAAGCATTTGTCAAGAAAAGGTGATGTGATATAATTGTTTTCTGTATGTACATTTTTCTCATGTTATTTTAAAGGTAAATATTTTAATAGCATTGTCATTTATTTTAAGGAGGTAGACTTGGGAAGGTTAAAGGCCCAACATTCCGAATCTCAGGAGTGCAAGTAAATGCAAAGTTAGTCATCTCTCATGAAGAAGAGTTGGCACCATTGCACAAATCCATTCCTTCAGATCCAGAAGAAAGAAAAAGGTACTGATTTTTGCATATTTTTAAGGGAGTAGTAATGCAGAAAACTTCTCAAGTTTGTTTTTTTTTTTTGCAACTTTGATTTAAACATTTTGTTAAAAGCATTGTCCCTCTATTCCTCTGTTCCCTTGAAGAACTGGCGGCAGTAACCTGCTCCACAGCTGTACTTTGTTTTTTCTTACTTTGCCACAGAAGCCAGTAAGAGCCTTAATTTGTCAATTGTATTCACTATGAACTGTGTTCAATTACTAATAATAATTAGGACTAGAATTCAGGCTTGAGGAGGAGCTAATTGTGTCACCTCTGCTTGAGAGGAGTATCAAAGTGCAGCAGTAGTTGTTCCTACCCTCTAAACTTGCCACCTTGTGTATTGCAGTTCCTAAGCTATCCACTTCGTTAGAACTCTTGGATGTTAATTTTTGCTTTTATTCGTGGCTAGCCGATCCTATCACAAAGCTCATGGCTACAGACAGATATCTGTTCTTCATATTTTAGTCTTAATAAGCTTTGAAACACATTCCAGTGCTGATTTCAATAACTGTATTATAGAAATACTAAGAAAATATTATTATAAATATTTGGATTAATTTCTTAAATTTACCAGCATCTCAGCAGAGAAAATAAATCTAGTTACATTATTTTCAGTATGTTCTCTTTCCCCTCACTAAGTTTCAGATGTAAAAATCATGTATTTTTCTTTCTAATACATTTCTTCTAGATATGTCATCCCATGCCACACTAAGGCTGCTCATTTTGATATAGACTGGGGTAAGGAAGATGACTCCAATTTGTTGATAGGCATCTATGAATATGGTTATGGCAGCTGGGAAATGATAAAAATGGATCCTGATCTCAGTTTGACACAGAAGGTATGTCGTCTACAATAGTTCATCAAGGACTGTTTGCTTAGGTATTGATGCTGCTAAGTAGTGTTACTGAAAGAACTTATTTTATGATAAATGAAATTGCAAAAATGTACATCAGTTGTACTTCATATGTAATTCATATCCTTCTCATAGTATAGTACTAAATTTTGGGGTCTTGAGTATTTATTTTGAAGCATGCCTTCTTGCAGTCAGTGTGTGTTTTCATATTCTCACGTGGTTGGTTCTGTGTAATTTGATTTTTTTCAGTCTTTTCTTTCTTTACTTCAGATGTTCTGGTTTTGTTTCTCCATCCCTGCTTAATCCCCAGGTTCTTCAGTTGAAGCTGTCTTCCACTCCCAATTGAGAGTAGCTATACTAGAATTAGTGCAATAGTGACTTCTTAGCAATAGTGAGCAGCAGATACTGAGGAAAAGCCTGGGGTGAAGTAAACTTTGTGACAGAGACAACAACCTATAGCTTTGGGCTTTGAGAAGACAGGTTTGTGTCCAAATTTGCTTAGTCATGATTCCTACACCTGCTTTTCATTAATTTGTCTGGCTTTTGAAACCATGTATTTGTGTTCTTGGCAGCTGCATTTAGAAGATGAATGAGTCAGATGCTGGAGTTCTGTGACTGACTGGTACAGGTGGCTGTAATTTCTTAGATGAAACATCAGAGTGGAGATAGAAATATGAGGCTGGTTTCTTGAGCTGGTTTTAAACTCTGATGCAATTTCCAAGACTGTATTGGTCACTTGCATTGGTTTCATTGGAGAGAAATGAAAACTTACATGAAATTCTCCTTCACTTTAAACATTCTGATATATTTACTGAGTGTAGTTGGAATGTGCTCCAGGCTACCATCTGAAGTTGATAATCTGTACTCACAGCTGTGATGCTACCATTTTCTCCTCAGATTTTGCCTGATGATCCAGATAAGAAACCCCAGGCAAAGCAGTTACAGACCCGTGCAGACTACCTCATTAAATTACTGAATAAAGACCTTGCGAGGAAGGAAGCACAAAGGCTTGCTGGAGCAGTAAGTAAAATGTGGCATTCATTAATAAGGTAAAACAATATGCTGATTGGCATGTCACCTGATCCTTTTAATTTTTCAGTTCCACACTTTTTATTTGTGTAGTATTACTCTATTCCTAATTTTAGAACATAAGACAAACTCAGGATATTAATTGCAAGTTTCATATAGTATTAGTCTCTTATTATTTGTGTGTATTCTCTACTGTTACACTAAGCTCTGTCTGCAGTCCTGAGTAAAGTGGTGGTCATTAGTGGCAATAAATAAAATAAAAGGAACTCTCTCTTTGATGTAAAACCAAATCTGACTTTGCAAATATAGTGCTAGGATGCCTGTCAGTTGACATGATTAAAGAGATCAATTTACATTCAGGGCAATTCAAAGAGGAGGAAAACAAGAACTAAGAAGAATAAGGTGCTAAAGGCTGCAAAATTAAAAGAAGAAATAAAAAGTGATTCTTCACCACAACCGTCAGAAAAATCTGATGAAGATGATGATGAGAATAACAAGGTGAGTATCTTTCACACAGTAAAGATACTTACCATACATTCAGTTCTTCCTGTTAGTATCAATTTGTATTTCATCTTCTGCTTGGTTTAATAAAATTAAAACACCTGAATGTCATTCTTTTCCCATGGCCACTACAACTGATGTTGCATCAGTACAAGCACATGGAAGACTATCCATTTCAGTTTAATCATAAATAAATAAATAAGGAATTATGAGTTTTCCAAATAGTTATTAAAATATTATAGTCTAAATAATAGTGACATCGCTCAGTTTCAACTTTTTTTTTTAAGCATTAGCCCTGTATTTGCAAGAATTGCAAATCACAGTTGTAAAACTACTGGATGTTGCTCATGTGTTACTACTGCTGGTAATGATTCTTAAGGTAAAGACTTTTTCATTGAAGCTGAGAAAAATGTCACCAAGCTCCATTGGAATGCACAGCATAAAAAATTGTATTTCAAGGCTTGCATATGAAAGCTCATGTGTACATCATGGCTCTCATTTTTCAGAAAAACTAACCTTGTTGGTTTTTTTACTTATGATTATTAATCTTGGTATTATGCTTTTGTTGTGTCTTTTTATTTTTGTTCTTCATCACATAGCAAAATCACTAGACATAAAAATTTGGATAAAATTTAGGATCATGTCACAGCTGATTTGAAAGCAGTTGAACTAAGTAACTGCAATTCTATAATCCATAAAATACTGTACTTTGTTTAAAGCAAACAGTTACAAGCTATTGTAATTGTCATCTTGTTCTAAAAGAAAAACTACTTGTGGAATACATAGTTAAAATTAGCATTAGAAAAGCCATTATAAATCTATGAAGAAATAGTAATTTTTAATCACTCTTTCAGTGTATGTATTTAAATTGTACTATAAAGAATAAAATGTGAAGCCAGCAATAAAAAAAAAAAAATCAATGTAGACTGCCTTGTGTTTGTAGCTAGAATAATCTGCCTGCAATGTAAGACTAAGATCTGCAAACGTTGCCACAGTTGCCAGTACATTAATGGAGACAACTGGACCCTAAAACTAAGCAAATTAATTGTTCAGACTACTTTAAAAATGAGTGTTAGTCTTCATCTCCACTCAAAAGACAAGATACTGCTATCAGCTGATGGACTTAACTGTGTTTTGAGAAACTGCCTAGAATGCTGTCCTCTCTGTTAATAACAGGTACTCATCGCTTCAGTACTTTTGGGCACTGAATAACAATTCCATTTCTGAATACTGGACTGTATACTACAACCTTTCTAAACTACTGGCTTTAGCTACCTAGATTCCATACTGTGCGCAGTATCTAAAACTTACCTATTTTACTGCTAGAATTAACAAAAAAGTTATCAAATCATTGGATTTTTGCTAGAAAGTAGTTCCCATGATACCTAAACACTAAAACTTAGCCCTGATTGAGCTCATAACTTCATACATGTTCTAAGTAACTGGTTCAGTTCAAGTACTAGACAGTCGTTCATCTGTTTTCATGCAACAGATAAGCAGTTTCTGTATGTGCCTTTCTGGTATGTTCAAATAAATTCAAACATGATAATGATTCTTCCATCTGTGTTATAATAATACTTTATTTATAGTATTTTTCTGTGTCTGAAAGGATATTAGTTTTTATCCTAGACCTTTTCAGTGAATATTATAAAGAGCAGTGAGTAATACTTTGTTCACCTCCAAACAGGTTAAATGGGCACATAACAGAGAGTCTGTAATTAAAGATTTTTTTAAAGCCTAGTGAAATTAACAGTTCTGGAAAAGAGAAAGTTGGGATTCTGTTACCTTCTCCTGTGAGTGTTTAATATGGGATTGGGACAGAGCTAATTAGATCAGAGGTCTTCTAAATCTCCCATCACTTGACTAGCTTTACTAGTTTTGCAAAACCATACTTCCTTTTAGATTTCAGGTCTTCAGTCTAACAGCCTTTAAAGGGATCAAATTCAAATTTTATTCCAAGTTAACTGGATACAATTTCTCATGCCCACTGCCTCCACCAATCAGTACTTGCTTTGTCACATCAAGGGAGTGAGTGCATAGCACTCATATTTCTTGACCAACTGCATTCAGTTCTGTTTAGAGGTGATATGATAAATCTATGTCCAGAAATAAAAAAATTGACAGAGAAAAAGTGTTTTAATCTATGCAAAACTTGTATAGATAGGAACCCAATTTGATGTGACATATATGCTTGCATATTGCAGGATGAGATTGTTTCAGTGAAACATCTGCATAAAAAATTTAAAGCAGAAAAAGAAAATGAAGAAAAGCCTGAGCCAGATACTGGTATAAAGAAGGAGGCTGAAGAAAAGAGAGAGACAAAAGAAAAGGAAAATAAGAGGGATTTGAAAAGGGACAAAAAAGAAAAAGAGGATAAGAAAGAATTAAAAGAAAAGGATATTAAAGAAAAGAGAGAAAACAAAGTAAAAGAATCCACACAGAAAGAAAAAGAAGTAAAGGAAGAGAAGGTAACTAGGTTTACTTATCTTACATAGTGCTAGAGAAGGCCACCAGGTTTTTGTAAATTATTTTGAGATGAAAAATTGTTGTGGATCTGATTAGTTGTCATTTCAGTAAAGTATTTTATGTTATTTGAAGCTTTACTTTTACTACCTGAAATCATTAGGACAGGCATTTGAAATGGGGAAGTTCAGTGATACAACTCTTAATTGGACTGAATGTATGCAAAAAATTCTATTTTTCCATTTCACAGAGAAAGTAAAATGTGCTGTAATTGAATGCCAGTATAGATTTTATTCTTATATATTGAAGAGAATGCAGTGGTTATGGGTATTGTCATCTGTTATAATTGCAGAACCAAAATAAAATGTAGTTAAATATTTTTGTATCTTGTTCTTAGGTAAATGAAATAAAATCCGAAAATAAGGAAAAAACTAAAAAAATTCCATTGCTGGATACTCCAGTTCATATTACTGCATCTAGTGAACCAGTTCCAATATCAGAAGAATCTGAAGAGCTAGATCAGAAAACTTTCAGTGTGGTAAGTCACTTTTTAATAAATTATTGTGTATACTTAATAGTCTAAATGAGGACAATTACTGATATTATTGATACCGTTACTTGGCACAGTAACACAGGTGATCTTTTGGAATGTCTTGGATCAATGAATGTTATTGGCAGTGTACTAAAGTGATTTTTGACTCTGTTCTAGCAGTTTTATTTTGGATTTTTGTTGTATATATGCAAGATAATAGAAAAACCCAACAGTTTGTAGGATTAATAGGTTGAGAATATTAACTAAAGATTTATCCATGAGAATCACCTGTATATCCTGCTTCTTAAGAGCAGATGTGAATGAATGTTAATGGAATTCATGGAGTCTTTGGCTTCACCATATAATATATGCTTTTCTTCTTTGTAAGATAGCAAGAAAAACTAGGATTCAGCACTTCTCTTCTGAAGTATTGCAAACTTTAGTTAGTAAACACAGGAAGAAACAATGCTAAAGCACTTAGAAATATCTTGCTGAGGTAATGTCTCTGACACCAAAAGAATTCTGTTTAATCACTACTGCTTACAAGAATATAATTAACATTTGAGAAAAATGTATATGCACAATTTATATGAAGTTTTATAGGTTGGCTGAGGCCCGTGGAAAAGTATCAGTGAGCTACTTTCACAGCTGTGGTTGTTTTGTCATTCAGATTTCAGCAGCTGTGTTTTTGCCAACTAGGTCTGTTCGGTGTATTGTGGTACTGGCCGTGAGAACACCAGTAGGATTCTTGTGATTATGGCAGTTACTGTCCATGGGTTTATTCTTAACTCACCTGTGATTTTCAGCATGGCCCTTGAGTGATTCAAGTGGATATGTCAGTGTGGGTAATGACAGAAAATAATTTGATTTCCATATGCAGTTATATATTTCTGATCACTTCTCTATTTAAGAATTGCACTCTATAAGCTGTCTTTTAAAAAGCTACCTTAATCTGTGGCAAGTTTAATATGTAAACCAAATGCTTGATTCCTTAGTGGCATGAGATGGCAATGGAACAGCTTCCCCAGTTTTTCCGAGTTGTCCCTAGATGCTTACCTGGTAATGGTGATATTCCATTTCATTCCATTCCAGGTATTTGTTTGGTTTTTCTAGGTTTGGTAGCATATAGTGGGGAAGAATGGGGGAAGGAGATGATTGGTATTTATCATTATGCCATGGTCAGGTGCAGTCTAAACATACTAGTTAAGTGCACTTTCAAATGGAAATGTTCCGGCTTAACTGACAGTGACCTTGATGACAAGGAGGATATTCTTTTGGTCATGGGTACCATGCTATTGGAGTTTGATGTATGATTAAGCAAGTGTCTGCAATTTAAACCATGCCAACTGGATTTGTCTGGATTCATTATTAAAACACTGGATTCAGAATATGAAAATTCAAGAATGCATGACCTTTATTTGTGGCTAGTCTAAGCATTCCCTGCGGCCACATCTCAAGTGCTGTGTTCAGTTCAAAAAGGGCATTTTGATGCTGAAGCCAGTCTAGAGAAGGGAATGTAGCTGGGGAAGGGTCTGGAGCACAAGTCTTATGAGGAGTGGCTGAGAGAGCTGGAGTTTTTGAGCCCAAAGGAGAATCAGGGGAGACTTTACCACACCCTACAGCTGCCTGATAGCAGGTTGTAGCCAGGTGAGGATCAGTTCTTTTCCCAGGAACCAGTGACAAGACAAGAAGAAACGGCCACAAGCTATTTCAGGGAAGGTTTATGTTGGATGTAAGGAAAGATTTCTTCAGTGACAGAGTGGTTGAACAGTGAACAGTCTGCTCAAGGAGGAGATAGAATCAGTATGCCTGGAAGTGTTCAAAAGAACAATGATGTGGAACTTGATATAGTCCAGTTGGGATGGTGGTGTTCAGTCACAGTTTGAATTTAATGATCTTGGAGGTTGTTTCCACCCTTTATGGTCCTATACCCAAACTAGCTTTCTTCTAGGTAGCTTAACTTCTGCTAATATCTGCAAAGGAGTGAGGTTTGAAAAATGCTCAGAGAAACAATTTTGATCCTTTGATGAATGCCAAGTGTAATGGTGGCAGAAAGTATTTGTTTGAAATGTACTGAACACTCATATTTAATTTTGACATTGAGTTTGTATAGCTTTTTAGGTGGTAAGTCTTGCCCTACATGATTATGCTCAGAGTTGTAATTGCAAATGACGGTTGTAGTAAGTCCTTTTCCTCACAAATCCTATATATTAAATTAGTGCTTTCTCATATCCTTGTGGTGTCCTACCCTTAAGGGAAAGACATCACCCTAGATTCCTGGAAGCTTGCAAGAGAAATAACGAAGTGAAGGGAGACAACCATCCGATTGATGAGCATCGAACTCCGATTTATTGATTCAATTAGTCACTTTTTATAACCATGTTAATTAAGTTCATACATATTGCAAAACCCGAGCTCATCATAGGTTACAGATTAAACACTAACCCCTCCTTTTGTTTTCAATACCTGTGGTTTGTTTATTGAAACCAAGATTTGTGTTCTCACCCTGATACGAGTGGTTCTCAAAACCTCCATGTCTGTTCCCAAAACAGCCAAAGATAGAATGTTTACCTGTTATGAGAAAACTGCCTGAGAACCCTGCTGTTTATAAAAATGTGCCTGAGAACCTAGTTATTTACAGAAACAGGCTTGGGAACTGCTGCTTACAGCTGCCTTTTACTTTTCCATCAGCTGTATATTTTCATGGCCTCTTTCTTTAAGCCATGTTTGAACCAAGCTCTCCACAGAGAAAGGAACTTCAAAAGTGAGCAGGTCTGCAAAAGCTTAGAAGGTTTTATTAGTAGATTACACACTTTGAATGAAAATCAGTATGTTAGTCCCTGACCTGCCATATAAGCCCACAGCAGTGGGTTTTGAACAGAAAAAAATGTGGCTTCACAGCTATCCGACTGCTGATGTTTGAGATATACACATTGGCACCTTCTACAGCTGGATACACGTATTTTACACAATCTGATGCTTTCATAGAGAAGTGAATTTCCAATTGGATTGATAATCTTCCGAAGAGAACATGTAAAACATTTTTTAGACCTCTGAGACAGCCTTGTGTTTCATTTGACTTCTAACAATCCTGTCTTCACCTGTTATATATCACAGTAAAAGGTGAGTCATGCTTGAGAATTAATTTTTTTTCTTTTGGATCGATACATTCCTTTTTTCCATTTTACAGTGCAAAGAAAGAATGAGACCTGTCAAGGCAGCATTGAAACAGCTTGATCGACCAGAGAAGGGCCTTTCTGAAAGAGAACAGCTGGAGCATACTAGACAGTGTCTTATCAAAATTGGGGATCATATTACTGAGTGTCTAAAGGAGTACACAAGTCCCGAACAAATTAAACAGTGGAGAAAGTAAGTTATTTTCTTGGGTTTTACTTGAAAAAGGGAAGTCTGCAATTGGTTCCTTTGAGAAGAGCAGGTTTTAGTTATTTCTCCTGTTTATTTTTCCCCTTTTCTTGTATCTTTCTGCTGTTTTAAATAGGAGTCTATTAAAAGGTGATTATACATTGTTCTGACTTGTAATGGATTGACTTTAAGCATTGATGCATAGCACTGTATTTTGTCCAGAAGGTGGAGACATCTCTGTCTTTAACACTGACAGCAAATGCTAGGGACTGGTCACTGCCACTGTGTTCAGTGAATACCATTCTTACCTTTAACAATCTGGTTTTTCAACTTCAGGTCATTTTGGTTTTTTAATAATTCATGTTGAAAATACAGTTCTAAAATTGTGTTGAATGTATGATTCCAAGTTGTAGGATTCTTTCTTTTGTTTTTTAATGTACTCTAAAATGAAATTGTGTGTTATGTATTAACTATTACTTGATGACAAGTATTTATTATAATGTACTCAGATGCACTTGAAAAACGAGGGAAGAGTTTACATCTATATCAGATGACAATATAAAAAGAACTAAGAAAAAAATACTGGTCTTGTATTTCATTGATAAATTCTTAATGCAATTTGACTTACTTTTGTCAGAATGTTCAGTTAATGTCTCTGTGCTTGAAAATACATCCTCTGATAATATATATATATATCAAATTCTTAAGTCTTGCATTTTCTTGAAGAATTCTGTTAGTGTAATTTGCTTCTGCTGATTTTACTTCCTTTACTTGAAAATAGTAAGGTGATCTGAAATACAAAAGCAAGATCCGTGTCTTAGGTTTTAGTAGGTTTTTTTAATTATTATTTTAAGTGGAAACTTGTAATAGAGCTGTTATTGAGAATAATGTTATGATGTTATGTGTAGATAAATAAAATTATTTTAGCTACATTTGATAAGAAGTATTGTAGTTTATATTAAGTTAGAATGGTCTCATTAGGCACAGCATTGACTGGCTGCATACTTAGTCAAACTTGTGGACAGAAATTATCATGTTTAAATAATCACAGTGAAGGAGAATCCTGCTGCTTTGTGAACCCCCACACTTCAAGTATTTCTGAACACTGTATTCTGTAGACTTTTCTAAGCATTCCACCTGCAAATTTCACTAAAAAAATAAGTATCTGTTAAAAAAACTTCACCTGTGATCATGGAAGAAAAAGCTTTCTTCAGAATTTTGGCATCTTGACAGTGACAAACTGTCTTTGCTCTTCTTCAGTTCCTTCAAGCGCAGATTTGGCACAGATTTATTACCCTATGACTTTTGTCCTCTTTGACATCTCTTACTTGGTTTCCAAAAGCCTTGACTAGACTTTCAAAAGTCTGTGGAAAATTTCTCTTGCTGATGGTTTAATACAATAAGGTTTGTTGCGTCAAGTGTGTTATCCTGTAAGAAATTTCATATTTGAAACAATTTTTACTTCCTTTAGGTACTTAAAATTTTAATTTACAGACTGGTAAATACTCACAATTCAAACAAATTTTTAGAAGATATATATATCAACTGATAGCTATGTTTTAAATAAGAATTTTACAAAAATTTAACAATTCTTATTAGTACTATTGTCCTTGCACTTCACACTCTGAAGTACTTACAATAAATATTAAAAAGTGAAAAATTTTTAAAGGGATCAGTCTTTCAAATATTTAATTTACAACCGCATAACATTTCTTGTGGAAATTTGCAATATTGTGTAGCTTATATACCATTTCCAGTTTACTGAAGTACTGTTCAAATAATTTCAGTCAAATCTATGTTCTGCTACATAATAAAGGGCAAAGAAATTTAAAGAAGACTTACAACTTTTCTTTTTTTCTTCTTCCTCAGAAATTTGTGGATTTTTGTCTCTAAGTTTACAGAATTCGATGCCAGAAAGCTGCACAAACTGTATAAACATGCAATCAAAAAACGTCAAGAGTCTCAGGTAATATTTTTAAATAGTTTTGAAATACACAAATATATATTTTAATTATTATAACTTTTATTAGATTTAGAGGATTATGAAGAACATGGAAATACACTTCAAGTTGCTATTTGTGTTTGCAGTATAATAGTCTCTTTTGATAAGAGTATTTTTCTAATGTATTCAAATGAACTTTGGGATTTACTAATAAGTACATTTACTTTACCAGTGTAAAAAGTGTACTTGTCTTTTTTAGCAACACAGCGATCAGAATATTAGCGGTCATGTGAATACACATGTAATTAGAAATCCAGGTAAGAAACTTTCAAGTATATTCTTGTGTTAAATACCTTAAGTATTCATGTTTATTTCATTGCACATGTCTTCTGGTTCTGTTTTCCACATGGTTAAGTACCACAGTAATAGACTAATTCGAAAACCTTCACTAATTTGCTCTTGAAATCCAGCAGAGTGCAGAGTGAAGCTGATACTTACCAGGTTATTTGAGCATCCTTTAAAAAAAAACTGTTTTCGTGTTAAATTTTGGAGAGGGCAAGAGGTCTACTTAAAACCTGTAAACTTATCAGAAATTCTGAGACTGTAGCTGTCACAGTATCACTGTGATGAAAGACTATAGTCTCATAGTCTGACTGGTTGTCACAGTTGTTAGTTACAGGGGCTGTCTTTTATTGTTGTCATTAACACTCATTTTTTTCCCCATATGTTTCCACACCTGCCTTTTTGTATGTAGTGCTTTATTTAATCTTGTGTTACTGAACTTCCAAGTATATTGTCATGGACTTAAAATCAACAATCACAAATTTTAGGAATACCACTGAAATTTTTTTGCTAACAAGGTGTTTCTTTATTACTTATACTAAAGTCTATGCCTTCTTAGAGAGGAAGTTGCTGCCATTCTATCTAAAATTGCTCTACTGAAGGTACTCTCTACTCACTGCCCATTTGGACACTCAGCTTCATAGACTGGAGAGGTTGAGAAGTTCTATGCATCTACATTTCCAAGTCCTATGCATCTACATTCTAACTTGATTTCCTCTTAAATCTGAGATTTTTTGTGTTCACTGGCATTATTGCATTTGATTTTCAGCTATTTAGGTCTTCTTTCTTTTAAATTATGTCCATTTCATACTGGTTTACAGCTGACAGATAGAAGTGCTGTTTGAATTAGGTGAAGTAAAAATGTTATGGTATTTCCTTTTAACCTCTGCTTTATTAAACAGATGTGGAAAGATTGAAGGAGCATACAAACCATGATGACAGTAGCAGGGACAGCTATTCCTCTGATAGACATCTGTCACAATACCATGATCATCATAAGGACAGGCATCAGGGAGATGCTTACAAGAAAAATGATTCCAGGAAAAGGCCTTATTCAGCCTTCAGCAATGGAAAAGATCACAGAGACTGGGATCACTACAAACAAGACAGCAGGTGAGTTTCTTTAGCAATTTTGAAAGCTGGTCAGAATTCCCTTTGTGTTTTTGTAGTTATGCTTGTAGGAAGTGCCAAACAGTCTTTTCTGAGTAACACAAAATTGCAACAATGATCTTTCTCTAATGCAGTTCTGTCATTTTTACATAATTGTGGCTCTTGATGTGTTACCAGTAACTAATACAAATAAGTTCCTGTTTTTTAGGTACTACAGTGATAGTAAACATAGGAAGTTAGATGACTACAGGAGCAGAGACCACAGATCAAGCCTGGAAGGGAGTCTAAAAGACAGCCGGGTTCATTTGGATCACCGTTCCCATTCAGACCACAGGATACATTCAGATCACCGTTCCTCTTCAGAGTACAGCCATCATAAATCTCCCAGAGATTATAGGTACCACTCAGACTGGCAAATGGACCATAGAGCTTCAGGTAGTGCCCCAAGGTCACCCCTGGATCAGAGATCTCCTTATGGTTCAAGATCTCCCCTCGGTCACAGATCTCCGTTTGAACATTCATCAGATCACAAAAGTACACCTGAACATACATGGAGTAGTCGGAAAACATAACAAAGACTGATATTTTCTGGACCTTCTTTTAGCCATATACAGTAAATTAACACAGTAATTGCCTTACATGACTTGAAAGATACAGACGGGATATTCTATCAGTAGCAGTATTGTTACACTTCTTTCCAGGATGCAAGGTCTATTATCCCAACAGAAGAAAAATATTTTTATATTTAAAGTTTATGCTGCACTGTGCTGCAAATGCTGTGGCACTTTTTTTAAGAAATTGAAGATGTTTACTTTTACAGGGACCTCAACACTGCCCATTTCAGACTGGATCTTAGTATGACACTCTTCATGTCAAAGTGGCTTGAGGCTGATAATGTTTTAAGTTATGTTTGTAAATGAACTTTTAAACACTGACCTGTGCTCATATTTCAGGAGGGAATGGGGAGAATATTTTTTTTTCTTAGTAAAGAATTCTCAAGGACTTTGTTCACTTTCCAAAGCTACTTGTTTACATTGTACACTGCGACCACCTTGCCGCTTTTCATCACAAGCTTGAATATTTAAATTCTGTACCTATAACTGTAAAATAGTCAGGATTTCTCCTGTTTGTGATCAGTTACAATGCCTTTTTACAAAACAAACAAAAAAAATAAAAATAAAAGCAAAACACAAACTAATGGTTGTAAATTGTTGTAAATTTATTAAATGAGCTTTCCTCCCCCCCTCAGGCTTTTTTTGACTGTTCCTTTCCTCACCAACTCAGGACTTCTTGTCACAGTTATGAAACAAAATCAGTGTACGTACATGTTTCAATAAAAAATTTTGATGGAGTCACTGTTCAGAATGTAAAAATGGGGAAAGGAAACTATTGCATTTAGTGCTCCCTTTTTTTGATACTTTAGATACATGTTTTGTTTTGTGGTTTTGGGGTTTTTTTTGTTTGTTGTGGTTTGTTTGTTTTTGTTGGTTTTGGTTTTTTGTTGGGGTGGGTTTGTTTTTGTGGGTTTTTTTTTTGTTGTTTGGAGGTTTTTTTGGGGGGGAGGTCTTTTTTCTGTATTAAGCTGTTGATGTTGTGATTGTTTGTAATGAAATGGTAAGAAATTTCTAGCTAAACTGTGCTCTGGAAAGCTTTTCAGGTGCATTGGTTTTAAAGGAGGTGTGTCAAATACCTGAACAGTTCAGTATCCAAATCAATCAAAATTAATTGTAAATTCATATGTTCCCTCTTCAACATGGGCAATAATGTCAAATGTGCTATGCAGGTAGTTAGTATTATAGAAGATTTGAATTATGACTTTACTGACAGAATTGTTACAATGCACACTGATTGTACATAGATAACTTCTATCTGACAGATTAAATTTAAAGTAAAAGGACATGTGGGTCTTGTAGTTTTCTGCTGTGTTTTTCTATACTGCATTACTCTTCCCCAGGTTTACTGAATTTTATTCCTGGTGATAAATAGAGAAGGTACCTAGCCTGGCATCAGGTGGCAGGAGCTGCATCTGCTGCTGCAGTTTTTCTCTTCTCCTCTATGTTTTCCCCTATTTTGATCCTTCATGCGTATGTCGTGGTGTCTGATCAGCATTCAGACAGTTGCTGGTTTCTGAGAGTCTTTCACCACAATCAACAGGACTTGCAAAAGACTCCAGCATCTCTCACTGAAGGATTGGCAGTTCCTGCGGTGGATTGGCAGTTCCTGCGGCGTTAACATGAGCCCTGACCTCCCTTTGAGACTCCCTAGGATAAGTACCTTTGATGCCCTTT
The DNA here is from genome assembly GCF_028551555.1 of Melozone crissalis. Taxonomy (NCBI): domain Eukaryota; kingdom Metazoa; phylum Chordata; class Aves; order Passeriformes; family Passerellidae; genus Melozone; species Melozone crissalis. The sequence continues at coordinate 513,501 of NW_026535814.1, forward strand.
TGAAGCGTGATTTCTTGTTTTGTCCCTGTGAGATAGTTTGTCATCCACAGACATACCTTGTGAGTTTCACAGCCCTAATTGGGTAGCTGCAGGGCTCCACTTAACAATATAAGATCCCAGGGAAGTACTCTGGTAGCAAAGCAGTTTTAAGGAGCTGTTTCCATCTCTCTAGTGTTGCACCTAGTGTTGTGTTCAGTGACAACAGCTCTTTTTGGTAGGAAATTACCTCACCATTACTTAGAAATTATACAGAAATCAATGTAGAAAAATTCTTGTTTCTGTTAGAGAGTAGTAAATAATGTTAAAATAATAATACCTGGTATGAGTTATCCATTTGTACCAAACAAGGTTTGTTTTAGTGAACTGTGTTGAGACAAGTGTGTGCTGGCACTTTATGTCATTATTCTTCTAACAAACTAGTGTGGCTGCAGCTGAAATTTCAGTTTTGTTCTTAAAATTTTACACTGAATCTTTTATTCAGTGAAACAATCTAGAAGCAGTAGCTAAGGAACACAATTTTGTGAGATGCTGTTAGGAGCATAATGAAGAGAAGGTTACTGGAATTAGTTGTTTCTTAAGCTTTTATTTAACTCTCTATTCCATTTACTTAAGATATAAGTGGAGAACACCTGAGTAATGGTAAGTACCTTCTGGTCCACCTATCCTTAAACGCCCATGGTGTATTTGGATATGGCCAACACAAAACCAATATTTCTAGCATGTATTTTCCAGGCCCATAGCCCTACCAATTTATTGGTAATTTTTTTTTTTTTTAAGCTTTTAAAAATGAAAAAGTTGTCATAAAAGATTAAATTTAGTGATGATTGTTAATTTGCATAAAAATGTAAGAATTTCTGTGTAATTGTCCTGATTAAAAGAAAATAACTATTTCTGAACCTTGCATAACAAAATAATTCTGATTTGTAAATTATTTTTAGCATCTTCATAAACCTATTCAAAAACTACTCTTGAGATTGAGGCATTACCACAGTTGATCCCATTTTTGCAGTAACAAAAAGAAGGGCTTTGCTGGAAGGCTGACAGTCTCAGCTGTGTTAGGATGCCTGTGAGGGAGTCAAGTGAGTGCAAGTTTCTTGTAGGCCAGATAGGTGACTGTGAAAGAAATGGTGCCCCAGGGTGCTGCAAGTCCCTCTGATGCCTGCTATTCCAGTGTGTCCAAAGTGTCCAAACCCAGCCTGATACTGAGTGAAATTCTTTTTATACCCCAAATTCCCCCCCCACTACTTCACCCTCAGTGTTTCTTGAAGACTTTGGAAATTGCAGCTGCAAGACTTCTGAGACATTTTGACATATAAACTTTATATCTATATTCTAGTTCAAGAACTAAGACCGAAGCCTGAATAACACACTTGAACATTACACATTATTTATTTCACACATTTTTTTCATCAGACAAGTCTGTCTTCTCTGAAAATAAACACACAGATATCATGGAAGAAAATCATGTGACACTGATCCCATGAGAGAAAATAATCTGAGAGCTTTTATTACTGCAGTACTCTTAGACATCCACTGTGTTTTATTTGCATCAGAACTAGTATTTGCTGCAGTAACTGAAGCATTTGGAAAGTAATCTCATTCATCACTTAAAATTAGCTACCAGATTTGGGTTTCCCTAATCTAGCATTGATAAGTGGCTACCTGTATTGTATAGACCAAATGACACTTTGACATTCTCTTTAATCACTAAGAAGCACAGCAAACTTCAAAGTTTTGATTTGTATAAGCATACTAGCTCATCATTCTTTTCCAGTCTTGGAACTGTGAAAAGTGTTCAATGACTGAGCAATGTCTTAGTTTGAAAGACAGGTGTCTGTTATAAATAAAAAATCTGCCAAATTTTTGGGGGAAAAAAAAAAAAAAGAGTTGCAAACCAGTCAAGCCAGTTGTTGCTGCTAGAGTTACACCTGTTTGTTATAATCACAAGTCGTCGCAGTTAATGGCTCCTTTTGTATCAGTAAAGGCCCTGGCTAGGGCTAAGTTAATGGCTCTTCTACCCAGACTGTGAGGGGAGGGGACGAGACGTGGGAGGGGGCATCAGAAGATGCAAAATAACTTTGGGACCAGCATGCCATGGGAAATGTCAAACTTACCGAAAAGACCCCAAAAACAACGAGCCAATACAGAATTAAGAAATTAGAGTGATGCCTGGACGTGAAGAACAGAGTGCTGAGCCTGCAGAGATGCTGAAAACCTTTGTCCCTCACCCTGAGCACGACATCATCTGAAACCAAGACCCCAAGCCGGGAGTCAGTGCAGAGTCAAGATTGGGGTTATGCCCAAGGCTCCCACGAGGACGGGACCCCCAGCTCTGCCCTTTAGTGGACGAAGCTGTGCATATCCTCCTCCTCCGAGTCACCCTGGGAGAGATGATGGAGACTGCAGACCCGTTGGGCTTCCTAATCTTGAGCTGTTTACTTTTAATAAAGGCATTAAAAGGAGAAAAAGTCTCCTGTTTATTTCAGTCTCCCTCCAAATTATTATAATACTGAAATTAAGGGACTCTCGGGCAAATATATGAAGATAATGTTATAAATGATCAATTGAAAAGCCAATTTATCAAAAATGTGGAAAGATTTTATTTTTCTTTTTACGCGACAAAAATACTGTCCTCAAAACCACCACAGCCAAAGAGACAGCGTCGAGCCCGAGGTTGGTGCTGAGTGAACCTAGATCCAACCTCTACAGCATCAGATCTACCCCCGTTCATGTGCACTGCTTTTTGCAGGGCTGTTTGATACGGTTTTTATGCCTGAGGCAGAGGAGTTCTTTTGTAACTCTGTATATTCAAGACCGTTTCTTTCACTGTGCAGAACTGGACAATCGCTGTTTCCTGGTTGATAGCCAGTGTTAATCATGTCCGGGAAAGTCATGTATTCAGATATATCTTTGTGGCAACTCCTGCTATCTCACTCGGGATAGTGGTGATCATCGCGCTGGGTACGTTTATTCATAAGTTAACTGAGTATTGTTCTCCTGCTGCCTCCAGGAATCTCATAATTCAAGTAGACGTCTGTCTTTGGGCTGCTTGTGGTCAGAGACTCGTTTGGATTTCACAATCTTATAAAATACATTCTCTCTATAAGCATTTCATAACATATATTACAATAGGAATAACAGTTCTTTACTAGTATGTGTAACAAGGCAAACAAACAACAAACAGAACCAGGAACCCCATGAAAGCCTTCTCGGCCAAGACGGGAAGGGATGGAGGAGCAGCTCTGCTTCACTAAACCCTGCAGCAGTCAATTCTCAGTGCCCCTGCAGGACTCTGAGGTGCACCAGGCTGGAAAACAACAGAAATGAGCAAAAAAATCCCAGAGTGGTGGATGGGATGCATCAGAAGCTCGGCGGCGGTAGCTGGAACTGCAGGACGTTCTGGCAGGGCAGAAGGGTGTGAATTACAGCATAGGGAAACCGAGAGCAGTACAGAAGAAACAGCAGGGACAGAGGAGCGGCCTGCCGGCTATGAGCACGGCCGGGAGAGGCGAAGATCAGGATTCCTGGGACATGCAAGCAGATGGTAATTGGTCCCTCAGGGCTGAACTCTAGCAGTGCCAGTGAATTCTCCCCACAGTAAGTGACGGCCTGATCGTCCTTCTCTGGACGCTAAAGAATGAGAGGGAGCAGCTGGCCCAGCTCCTCTCTTTTACCTGCCTCTATTCTCGAAGAGTCTCTCCAAGAGAAACTCCCTGAGAAAAAAGTAGCCAGATGCCACAATCTTCTCCTGACTTCAGCTACTTCTTTTGTCTTTAAGTACCCATAAGTACTCAGTAATTAGTTTCCTAGCAACTTATTGGAAAAATTCTGTAAGTAAAAGAAAAAAGAAAGAAAAAAGAAAGAAAAAGAAAGAAACCCAACCCCCAACAGCATAAAACTACCGTGGCACCAAGTATCCATAATAAAGTTGTTACATGTCCACAACCTTAAATGTCCTTTAGTCTTTTTTTCTGGAACTTACAGTTCTATCTCTTTTTAGCATTGCTTGCAAAGAAGCTGTTAATAATAGAGGTAGCTTTCTAGTTTAAATTTTAACTAAATTTCACTTGGGATTATTATAGATGAGTAATGAGATGGTTGGCTGTTGTTATGAACAAGAATTCTGCCAATTTTTTCTGTGAGAAAAAGGTTACCACTGTTGCTGCTGGGCTGCTGCTTGTGTTATGGTAATTACAGGTCGTTGTTGTTAATAGTTGTTTTTGTATCAGTAAAAGCCCTGGCTGGGGCGAGTTAATGGCCCCTCTCTGAGACAGTGAAGGGTGGGGTACCTCCCGAACAGTGAGAAGAGACTTTGGAGAGGAGGGATGTGCAAGTAACTCTAAGGACCAGCATGCTGTGTGGGACCCCTGCTCCAAACGTACTGAGAAAACCCCAAAAACAACGAGCCACCTAAGAGTTGAGAGACTGGAGTGATGTCTGGACGAGAGGAGCGGAGTGCTGGGCCTGCAGAGATGCGGAACATTTTCGTAGTCCCTCTCGCCCTGACCATGGGAGTCGTCCCCAGCACTGAGAGCCGTGTAAGAGAGCTAGCAGCAGTAACATCGGAAGGGATCACCACGCCTTAAAGGCTCCCACGAGGACCTGATCCCCAGCTCTGTTCCTAGTGGACAAAGCTGCGCATATCCTCCTCCTCCTCTGAGTCGCCCTGGGAGAGACGACGGGAAGCTGCAGACCTGTCAGAGCTGCCCAATCCTGAGCTGATCACTTATAATAAAGGCATTAAAAAGGAGAAGAAGTCTCCTGGCCGTGTTTATTTCAGCTCTCACAATTAACGGGTAAACATTGTTAATGTTCAGAGTATGTTAAGAGAAGTTTTGTAGATGTGTAGTTATGTTACCTGCAATATGTCCTCCTCCCCACATTGTTATCACAGGATGGCCTTGGTAGTCGGGGCACTTGGGGAGCGTTGGCTTGTTACTATACTGACACCTGACCTCCAGTCAAGATGTAAGAAAGTGATCTCCACCACTGGACTGACAAGACTCTAGGAGGGGCTAAAGTTACAGAAGGAGGAGCATCCATTTTGAAGAGGTGAACGTGGCTGGTAGTTGCAGCAGCTCCCAGAGCTGTAATTTTCCCTTATTTAGTCTTTTCCTTGTAGTTTTCGTTAAAGTTTCATTAATTTTTTTTAAAGTGAGCACTCATTTCTCATAGGAGGGTTGATGATATTCCTTTTGTAATGAAATCTGCAGGTGAAACCTCTATCCAGAATACAATAAGCAGGAGGTCGGTTTTGAAATACCTAGACTACAAAATTGTAATTCTACCTCACAGAACTCTATAAAAGCTATAAAATCTGGAAGGGTAAGGTCTAACTCATTCTTTTTTTCCTTGTCATGTAAGAAAACAGGGCTGGAGAACTACTTTCCAAGTGTTCAATAAGTCATGTCAAATTCCAAATAAACACATCTGAAGAGTTAGGTTGGAGTTATGCATTAACCATAATGCTGGAGGGAAACATGCACAGGAGTATGCACCATGTGCTTTAATGAAAAAGAAAAAGCACATGAAGCACAACACTCTCTAGTTTGATGTTTTAAAACTATTCTTTCTTTTAAATGCCTCTGCTAATGACTGAAGAAAGGTGAACTACCACAACAAATCATCTTCTAGCATGTTCTGGACAAGTTTTTAAAATACAGCTTCCATCTGATGTATTACCTTTGACAGTGCAGGCTTGCCTCATTTTTGTTTTAATTAAATGAATACATCGTAAATGACTGGACTTTATCTTTGGGATAAATAGATGTCTTTGGGATGAATGTTGGACCCCAAATTGCCTTCCTTATGATTGTTCTAAATATTGAGGCAGATGGAATCACATGCACATTAAGCTCACTAATGGTACCTGGGTAAAGTGATCCTACCACATTTATCTCAGGGATTTTGAAGGCTGTAAAGCACTAGGGAGGGACAGTTTTCTGACTACCTATTTTATAAGTAAGACACATGTCCATGATAATCAGTGGAAGTGGTAACATCAGAATAGAACTTGAACCCTTTTTAATGAATTCTGGTCCAAATCCAACAAGCAGCTTGGGATGCAATTGTAAATGGAAACTCCATTTAGGAGCTTGGAAATGGAAATATTGTGGCTTTTATGGTGGGGCAAGTACTGTTGGAATACCGTTAGGCCCAGGAAATAAGCTACATTTTGACCCACCAGTTGTTGACGAAAAGTGGGAAGGCCCCTTTGCCAACAGAATATGGAACTTGAAAGGACATTATTGGATTTGTGGCCAACATCATTATCCCAAGCTACCTCCAAACTGGTCAAGCATATGTTTTATATCCTATATTAAACTGCTGGAGTATTTTTGCTACCACAAATTCAGGGAAATCAGGGATCAAAGCATATGATGATTTAAGTAGAGAAAAGCAGTCAATTGACACATCCCTGGCTGGAGGGATTGCCCCAAAGCAGGGAAAAGATGAATGGCCACCAGAACAGATTATACAGCACGGCACACCAGCCACCTGGAATCCTAACAAGTTAGGTACCAGAGAACCCATTTATAATTGGAATTAGATAATTAGGTTACAAGCTGTCTTTTAAAGACTAGTCAACCAGACAAGTACAGCTCTGAATCTTCTTGCTGATAAATCCACTCAGTTGAGGAATGCAATATTTAAACATCGGATGGTGTTAGATTATTAGCAGAAAAAGGAAGAATTTGTGGAAAGATAAGTGACTCAAACTACTGTTTTCAAATGGATGACAACAGAAAAGTGGTCAAGCAGATAGCAAAGGAAATAAGACAATTAACTCATGTACCAGCCCAAACATGAAAAGGATGGTAATGGGACATTTTTCATGGTTACCTGGTGGACTACGGGTTAAACAAATGCTATTTTTCCTTTTATGTGCTATAGCAACTTAAATCTTTTTTTACCCTGCTTAGTGTAGCTCATTCAGCATGTAATCAAGGGGATGCAGGTGGTAGCTGTTGTGAATATGAACGAGGCCAAACCTTCTCTGGACAAAGAGGTTCTCATTTATTAAAATAGTTGCAAGGAACCAAGTACCTAGGATAAGCCCAAACACCCACACAGCAAGCCAAAAACAGAACAGTGCGCTACCCCCAAGTGCACTGGGTTCTCCCCAGAAAGCAAGTTTCTAAAAAGAAACACCCTGACCCATCAGAACTCCCACCCCCCTCCCCCCCTCCCCCCCCCCCCCCCCCCCCCCCCCCCATTTATAGCCCCCTTCAAGTCCAGGATTGGTCCATTGTGGATCTGCATGATGATTGGTCCATTTCCAGGTTTCTCACTGGTCTTCAATGCCGGTCATTCCGTGCCAATCATTTCTGCAGGGCTTCGAATGATTGGTCAGATCTTCCATCCAATCCCTCTTTGACCTCGCCTTGCCCCACCAGACCGCCCTTCCACCAAACCCTGGATCCTTCTCCTAGAACATGCTAATAACCACCCCCACTCTTAACATAATGCAATTGATATAACATAATTAATGCAATATAATTGAACTATACCCTAATTTAACATAACTTAATATTTACTTATAACATCTTCCCCCCTAAAACTCTGATTGGGCTTTAGCCCGCATCAACCTCTTAACAGTCTCTTGACAGTTATTTAATTAGTTTCTTAACCAGTCTTTTAATCAGTGCTTTAACAGGTTTCCTCTTCAATTGTGTATAGTTGTCTCAATGTCCGGTAAATCTGGTTCATAAGCTGCATGTCTTACTTCTCCTTTTAATCTGTTTCCTTTCTGAATAGATCCATTTTTCTTTCATAGGGCATTCCCCCAACAATTTCTGTTTAAAAATTCCCTATATTTTCAAATAGCCAATACACTTTGCCATCCTCTATAGAAGTGGTTAATGATAAAAAGTTGATACAACTGGGGCTTGGATTCGAGTGTGTTCTGAGGACAGCAGTCCGAGACTCTCCTGCATACAGAGGATGATAGCATTTTTCGCATGGTTGTATCTCCCCCTTATTGATGCTGATAAGTAGGAGGATCAATAGAACAGGCTACTCTCTCATTGATGTCTCCCCTCCGCAGAGGATAAGTGACTCCTTTCAGCAAGACTATATCCTGATCTGGTCGTGCCCCCCTCCCCCCTTCCCTTTCCTTGCTACTGTGCTGTTCTTACCGGTTACTGTTGCAGGAGTCTACTTCCCCTTTTGTATCAACCTGTTCTTCCTTTCTTTTAGGGCCAGATTGCTAGGTGCCTGGGAGAATGCTCTATCGCTTCTCGGATCACAGGATCTGTAACAGGGAATACCAGAGATTAACACACGTTTTTGATAATTCATATAATCCTACTCCCATATATAAATACCATTTCCTTAAGTTAAAAGAATGTTAAAAACTTTTCAATTAAATATAACAAATCTAACAGAGTTCTTATTATAATTTATAGCTTGTGTGGTTCTTATGGGGTTCCTGATGTCTTCTTTAACTTATCTGTAGTGGGAGATCGTCTCTCAGGAGCAGAAACTGGCCCTTTTACTCTGATGACATGTGTCCATCCTCGTTCTTTCATCCTAATGGCTATTTCCGTGATGAGTAAAACTTGAAATGGATCTTCCCATTTTGGAGTTAGTGGTTGTTCTTTCCAGGTCTTAATTAACACCCAGTCACCAGGCTGGAATTTGTGGATTTTAAAATCAATAGGAGTAGTTTGAGGAAGGTATCCCTTGTTCCTTAACTCCTCTAAAGTGCAGGTTATGGTCTTTATATATTTTCTCATGCAAAATTCTCCTTCTTCATATGTTCCTGTATTACCTGGAGTAGTTAAGAAAGGTAAGCCAAACATCATCTCATATGGAGAAATCCCAATATCCGCCCTTGGTTTAGTCCTTATTCTCAATAATGCCAGAGGGAGACATCTTAACCAATTCATTTTTGTTTCTTCTGTTAATTTTGTGAGAGTTATCTTAAGAGTCTCGTTCATTCTCTATACTGTTCTGGAACTTTGAGGTCTCCATGGGGTATGAAATCTTCAGATGATATTTAAGGCCTCTGTTATTTGTTGTAATATCTTGGTGGTAAAATGAGGACCTCTATCAGAGTCAATAGTATTAATCATTCCATATTGGGGTATGATTTCTTCTAATAAGATTTTATTTACAGTCTTGGCCGTTGCTTTTGTGGTTGGGTATGCCTCCACCCAATGAGTTAGATGATCTATTATCACCAGTAAATACTTATATCTCTGTACTTGTGGTAATTCTGTAAAGTCTATCTGTACACATTGAAATGGCCTTTTTGCTAATTCTTTAATTTTTTCATTACTTTTTCTATTTATCTTCTGACATACCATGCATTCTCAAGTTATTATCTTGGCAATTTCCCACACCCCGATACACATGTAAGTTCTCATAAACTGATCATGTAAAGCTTGAGTACCCCAATTGGTTGAGGCATGTAGGTCCTGTAATATCTTTCTGGTTAATGCCTTGTTTAATACTTGTCTACCGTCTGGCATCCTCCATTCTCCTTTTCTCTTTTGGACTGCACTATGTTTTAGTAACTCCTCTTGTTCTTTTTCATTAAATATAGGGATCTCCTTTTCTTGATCTTCCTCATTCCCATCTCCTACCTAATTTAACCTGAAGATCTTTTCAGAATCTTCTAGAGGGGCCTTTTTTGCAGTTACGTCTGCCAAGTTGCTCCCTTTTATTTCTCTAGTATTGCCTTTTTGATGTCCCTTTATATGTACCACTGCAATTTCTTTTGGTCTTTTCAAGGCTTCTAACACTGCCTTTATAAGGCCTCCATGAATTAGGGTTTTTCCCTTTGAGTTAACAAATCATCTCTCTGCCCAGATCTTCCCAAAAGTATATACTACCCCATAGGCATATTAGAGTCAGTGAATATGGTCCCACTCCTTTGATCAAGCCATTTTAGCCCTTTCAGTAATGCATATAGCTCACAGCATTGTGCAGATCAACTATTGGGAAGCTTTCCTTTTTCTATGACTGTCATCGTATGTCCATTTACAATAGCATACCCTGAAACTCGCTTACCATCTACTATCCGTGATGAACCATCTATAAGCAGTATATCTGCTTCAGGTAAAGGTAGTTCTCATAAATCTTCTCTAACTTTTATCTGCAAATCTATGGTTTCAAGACAGTGATGTTCCAATTCTTCTTTTGGTTCTCCATATAAAAATTGTGCAGGATTTTGGATCCTTGTTGTTGTCAATTCTATATTTTCACTTTTGTTTAATAATTCATATTCATATTTTTTAAATAATTCATATTCATTAAAATATTAACTCATATTTTAAAAGTCTGGTATCTGAAATCCATTGACAGGCTTTCTTACTTAGTATACCTTTTATATCATGCGGAGTAAAGACCTTGATCTTGTTTCCTAATGTCAACTTGTAACCTTCCTCCACAAGAGTTACAGTTCCTGCCACTGCCTGGAGACAAGTGGGCCAGCCTCTAACTACGGGATCCAGCAATTTGGAGAGATAAGCAGTGGGTTTTCACACCCTACACCATTCTTGTACAATAACTCCATAAGCTATTCCTTCTTCTACATTGACGAGTAGTTCAAACAGTCTATTTAAATCTGATAAACTTAGTACTGGAGCATTTGCCAACTTTTCTTTTAGGTCTTCTAACTTTTTCTCATCATTTGCATCCCAACATATGGGCTCATTTTTAACTAATTTATCATACAGAAACTTAACTAATTTTGTGTGTCCATCTATCCATAATTTTCAATACCTAATTAATCCTGTTAATTTTCTCACATCTGCTTTTGGTTTTGGTGCTGGCAATGACAGTATTCCCTGAATTCGGTCAGCATCTAATCTCTTATATCCTTTCCCAGTTATATGGCCTAGATACTTTACTTCTGATTCCACAAATTGTAACTTTCTTTTAGATACTTTTAACCCCTTTTCCCCTAGGAAGTTCAGTAAATTATCAGTTGCTGTTTGTACGTCTTCTTTCTGTTCCCCAGAAATTAATAGATCATCTACATACTGTAGGGTTTGAGATCCTTCTTCAGGTATGAACTGTTTCATTAGTTCTTCTAGGGTTTGGCCAAATGGGTTTGGTGACTCCGTGAATCCCTGAGGCAACTTTGTCCATTTTAATTGTTGTTTTGTCCCAGTTTCCTCATCTTCCCATTCAAACACAATCCATTTTCTGCTTTCTTTCTGAAAAAAAGAAAAAAGCATCTTTTAAATCTATAAAAAAGCATCTTTTAAATCTATAACACTAAACCATGCATGTCTCAATGGTACTTTACTCAATGAATTATACAGGTTGGCTACTACTGGATATTGAGTAACAGTTTGCTTATTTACTTCTCGTAAATCTTGGACTAATCAGTATGTACCATCGGGTTTCTTTATGGGTAATATTAGGGTGTTATGTGGAGACATGCATGGTTCTAAAATTCCTTCTTTAATTAAGTCTTTATTTACAGGTGTTAATCCCTCATTCCCTTCTACAGAAATTGGACATTGTTTAATTAATATTGTTTAATATTTCTAGGATAGAATTTAATTCCTCCCACATAAAGATGTTAGGCCCTAAGAATTGGTCTAATTGTTGAGAGATGCCTATTGGGTCTTCTAATAAAGTCTTAATTTCTTTCTTAAAATTTCTAACTTCAGAGGCGGTTAATGGGGCTTTCACAAAACCAATACCACCTCTGGCCCCCCCATAGGCACTTCCCTTAGAGGATATAACTTTTCAGTTCTCCCACGTTCATCTTGAATTTTCTTTGCTTGGAACCTTGTATTATATTGATAGCTTGCTACATGCTCATCTAGTTCAATTAACTTCTTTTCCTCTATATCTTTATAACAACAGGCCTTTTTCACTCCCTGACCTTTTGTTCACAAACTTTGCTCCTGCTTTTGACTCTCAGTATGTTGGGGTATGGGGTATAAATAAAAAGGAATGTTTTGTGATGTTCCAGGAATAAGAATAGGGGAAGAGGTACTTTGGGTTATGGGTTGAAGTATGGGGGAAAAATAAAGAGGGGTATTTTGGAAAGATTTGGGAGCCAAGATTGGGGTATGGACACTCTGATTGGTACTAGAGACCAGTGTCTGGGTACTTGAGGAACTGGAGGGAATCTGCAAAACTGAAGGAGTACTAGAATGGGCAGGTTCTGGTATATTTGGGAAGGGAGGTGATACAGAAGACAGGATGCCAGGAGCAGAACAACTTGAATTAAAATCTTGAGGTGATTTTAAAACTCCTGTGGGAGTAGATATTGAAATTGCATCCACCTTGTGAGATGGTACCAAGGGGTGCAGGTTGGAGGGGGAGGAGGAAGGTGATCTATAGGAGGAGTTGGAGGAGGAGGTAACAGGAGGTAATCTAAGGGATCAGGATGGGGAGGCAGAGGAAGATGGTCTAAAGGATCCCACCTCCTTTCTGGTAGCTTAGTTTCTTCTTTTTCTTCTTCTCTGGATACTTTATATAATTTTATTTCCTCTTCCTGTTTCTCCCTTTCTAACCAACATTTAGCATATCTAATATCTTTGTCGCAAGGTTCTACTCGGATATTGACATATCTATTTAATGCTATACGTAGCCATCTTTCTTTTGTCCTGTACCAGGGCCAGAAAATAGGTCCTTCAGCAGTACTCTCTTTAGGCCATATTTCTGTACAGTACCTTATCATTTTTATCTTATCTAGATTCTTCATTCCCTCATTAGTATCCCAATTATTTAAAAGTTCACCTAAAGGACTACTAGGAGGTATTTTCTTAAAAACTTCCTTCCCTTTTTTCTTCCTGCTGACACTTTTGCCAGCACACTGTACCATCTTTAAGTAGCAATTGGTATCCAAATACAATTTTTTTTTCTAATAAGGTATATGTATTAGTTATAAATGAGGAAGAGAAAATAAATATTAATTATTGTGGAAAATGTAATAATAATGATTACTTTAAAAAGTTCCTTATCATAAGAGACAAGACAAAGATGGCAACTTTAAATAAATGTGAGAAATGAAATAAATATGATGGCTTTAGTGGGAAACAAAACAAAAAAAAAGGCGACTTAAATATTTAGTGTGGGAAACAAAATAACTATGGCGGTTTAACAAGGGTTTCGGAATAATAATGTCAATTCCAATGAACATTTATAACCTAACAATAGTGAAATGTCGAAATTAATTTCAAAAAGAAATATATTATCTATCCTTTTAGCTGGAAAACGAAACAATAATGATGGTTATTTCAAGAAATGAAACAACTTACCTGCTCAACCAAATACAAAATAGATGCAGCAAGACACTTGCATAAAATGGTCACTGCACACCACACATGAAACTCAGAATGGCCACTTCCTGGCCCACTGCACATGAAAATCAAAACGGCCGCTTCCTGGCCCACTGCATAGAAAACTCAAAATGGCCGCTTCTCAGCTCGCCTCACCAAAAACTCAAAATGGCTGCTTCTTGGTCTGCCTCACTGAAAACTCAAAATGACCGCTTGTCAGCTCACCTCACAGAAAACTCCAAATGGCTGCTTATTGGCCCAATCTCACAGAAAACCCCAAATGGCTGCTTCTTGGCCAGCCACACAGAAAACTCCAAAATTCCTAAGGAGTGGTCAAAGGAATTTTGGCCTGCCCTCACCTTCAAACCTCACTCCTTAGGGGCCCTGACTCTTAACATACAAAAAAAGAGAAAAATTCTCCATAATGTAAACTGGTTCTAACCTCCCCTTCAACCTTTGTGACTGAAAGGGCCCTTCCGCAGCCGGTGGCCCACCTCCCCCCGTGCGTCACCATCCCTGTGAAGTCTATTTTCAGCCACCCCTACGACCCTCTTTAGCTGGGATCCTAGCTCAGGATAAGCCTACTTCCCCTCTATGACCCCCTTCCCACTGGGGTCCTAGTTCAAGGGGGCCCTACTCCCCTTGGGTTGAGCACCCTCCCCTTCCCTGGCTTCAGAAAAGGGGCACTCCCCTACACGGTGGCCACATTGTTCAGTGGTCTCCGTATAGGACTATTTTCTCCCACCCCCAAGGTCCTAGTTCCTCAGGGAGCAGACTCCCCCAGTCTATCCCTGAGGAACAGCCCTCCACGTGGTTTGAGCTAGCAGTCGGAGCTCTACTCCTCACTGGGAAAGCCCGCCCCACTAACCCCCCTTGGGTACCCCTATGATCTCCCAATGGGATCCTAATTCAGGATACCAAGTGTGTCCCGCTCTATGACTCCCCAGTGGGATCCTAGTTCAGGATACTGAGTGTATCCCGCTCTATGACCCCTCAACGGGATCCTAGTTCAAGGGGTACAACTCAGGCCAAGAGCTCAAACCACTCCTAGGAGCCTCCAATCACTGGAGGAAGGGGAGCCTGCGCGGGTAAGGGCAGCTATAGGTTGGCGCTCCCCATCTTCCCTACTCCTGGGGGTCAATAGGGGTACTCGCTTCCCTCCGTTACCCCCCGTGGGAGTCCAGAATTGTGGTACTGGGAGGACTGCGCTCGCTTCGGGAGTCTGTACTCACAGCCCCCATCTCATTCACTCACACGCACTTCGCACTCCCTATTACCTTTAACCCCACTCACGTTGCTCTGAGGCAACATGAGCCTTGCTCCCTCTTGGAGGACTCTCACCTTTTGGGTCGCTATGTTCCCTGCAGCCTCGGGTCTAGGCGCAAGCCCTTCCGCAGTCTGATGTAGTCCAATCTCTGGCAGCCAAAAAGGTGGCTGGACGCATCTCCCAGGTCCTGGGCTACCCTGGACTGTTTTGGGGCGTGGCCTATCTCGGACGTTCTCCCAAAAAGATGTTATGAATATGAACTAAGCCGAACATTCTCTGGACAAAGAAGCTCTCGTTTATTAAAATAGCTGCAAGGAACCAAGTACCTAGGATAAGCCCAAACACCCACACAGTGAACCAAAAACAGAACAGTGTGCTACCCACAAGTGCACTGGGTTCTCCCCAGAAAACAAGTTTCTAAAAAGAACCCTGACCCATCTGAAGTCTCCCCATTTATAGCCCTCTTCGAGTCCAGGATTGGTCCATTGTGGATCTGCATGATAATTGCTCCATTTCCAGGGTTCTCATTGGTCTTTAATGCCGTTCGTTCTGTACCAATCGTTTCTGCAGGGCTTCGAATGATTGGTCAGATCTTCCATCAAATCCCCCTTTGAACTCACCTTGTCCTGCCAGACCACCCTTCCACCAAACCCTGGATCCTTCTCCTAGAACATTCTAATAACCACCCTCACTCTTAACATAATGCCATTAATATAATCTAATTATTACAATATAATTGAACTATACGCTAATTTAACATAACTTTTACTCATAACAGTAGCCGTGCCTACTGATCCAGAAATAGCTAAAGGAAAGAAAATTATATCACCATGAATAATTGCAAAACCAAAGAAGACCCAGGAAGAAAATATTAAATGAATGATTGTCACAGTTTTGGAGACAGAAAAACAACAAATGAACTTTGTGTTCATGCATCAACAGCCAGTGTTTATTGAAGGGCAGCACTTTTTATAGGGGCTTCAACCTTCCTATTCATACTGAGTTGATTGGACAAAGGTTTCAACTCCACCCAGCTTACTAGCCAATGATGTGGGCACATCTCTGGCTCAAAGGAATTGGCTGGGGTCTCCATGTTTGAGCTTGAATTCAGCCAATCACTTTCATACTTGGAGACTTCTGTACTTCAATAAGCTAAGGAGCTAGCTGGTTGAGTAAGTGACTATCAAGGCCGAACTGTTTGTGTAGGTGTATACCAGCTATAGCTGTCACAAATTATAATTAAGGTTTGTAAAGAGAATTATTGAGAAAATTAAAAGGGGAGGGATTGAAATTAGTAAGATGACTGTGTCTTTATAAACAGACCATGTGAATTGGCTTGTAGATAGGGCCAGGAACTTACAGATAAGGAAGTAACAGAAGAAAGAAACTATCAGTTCTAAAAAATTTTACTAATTGACATGGACTGATGCTCAACCAAGGCTGTGTTATATTCTTGAACTTAGAGGAAAAGAACAGAGACATAATGGAATTATGAATAGTGTTTTGCAACAAAATTTTTAAAAGGGACAGTGCATATTAGAAGGGGTCACAGACTAAGCAATTCAGGGTGTCTCTACCTTCCAAGTACCTCGGCCAACGGGGAAAGGAAGATGGTGATGTGTCTGACAACTTCCGATAATAAAGGAGTTGCTTTCCCCAACAATTTTAAAGACTCCAGAGGAAATGCCCCATGGCCTCTCCCTTTATTTGAATAAAGGTACAGGACTCCTATGTCTCCTCCTTGGACATAAACTCTGGCGTTTTGAATTTTTCCACACAGTTTCCTCTTTAAGATTATGTGACTGTGAAATCTTGTGAAGCTCTTTTATGGTTACAAGAAATGTACTTACAAATGAAACATATTGATTTCTATAAACTTGCTAGCAATAGTCAGTAATGCCAAAGAATACAGCACCCTGAAATATTTTAATATGGTTGACTTCTTTTCCCAGAGCATTGTTAATGTTCAACTATTTTTAATGTTAAATATGTAATAATTAACCATATTTTTTATTAATTTTATTAACTTTGTGAATAGTAAAATTTTTATGCTTCCTACAATCTGTGTATTTCTCTCAAGCCTAATTCAAATGCAAAATATATATGTTAGCCGTATTTTGAGCTCCAGAATGTAGCAACCTTCTTGCAGTTAATGCCAAAACTAAAACTTAGAGAACTACATGGTTGGTACATTCAGGTCTTTCCAGACTCCGAAGTGAGACCATCAAAAGAGCAGATTCTAAAATAATAACTACAGCACAAATATAAATGTATAATAATGGCTATTTCTGATGTACTTTATTGATTGAAATGAATATTTCAGGTAGAGTTTACAACATTATAAACAGAGACAAGAGAGACAAGAAGAACAAAGCATCACACAGTCTTTAGACTGTCTAAAGACCTTTAGAACTGAAGTTCCAGTTGGTAGATAATAGAAAGTGAATCTTTCATCATGTGTTTGGATAACACCATGATAGACTTGCCAGACTCTTAGTGGGCATGAACAAGGGCAAAGCAGACGAAGAGCAAAGGAGAGTATTTCCAGCAAAAGACTGATCTTAATTACATGCCAGAGTGGTCTTGTGAGGCTTGTTAACCTGTGCCTGACCTTCTCTAATAATTTCTCCTGACAGCAACAAGGATGTGTCAGCCTGAACCACTTGGGGGCTGCACTTGGGGGCACAGGCAGAGTCTATGCACGCAGAGAGGTGTGGGAAATGAAGGTCTGTACTTGCAGGTCTGTACCTACAAAAGGGATTTAGTACCCCAAAAATATATGATGGGCTGGCACATCCCCCCATCTGGCAGCCCCTGAGTCTCCCCAGGAAAAGTTGGGTGAGGTGGCAAGTGACATTGGAACTCCCTGTGGAGGGGCAGAAGTTCCCTCCTACCACGCTGCCTGGCCTGGGTCAGGATAAAAGAGATGGGCTGCTTTACAGGGGCACTGTGGGGAGGCTGATAAGGCTTCTCTAGTTCCTGGCCAACTTGAGAACCAGCCATACCTTAAGGTGAGGTGACTTTTGCTTTGATCCACAATTAAGCAAAGGAATTAGGTTCTAGACATATTTGAAAGTGATATTAAAACACAAATGAGATTAGATGTTTGGATTCAAAGTGATAACTCACTTATTTTTTCATGAAGGAAGGATAGAAAGGAAACAGAAAAATAGGAAATTTCCAAGAATAATGACGAATACCACAGGAAAGGGATTACCAGGGGTCCAGCACTGGCTTATAGAGTGCATGGGGA
This sequence comes from Melozone crissalis, assembly GCF_028551555.1. Classification (NCBI taxonomy): domain Eukaryota; kingdom Metazoa; phylum Chordata; class Aves; order Passeriformes; family Passerellidae; genus Melozone; species Melozone crissalis. The sequence continues at coordinate 531,274 of NW_026535814.1, forward strand.
ACATCTTCATGGGGCATGATGGGTCTTTCCCTGGTGAAGCTCCTCTGAGAACTGGCCAGCAATCCAGCAAGGGAGCTGAGCCAGGCAGCCAGACCAGCGGGGGGGATGGGGCAGGGCTTGAGGGAGGAGGAGGGGAAGGACAAACAGCTTTGTAGGAGCAGCCAGAACAGTGAAGGACAGCAAAGACAGCAAAGACTCCATCACTTTGATAAGTTTTTAGACATGGGGGCAGGTTGGCCACATCCATCATAACTTTATTTGCTCCCTTGAGGTTGGCTGGTTCATTGGTGTTCAGGAGAAGTTTGCCTGATGTTTCGAAGTTTATTACTTACTCTGCTGATGTACCAAGTACAAGCCCTTCTAATGACTTGAAACAGGATGCTTCATTTTCTAAAATAAAGCAGTTTCTAAAGTTTTTGTTAGAGGCAGTTGAACACTTTAACTTTCAAACCTTAATTTTCTAAGAGGCAATTGAGAAACATTCCTTACTTTTTACTCATTCCCTACACCAGGCAAGACCTGGAGCAAAGCACGAATGAGTGTGAGGCTGTGCAAGTGAGGACCAGGGGTGCCAGGGCCCAGTGGTGCCCTGCTCTTTCACTTGCCAGTGAAAGGAGGAACTTGAGGAAGAGTAGATTGATGGTGCAGGTCAACAACCACTGTTGCAGCTGGTCTTGATTAAAACTTCAGCTTTTATGACCACAGGGCCATTTTGAAAGATGAAGGATGGTTAGTTGGTCCAACATGACTATGACAAAAGAGCTTCTCATGTCTGTCAAGTCTGGGCAAGATAGTGAGAAGAGTTTTGAACTAGAAACAGTCTTTTAGGCAAAGATGTAGCTAGCATGAGCCTAGGCTGCTTCAGTGTGGGGTGGGGTAGGAAAAGGGGAGTTAACCAGTGCTTGGTACTTAGAGGTATAGAAGGGGGGGGGGGGGGGAAGGGAGGTATCAGCTTGAGCACTTCGGACATTCAGAAAGAATGTGAGGAATGTGAGTTCCTGATACCCAGCCAATGGGATAATGGGACAGGGACAACAGCGGTTGAGGAAGGGTATAAAAGTTTGTGCATTTTAGAGAGATGTATGCCTCCTCAGTGAGATGCACCTGACTCAGATGACTTGTTATCAGTAAGTAAATGATGCTTTGGCGACTTTGTTCTCTTTCAGCTTGTTACAGATGGATAGTGAGATGATTGGGTCTCGCAATTGAGGGATGAATACTGTGTGAATATTAAGAGAATCTTTATTAAGGCATAGTTATGTTATTGTAGTTTAGATGTCCTCTATCCTCTCCATAGTTCCCTTTCCTCCTCTCCCCCTCTGTATTGTTGCCATTAGGCAGCCTGGGTTGTCTAGGACAGGTAGAAAGAAGGTGGGCACATGTGCCCCTTCCATGGGGCAGTTGGGAATGGAAAAGCTTGTTTCTAAGGGGCATGACAACACGTGGCCCTCCAATCAAGTGACAAGAAAGCAGTCTCCACTGATAAACGGCAAAGAAGAGTTGACTGACAGACCTTGGGAAGGGCCAGGGTTGGCTGACGCAATTCCTAGGGGTATAAAACACTGAGCATCCATCTTGAAGATGAACCTGCCATGTTGTAGGCAGCCATGAAGGCTGTTCCCAGTGCTGCATTTTTTCCTTATTTAGTCCTTTTGTTGTATTTTTGTTAAGGTTTAATAAACTTTTTAAAATTTTTAAAGTAAGCAGGTGTCTCCCACAAACTTTTTCCACAAGAGAGTATTCCTCACAAGCATCAAGAGAGAAAGTTGTGATCTGGACTGACATGCAAAGGGCTTAGGCTGATGTGGACAGGAGAAACCCTGCCAGTAAAACAGGGTAGAAGGGGGCCCAGCTCACAGGAACAAGGATGTGCAAAGAGCACTTTGTGCATTGTGATGAAAGTTATCACACCTTTTACACAGGATCATCATAACTGGGTGCATCTCTACGTGCATGGAACATATAGTCATTATAGACTTCACTTGACAGTCATGGCTTTTCAACTACAAAGGATGAGAATGTTGAGATGCAGCTCACTAGGTCCTAGGATTTTTGGATATTCAAAATTAAAGCTCATCTGCAAAAACTGGAGTTTGTTAATTTGCAGGGATAACAGGCTTTTGAAAGGCTATTCTTGACATAATCCCAGAAATGGGTTTACCCGTGTGTAGAAGGTTATGTTGTGGATTTTTTTCTGTCTAGGTAAAAAATCAATATGAGAAGAAAAGTGAGAACACAAGGCTCTGTTAACTTCACACATGAAATTTTTCTTGTAGGATGCTTATTTGCTTGTTAAAATTACATTTATGGGTGCAGACTGCTGGATACTAGAGATGAAACGGTAACTTCAACTCGGCTGCTCCTTGGTAGCATAAGACAATCAGTGTAAGGAAGTGACAAGCATTGTTTTGTCCCTTTGTAGAAAAATGCAGCTAACAGTGAGTGCTATGAGTTTGAAAAAAAGCTTTGGAAGTTACATGCAGGGGAAAGAGTCTGTCTGAGATTCTAGGATGCAGTGCTTTAACCAAAGGTGATACACAATAATCCCTATATTTGAAGTTATGTGTGAGGGTGAAAGAAATTAATAATGGAAGAATTGTAGTCCCTCTTTAGGAATGCTGACTCTATGCATAAGCAACAGCGGTGAAAAGGCAAGATAGAGAAATTCCTAATTGTCTTAGTCTCTGAAACACCGAATACTCTGGCACAAAAGAAAACTGTATCTGGAATCCAAAAATCAAGGAGACTCTCTGTAAACATAGTGGTCCACACACATATAAATTAAAGAACCCCACTAAGGCAAAATTAGTGGTAAAAAATCCTGCTTAAATTGTTACCTTGGGAAACTTCATTAATGACTGTCAGTGTAATGTAATGTAATGTAATACAATTCTATTGTGCACAATTACACTGCAGTTAATAGCCCTTAATTTAAAGCCTCCACCAGAGGCCAATATATTGCCATTTAACTACTGGCACTTTGCTCAGAGGATATTTTTACTGGCTAGTTAAAGTTGAAATTGGAAAGGTTTTTTTGGTCATTAGACTAATGAACTACTTTTAGATTGCAGGGTTCTGGTTGTTATTTTTTTATGCAGAGATATTATATAGAATATTGATTTTAAAGGTTTGCATTATAATTACCAGACAACGGACCTTTTCTTAATATTGAAAGAGCTGGTGAGATTTTCACTTTTGAAGAGAACCTCCTTATTTCTTCCTCCCTCTTACCCTGCTTTTGATGCACATCTCTGACTGAGTGAAACGGATCCTTCCTGGTAGAACTAAATGGAAAGAAATGTTTAGAAGATTATGTAATGCACTCCAGCTGCTGACAGCTGTTTGCTTTGCTTGAGCTAGTGTAGAAGAAACTTGTAGCAAAATCGCCTCAACTGTGCAGAACTAAAGATTTCCCCACACATTTTGCTCCCAGCAGACAATGTAGGAGCAACATCTTAACACATTTATGAAAAGAGCTCTATTTGGCTTCATTTTTATTATTGTGAAATTTGGATTTTTATCTGAGTCTAAACCCTGAAGTAGAAAGTGTTTCCACTTTTAAAGGCCTTCTATTTCTGTCCACAAAACAGCAACATCAAGATTGTCAGATTTTATGATCAGAGTAAAACAATACAAAAAATGCATCCAGAGGAAGTCAAAAAGTAATCCACTGACTTAAAAGAGTTATCTGATGGTCTGCTGAGACAGAAGAAACTCTCAGCATTTCTGTCAATGAACAGACAGGTCTGATTGTGGAAAGCTCTCAAGGACTCAAACACAGAGGGTCATCTCTGCAGGATTTAACATTTTTTAGCCAAGAAGCCTAAACTAGTTGCGGAGAGAGGGAAGAAGACTCTGATTGCCATAGACACAGGCACATCTGAAATTATTTTTTACCAATTATTCTTATTATAGAGAAGTATCTGTCTGTGGTTTCCCAATGGGATTATTTATTGATCTCTTTAACATACATAAAGCTCAGCTCATTTTCAAGAAGGTGAGACTTTGACTTTTTTATATGTGCATTAAAAAAAAAATCACTCTGAAATGGTAGCATTCCAAAGAAATTCAAACACTACTGTGCAAGGCACAATTTAATGATTAGGGCTTTTTTACAGGATTTATAATTGCTAAAGTATAGCATCCCATGAACTCCCCCCACCCAGCCAATTCCCAAGGGCATTGTACCATAGAGTTTATTTCTCCTGCTAGGAAAGACAACACTCCCCCATGAACCTCTGTCTCACTGATCCCTATATTTCACAACCTCCCCTGGTTTCTCCTTTCCCTGTTTCCACATTGGTTGGGTGCCCCTGGGGGCTGCTCCCTCTCTCCTGGAGACCAATCCCCTTTGCCATGCCCTTAGCTTGGTGTCATGGGATGACCGCTTTTATCCCAATATCGTGTATTATGTCTGGCAGCTGTGTTTTTTCTCTCTCTCTCTTCCCCCACCCCCCCACCCCCCCCCCGGCCGTCTTGCCGCGGCGGGGCGGGGAGGGAGGAGGGAGGGGGACTGGGTGCACTTTGGCTTTTGGCTTTTCGCTTTCGGCGGCTTGGCTGGCTGGCCTGCTTGCTTCTGCTTGCTACTTCGCTTGCTACTTCCTCCGAGGAATTCCTTCCCGAACCCGCTGTTTGGGAGGAGGGGTGGTCGGAGGTTTGTTTTTTTGGGGGGGGGGGGGGAACTCCCTTTTGGAGATTTCCCCTAATTTTGTCCTGAACCAGGACATCTTCTTTCTGGTGCATTGGCCGGGAAAAGGAGGCCAAAGACAGTGGAAAACAAACCTATAACAATAATATTTTGGTCTTGGTTGTTTTGTGGGCATATTGGTAATTCATAATGTCATTTGGGGTGAAAGTTTGCCGGTATTTCTGGTCCCTTGGGGTTTTTGAAGCTTTAATACCTTTGTGGTCCCTAGGGTTATTTCCTTACCCAAAAATAGCTCTGGTGTTGTCCGTAATAAGTAGCTTCTGTAAGCAGGGGGCACTAACCAGAATAGTCATTGGGCTGGTCTTATGTGTGCTGATTTGTCGGAGGTTTATGGAAGACCTTGTTTCAGGAATGTATGGATTGCTGTCATGGCTGTGTACTCAGTTTGTTTGGGGAGAAGAAGGGGAAGGGGCTTCTCAGCTTTTGTCTTCCTTCTTCTCCTCCAAATTGTTGACATCTCTATTAGGAAATGTTGAATTTCCTCTGAGTTTAAAAGAAACCATCTTTCTGGCATTTAACTTATTAAGCCTTTCCTATACTGTCTGGAGTGTATATAAAATGAAAGCCGAGATTTCTAGAGGGGTTAGAGAGACTCCTGATTCAGGAGTAAAACAAAGCAGGAAAAATCTTGACTGGAGTGGGAAATGGGAGGATATGGGCCAGACTTTAAAGGAATTTGCTGATCCTATAGACTGGGACTTTCCATCTGATCAAATTCAGAACCCAGTCGAGGTGGCAAAGTATTTGAGGGAGAAGTGCCATGGTAATACTAAGGAGGAAAGGATTACTGCAGTGAGCTGGGCCTTGGCGTTTGTTTACCGTACTCTGCTAGATACTGTGGAGCAGCAGATAGCAGACAGGGAACAGGGAGATAAGTTAGTTACTATCCCAGTGACCCAGGCTGCAGCTAACATCCCAGGCTCCAGGCTAGCAGCTGAATCAGACGACAGGCCCCAACCCATGGCTGTCGCAGCTAACACAAGAGGTGGAAAGTGTAAAGACAAGACCGATCGAAAGGTGGAAGATGATGATGATGATGCAGGAGAAGGACCCTCACCAAAATCAGAGGCCACATCAAGGGGCACAGATTCTGGAGCTAATACTGACTCCTTTTCTCTGAAGGACCTCAGAGACCTAAGAAAGGATTACAGGCGACAACCTGACGAATCTATAATTAGCTGGTTAGTCCGCCTTTGGGATGCTGCAGGGGAGGTTACAATTTTGGATGGTACTGAAGCGAGGCATTTGGGATCCCTGTCGCATGATACTGTCATCGATCAAGGTATGATGAGCAGGGCTAGCCCTCACAGCCTCTGGGAACGGGTCCTGGAGAGTGTAGCACAAAGATACTTATGTGCCGATGATCTCTATATGCAGCAGACAGGGTGGAAGACCATAGCGCAGGGGATCCAACGCCTGAGAGAAATGGCGGTGGTAGAGCTCATTTTCTCAGATGATATAACAACTAGGAATCCGGACCTGGTACCATGCACACCTGTAATGTGGGGGAAACTTGTGCAACTTGGGCCACCTGAATATGCTTCTGCCCTGGCAATAATGAAGCGGGATGATACATATGAGACTGTGCTTGATATGGCGAAGAAGCTTCGAGCGTATGCAGATGCTGTGCATGGACCAACTCATGCCAGAATTGCAGCAGTGGAAACCCAACTGTGGAAACTAGAGGACAAAATAGAGGAGAATCATAAGAAACTCCAGGAAGAGATTAAGGAGGACCTTATTCAAATCTCGGCTGTGCAAATTAGAGGCCCTGGTATCCAACGCTGGCGCTCCTTTGATGAGGAGAGAAGGTACACCCCACGGGCTGAGTTATGGGCCTTTCTGCGTGAGTCTGGAGAAGACATGAGGAGATGGGATGGAGAACCCACCACTGCTTTGGCACAACGGGTGCGTGATTTGAAGAGAAGAGGAAGTATCACCAAAAAGAGGGCAGCTCTGGTTGCTCACAGCCGAGATGTTGAGTATGACAATGACTTGTCCGATCCCCTTGAAGGAACTTCTAAGGCATACGCCCAAGGAAAGAAGGACAATCTGGCTTAGAGGGGCCCTGCCTCTAGCCAGGAAGAGGCACGGAAAAATCGGGTTTTTTGGAAGGTGTGGATCAGATGGCCTGGCACATCAGAGCCACAAGACTATGAAGCATTGCTTGACACTGGATCACAGTGTACCTTAATGCCATCAGAACACGTGGGGACAGAACCTGTTTCCATTGCTGGAGTGACGGGGGGATCACAACAGTTGACTTTGTTGGAAGCTGAGGTGAGCTTGACTGGGAAGGAGTGGCAGGAACATCCGATTGTGACTGGTCCAGAGGCTCCGTGTATTTTGGGAATAGACTTCCTCCGGAATGGCTATTACAAAGATCCTAAGGGATTCAGGTGGGGTTTTGGAATAGCTGCAGTGGAGATAGAGGGTATTAAACAATTGAATACCTTGTCTGGACTATCAGAGACCATCTGGACTGTCTGGACCATCTGCAGTAGGACTCTTGAAGGTAGAGGAGCAACGAGTACCAATTGCCACTTCGACAGTGCACCGCAGGCAGTACCGGACGAATCGAGATGCCGTAATCCCCATCCACAAGATGATTCGAGAGCTGGAGAGCCAAGTGGTGGTCAGTAAAACCCACTCACCCTTTAACAGCCCTATCTGGCCCGTGCGAAAATCTGACGGAGAATGGAGATTGACTGTGGACTATCGTGCCTTGAATGAAGTGACTCCACCACTGAGTGCGGCTGTACCGGACATACTGGAACTGCAGTACGAGCTGGAGTCCAAGGCAGCAAAGTGGTACGCGACCATCAATATTGCTAACGCGTTTTTCTCCATCCCTCTGGCAACAGAATGCAGGCCTCAGTTTGCTTTTACATGGAGGGGAGTGCAGTATACCTGGAACTGACTGCCCCAGGGGTGGAAACACAGTCCTACCATCTGTCATGGACTGATCCAGGCTGCACTAGAAGAGGGTGAGGCTCCAGAACATTTACAATATATTGATGATATCATTATTTGGGGGAACACGGCAATGGAAGTGTTCGAGAAAGGAGAGAAGATCATTCATATTCTCCTGAAAGCTGGATTTGCCATTAAGAAGAGCAAAGTCAAGGGACCTGCCCGAGAAATTCAGTTCTTGGGGGTGAAGTGGCAAGATGGACGGCGTCAGATTCCTGCGGATGTTATTAACAAAATCACTGCTATGTCCCCACCAACTGATAAGAAGGAAACACAAGCCTTCTTAGGTGCTATAGGTTTCTGGAGGATGCACATCCCTGAGTATAGTCAGATTGTGAGACCCCTTTATCTGGTTACCCGCAAGAAGAACGACTTCCACTGGGGCCCTGAGCAGCAGCAAGCGTTTGTCCAAATCAAGCAGGAGATCGCTCATGCTGTAGCCCTTGGTCCAGTTAGGACAGGACCAGATGTGAAGAACGTGCTCTACTCTGCGGCCGGGAGCCATGGTCTGTCCTGGAGCCTTTGGCAGAAGGTGTCTGGCGAGACCCGAGGCCGACCATTGGGATTTTGGAGTCGGAGCTACAGGGGGTCTGAAGATAACTATACCCCAACAGAAAAAGAAATCTTGGCCGCCTATGAAGGAGTCCAAGCCGCCTCGGAGGTGATTGGTACAGAGGTACAACTTCTTCTGGCACCCCGACTACCGGTGCTGGGATGGATGTTCAGAGGAAAGGTTCCCTCTACCCACCATGCCACCAATGCTACTTGGAGTAAGTGGATTGCCCTCATTACGCAGCGCGCTCGAATTGGGAAGTTAAATCACCCTGGGATCCTGGAAATAATTACAAATTGGCCCGAAGGTGAGAGCTTTAGTGTCGCGGATGAGGAACAAGAGCCAGTGACCCGGGTTGAGGAAGCTCCACCATATAATCAGTTGCCAGCAGAAGAAACGCATTACGCTTTATTCACCGATGGTTCTTGTCGCGCCATAGGGATGAAACGGAGGTGGAAAGCAGCTGTATGGAGTCCCACTCGACGGGTTGCGGAGGCTACTGAAGGAGAAGGTGAATCCAGTCAATTTGCTGAAATCAAAGCTATTCAACTGGCCCTAGGTATTGCAGAGAGAGAGAAGTGGCCAAGGCTCTATTTGTATACCGATTCTTGGATGGTAGCCAACGCTCTATGGGGATGGCTGAAGAGATGGAAAGAGGTGAACTGGCAGCGCAGAGGAAAACCAATTTGGGCTGCGGAAGAGTGGAAAGATATCGCTACACGGTTAGAGAAGTTACCTGTGAAGGTTCGGCATGTAGATGCCCATGTCCCCAGAAGTAGAGCTAATGTAGAGCAGCAAAACAACCAGCAAGTACATCAGGCTGCAAAGATAGGGGAGTTGAAGATAGATCTCGACTGGGAGCATAAGGGAGAGTTATTCTTGGCACGATGGGCCCATGATGCCTCAGGCCACCAGGGTAGAGATGCCACCTATAAATGGGCACGAGACCGAGGGGTGGATCTAACCATGGACAGTATCTCTCAGGTTATTCGTGTCTGTGAGACGTGCGCTGCCATTAAGCAGGCCAAACGGGTGAAGCCCCTCTGGTACGGTGGGCGGTGGTCTAAGTACAAATACGGGGAGGCCTGGCAGATTGATTACATCACGCTGCCTCAAACCTGCCAAGGCAAGCGCTATGTACTAACCATGGTAGAAGCCACCACGGGATGATTGGAAACCTACCCTGTGTCTCATGCCACAGCTCGTAACACTATCTTGGGCCTTGAAAAGCAGGTCCTTTGGAGGCACGGTACTCCCGAGAGAATTGAGTCGGATAATGGAACTCATTTTAAAAACAATCTTATTAATACTTGGGCTAGGGAACATGGCATCGAGTGGGTATACCATATCCCCTATCATGCACCAGCTGCAGGGAAAGTGGAAAGGTATAATGGATTGTTAAAAACCATCTTAAAAGCATTGGGTGGGGGGTCTTTAAAAAACTGGGAGCAGCATTTGGCGAAGGCTACCTGGTTAGTTAACACTCGAGGTTCCACCAACCGAGCGGGTCCTGCTCAGTCTGAGCTCCTTAATATAGTAGATGGGGATAAAGCCCCAGTGGCCCATGTCAGAGGTTTGTTGGGAAAGACAGTATGGATCAACCCTGCCTCGAGTACAGACAAACCCATCCGTGGGATTGTTTTTGCTCAAGGACCAGGTTATACCTGGTGGATAATGCAGAAAGATGGAACAACACGGTGTGTACCTCAGGGAGACCTGATTGTGGGATAAGGCTCATATATGAATGTCATTGTTTGCTGAATGTGAGACAGAAGGAAACTGTAAGTGTCAAAGGTCTGAGCAAGTAAGATGAGAGGAATGCGTAAGTGTCAAAGGTGTGAGTAAGTGAAATGAAAGTTTTTTATTGTATGTTCACGATATGGGATAAGGGGTGGAGTGTCATGGGATGACCGCTTTTATCCCAATATCGTGTATTATGTCTGGCAGCTGTGTTTTTTCTCTCTCTCTCTTCCCCCCCACCCCCGGCCGTCTTGCCGCGGCGGGGCGGGGAGGGAGGAGGGAGGGGGACTGGGTGCACTTTGGCTTTTGGCTTTTCGCTTTCGCGGCTTGGCTGGCTGGCCTGCTTGCTTCTGCTTGCTACTTCGCTTGCTTGCTACTGCCTTAGCCCTAGCTGACAGCTGCCTTTTTCCCTTTGCTGCTTTCTGCGCTGGTTTTTTTTCCCCTTTTCTTTCGTCCTCTCTTTCTTACCCTCCCCTGAAGATACTGGACCGGCTCTGGACCTGACCTGGGACGTCCGACATCCGGCGGGATCTCTGGAGCCTGCGAGAGAAGCTTGGCACCCTCCACAACACTGAACTGGTTTTCTTTTCTTTTCTTGTGTTGGGGAGTGTTCTTTTGTTATTTGCCAATAAATAGGTTTTGTTTTCCACTTTGCTCCTCCGAGGAATTCCTTCCCGAACCCGCTGTTTGGGAGGAGGGGTGGTCGGAGGTTTGTTTTTTTGGGGGGGGGGGGGGGGGGGGGGGGGAACTCCCTTTTGGAGATTTCCTCTAATTTTGTCCTGAACCAGGACACTTGGCCCCCAGTCCCTTCCCCTTCTTAAGCCATCCAGCCCATATGCTCTTCCTCTTTTGCCTGGATTTCTTTCAGCCTCCATGTAATAAACCTCTGCTGGAACATACTGTCAAAAGCGCCTTCTGCCTCTCTTGCTGAGCCAGCTGTGGTGAGTGTTGTGTTGTGGATCTGACTGCATTGCCTGAATGTTAACCCAACCTGCATTTCTACAGGAGAGGTTTGTTGGGCAAGAAGGTGAGAGTTTGACTTTTTTACATACACATTAAAAAAAAAAAAATCACTCTGAAATGGTAGCATTCCAAAGAATCCCAAACACTACTGTGTAAGGCACAATTTAATGATTAGGGCCTTTTTACAGGATTTATACTTGCTAAAGCATTGTAATTCCCGCCCCCCCCCCCCCCCCCCCCCGCCCAAAAAAGCCTGTTCTGGTAACAGTTCTCGATTATGGCTGAGTATCAGTTTACTTATTTTTACAGAGAATTTGTTCATGGTGTTTTAGGCAAGTTGGTGAGTGATGACTGGCAGCACCTGAAGGAAGAACTAGATGAAGGCAGGTCATGCCAAACCACTGGCACTACAAAGGTCAGAAGTAAGGGATTAGAGATGGCATGACAGATGGTGATGTACGTGATTTTTTAACTTGACCTGCCCACAAGGGTTTTCCACTGCTGAGATGTCTCTACAGACAGTGTTGGAGAAAGTTATTCCTGTGACATACCCCACCTATAGAAAGTGGGAGTAGTTTCAATCCAACATACTCTTTGAATGCAGGTCTCATACACTTCCAAGCAGAGCATTTTCCCTGAGAAAGGACAGCAACTTGCTCTTTTATCAGATAAAAATGGTAAGCCTAGTAGAATAACTATTGCAGTCACCCAAGCAGGCAAGAAACCTTTGTTTACACATCTCCTTCACACAGTTTGGAGTGGGGATTCAAACAAACACCTCTTAGTCAAATACATTAATAATATGGCTGCAGGGTATGTAAGGGTTTTGCCAGCCTCAGCTGTTGAAACTGTTTTGCTTTCCGTAAAACACTTGTATGGTAATGGCAGCAAGGACACATCCAAGAAGAGCCTAAAAGATAAAATTCTCTAATTAGAAAATGCAGCCCTTGTTCCTCTGCAGATTTGTTATATACTGTATTGTTATATACAATTCACTAGAAAATGTAAACAGTTTGGGATTTAAATACCGCTAAGATCTTACCCACATGGTCCACTCTCCTCTTTACCCTCTGAATTCAGCTTCTTTGTTTCTCTTTTCCACCCTACCCCTGATCCACAGAGTGCTTTTGGAGAAGGGGCTAGTACAACAAGCATGGGGTGGCCTTGTTACCTTCTTCAGTTCTACTTTCAAGATAATCAAACATTGAAAGTTTCAGACTACAGGAAAGACCTAGGTCTGATGTGAGACTTTTGCAGGGCAAGGTGTCTCCATCATCCAAGTCTGGAAGACAAGGAGCTGTGCAGGAAGTGCTGGATCAGGTGGCTTGTCTCTAGTGAACTTAGGTTGTCCCTGGGTGTGAACCTAGGCTGGAATTTAAAATGTACCCATCAGGAACTGGAATAGTTTCACCTGACTTCAGCTACTTAAAATAGCTGTTTCCTCCTCTCCTGGACAATAGCAATAGGCATTTCCAGAAGATAATTTGATCCATCTAAAATGTTGCCATTCACTCCACCAAGCACAGGAGTAGTTTACAAGTTTACAGTTTGCTGAATTTAGGTGAAATACCTCTCAAGTGCTGAAGTATGCCTCCATCTCTTTTGAGGCACTTAGGACCTCTGCACCTAAGTCTGGATAAAGCTATCCCCCTGTAATACCACAAAATTATGTTTATTCAATAATATCTCCCAGCTATTACTCACAAGATGTGAAGGACCAAGGCAGAAGAGGAATTTCAACTTGCCTCTCCCAAACTCCAGCAGAATGCTCATCACCGCTATACTCTAAACAACTCCACCATCACCTGCCAAACATGAGTGAGCAAGTCAAACCTGCCCAAAAGGTCCTGCAAGTAAACCAGACAAATGACCAACATATGACTCTGGCTGGGGTGTAGGTGCAACTCTGAAGACTGCTTTCATTTTCTCTGCTCAGCAGCAAAACACAGATTCTTTAGGGGGCTCACTGGACTAAGAAAAGAATTAGAGATCCCAGACGTTGTGTTGTGTCTATGTAAGTTGGACTGTTCTGTTCCCCCCTATCATGTAATGATTCTGCCCTGGTTCTCCCTTCCCTCCCTTGTGCTTCCAGTTATCCCAACTCCTCCCCAGTTGCCTTGGAGATTAATGTACCCTTTCTCAAATCCCTCCCCGGTGCCCTGTCTGTCACTCGGCACTCCCACCCTTCTCTCTAGAACTCTCTAGAAACTTCTAGCTAGAGTGTTGAGTGATTGGTTCAGAGGCCAGGGCCCCACCCTCAAGTTATCTCCATTGGTGTTCTCCCTAAGTCAATCTTTTGTATCCCACTCCCCTCTGAAACCCTATTCGTCCAAGGACCGACTCCTCCCTTGTTTCCCTCCCTCCTTATAAGCTGTTGCAACTTCCCCCTCTTTCTCTTTGGCTGTCGTTTCCCCCAGGGACCCAATAAACCTCGATTCACCATAGCTGGAGAGTGCTCAGTTCTTTTTCTGCTGACTTGGCCATAAGCCATGTCCTACCCCAAGGTAGTGCTGCTGTCATAGCACAGAGCGGTTATCTTAGGTGCTGTCCCAAACCACAGAGATCGGGTGTTGGGATTCATAAAATTAGAGGGTTTTGAGAAAGTGGTAAAAATACCAGGCCTCAGACAACAGATTTGTGAACATTGCTAATACAGCGAAAAGTTTTCTAAGCAGTAGAGCAGACCTGAGAAATAGAACAATAAGCCCCTGTGATTTGCCCTTATAGGTTGCAACAAGTTTATTTAATGTATATCTTTGGAAGGTTAGTATGAATGAGTCTCTGTGCTTTGTCTCTCATAAACGAGCCATTGTGTTAGAAAATAAGTCTCTATTGTGTTAACTACGATTATGTGTGTTTCATATGATTGGACAGAATTATTGTCAATATGTTTTGCTCCATGTGTGATTGGCTGAAACCTAGGCTAAGATGCCTTTATGCTACCCTGTAATATGATGTTTCCTTGGCATTCCATTTGAATCAGAGAGCTGTAAACATACTCTGTCTCCATTGTCTTAACAATGTACTGAGACTGAAGTGTGAAATAAACAGCTCACGCCACTGATTCCGATTGTCCCGTTCTGTTCATGTCTGTGTATAGTTGGCCAACAGCAATCGGGATAGTGCCCCCCTACTGCTAGCGGTGCTGGATAGGTAGCCAGGGCATCCGAGAAGGACAACTGTTCTCCAGCTGGACTGCTTCACCCAGAGAAACATCTGGGTTCAAGATGAAAAGGCTTTACTGTGTGCCTCAGTTTTGGATTTAGATACTTCACACACTAACTAGATATACAGAACTTCTGCAGATCCAGCCCTCAGCACATGCTAAATCAATGACATGTACATATTTTGTGTACATAAATAAATATTCTTCTATTGTTACAGTGTAGACAGATGTGTACATTAAGCTTTAAAATAATTGTAAAATAATGTAATAATGTAACTGTAAAATAAGTGTAAAATAATTCCTATAAATAAGGTATTGGCACACCTCGTATGACATACTTTTTTATATCTAGTTAATGAGTTCTTATATATACCCCTCCACAAAGATTTTAATCAATCTTACTGTTCACAGTCAATTTAGTAATAGCAGCTTTTAATGTCAACAAAGTTCATTTACAAACATAAAGAATTCTGAATCAGATCAGATGCAGTTGTTTTACATCAGCATCCCAAATTCACCTGCATACTTGTACTCAATCTGTAGCTATGTTGCTCTCCATAACAAGGTAATTAATGAGAACTATAAAATCTAATGGACAACATTGATCCCCACAATCCCTGTTTGTTTTGAATACAATTGAAGAGAAGTAGCAGCACAGTACAGAGAATACTTACCTTGTAAAAAACACAGAATACCTGCTAAAAAAAGGGAATTGCTACTAGTCCCATTTGGATACTGTATAACTGGAACAGGGAAAGACACTAAATAATTTATATCAGTCAAGACACAGATGGGCATTAAATAACCAGAGCATGAAAATTTCAGACAATAGCTGTACCTTTATGATAAAATGAATGCAAGATTTTAAACTGTGCTCTGTGTCTCTTCTCAGAAGAGAAGAAAGCCATAATGCTCCTAGGCTTTTTTTCAAAACATGTCCAGTAATGAAACTCTCATTAGGTAGTAAAAAGCTTGCAGAATTGCTTGCTTCACTTTGGAGTATATATAAGTAAACAGACACTGGCACAGCCTCAAAACCCATAAAACAAAGGCATAGTAGTCATAATGCTAAAGCAGGAGAATGTAAATAATTAGTATCCTAATTTCTGGCAGTACAGCAGTAGTCTGAAAGGAAATGCAATACTGAAGGTCTGTAACTTGACCCATAAGAACAAAAGGTTGTACTTTCTGGTTGTTTGCCATAGTTACATACTTAAGGCAAACATACTTAACAGATGCTCTATGCACACTCTTCTTCCAGACAGGTTTTCCAGGAAAAAAAAAATAATCTTTGGTTTGACACACAATTGAGCCTACTATTTCTTTTTATAATACCGTTATTTAGGAGCCTTCTGTACACACAAAATAAAGGATTAGGCATACAGTCTCTGCCAGTCCTGCAACATGCTCACTAAGGAAGTTGTCAGACTCCACAACTACAGAGAACTATAATCACCGGTTATTAGAAGCTCTGTTAGCATATGATTAGGACAGATCTAGAAAATACTCAAAAATTTTGAGTAGTAATATCCAAGGTAGCTTAAGAGAACACCCAGCAAACAGCATCAGTAATGGGTGACTGGTTGCTGCATTACAATACCAATGGATGATCACATTACATAGCCTTCTCCAGAGCTTGTGGTGTTAGACTGACACCTGTGAGAAAGCTCCCACAGATATGACAGCTGCCTTCTATGTACAGTAAACATATACATATTTAAAGCACCTTTTGCCTTCTATGGCAATTTCCACAACTCGTTTGACTCATTCATCTTCCAGATAAGATTATTTCTCACACACTTCAACTTCCAGTTGTAATAAAAGCTTAGTGAAGCAACATTCACAGTTGTGATTAGGTTTATTAGGTCTGTATTTCTTTGTATGTATCTGACCTAACTTCTTTTAAGTTTTGGCACTTTACCTATACACTGTGTGATTAGCCTTGCAGCTGAAATACTCCATAAATATTTAACAGATCATCTTGTTACACTAAGTTCTGTAATCTTGTTGACTTTTCTGTATAATTCATTCAAATTTCCCCATCTCTTCTTCAGTTTTACAGAAAATAATTTTCTGTTCTGGGGTTCTTCTGGTCTGAGAGTTCTCCAATAACTTGAAAAGAGGATTTTTATAATGTCTCTCAGGAGGGATGCAGAAGTAACACAGATCCCTGTGTTAAAATTCTTGTATCTCTGCAAACACCACAAATGAACTGTACAACTGGGAGTTGTTGATCTTGAGGGAATGGTTCCTCATCTTAGCTTCCTCATCTCTTTCAATAAACTTATCTTTTTCAATGAACTGGCCTGTTTTCCAGCTGCTGGTCATACATTTACATATCCTATATAACAGAGGGAAACAAGCACCTGCAAGAGGCATAACAACTGTATTTGGCACATAGCTACCCAGTATCCTATCCATCCTGTTTGGCTAGGAGACAAACTGAGAGTTTGTTTATAGATTACCTGCCCAGTACATGGTCTATGCAGCCAATTTCTGTGCACCCCACCAGCGGTCACTTACACCACCTTACTGACATTCCTCAGCAGGGGCAGGGATGGGACACGACAACTGTTCTTCTATTATAATAATTTAAAATATTTACACACTGCACAGCCACTCTATTACACACGCACAAATACTTACTGGTATACTAAAGAATCAAACCTACAACTTTTTGCAAAGATTGATACATTGTGGGGTTTCCAAGCATGAAAAAACCATAAATCTGTAGCCTTCTAGAACACAGACAACTGGAGGGCCTGTGGAGAGAATAAAAAAAAAAAAACCAAAAGGTGTTCCCCCTAAGTTTAAGCTCTCTCCAGAGACCATTCACTAACTTCAAAAGATACATGTTTGGTATTAACTAAAGGTCTCTTGGGAAAACAGTTTAAAAAATGTGTTAAACCAAGTAGTACTCAGAGAAAAGAGAGCACTGTGTAACACATAGTTACTGAGGTACACACTTATATATGTCATGTGTGAAAAATAAAGTGCTTTTTATCAGGTTTCAATGCAGGGACACTATAAAACTTTTCAACAACTGTAAAACAAATAGATACATAGAATACTGAATCAAACATACATGAAAACAGTGAACATCCTATCTGATTGATGCCACAAGACAAAACATTCCTTCATATACATGGTATATACATATATATTCCTCTTTGCTCAATATATTATGACAATATATATTTCAAAATTTTGTTAAGAGTCTAAAAAAATCGTACAAATATGGAACAAGGATCAAGCATAGAAGTCCAAGACTGACAAAGAATTTGTTATCCCTGCCCACACCATCATTTCCACTCCTGGGAAAGATATGCCAGTGCTCTTTGCTGGGGTGCAGTGCCTCCACATCCTGCAAGGCGCTGTGAGCAGCAGCTGTGAAGTTGTCATCGCCAGTGGTGAGTAGATCAAATACACATGAGTAAAAATAGATGTCCTTCACAAGCATCTTCTCATGGCATTTGGTGGTGGCTGTTTCCAGTGTGTACCCTGATCGGGGATGAGATGCAGTACCCCAAGGAAGCAGCTTTCCCATCATAGGCAATGGCAAGTAGCCACTCTGATCAATACGTTCACTGGAAGGGCAACCGTTCAGACACAGCTGCAGATCCTGGCTCTCCTCAAAGGCCATGATCAACTCCTGGGGCATGCGAATGGCCAGGGTCAGGTAGTGCCCAAGCTGGCGGATATACACTGTGGTTCCAATGTACCTTGCATGCATCTCAATATATTTGCCACTGACTTTCTCCACAATGTGCAAGCCCCTGGTGTTCTCATCTCCTCCACTTGTACCATCAACAAAAGCTGCAGGCAAATCATCAGTCATTGCTTGATATACTTTCTGATCTGTACAGTCTTGGTATGATTTGAAGATAATAGTTATCTGCGGGGGAGGGGGAAAAGAGGGCAAAGTTAGTGGAAAGAAATCATCACCTCAATCCCTTTTCCATTTTTTAACTGAATATGTCTGGAACTGCCCACTACCTTAAAACCTGACAGTTGTCCACAACTCTTGCCTAAGGAAAGCAGCCTGTACACATGCTTAAAGCAGTATTTTACTGGATGGCATATGTTAGATTTGTGTTTTTGTTGGTCTGGAAGTAGGACTATTAGCATGTGGCAACAGCCTCACAGTCAGGAGAGGAAAACACTTTACATTTAATTAAGCATAACAACTACCTCCTGCCTCACACTTCCTTAACACTTTGGAATGCATCCTGCAATGACAGAGAAGAATAACGACCGAGTAATTCCCACAATGCTGGCAACTATGGCAAAACCAGAATGAGACCACGCAAATCAGGGAAAGGTATAATCAGGACCAAGAACAACAACTAGTCAAATAACAGCTTAGGGATCCTGGATACATTAGTCCTAGGAACTGGGAGATTTGACTTTAGAGTCCACTGTGCTAGAAAATGTGCCCACAAGAGAAACAATGCAAGACTGAAAGGCACCCAGAGATGTGCCTTTGAAGAGTGAGTGATGTTCAACATCAAAATCATAAGCATAAAGTAATTAATTTTATTTTTTTTAAGATTAGAACTAGCCTTTTAAACCTTTCTATTTATTGGAGTAGGTCACAAAAAAAGAAAAAGCAGGTCCTCCATTCTTACTTGAAGGGAATAACTAGGCTATATGGCAGACCAAGTTCGGAGTGTCTAGCAGCTTTCCTAAAACAAAAATTAGAATTCACATCCAAGTATTACAAACAGATATGCTACTCCCTTTAGAGGAAGAATGACTAGAGGGGAATGACTTCTTGAAAAGCTCAAAAGACAATTTGCACCAAGAATAGATATTTTAATAATTATTTTCATCATTGATGGATTATATCAAATGATTTACAGTCTATGATTTAAGTAGTCTGCCATGAGACTCACATTACTTCAAAACATATCAGAAGGGATTTTTAAACTAGGTTTAAACTTAAAATCTGTTCCACAGCAACTTCACATTTTAATTTCAATTAACCATCACACTTCTGCACAACTTTTATTTCTGCCTCTCTGTTTTAAAGTAAAAGGAAGAGGTTAAATCAAGAGCCAGTTAAAAACAATTCGAATAAAACCTCTGCCCTCATTAGCATCACCTCTCTATACCACTTGTATAAGACACAAGTCTTCCCACCTCTCTCCTTCCATTGCCAACAATTTCTTTTTTGGAGTCTGCAGACGTATCCTAAGCAATATTACATTTATTTTCAATATTTGGTTAATCTCAGGTGGTTGATGCTTTGTCAGTCTTTGTCTCACAGCATGGACACTACTTACCATTTTGACTTCATATATTCTCACTAGTGCTGACTGGATTTTTCCAATGGTTCTTCCTCGCATTAATTAATTATACAGCATAAGATGTATCAGCTATATACCTTGAGACCACCTGTTGTCAAGTAATTTGGTAAAGTGATGACTGTGAACCACAGCTGAGCTGGAATGCTTACGCCCAAAATCCAGAAAACACACAAGTGCCCCTGTTGCTGTAAAGATGATCTCACAGCTTTGTTCTTAGTAAAGTAAGCTTAGCAACCTACAGAAGAGAAACTTGAGGTCTCTCAAATGATTAATATTTCTGCATATAATCCAGGCCATAGTGCAGTAAAAGGCCTTTTATTTTGTGTAACACAGTTTGAATGAAACAGACTTCAATCTCAGCCTGCTCAGACAAAGAAGCATTGCTATTTCCTTCAGCACATTTGCACTGTTCTGCCAGGAAAGAATAATTTACATGCCTACAGAAGTAAAGCTCGATGTCTCCTTAGCCTGGAGCCAAAAAGAAGTTGCACTGTTTTAATGAGACACTGAACTGGCTGCTTGATTAAATATTTAAGCAAGGCACCTGGCAAAATTTATCAGGAAGCAGCTATCACACTGCTCTCTCCAGAACTCCCTCATTTACAAGAATGAAATGTACACAATTTCAGAACACAGAGAAGGAACAAGAAGCCTTCATCCTAATTTAAGATTAGCAATAACAATCGATGCTGAATGACAGGTGAAATACTATTAAATGAATAAAGGTCTCCATGGTGCAAGGACTCTCTAAACAGAGACTCAACAGAGACCATTAAGATTTTCCAAGGACATAATTGAATTTAAACATTGCAGCTCAAGACACTGATTTTTAATATTCTATTGTATGTTGGGTGGCATCCATCTAATCCATAGGCCAGATTAGTAAAACTAGAGTGTTGCATGGGCTTTGCCTTACCACACATTCCTATCTCAGTATCATGCCCTGGTACTATAGATACTTCAGAACCTGTTGTGAAGGGAGATGAAGCACAAGGTCATTGCAGAGCTTTCTCTCTAAATTACCAAGGTATCAGAGAGCATTAAAAAGTGAGAATGGTTATTTCTAACAAACTCATGTTATATATATTTATGTACCTACAGTATTTTTCATATTCTGTCTGGTTCCCAAGAACACCTTCACAAATCTGCTTATGCAGTACTGTTTACAGACTAGATTAGCTGCCCTTTCTAAACTTAGGATGGAAAAACCCAAATGCCAAAATCTTCACATGAAGAAAGATCTTTGAAACTATCAGAGTATCAGCCTTGTTCTTTGGGCACATACAGAGGTCTTCTGCAGTGAGTCACCCTGAAAGATGAAAGTAAAGGTTTCCAGAGGTTTGTTTATTGTATCTGAGGACACTATAAACAAACATCAGCTATAGTAAGATTACTAAACTAAAGAAATCCCACACATAAAATTTACACATTTCATTTTGGACTTCATCCTCCCACTCCTACTGATGCCAGTACTGATGAGTACACTGCTCAAAAAGCTTTCTTGAATTCCACTGCACATACAAAACCTTTCAAAGATGGTGTTACTGAGCTGTAAAACTACCATTTCTAGAGAAGACCCTAATGTGTTTGCAGAAGGTTTAAACAAAAATGCCTTAAACATACCTTAAACAAAACCAACACTTTCAACTCTTGAGTTCTTGTACTTATCTTCCTGTGGGAATCAGACATGGAAGGGTTTGATCTGCAGCCTTAGAGGCTGAGATTGATGAAAAAATACAATACACAGATACTAAGCAGAAAAATCATAAATTTGTATTTCTACAGTTGTAGGTAAGAATATGCCTTAAGCAAGTGAGAATCTGTACTGGTAAAATGGTGAAGGGTTTATAATGTAGGGGTGTGGTTGTATGGAATAAGCTAAGAGTTTAGAAGTAACAATAGAAGCATATGTGTGCCTGTGAATTAGAAGACCATTGGATAAAAAGAATCCACAGTGTAGCAGAAGTAAGTAAAGGTGATAGGTTAGAAAAATAAAATAAATCCTGCGGCAACTGTCCATTGGTTTGGAAAGTTATATATTTCTTTGTAACGAAGAAACTTGTGACTACTTTGTGCTGCAGCCGACTGCCTGCTCCTCTAAAATCTCACGGCCTCTGAGACTGATGAGCAGTAAATTGTTCTTAGGCTGATGAGCAATAAATTGTTTTTAGCCTGATGGTAGTCCCATCCCTACATTTCTAGTGGCAACAGTGATGTCCTCCCTAATGCCACAATTCAATTACAATGACGAAGGTATCACTATGTTGTTATTTTACTATGCATTTCACAGAATTCTAGAATTGTTTGGGTAGAAAAAGACCGCTAACATCATTAACTTCAACCTTTATTATAACACTGCCAAGCTTGGGGAGGAGTGAGTGAAAAAGTGCCTAGTGGAAAAGGATGTAGGGGTGCTGGTTGTTCAGCTGGCTGAACGAGTCAGAGTGGCTTAGGGGCCCAAGAAGACCAAGGACATCCTGCCTTGGGTGCCAAAGTGCAGCTATTTGGACCAGGGCAGGACTGTACCTGCTACTCAGCACTGCTGAGGTGACACCTCAAAACCTGTGTTGAGTTTTGCACCTCTCATAACCAGAAAGACACTGAGGTGCTGGAGCAAGTCCAGAGGAGGGAAAAGGAGCGGGGGGAAGGATCTGAAGCACAAGACTGATGAATAGAGGCTGAGGGCACTGGGGGCGTTCAGCCTGGAGAAAAAGAAGCTCAAGGGAGACCTCACTACTCTCTACAAGTCTCTGGAAAGAGGTTGTAGCCAGGAAAGAGTCAGTCTCTCCTTTCAAACAGCAAGTGACAGGATGAGAAGAAATGGCCTTAAGCTGTCCTGTGAAGATTTAGATTTAATATTAGAGAAAATTTCTTCACTGAAAGAGTTGTCAAGCGCTGGAGCAGGCTTCTCAGCCTCTTGCATCATTATCCCCAAAAATGTTTTAAAGGTATGTAGACACGGCACTCACAGATTACATTTAGTGGTGGAATAGACAGTTTCCAACTGGACTCAATGATCTTAAAGGTCTTCTCCAACCTAAATGATTCTATTGCAGCCTCCAATGAAACTGTAGTATAAAGCTACTTCTACCTAATAAGACAAATTAATCTCTGCCTTAAGCAAAATGTCCATAAAGATGAAAAGAATAATGATGTGACAAGTCACCTGATCCTTCTATTTCTTAAAACATTTAGAACATTTATTTTCCAATTACCTTTTAATTATTTTTCTATTACACTGTACTCACTCTGCAATAATTTCCTGCAAAAATGAAACCATGCTACAAAAGAGATATTTAAGGTTTTTTGACTCTGGGTAAAATAACATTTATCCTCAAAATTCCTTTACCCTGTTGATAGCACCAATTCCCAGGTTCCAAGGTTTATACCCAATAAATCACTACAGTGAAAAGCTCTGTAGTTTTTTTCCTTCTCTGTGTCATTAAATTCACTCTCTCACCCTCAAGCTATCTATTATAAAACACCTGGACAGGAAACCCCCATTTCCAATTAATGCAAACAAGAAGACACCTCCAAACAAGAAGGGAAGCTTTCCATTGGCAAGCCTAAGCATCCCTGCCTCAGTTTCTATTCAGGGACAGTAACTTTAGTGATATCCAGAATACCTGTCACAGGTGCAAAAGGCTATAAAGACTTTGTACTCCTCCAAATAAAGCACACAATAAATAAAAATTAAAAACCTCAATGTACTATTTCATGCACTATACAATACCCTTCCTACCTGCTCCCTGTAATAGACATTTATTCTCAGGGAATTCAAAACTCCCTCCAAGATAGGGGGAAGCTCTTTATCTACAGCTGCAGAAATCAAACATGAATAATGCCAGTGACCTACTCAAAACACGTGCAGGAAGTCTGTCAGAAAAAAAAAAGAAAGAAGAGCTTAAATTTAAACTCAGTTTCCCAGTTATCTGCTGATGATCTTCCTTTTCCATCTGAAAGGCCCTAGGATCCTATGCCAAGGGGCATAAGCACATCAGGCAAGCTCAAAAAACTGGAGTTTCAAAGTTTCAGCAAGACCACAGAACATAGTGGTCTTAGCTCATGGTCATAGCTCAGCTCATGGTGAAAGATACATGTTACTATGAGTAACACAAATGTGCAAAAGATCTACAAACAAATTGTGAAGAGCATTTTTGTAAGTACACAACTCTCACAAGATGTGCTCTTCCAATTAAGGGATTCAAGGGAAATTTTTCCTGCTTTTCATACTTTCATGCCAGATGCAAGTTGAGGGATAGGGGAGAGACAACATCCGTTTATTCCTCACATTCTTACTTGAAGCGTCGTCCTGGCATTCTCTTGTCCTTTATGAACTTACTGGATAGTCCTCAGGCTGCTGGGGTTCCCACAGTCTCTTAGGTTATGGAGAGAGAAGAAAACTTCACTTATAAAGTTGCTTTCATTATCAACTCCCTCAAAGATTGGTACAGCAGAAAGCTACCATAAAAGTGAAAAGTACTAACTCCCTACAAGGGCAAGGGAAAGTTTGCACCTTTCAAAAGGAGGATAGGCTGAAGATTAACCATTCTGTTTCTACAGCTTCTTAAACCACTTCCCTGAAAAATGCATTCAGGAAAAATTAAATCTTCTACACTTGTTGTACGTCTTTTCATTAAACCTCTTTAGACAGGACTAATTAGGTTAGTATTTGCTTGGGCTTCTGTACAACTTAAGCTCAGCATATACCTTTGTTTTTATTTCCCATTAAACATCTATTTCAAATACATGCAATGAAAAAACAGCCAAACTAACAAAAAGGAATAGTCTGAAAACTTTTCATATGAAGGTAGATGACCTATTGGATGCTCTCGGGTAGGGATTACTCTATGTAGATAAATGTCACTAAAGTGTAGCTCTTTAGAAGTCCTTTAAGCTATCTGGTGGCCAAAATAATTTAAGCACATCCAACAGCAGATAGCCAACCACAGTTAAAATGGAATACTTGCAGAGAAAAATGTTACTGGAGTGAATGAAGCAGTGGTAGTGTAGCTTAACAGGTCTTTTCTGTTTCATTATAGTAGTATTTCTGCTCCTACTAGAAATAACAGAGTCAAGAGCATGTATCAGAGATATTAAAGCTTATCTTCTAAGTCACTTGTACATTCAAACAACCTTCCTTGCCTACAACAGGTGTGGTAAATTCTGTTATCTGTCAAAAAAAAGGAAAAAAGTTCAAGGACTAGGCAACTGTGGTGGTGTGGTTTTCAGCTTTATTGTTTTTAGTTCTGTGCTTCAACATGTTTGCAATGTTCTCTTCCATGTACCCCAACATTATTCCCTAGTTGGTTTCACCCTACATTTTACCAACCCTCTGTATCAATCACCCTTGTTCCTGCCTCTTTTTCCAGACACTTTGATGTCAATCCCTGTAATTCTGCCCCTACAGCCTGTCAATCTTGGTAATCCTCACTCCTTTGTCTAGATTCTTCCATGTCAGTTATGTAATTTTCCTCCTCTTATTAGTCGGTTACATCGGCTCTCTTCCCCTCTCCTATTCCATTGGTTATACGATAGTTTAGTCCCCCCTTATGCCCCCCCCAGTTGTTAACCATTGGTTGTTAGGCTGACTCCTCCCCACAGTCAGCCCCCCTTTATAAGTTAATGTATCTGCATACTCCTTGCTCCTCTGTGCCGCCTCCCTGTTGGTTTGCTTCTTTGTTATCATCAGTGGTCTCCTCTCCAGGAAGGAATAAAAGCAACTTGGAAACTGCAGCCAGAGAGTCCCTCTCTTTCTCCTTAACCACTCCCGCTAGACGAGGACTCCGGTTGCCTGCTCGGCCAGGTCACGAGAAGGGGTTCCTACCAGTGGCCAAACTGCTACCCTCGGCCCTAGCCTGTGGCTCAAGGTGGGGAGCAGCCACTTAAAGGCACGTGCCGAGGAAGGGGGTTGGAGCTAGCTGGCAGCCAGCGTAACCTCTCCTGAGATCGGGGTGCAGCATCATGCAACATACAAGATATATCAGCATTAGAAATGTTTCTAGTATTGTAAATAATAGATCTTGTTTCATTTGATTGCTTCTGCACACTTAGTTGCACTTGGGCAAATGACAGGGACTAGTGGAAGAGAAGAAAAAAATACCCAAATCAAAGAAAAAAACCCCTCTTATCAAGAATATATAAAGACAGAAGGCACACTTTTTAAAATCATACTTTCCCTCAGTATGTGCGTACATTTACTCCTGGTGTTCTCCTCTTTATCTCTTTGAAAAGACAAATACCAGCATAATGTGCTATCATAATCAATAATTTTCAGAATGGGGATAAACTTATGATCACCTATCTACTACAACCACACCCTAGCCATCCATACAATTTGTACACAAGAATCTCAACTTTTTCCTCTACTACTATCAGGAACAAGAAAATGAAGAAAATTCAGCGAGAGTTTAGTAAAACTGAGCATAAAAGCTTACTGCAGATTATGAAATGCAGCTTTTTCTTCCACTTTAGAAAAAGCCACTGGAGGAGACTGCAGGAGATAAAAGTCTCTTTTGCAAAGCACACTCATATTACTCTCATTCCTTATTTTATACACCTTCAGAACTCATTCACAATGAAGACTGGTTTTGAAACTAGTATAAGTTAAGAACATATAATTCTGAACTTTGGTCCAATCTCTGTTCAATCATCCAAGCATTGCCATTACTTCAATACTTCAGAACCCAGTACAAACTAAATAGTAAAACTGATTTTTCTATATTAATACTACTGCCCAGCCAACTCCACAGAAGATGCTCTACCCTACTGTGACAGACAACTCCTGCTTCTGAGTCCAGCAATTAAGAAAACCTACTTCCAGGTTTAACAACACAGTGAAAATTCTCTAGCGTAAGTGTCTTGAGGCTGTGTACACATAGCCTGATGTAGCTTGACAATACAAGAGCTACGCTACCACAATTTGTAAAAAAGCTCTTTCCCTCCAAAAGAGATATGTGACAATATCATCTTCAAATGCATGATTAAGTAATTGATGGACACACTTGCTACCCACATCCAGCAGGAAGAAACAAGGACTCTTCTTAAGTTAAAGAAATAGCATCAGTTATTAAATACTAGCGGACATATTCCTACCTAACACTCCTCAAAGTATCTGAGAGGCATACAATCCTAAGTCTTGCCTGTCTCAACAAGGGTTTAATATTCTTGGCACAATTTTAAGGCCACTGCTTGTTTAGTAAAGCTGAGGTACTAAGTGCTTGTCACAAACATTTAGCTTGCTACCTCCTCTCAGTCCTCTTGTTTTGGCTCTGAGTCATCAGTGTTTTGGTAACCAGTTTTGTTTTAGCTGTGAAGTTTAGAAAATTAATAAAAAGAAGACACATATATTCTTTCCATCTTTAAATTCCCTTCCAATCCAAAGCATTGTATGGTTTTTTAAAACTTCTAGTTAGTGCAGAGGCAGTCACAGATGTTCAATAATCAATAACTGTTTAAAGCGTTATATCAGTATAATTACAGGCTTGTGTGGTGATATGCATAGGTTTTCTTGTCTTAAGCAGGAGCAGAGGGAAGAAATGAACCTGTTTTGTTTGCTCACTAAAGAAGATGCTAAGAGTTTTACTTTTTTATACTACTGCATAGAAGATTCTGAAGCTAATACACTTCTTCACTGTTAAGAGCTAAGTGACTTACTTAACTGTCTTGGCCTTTTACTTCTGCATGTATGCACAGTGCGGAAAAATAATCTGTACCTTGTTTGTAGCAGTAGCGCTGGATCCTGGGACCACAGGCACATTGGTCACTTGCACTGATAAGTATTTATTGTCTATGAGGGGCCAAGCGCCTTCCACTTTGCATGTCTGGAAGTGATCCTTAAAAGTCCTCAGATGAGGATCCCCAAACAAACCACAAAACAGGTAAGTAGGAGGAGGTATCTCCTCTCCCCCCTGATGTTCTCTTGCTTCTGTGTGGCCACTGTAGTTGCAAAGATCATGGGTCATTTCAGAGTTGGTGGAGGATGTGGGTCCATTTTTGGTACAGTTTCTCTGGGTCATGAGATCACCAATCCCAAGCACTGCAGAATGGTAGACTAGGTTTCCACGGCATACTTTGGCATTGCGATAGGTACACACAGAGTATGCCCGCAGGGCCTTGCAGAATTCCAAATCAAAGTCCTCAAGAGCTGCGTTTAGATGTGAGGTAAAGGATACAAAATCAGTGGTGCACTTCTGGATTCCACAAGATGTGTGCAGCTCACAATCACCTAAGCACAAAATAGACAGCAGAAAGACGTAAAGCAAACCTCCTCAGTGGCAATCCCCCTTTCCACTCCCACAAGTACCATAGAAAACTACTTAAAAGAAACTTAAAAGTGTTCACCCATTAGGGAATCATTGCATTTTAGAAAAAAGAAAGGTTGAAAGATAGAAAGATAACAATGGAGACTATCTCAGATGACAGGACTCGTGATGTCTTAATCCATTACTTCATATTGTCCAGACAAAAATTAAGAGCACTAAGTCCTATCAAGTACAAGCCAAATATTTTTTCTAGATACCAAGATGATGATGCAGTTCTCTGTTTAAATTAATCACTTAGTCAATAAGAAAGTCTTCATTTAGTCTTGAAGTGCTTTACACAATTCACCTAATTTTTATATAGAAATCTGCCCCTCCGAAGAATGTGGTAAAGGCAACAAAGCAATGTTCTTTAGACATTGCTTAGATGTTAGATGCCAAATGCCTAAAAATGTTTAGACAAAAACTAGACTGAATAAAGCAAAAACCAAGTTCTCTTTTAGAAACCAGGGTGGGGGAGAATGGGTAGGTAAGCGGACAAGCAGTTTGCTTTATTTCCGTGGTACTGCCATAGCTAAAGCTTCACTGCTCATTTTTTGGGGACTAAAGCATGAAAAAACCCAGTTGTCTGAAGTGCAAGTTTTCAGCTAACACACCTATACATTGCAGAACTTACTAGGGGCAAAAATTAAATGAACAAGACACACTAAGAGCAACAGAACCCCACTTTTCACACAGGTTAAAACCAGGAGGACCCCAATCTAGGAGATCACATTTCCTGCCATCCAAAGAGAAAATGGACCTTCATAAAGAATAGGTGCACAATTTCATGCAACAGCTGTTCAAGCGTGCAAAACTATCTACTAAAATTCATCTGTGGGAACATTTAACTGAAATTTTCCACTCTCATAAAGCAGGTTTTGAATGCCACAAAGACACATAGAAAAGTTAAAAAAAAAAAGGGAAAACAAAATGTATGAGAAACTCCTGAGCCATGAGAAGTGGAAAATAGCCTGAATAACAACATTTTTCACTTTTAAACAGCTGTTTTCAGCAATGCACCCAGTGATAAGAGAATATCATCAATTTCTTTGCCTGCCTCTTAGCTGACCTTCCTGAGTCAGTATTGCGGTGACTTACTCTGCATACCCAAACCATGAATTTATAAGAGCACTATTTTGCCAGTGATGCATACCTAACACAAATCTGTCAAAATCCCAAGACAACACAAAGTTGAATGAGGAATCCCCCTCCTACAGCTAAGTATGACCATGACTCATGTAGGGAAGGTAAAAATTTCTTTGTGCAAGCCATACATACCTCTGCACAATACGGGAAAAAAACTCTAACAAGAATCAACTTCTGTTTCCAGATACACAAAAAGACCCACGCCAAGCAAAATGACAGAAGGAATACTGGGTTTAGAGCCAGACTTTCAAAGCATCAAAACTTTTATTTCCCTTTAGTTGTATTCGTAATATTATTTTAATCACAAGTAAATCACGCTAGCTGAGCAAGTCTGTTAAGTTATCAAACAGTCCAATAAAACACAGAATGACAGAATTTTTAGGGCTGGAGAGGACCTCTGGGGATCATCTAGTCCAACTCCTCTGCCAAGGCAGAATCGCTCGGACCAGGTGACACAGGAACGTGTCCAGGTAGGGTTTGAATGTCTCGAGAGAGGGAAACTCCACGACCTCCCTGCCAGTCTGTTCCAGTGTTCTGCTACCCTTGATGCAAGGAAGTTCTTCCTAATGTTGAGGTGAAGCTTTTGGTATTTCAGTTTATAGACTTGTTCCTCTTCTTGCCGCTCGGTACCAATGAAGAAATCTGGCACCATCCTCTTGGATGGAGATATTTATATGCACTAACGAGATTCCCTCTCAGTCTTCTCTCCTCTGGACTACATAGCCCCAGCTCGCTAATCCCTCCTTCCTGAAAGGTTCTACCGGAAGGGAAAGGACCCGCCAGCTCCTCGAGTCTGCGCACACATGGCTGCGCTCCTGTCCCTCCCAGCCCCCCACTCCCGGTACCTGCGCCCAGCAGCAGCAGCAGCAGCCCCAGTGCGGCGAGCAGCCGCCGCAGAATGGCGAGCGGCGCCTCAGCCCTGGGGGCCCGGGAGGGCACAGCGCTCCCCATGCCCGACCATGCAGGTTCCCGGGCTGGCGGAAGGACGGCGCCACGGCATGAGGCGGCGGAGGCGCGGGCGAGCGGACGACGTTTTCCACGGTGCTTCCCCCCTCTGCCTCCTCCTCCAGGGGCGCAACCGCAGCCACAGCAGCGGGGCCCGACGCGACGCGCACAAATAGATCCCCGATGGAGGGGGGGGGGGGAAGCGGCGCCGGCGCCTGCGCCCGCTCATCGTCCGCCGCGCCCCTCCCGCTGCGCCGCCTCCTATTGGCTACTTGAGCTGTCCGTCACGGCTGGCCCCGCCGCCGCCGCCGCGTCAATAACGGTCGAGTGCGCCCGCAGAACGAGACGCATCCCTGAGGCGGTACAGGTCGCGAGAGGCCGCCGGGACAGGGCAGGGAACAGCGCCGGTATAGGAAAGGAAGCACTCCGGGATAGGATGGGGTACACCACCAGGAAGAAGAGAGGGCGCCCCGCCGGAATAGGAACACCTCTGGGATAAGAAAGGGGGCACCGGCAGGATAGGGCAGGGACACCTCAGGGATTGGACGGGGAAAACTTCTGGCGCAGACAGGGGACACGGCCGAAGAGGGCAAATGCTGGGTGCATTGCTGGGAACAGGGCAGAGGGTACCAGGGGAACAGAGCAGATGGCAGCACAGGGACAAGGGTGGTGACAGAACACCGAGACAGAGCAGGGGACATCGCCGAGGTGAGAATTAAGAAAAGAATCTGGAGGAGAAGATAAATGCCATCATGTCAGGATATTTTTTGAGCATTCAAGGGTAAATTTCCCTTTGAATATGTCATTAAGAAACTAACAGGAGGAACTACAGTACATCTCAGGTGTAAGTAAAAACACTGCTTTCAGGCTGTTTGTTTTTTTCAATCTGTTTCTCCTTTCTAGCAAAGATATTTACTACTGCTAAGACTAGATTGGCTGAGGCCAATTGGTCGAGGTTCAGTGAGGCCAGGTGCTGGGTCCTGCCATTGGGTTACAATGCCTGGAGTGCTACTGGCTGAGGCAGTGGCTGGAAGGCTGCATGGGGAAAAAGGCCTAGGCATTCTGGCTGGCAGAGCTGAACATCAGCCAGCATGGACCCAGGAGGCCAAGAAGGCCAATGGCATCCTGGCTTGGGTCAGCAGTAGTGTGGCCAGCAGGACTGTCCCCCTGTACTCAGGACTGGTGAGGTCACTCTTCAAATCCTTTGTTTAGTTTTGCACTGTTCATATCCAGAAAGACATTGAGGTGCTGGAGGGAATCCAGAGGAGAGAAACAGACTGTGGGGAAGGGTCTGAATCACAAGTCCTCTGAGAAGTGGCTGAGGGAGCTGGGGGTGTTCAGCCTAGAGGAAAGGAGGATGACTTTCTTGCTCTTTACAACTCACTGAGAGGAGGTTGTAGTCAGGTGGGGATGGGTCTCCTGCTATATCTCAAATGAAAGGACAACCAAAAATGGTGTTTAGTTGCCCCAAGGAGTCGGCACTGGTGATTCTGTGATATGGTTCTTCAGGAAAAGCATGGACAATAAGAAAACCACAAATACAAATCAGACAAACTGATTCCCTTGAATTTCTCTTTATTAGAAAATTTCTGGAAAATAAATATCCAAGACATAAACTGTTCATTTTATCAACCACGTCTAAAACAATACAAACCAACCAACCAACCAAAATACCCCAACCCCAACAATCTGGGCTTCAGTAACCATTAAAACTAAGGTAAATTGCCACAACCTAGAATGAAGCCCTTTGGCTTCTTCTGTAGGTCACATAGTATTCATTAATCTAGCTGGGGCTTTGAGAACTATCATCTATGGTTTCTTTTTTCTTCAATGCTCTTAGAGAAATATTCCTGCTGTTCACCTCTACTAAGAGACAACACTCTTTAATTTCATATTGCTCATATAAAAATTTAATTTTTATAATGTAGTTACAGCTACTTGCATTCCTTGAAGCTGTCTTTGACTGTGACACTGTCACAACAAGGGTACATGTACATGCTTCTTTTGGAGGCTCATAGAGGCTCACCCTGTCTGTTCTCCCTCTGTTCCAGAAGTCAAGTAGCTGTATTAGTTCAGTTGACTTCCTGTCTATCTTCTTTCTCAGAGGGGTTTATCCTACAAGATCCATGCCACAGCAACACCCCTGGCCACAGGCTTTTTTCGGGTTCTGGATGAACTGTGGCCAGATCTGAGCAGAGGCAGAATCTTCTCATGCTGAACTACATTGTATAGAAAGTTCTACAGGCTTAGTTGTTCATGATCCTGTTCTTACCACTTATTTCTATAAATAGCTTACCTAAGAAGATACTTCATTACAGGTCATGTGGCATATTTCTTTTCTCTTAGGATTGAATATTGTTACACTGCTATAGACTTTTTTTACTGGAGCAAAAAGTACAAAGAAAACAAGACAATTGACAGTGTGATATATATAATGATGTTCCCTTAACTAATGCCAATTCATTCTACAAGCATAGCTATTGATTTCTGTAACCAGATTATGTTACATAACATAACATGCTGGTTTATGTAAATCAGAACTAAAACTGAGTGATTTTACCTATTTCAAGAAATTTTTCTCATTATATATAATAGTCCTAAAGATTTTTAAAGTGTTCAAACACCCAGCTAATGCAGTAAAAATTCCCTAGGAGTCGGAGGA
Organism: Melozone crissalis; assembly: GCF_028551555.1. Classification (NCBI taxonomy): domain Eukaryota; kingdom Metazoa; phylum Chordata; class Aves; order Passeriformes; family Passerellidae; genus Melozone; species Melozone crissalis. The sequence continues at coordinate 563,742 of NW_026535814.1, forward strand.
TAGACAGCTTGTGAAGGGTTTTAAGGCTGAGGCAAATCTATCTTCCTTGTCTGAAACGGTCTGAAAAGTGTGAAGGGCCATATTTTAAAAATAATTTCTCAGAGAGTACACAAATCTACAAATGCATTGTGGATCTCATTGTGGATCTCTCACACAAGGGATGACTTGGACTCCAAAGTAATAACAGGTGTAAATATACCTGAAGAATTGTTACACTGTATGTGGGGTTGATGTATGTTCGACTGCTTGTTGTGTGAGAAAGTAGTGGTGGCCTGAAAGAAATAAATTGTCCTCTTGGATTGGGGGTTTCTTTCCCTTTCTCAAAGTTACACTTGGAATTGTAGCTTTCCTTAGCAGGCCCTTGCAGTGAGTTTTCCCTGAATGTGTGGCTCCACTGCCTATCCAAACCCTACAGTTTATTTCCCTGCCTTTTTGGAACTGGGGGATCTCTGAGGCATGCCTGCGTATTTTCCTCCAGTCCGTATCATGACCCATTGCTAAAATCCTCCTGGATCCTAAGATCAGCATCTGCTAATAGCTTCAAATACCACAATTCAATACCCTATTCAGTTTAAAAGTTTCATTGATTATACAGTGCTTGCAACCGTGGTGCTTATATACAATTACCAGTTTCATTTAAGAGCTTACTACAAATTGGTATAAATGTACTGACCATATATGAAGATACAAATATCACTTTCAGTTCACACAATCAAATGTATTGCAGGTTATAAAGTAATACCTACATACATATGTATACACAGAGACAAACATCAATTGAACTACCTAAATATCCACAAAGCAATAATCAAACTATCAGAATGAATCATGTGAGCCTCTGTAGTGGTTTGAATTTATTTTATTGATTCCTTGTTAAATAGTTAGTTCTGTTGTACCCCCACATTCTCCCTGACTTGATTTATCCTTGGGTTTTACCCTCCCTCAAAGCTGTCCCTCCCTGTCTCTTGTTCCAGCTCTTTCCCTGCCTGTCAAGGCAACCCAGCCCTTGACTCCCAAACCTTCTCTGCGACTTAAACCTCGGGCCAATCCCTGTATGCAACACCCCTTTGAAATTCCCCCTACTCCTCGAAGCCCCATTGGCCCATGTGACCCATCCACTCCACCCCCCCTACCCCAATTGGCTCCAGACGCTCATTCCTCCCCTGAGGATTCCCTATTGGTTAGCTCTTTGTATCCACCCCCGACTTGTATCTGTACAAAACCCCTTGGGAATACAATTTGGGGCTTTTTCTCCTTCTCCTTTCACCTGGATTAAATGCTCCTTGTGGAACTTCAAGACAGGGAGCCTCTTCCTTTCTCCTCTGCCTGGTCTCTGTCATGGCTTGTGTCTGGCACTTTAGAGCAAGCAAGGCTCTAAAGGTTCTGCCTCTGGTATATCCTCATACTGAGGCAGTTCCCATTCCTGGTGCTGGAGTTCTAAGAGCTAGCCTGGGTTTCAGCAGCCACCTCAATACTCCATGTTTTTTTAAATGCAGGAAAAAAGCCCATTCTTCATTCACACAACACATTTTTATGCAGTTTTTACAGACCTTGTGTACAACTTTAATTGATAATAGCTTTCTTGACTATTACTCTACTGGTTAGTAAAAGGTATTTTACTTGTCCATCAAGTCTCTCTATTTTTAAATTGTTTATATATTTTCTTCACTAACTCTCAGGGATAAATTTAATGTTAATGCAGGTGCTAGTTGTTTTTTCACCCAGGAATAGATTGTTAATGAACTATTCATACCAAGATTATTTTCGCATGGGAACTTGCAAAGTACTGGGTGCGCTTAGAAGAAATGACAGGCCAGCCATCGATCTAGCAGAGCAGGCCTGATTTTATGAGGCTTTTCTTCATAATTTTTCTACCTCACTTCAACATTAAACTGTACAACTCTACACAGCTTTACATAGAACTCCATATGTATATAAGCATAACAATTTATGTAAATATATTGACATCTGTGTAAATATAACAGTTTACATGGTAAGCTTGTACATAAATACGCAAATACTAAAGTACCTATCTAAATCTCTGTATACTGTAATTAAGTGTATATAATGGTGCATAATTTGAAATACAACTCTTGACATAGAGAAACATAGGTATATATAGACAGAAACATAGATGAATATAGATATGGAGAGAACAAGATATAGACAGAACCCAGCTGGTACATTTCCCCATGATTCCCCTCAGTTGCTTTCTCCTGTCCAGAACAGTCCTTCTGCAAACAGAGCAGACAGAGATATAGGAAACAAAGGAAATACTGAGTCATCTCCATCATGCCCTTAGCCTCGCCAGAGTCGCAGCACACATGCAGTTCCCCCAGTCCCTTCAGACCCTCCAAGCCCATCTGCCCCCACAGTGCTGCCATCCCCCTCAGTGTCCCCAGCTCAGAGCCCCACCACCTCTCTCAGCCCTGGCCATTTCTTTCTCCTCAGTCACTGCCATCACCATCAGCTCTCCCAGACCCCTCAGTTTCACTGCTTCCTCTCAGCCTCCACAGCCATACCATACTCTCAGTGCCACCATCACCACCCACAGCAGCACCATGCCTTCAGTCATGGTGTCCCCTGTGACAACCTTGTTATCCTTAGCTGTACTGGTCCTTTAGCAGCTCCCTGGTGGCTTGAGCCCAGATACTCCCCAGGGAGTCGGTGCCTGGTGCCTCTGGTGGTTCCTTCCACTCATGTCACGTACGGGTAGCAGGGACCTGGGGCTGAAACTGCTGCTCAGCCCGGCCTGCCTGCCAGCCCAGACCCCACCATGACAAGAGGGGACAGAGGCAGCAGAGTGGGGAAAGAGGTAAAAAACCAGCATATAACTCCGCAAATATCAATACCTAAATATCTGTAGACATAGAATTCTAGAAATACAAGCCTCTAGAATTATAACCTCACCTTTCAGAGTGCTTATGTGACGCGTACATCAGATGGGGTTGTACTCTGCCACAGACTGCTACATAGCATGTAGCTCACACACTGTCAACTTTCTGGAAGGTGGCTTCTGTTGTGGGTCTTTGCTTGTGCAGGATAGCCAGCAGCTCCTGCAGGAGACACAGGGTGCAGGGACTTGTCTGAGGAGCTGCATTCGAACAGCAATGACCCGCAGGTGTCTCTGAGTCCTCTGAGAATTCCCTTCCACAATGTGCAGAAACATCCAGGTGCTCATGCCTCCAGTTGGAGGGGGGAGGAAGTGCATGGTTTTAGTGGTAGTACAAAACTGGGGACTATCACTGCTAAACCATGAAAGAAGAGAAATGGATTAATAGATGCACTGAAAAGCCTCTGATGTTCTTTTACTGCAGAAAGAAAAGCTATTCATAGCCCAAATGTACATCTTATGTACACAATTAGAAAGGAGAAGAATTTCAGAGTTGTATTGTGTTACACAAATCTGTTGTGCTGTTTGGCAGCCCTACACTGTCTCAAGGACTCACCTACCTTGAAAATTCCCTGGCTTCCAGACACACAAACAGGACTACCTCTATCCAGGGTCTGAAATAATGTGATTTACCTGCGGCCTTCTCCTCTCACCTGCGGCACTGGCATCAGTTTGTTCATTTCAGTAGCACTTTATTTTGACATCTAGAATTTAATAACAGAGAAAAATTCCATACAAAACTGTACTTTCTACCAACAGTGCATCCCTCTTTTACTCCTTACACATGTCCACTGTAAAAATGGAAGTTGTGATCTCAGTTTACGCACCTTCTTTGGGCTGGATTTTAGAGTCCAGCAAATAATTTTAAATGTGTTGCCATCCAGCACATATCCATCATGAATGGGACAGAGATTTAAAAGCAGTCTGCTGAGTGATCTGATGCTGCAGATTCCCACAAGCCAAAGGGAATCTTTTTTCAAAGGCACCAAGAGCCCAAAGCTGGACAGGGTTGGGGAAGATGAAACAGAAAAGCCTTACAAATATGATTGCCTGGCAAAAGATTTTGAGAATATGGAAACTATAAGTGAGATTGAAATGAAAGCAAGCTTTGAGATACCAAGCCTTAGTTATTGAACAACTGGAAAACAATGGTATAGCCGGTTGTAGGTAATCCCCTTTTGATTAAACAATACCCTCTGCTTGCAGACAGGTCCAAGGGTCAGAGCAGACCCTACTAGCTTGGCAGAAGGAGTCCAAAGAGTAGTTTTTACAGTTCAAAATGTAACACAGTATGGTAATGTAATGATTCTTATAGGCTGTATGTAGATGCTATAGGATTTGTATCTTGTACTACATTGGTTTGTGAAAATTAGAATATTCAGTGCAGAAGAAGATTTATTGTATTGTAATGGGAACTTCACTCTTTTGCTCTCTTTTGTCCACTCTTATTCCTTTCTTTCATCCTCTCTTTTCCTCTTGCTGTCTCTTACACTCTCTCTCTCTCTTTTGGGCTTCTCTTTGGAGCTACTCTTTTGGGCCTACTGCAAGCTGTACCTGGCAGCTCCAATCAGGGCCCCTTCACCCACACCCTTTGCAATAAACCACAAGTTCCAAGACCTGGCTTCAGACATCTCTTGTCTCTGTCTGTCCCAACCGTCCTACCCACCCTCTCTCCTACAGACAGGGAACTTTTTTTGAGAAGGTCTGGCTTTTGAGACTATAGGAAAAATGGTCAAAGTGGGGAGAATGGGCAGATACATCTACAGGTGAATCCACGTTCTCATGGCTGCTTCAAGGACACCCCCTGCCATGCGCAGGACACAGGAGCTTAGAGGATGTGTCCCTGAGGTGCTGACAACACAAAAGCTATTCAAGTGTCAAGCTATGCAAACACATATGAGATTAATGTCTCCCTAGCCTCTACACTTGTCATGGGGACACTCAAGCTTCAGGCATCCAAAATTCATGATTCATGAAAAAAAAAAAATACCTTATTCAGTTTAAAAGTGAAAAGGGAAAAGACAAGCATGAAACCTGCTGCACACACCACACAAGAAACCTGCTCTTGCTGTGGTATGATATCTCTAGTAAATACCTGTAGCCTGTGAAAATATCTGAGAGTTTTCCTGGGCAAATCTGTGAGCCGCAGAGATCTACCTGTAATGAACAGAAGGAAGGAAGAAAGTTTGGAAGCATCTTTCACCTTCCCATCACTTTTAAGCCAGTTTTTCTCTCCCTCATAAAAGGACAATACCAAGGATCAATGTACTTGAGGAACTGAGAAGCTATTCCTCTGGTGCTGTGCTACAGACAGATTCAGCAGCATCACTTCACATGGATATCCACAAAGTGACCAAAAGTCACTGTATTTGTGCCCCTAAAATATCAGAGGATCCAGATAGAAGAGACTTGCATAGTACCTGTTTGCTCTATTGACCCACTTCTGTCCAGCACAGCTTTTCATGACAAATGATAATAACAAGGGGCAGCTCCCTGTCACCCACGCAACCGAGGGATCCCTCTGGCCTCAATACTCAGGACACTATAGGCACCCACTTTGTAAACAACTAGTTCTGCTCTCATGGCAGCCAACCACCAAAATCTGTGCTGACTTCAGTGGGAGAAGTAGCAGTTCCCATACCTTATGCATATGACTGAGTCTGAGCTGGACAAATGAGACAGACAGAAGTAAAAAGAGCTGTCTTTCAAAACAACCACCTGCCACTGTTGCCTCCTATTTGCAGTAGTGTCTTACCAGGCCAAGGCACCTGGCCACCCTTAGTGCCAGCATAGGTTTCAGGTGACAGGCCCTGGGCTCCTGGAGGTTATGCACCAAGCAGAGGTGGGGGCTCCCTCTCCAGACTGAGCAGGACAGCTCCAGTAAGCAGTTCTGCTCATCCCCATCCTTACTTCTCGGAGAATCAAAAATGACCATTTTATGACTGCTGAGCCCAAGACAGCATCCAACTGTCCTGTCATTCACCAGTCCTGTGCTCACAAACAGCAGGCCCAGCATCACCATCCTTCACTCACTCAGTTACCAGGTGTCAGAAGTTCTCTGTCACACACTCCAGGAACCTCCTGGATTGTTTGCTCTTCTCTGCACTATATTGCCAGCAGACATCCCCACATTGTTCTCTTCTGCTTGCAGAGCCTTGTACCTATTCATCCATGGGCACCTGGAAGGGGGGCAGTCACAGAAGAGTCTCTGTGTTGGGCAGGAACTGAAACACTCTATAGTCACAGCTGAAAGCCTGTATCTGCACAGGATACTTTGGCTACCCCACTCTTCCTTGGATTTTGCTGGAAATGCAATTGCCCTTTCTTCCTCATCTAGAACATGGCTTGGCAAAAGCTGGGCACTGGGCCCTCCTCCAAAGCCAGCACAGAACAGATGAAAGAAGGAGACCCCCAATTCCAAACCATCCCTAAACCCCAAGAAACAAGACATGCCATCTCTAAGAAACAATGGACAATTCAGAAGACCATGTATAGCTTATACACAAGTTGACAAGGAATACAATCTGCCAACAGTATTGATGTCTTACAGAGTTTTACTGCAAGTCCCACTCAGGACAGTTGACACTTGGAAAAGCCATTCTGAAATAGTCCTTGCCATTGTGTTGCAATGGTCAGAGATACCAGGCTGGACAGAGGAACAGCTGATTTTAAAAACAGATGCTGCTCAAAAAAAAACCAGAATGAACCATTCCTTTCCAAACTCATTGCTTCACAGGCTCAAGCAGGATTTCTCTGGTGCCCAGAAACACCCTGAAATAGGAGGAGGGGGCCATTTGCATTCCATCTTCATGACCTGGTCATGACAGGCAAATATGATCTGTAACCCCACTACTCCATTCATCCTGGAGTCTTCAGTTTGCTGGAATTTTTACCCTGACTGCACTGTGGGAATGCTGCATGCTGTCCCAGGGATTAGTTCCTTTCAGGAAAACTCCAAAACTCACTCTTTCTACAGACAAGACTGATTTGAGTTGCCAAAAGTGAGGAAAAAAGCCATTGCTCAGGAACCTCCAAGGCTCTAAGAAATATTGATGCCAGTAGGATTTAGGCCTAGGTGCTGTTCTGAAGCCCACTAAGATACCACTGGTGGTTTTCAGCACCAGGGCAAGAGCAGGAAGGCAAGTAGTGGAGTGCCAATGGACTTGGCTGTGGCTTGCAGTGACTACCTTTCCTTGCCCTGCCTTTCCTCTGCTGGATGGCACCTTCCTTCCTGAGAGAGCTGAGTGGCATATTCTGCAGCTCCCTCTGGCACACAACCTGGCAGTAATTCTGAAACAGTTCTCCTTGACTTGACCATGGCAGGCAGCAAATGGGTGTGGGACAAGTGACAGAAGCACAGAATTAACTAGGTTGGAAAAGACCTTTAAGATCATGTAGTCCTACATTGTTGTATTGCACTAAATAATTAATTTAGTAGTTCTTTTTGCACTAGGTGCTTGGTAACTTGCAATGGTCTTGTTCTATTTCCCCCCAGAAGCCCTGGTGGTAATGGTTTGTCCCAGGTTTACTTTTCCCCTTGCCCCTTTGTACCCCATTGGCTGTGGTCCTCTTCCTCTGCCCCCCATTCCCCTGGGTTTAAAAGTCTCCCACTATCAGGCATTCACCCTCTTTTTCCCCTGGGACACTGTTTTCTTCCCCATCGTGGACCCCCTGGAGTAATTCCACAATAAAGCTGTGGAATTTTTTAGCCCAGAGGGGAAGAGCACCTCATGTCTTTTGTCTTTGTAAAGGCTGCAAGGGGCCAAGGCTGGATCTGACCCAAACCGCCCCAGGAGAGATCAGCAATTTACACTACCTAACATCTCCTCATCAACTAAAACATGGCACTGAGTGCCATGTAAAATCTTTTTTTAAACACATCCAGGGACAGTGACTCCACCACCTCCCTGGGCAGATGATTCTAGTGCACAATCACTCTTTCAGTGAAGAATTTTTTTCTAATGTCTAATCTAAACTTCCCTTGGCACAGCTTAAGACTGTGCCCTCTCATTCTGTCAGTTGTTTCCTGGGAGAAGATTCCCACCTGACTATAACCACCTCCCAGGTAGTTGTAGAGAGTGATAAGGTCACCCCTGAGTCTCCTTTTTTCTAGGCTAAACAACCCTACCATCCTCAGCCATTCTTCAGAGGGCTTGTATTCCAAGACCTTCACCAGCCTTGTTGCCCTCCTCTGGACCTGTTTGAGTATCTCAACATCCTTCCTGAAGCGAGGGGCCCAGAACTGGACACAGTACTCAAGGTACTGCCTCGCCAGTGCTGAGTACAGAGGAAGAATTACTTCCGTGGTCTTGATACAGACCAGGATGCCATTGGCCTTTTTGGCCACCTGGCACTCTGCTAGCTCCCTTGGCTGTTGACAAGTACTCCCAGGTCCCTTTCTACCTGGGCACTGCCAGCCTCTCTGTCCCCAGCCTGTAGCATTGCAGGGTGTTGCAGTGGTAGGACTTGGCAGCTGAACTTGTTAAACTTCATATTATTGGACTCAGCCTATCTATCCAGCCTGTCCAGGTTGCTTTGTAGAGCCCTCCTACCCTCCAACAGATTGACACATGCTCCCAGCTTGGTATCACCAGCAAATTTATTGATGGAATCAATGAATTCAGTCCCCTCATGCTGTTGGCACACTATATACAGCCACGAACAGGGACGGGACACCCAAAATCAGTGCCGTGAGCTGTTTATTTCAAACATCAGTCTCAGGACATTGTTAGGACAATGGAGACAACAGATGTGAACAGCTGGCTGACTCAAATGGAATACCAAAGAAATGTAACATTACAGCATAGCATAAAGCTATCTCAGTCCAAGTTTCAGCCAATCACACATAAAGCAAAACGTATTGACAATAATTCTGTCCAATCATATGAAACACACGTAATCATAGTTAACACAATAGAGACTTATTTTCTAACACAATGGCTTGTTTATGAGAGACAAAGCACAGAGACTCATTCATACTAACCTTCTAAAGGTATACATTAAATAAACTTGTTGCAACCTAAAAGGGCAAATCACAGGGGCTTATTGTTCTATTTCTCACGTGTGCTCTACAGCTTAGAAAACTTTTTCTGCTGCATTAGCACTGTTCACAAATCTGCTGTCTGAAGCCTATCCTTTTTACCACTTTCTCAAAACCCTCTAATTTTATGGACGCCCACACCCTCCTCCAGATCAGTGAAGATATTAAACAGGACTGGCTCCAGCACTTACCCCTGGGGGACCCCAACTGTGACTGGCCACAAACTAGATGCAGCTCTGTTCACCCCCATTCTCTGAGCCGGGCCATCCAGCCAGTTCTTAACCCAGCAAAGAGTGCACCTGCCCAAGCTGTGGGCTGCCAGCTTTACCAGAAGTATGCTGTGGGAGGCAGTGTCCAAAGCTTTGCTGAAGTCCAGACAGACAACATCCACAGCCTTTCCTGCATCCACCAGGTAGATCACCTGGTCATAAAAGGAGATCAGGTTGGCCAAGCACGACCTACTCCTCCTAAACCCATGCTGGCTGGGCCGGATACCCTTGCCATCCTGTAGGTGCCATATGATGGCACTCAAGATGACGTGTTCCATAACCTTGCCAGGTACTGAGGTCAGGTTCACTGGCCTGTAGTTTTCTGAATCCTCCTTCTGGCCCTTCTTGTGGATGGGCAGCACATTGGCCATCTTCCAGCCATGTGGGACCTCCCCAGTGAGCCAGGGGTGATGGTAAATGATGGAGAGTGGCTTTGCAAGCTCATCTGCCAGCTCCCTCATCATCCTAGGATGGATCCCATCTCATGGTCCCATAGATTTATGAGGGTCTAAGTGGTTCAGCAGGTCTCTGATTGCTTTCTGCTCGGTAATAGGCAGGCTGTTGTGCTCCCTGACACCATCTACCACCCCAGGAGGACAGTTGTCCTGAGGACAACCTGTCTTTCTGTTGAAAACTGAGGCAAAGAAGGTGTTCAGTACCTCTGCTTTTTCCTCATCTTTAGTTACTAAATTCCCTCCCACATCTAATAGAGAATAGAGGTTGTCTTTACCCTTCCTTTTTCCATTATTGTATAATTATTTTTATTGTCCACAGAAGTTGCCAGTTTGAGTTCTAACTGTGCTTTTGCCTCTCTAATTTTTTTCCTACATGCCCTAGCAACCCTCTAAATATTTCCTGAGATACCTGATTCTCCTTCCAAAGGTGATACATCCTCTTTTCTTTCCTTAGCTCCTTCAAGAGCTCCTTGCCCATCCAGGCTGGTCATTTTCCTCTTCAACTCATCTTTTGACACATAGGGACAGTCTGTTACTGTGCCTTCAAGATTTCAGTTTTGAAGCACACCCATCCTTTTGGGACTCCTTTGTTCTTAAGGGCTGCTTCCCAAGAAACTCTCCAAATAAGTCTCTTGAATAGGCCTATGTCTGCCTTCCAGAAGTCGAGTGTGTCAGTTTTATTGGTGTCCCTCCTTGTTTCACCAAATATTGAAAACTCTATAATTTCATGATCACTGTGCCCTAGATGGCCTCCAACCACCACATCTCCTATCAGCCCATCTCTGTTTGCAAACAGGTCTAATGTAGTCCCTCCCCTGGTAGACTCACAAGCTGTGACAAGAAGTTGCCCTCCACACACTCTAAGAACCTCCTAGACTGTCTCTTCTCTGCTGTGTTGAGTTCCCAGCAGATGTCTGGTAGGTTAAAGTCACCTACATGAACAAGGGCTGATGATTTTGAAACATCCTCCAGCTGCTTTTAGAATAAGTTATCCACCTCTTTTTCCTGGCTGGGTGGTGTATAACAGACTCCCACCAGGATGTTAGCCTTATTAGCCTTCCCCCTGATTCTTACCAATAGGCACTTGAATTTATTGTTGTTAGTTTCAATTTCTGTGGTGTCAAGAACTTCCTTATATTATAGTCACCCAACCACCTCTCCTCTCCCTGAGGAGGGACCCATTTCCACTCCCCTTCATTAACTAGGTCTCCTCCTACTGCCTGATGGTAGGAGGCATGGGAGTCCTCTAATGTGTGGTGGGCTTCTCTCATGGATGATGGAAGATGAAAGGGTGAAACTCCACCAGTCCATTTCCCTTTCATTGTCCCTAATACTCCTTATTCTTTCTACTTCCTCCTTAAGCTCTGCCACCAGACAAAGATCATTCACCTGTTCACACCACAGGCACGTGTCTTTTGCACCATCTCCTGGTACTGCTCATAGGCTCAAACATACCGTAGAGGATGGGGTCTGGACAGATGCGTCCTTCTTGGAGTGGTCTGTTTGTCCTCTTTTACTAGCTATAGCTTTTGATAATTTGGACACCACTGCTGAAGAAAAAAACAACAACAAAAACCAAACAAACCAAACGACCAAACTAAAAACATCAACCAAAATCAAACTAAATAAAATAAAAATGCCACTAGCAGGAGGATGCCTGCATTTCTGCTTGCTTGCCCTGCCTGTGTGAACTGCCAAGCACATTGTTGTGCCATGCCCTTAGAACTGTGCCACGCCCCTGTTGGCCTGCTCCTGTTAGCTGTGCTCTCTAGAGCCTTCTTTTAATTGCACTTCTGATGGCTGGAGGAAGCCTCGCCCTGCACCTGAATGGCTAGAGAGAACATCCCACTCAGCTTTAGTGTCATCCCACCTGCTTTAGTGTCAGAAACTTCTACAATCAGGGCTTGGTGGCAGAAACCTGTAAGAGAGAGGCAGGAGAGATAAGCTGCATCCCCTCAGAAGTTCACAGTGAGTCCCACACAACCCCCTCCTTCCCACAGCCAATTGTCTGACTGCTTGGCTGGGACTGGTTTCAGTGGCCTCCTTCTGTGTTGTGGAATAAGGACTTCACAATTAATATTGTAAAGCAAGTATGTTTTATTCCAGCTGGGATGCATGAGGGATATTTCCACTACACATGAATACCTAGTCAAGACAGGTTTCAGGTTCAAGTATACATTGATCCCCCAAGCCCACAGCTCCCTGCCCCACCCATTCCCAGCCCATTCTTTGCCTCCTTGCGCTTCACTTTATAATTAGTCCTCTGTGGCCCCATGCCCCCTGAGGGTTATCGCAGGGGTTCTTCTGATGAAGTAAGTCTTCCTCAGGTATTTCCTACTTGACCTTGTCTCTGGGCAAGCACAGCAGATGTTTGCCTAACTCCCAGGTCAGTTCGTTCTGGCCAAAACCAGGAACCTGGTTCTTGCTGGTTTGGGTTCTGCTTTATGGATTTTAACAATACCTAAATCTTGCTTTACTGAGCTTAGACAATATATTTTTATCACTTTTACCTAGCAACTAAATTCCTGCATGTTCTCTTACAAATTGTTTCTACCTAACAAATTACATTCCTGTTATAAGCTGTATTCTGTACTTCTGCAAACTTGGTAAATAAGCTATATATTTCTGCTTCTCTCCAGCCAGTACATTATGCTTCTAAAATTCTGAATAATCATAGACATACGTGTTTCCCATATCACTTAATGTATAGTTTAGGAAAAGTTTAGGAGAAGAACCCTCTGGAATTAATGTTTCCTCTAACAAAAAATGAGGCCCCAACAATCCCTCTCTGCCAATGAGAAAATGAATACTAGTGGATGAAAGTGAAAAATCCCCAGCCATTTATTGACAGAGTGTCAAAATGGTACAGGGAAAAAATTTAACAAATGGTGGATGCTGAATTGTCAGAACCTCACCCCCCACCCCCCGTCCCAACCTCCTTTCCCCAAATACACACACACACACACACACACACACACAGAGAAACAAAAACAAAAACAAACAAAAAAAACCCCCAAACCCCACCAAAACAAAACAAAAAAACCCCCACCCCAAAATACCACGGAAAGAAAAAAAAAACAACAGCCAAGCACATCGCAAGGAGGAGGGGGAAATAAATGGTGACAGGTTTTGTCTCAGGAAGGAAAAAATAACCAAAAGTTTCACACACCAGTTGAGGAAAAAAACCAGATGGGAAACCTGGTAGATCTCTGTTGTTGAACTCCTCTTCACAGCCACTAGATGAAGCTTGTGGTTTTAGGGTCTTTTCTTTCAGTGGATCAGCTTTTCTGAGGTCTGGGGCTAGGATGGAGTGGCTGCTTGGGTCCTCGCCAGTCCCCTGCTTATCCCATCATCAATCTTCTTGACCTCAGACCAAACTGAACAGTTCAGGAAAAAAACAAAGGCTGTCAAAGGATTGTTGTCACAGTCTGCAAGGCCCAGGAAAGGGAAAAAAATATTTTGCCTAAGCTAACAAAAAACTAAGCTAGCTAAGCAACAAAGAGAGCCCAGTCCACCCATACCATGGACACCTTTTGAAAAGGCCTCCACAAGAGCCCCAAGGTTCCTCCTTGCCCTGGGCCCATCTTAAAGCTACCGCAACCATTTGTGGGCATAGAGCAGATGATCATAGGGATAGAAAACCACCCCAAGATGCTCCGCCACCATTTCAGTCCTCCTGCCCAACATCATTCTACTTCAGTATTTTTACAACCAGGTAAAACAAAATGGATTGTCAAAGCATATAAATGGATTCTCAAAGCATAAGACAGGAATGCAGGAGAGATCTGAGGATGGAGCAGCTCTCATCTGAAGAAAGGCCAAGAGAGCTTGTTCAGCCTGCAAAGGAGCAGGCCCTGGGGAAAGCTTATTTCCACCCTTAAAGACAACATTGGACTGTGAGGGAAGCCACCTAGATAAGATAAAGGGGACACTTTTGTTCAATCATCTCAGGTCTAAGGAGAAGCAAACAAGGCAGAGGGAAAGGAATGCATCCACAAGAAAGACAAGCACAGCAGAAAACCCTTCCTTGACAGAGACCACAGCCAACAGAGCTGTGGTTTACACAGTCTCCCCCTGAAACGTGGAGGGGGCGGAGGTTTCAAGTGTGTGGTGTAACCTCTGGTCAGAGGCACGGAACACCCATCCTCCCTTACAGAAACTGGCCCATCTGTGAAGCCCAAACCCTGGGAAGGCCACATCAGTGGGACGTTCACATGGGAGGCAGCTGATGGTGTGTAATAATCTAATAATCCATCAAAGCCTCCCCCCGGCTCCCCTGCAAGTACTCCTCAGACTCATTCCTGAGGCCTTGCACCATAGTGCTGCTCATGACTCAGGAGGCAAAGTAATGTAACCAACCCAGAGTCTGCTGCAGGGCAGTGTCAAACTGCACACCCCCACACCCCCCCCCACCCCCTCCAGGGGAGGTACCTGGGCATTCCCATCTGGCCTGAGCATATATTAATCCATTAGCTCCTATGCTTTTCGGGGGACCCTCACCACCAAGAAGACCACCTGGAGAGGATCATCGGGATGCCAGTGAGATCCATGGAGTGGTGATATTTCCTTTAATCTGTCTCTGTCACTCTCTTTCTGTTCCCCCAGCCTCTCTTCTATTTTTCTCTCTCTCTTCCTTTTACTCTCTTTTCTTGTTCTCTCTCATATTCATTACTAAATAAAACTTATACTATTGATGTTAGCATATGGTTGCATTTGCACATTAATTCAGGCAGAGGCATTTCTAATAACTTTAAAAACTGGACCATGACACTCTTGTGATGGATGTGAGTTCCAATGGCTTCAGTTTGACCAGGTTGAACAGTGTATAGAACTGCAATTTGCATGAGTTGTTAGTATGAATGAAGATTTCTCTAAAGGTTATGGGCATTCCTGTATGAATTTGAACTTGGATAGTCAGAAAAGTAAGAGAGGCTAAGAACAGAACTCATTACCATAAAGAAATCATGATGAAATCTGAAAAAGTGAGAAGGTGATAAGTAAGCCATTTCACCATGTTATCCTCTATACCATGGTTAAAGAGTTTTTACTCAGATGAAAACTGGCTACATCCACCATGACAGCGAATGGTGATTTTTGGTTTCAAGACTTTCAAAACTTGGTGCATTTGTCTATTACAACCTCTTTCAAGCATGTAAAAGCACATTCTGTATGCACCACTATAGTGTTTCTGAACTAGAATAGGTGGGAGATTTATTATTAAAGTGGTGGTAGTTTCTTTGTCCTTTCAGAGATGCTGGTATCTGATGCTCTAGGGAAACCATGGACCTCAGTAGACTAAAATTAACACATTTACCAGGGAAGACTTTTTCCCATAATGTTTCTATACTTACAGTGCTCTCTATGAAGTAACTTATTTTGCAGATTATGAAAGGTGCAGATTATGCCCCAGTTCAGACTGACCAGTCTGTGCTATTCAGACACAGTCAGCTACATATTTTTAGAATAAGATGCTGACACAGCCTGTTTCTGTTAAATGACTCATACAATTTTTATCATATTAGAGATTGTCTCTAATTTTAATATATAATTACCTCTTCACAGATTAGTATCAGAGAAATTGAAGGAGTGAGCCATTTTTCATTGTAATTTTGTCACTTAGCAGAAGAACATAAGCTTTTCATTCATCTCTATTTAAATAGTTTGTAAGATAAGAAAAAGAAAACAAAATACTCTGTAATAGAATATTCATAATTATAAATGAAATATCAGTAAATGATTTTTTTTCTACCTCGAAAACTATTTTTAAAAAATGGTTTGCAGATGGAGATTTTGTCAAAACTTGAGAAGTGGCTGGGCATCAGTTACTTAGTGGTGTGCAATTGTTTTTTGTGCATCACTGCTTCATCTTGTGTTTGGTGTTGTCTTGGGTTTTTTCCCCCAATTATTACTTACCTTAAGCCACAGGTTTTTGTACTTTTTGTCTTTCTGATTCTCTTGTCCATCCTTTTGGGTACAGTGATCAAGCCGCTCTGATGTTTATCAACAAAATGCTTTATCAGGAGAGCTGTGACTGCCCAAAAGTATTGTATTTAGAAGGTCAATGATCTTCCAAACCAAGAAAACGGCAGGGTTGGGCATAGTGAAAAGACATTTTCAGTTGACTGTTGTTATGATTAAAGGTAAAAAATATTAGGGATTGCTTTTAACATAGGCAATATAGGAATCACTACTCTCTGGAACTGTTGTTTCAGTTGAACATACTGTTGTCTTGTTGCAAACTTAGTAATCACAAAAGTTTGCATACCTAATAGAATGCGGTATTTTTTAAAATATAATTTTTTTTTCTGTATATAATTGCATATGTAGATTTAATGCAGTATCTTCTTCATATATTGGAAAATTTCATTTCCTTCTCAGTGAATTTGTCAGCTTATACCAAAAATACTGAAAAGGTGAAAATTTTGATGTTTATATGTATAATGAGGTCCTCTTTTAAAAACAAAATATAACTCTAATAAAAATCTAACTTTCTGGCCAGAAAAAAAAAACAAATAATTTTTTCATGTTTAATTTAATTTTACTGTAAACTAAATAGTACACAACTGGTACCTTTATACAAAACCTATTCATCAGTTAATGTCTTTCCTTGTTAAGAGACCAGAGCATGATTTTAAAAAAAAACAAAAAAGTGGAAAAATGGGCCCTTTTTGTTAGCCACAACATGGTGTCAAAGGAAACACAACTGTGAGGGGAGTTCCAATTACTGTACTACTGTACCGCCTACCACACATTTTAATTTTGAAACAGAATTTTTAATATCTTTTCCATACCTCTGGCAATTCACAGACTTTTGATGTAGCAGAATGAGCAGGAAAGCTGACAAATGGAAATATGATTACAGTTTCCACCACATTAGAGTGAGTGAGAGATAGCCAAGTAAGACTAGAGATACCATAGAGACTTCATCCTCAACAATATTTGAAATTGAACAAAGCACTGAGCAGCCTCATTAACTTTGAGGCCTGCACTGGTATTAGTGACAGCAAGGCTTGATTAACAATGGAGGTGTTCTCCCACCTCTTCTTGACTCTCACTAAAGCTGCTTGCAAGCACATTGAACATAGAAGAGCAATCTGTAATGAGTTTGTTGGTAAAAATACAAAATTCGAAAGAATGAAAATGGGTTTTAAAACCAAGCTTAAAATATTGATCAGAAACCAAAATAGTCACAAAGGTTTGTTTTTTCTTTTATTCAGGAAGGCTACAAGTCCAAATGTTTTATTCAGTCAATTATTTAGACAACATCATTAGTTCTCTTTAGCTGTGAAATAGGAATAACAGTAATTTCCCCTCTCTTTGGTGAAACTGATCCATAAGGCAAATCCCAGGTAGAAAACATGGGATTTCTGTTTGTGCACTTAGTATGTGAGGTATCCAGTCAGTTGTGGATGGTTGCTTTTGGCTGGCAGGTCTGATTCTGTGCTCTACTCTGACTACATCTCATTTTCTATAAAATGATCTGACCTTTGGTGCTATGGCTTTTTCAGAAGAAATCTGGGTAGATCTCTTACTATCAGCCAGCTTTAGTCCCAAGAGAGGAACACATGTCTGAGGCAGCACACATGAGACAGGAGTTGAACAGCGAGAGCTAAAGAGGCAACCAGGACAGTCACACTAAACTCTGTTTCTTACAAGTAATTATCTGCATGAGAAATCATTGCTTCACTTCAGTAGAAACAGCCTTTGTTTACTTAGTTCAGTAATTCTTATTTCATTCATCCAGTGTACCACAGAAGACTGAATCTTCCAGTTGAACACTGCCTTTTGATTTAAGTTTGATTACAGGAGTTGAAAATGCTTTCTTAAATGTAAGAAGTCAAAATGTCCCAGAGTTGAAGAAAAAGATTGCTTATTGGAAATAGCATTTCCTTGTGACAAATGGTATGAATTGAAGCAATGCTCGCAACAGCACAACACTCATTTGGAAGAAATAGGCATGTTCAAAGGAAGATATGCTCTGTGCCAGGAACTTTACCTCACCACTCTGCCTCAGGTAGGATTGTATGGTGCCATGTACTAGGAGGAAAAAAAAAAAGAGAGAGAGAGTGCTGAATACTAAGAAATGAAGTTTGGAATATATTCTTATGCCTTGCTGTGTGTTACATTGATTATTTTATCCGCAAATTATATCATTAAAAGTTCTTAGACGTGTCTATTACATTTAATCCTTTTTTTATTTAAAAGGAATTAAATAGTTTGAACTTCTACTGTTTTTAAATCCTATTCTAACAAGCCAGTTGTTTTAGAAGTCAAACTACAAGAGGAGCCATTCTCTAAATACAGAGGAGTCATTCTTAAAGAAGTATAATAAAACAACCCTGGGAAAGCGCTCACTTGCCTGAAGGAGAGTCCTGGTGTGTTCTGGCAAGAAGATGCTGGCTGCATCACTGTGTCATGCTCCACAGACTTCTAACACCTTGTCAGACGCTGTTAACACTGTCCTCTCTTACCTTCCTCCCAGAACACCTGTCCAACCTGTCTTTTGTCTCTTATTGTTCATTTCACAGTTTTGAGATATCAACACTAATAATTAGGTTCAGGGTGCTGCGTTTTTTAACAGAATGAAAAAATATGAGGAAGAACACATTCTGATTAGACATAACCAATGTTTATAATGGGCAATAACAATTATTTATAATATTAGACACAATAATTATTTATAATATGCAATTATTTATCTGGGGCGATCTATGGGCAAGAACAAGACTTTGCTTTATTTTGAATCTTCTACTGTATTGCACTTTCTTTTTAAGGTTAGCTCATTCTTTCTTTAATATATAATGTGCAGTTTTCAGCATAGCTGCAGGATTCTGTAGCCCTCACCTGCACTGCTCCACATAATATGATGGGATTGGGTGTTGCCCCTAGTCCCACTAAATACTGAAATTTGGCCTTTTAGTGGTCAAGAAAAATGCACAGTTCAATAAATAGTTTCACATATAAAACAAGGTTTATTTGTGAGCTTAATTCGACAGTAGTTCTGCAGTTAAGAGCTGTACCTGATACATCACTACAACTGTGCATGCCAAAAACTCCTCCTAATTCTTAGAAATGAGACAAATGTCCCAGTGCAGGAGGACTGGGGTGAAACCCAAAGAGCTTTTCCTGAATGATTATTTAATGTATTTGTTTGCCCATCATGTTTTTATATATATCCCATGTTGGCTTGCATCTGAAAACAACCTGAAATAATGTTGCATACTATGAATTGTAGAAATGGTACAATGTACCCTTTCTTTACAATCTTATCCTCATGGCTCTCCTCCTTCACTAACCTTCCCTGACAGGCTGCTCCAGGACAGACCAATGCATGCAGTACCTCCCCATATCAAGTACTGTTAGGATGTACTGCCAGGAGACTGTAAAGTTATTGCAAGCACAAAGATTTCAATTGTTTTATTATCTTACGATAATACCTTCTGAAAAATGCTCTTTGCCATGAGAAAACCATTTCCTAGTGTTTGGAAATTCCTCATTTAGAATCAAAGAATCATAGAATCGTTAAGGTTGGAAAAGACCACCAAGATCATAAAGTCCAGTCTTTGACCAAACAACACTATCTCAGTTAAATCATAGCACTAAGTGCCACATCCAATCATTTCATAAACACCTCCAGGTATGGTGATTGATATGTTCATAGAAAAAAATTGATCTCTACCATATGTAACTGAGAAGGAAGAGATTGCATGTCCATATATTTTTCTTTTCCTTGTTTTTTTTTTGTTCTGTTAAGTATCCAAAATGATATTCAGCTGCTAAAACTGGGGAGGAAAGAATGTGAACTGGGTAAACATCTCATTTCAAACATCTCATCAAAACCAATTCCAGTTTTTTCCTTAAAAATTGGAAATTTAACTGGAACTTTAAATTTCCAGTTATTTCCTTATACCAGATGGTCACTGAGATGGTAGGCCCTGTTGAGCCCAGGCAGATGCTGAGTGAAGCTGGAGCCAGCCAATTCCTTGTCCCACAGCAGCACCGGGTGGCTGTGCATCCTCAGTGTGGCTGCAAACACCAGCATTGAGCTTGGGATGCAGGACGGCTCCCGGTTTTCCCATACCAACCAGTTTGGAAAAACAGGTTGCTAACGCTCTTTGATTTATGAAATATATTAGATTGGTTCCTGACTTCTTGCACATCCTAGCAGGGTGGAGGATTGTCTCTAGCGAGGCTTCTTGCAAATGGCCTCTTCAGTGGCATCAGGTCCCAGGGTAAGCACTGCTGGAAGCACTGGCTTCTGCATTCTCGAGGCTCAGGAAGGTGCTTGAGTCACCTTGCTGCAACCCAAGTGTCACCTCCATAAGAAGGGTTCTATGTTAAGTGGCTGTGAACCAGAGCTTGTGGGATCACCTGGAGGGCACCCTGTTAGATGGCAGGGTCTCAATAGATTCAAAATGTGCCAAGCCCTTACCATGACAAGGTAAGGGCTGATACAGAAGGTGCCTGGGAGACTGGGATCCTGTTCTTTCCTAAGCTCCAGCTCAGAGCGGTGGAGGAAGGACAGTATGTCCTCCAGCAGCTGCTCCCTTGTGCAGGGACACAGCAGGTTTGTGGAGAGAAGGATTGATACTATGCAGGTAGGCTTTCCTTGAGTATTCAGCTGCAGTTGGAAGGAGTGCCCACAGCAGGGATTTAGGGGCACCAAGCAGGTGGTAGGCAGAGACAGCACAATCCATACAAGGACAATGTCTTTCCTGTTGTGAGGAGCCCAAAAGAAGCCAGGATTTGAGCTGCAGCCTCACCAAGTGCCCTCTACAGGGGGCAATCACTTCCTTGGTGTTGATGTTCACACAATTCTGATACAGGCCTGGAGGCCATTGGCCTTTCTGGCCACCTGGGCACATGCTGGCTCATTTTCTGCTGGCTGTTGACCAGCACCGCCAGGTCCTTTTCCACCGGGCAGCCTTCCTGACATATTTTCCATAACTGGAGCATTGCCTAGGGCTGCTATGAGTTGTGGCTGAGCACCTGATAGGGCAGGCAGGGGAACCACGCTTGTTCAGGTCTTTATGTTACTGGTGGTGGGAATGCTGACAGGATATTAAATGGATTCTGGTCTTCAGCATGCTTAGAACATAATGGGTGTCTCAGTAGCTGACAGGGCAGGTACAGGAACCTCAGTTGTGAGGGTTCTTGTGATGTTACATGTGGCACAGTTCCTCATAGTGCATACAAGGGAGCTCGTGATGGTGTTTAGGTCACTGGTGGATGAACTTAGTCATGCTGGTGCTTGATGATATCACACTTGGCAGAGGAACTGATGGAGAAAGTGAGGGAACAGCTGCACTTCACTTCTTGCCATACTTCACTTTAGATTCATTAAAGAGCAACAAACATCATGTCCTTATGGTGTACCTGTGAACTGGAAAACCTCATCTCACATTCAAGACAGTGAAGGTGCCTTGAAAAATAATTTGAAAAGTGATTTTGAAACCCAAAAATACAAGATAACCAAAGTACAGGACAAGACAACAGTACCAAAATGAAATCGGCCTTGCCTGTGCTAGTGATTAGCAGCCAACTACTTAATTCTAAAAATATCACCATCAGGACAAGCCCAGTCTGAGTTGTTCCCAAACCGCATCTGGACTGTATGCCCACTCCACTCTCCCCTTGAGTTGGAATGCCTCTTAAGTTTAGAAACACTTTACCTGAGATGGAGAGATTGTTCCTTATCCAAGGTAGAAAGATTCTTTACTCTTGACAAATCCTCAATAAGTGACTGATAGCATGTTGGATGCATGTTGGATAACTACTATGAAAAATTACTAATCCATTTAGCTACTCAAAACTATAATAAACTTTGTATGGATAATTTCATCAGGCATAAATCATTGTCCAAATCTGAGACTGATTGCACCTAACTGCGCCAAGGTTCCTTAAGGAGTTTAAAAAGCAAAAGGATCCACCATGAGCAAGAAGATCCCTTGTGACTCAATGGGAATTTACTCCTCACTCTTTTTGTCTGTGGTCTCTGTGTGAATCATTCTAGTTCAATTCTAGTGACTGATTTTGAAGTTCCATACATCCTCATTTATTTAGCTAAACAAATTAAAAATCAGGTGCTTTGTCAACCCTTACTGAATTTCCCTACTTTACTCCAATTCATTATTTTTCATTCTGCTCACTCCAGGAATTTTAAAACTTCATCTCTACATTGTCTCAAGGTGTTCCTCTCTGCTTCTGTACTATGATCCCATTTTAGGATGGCCATCTTTGTCTATGCTCCTGGACATAGCCCATCTGCAGTTAACCTTTGATTATGTTCCTGGATTCATATACACATCCAGAACAAGCATTGATTCAAGCAATTGTTGGAAATCTGCCCAAGTTGGATCATATGGTCTGAGAATACCCCAGAATGTCTACCCCAGAATGGACTACCTTTTTGCAGTCATCTCTGAGCCAAGGATTTGTTGTTGCCATAAAAATAAATCATTATGGCTAAAAGGTACAGGAACAGTTCTGAAAGTCAGATGTGGGAGCAAATAAGGCCTTGACACTGTATGCTCATTGTTCAGCTGTAGCTCAAACAGTGTTGTGCTAGTGACACTGGTTTGGTCACAAATCCAAAACTTGGGTTGTGACGCAAAGGGAGGTCCTGCACTTCATCTTAACTGAACCTCATTTGATTGACCTCGGCCCATCAATCCAGATCCCTATAGAGACCCTTCAAACCCTCCAGCATATCAACACTTCCACCCTTGATGGCATCTGCTAATTTACTGAGGATGCATGCAATCCTCTCATCCAGGTTGCTGACAAAGATATTAAAAACAGGACTGGCCCACCTACTGAGTGCTGAGGAACACCACTAGTGACTGGCCACCAACTAGATGTCGCCTCCATCCACCACTAGTCTCTGGGATCAACCATCCAGAGGCAGTGTTTTAATCAGGGAAGAGTGCAGTTACCTGCCATGAGCAGCCAGTCTGTCCAGGAGAATGCTGTGGGAAACTGTCAAAATCTTGATTAAACTCCAGGTAGAAACATTAACATTTACATTTCCCTTATCCAATAGGCAGGTTATCTTGTAATAGAAAATCACGACCTGCCTTTTCTAAACCCTTGCTGCCTGGAACTGGTAGTCCTGTAGGTGCCTTGTGATCACATTCAGGATGATCAGCTCTGTGATAGATAGGTATGATTCGTGCTGATAAAAATTGAATCAGTAATTAATATTGATACAGTAATTAATATTTGAAAATAATAAAGCAGTTAATAGTTAAAAGTTGTAATGCCAAGGAGGAGAGGGAGAGGAGGGGCTCCACCCCCACCTTCCCAGCAGATGTTCTTCAAGGACCACAGGAAAGAAGTTGAAGATTCAGTTGCTAAAAATGACCAAGAACCTGGTTCGGTCCCAGAAAATGCTAATTGTAAGGGATTTATTGCCTTGATATGTAGATGCAGTGATACGTTAAGTCTTGGCTTACATTGTACTGGCTTGGTGCACATGTGTAACCCAAAGGTGAAATAAAGGACAACGAAGAAGACTACAGGGCCTTCATCAGTGACGACCCCCAAAGACTTGTGCGACCACCAAACCGAGTGGTGGCACATGCGTGGTAAAGGTTGTGAGGAGGGCAGAGACAGAAAAATGATGAACCGAAAATGGAAGGAGATGGTATTGACATATGGCATATAAGGGGTGATTTTCACTTGGCAAGCTTGTATGTGAAGTGGCAAGGGTCATTGAACTCTGCCCTCCATACCCCGCGGTTGCTTTTGCTTATGCGCTATTATTTGAACCAAATTATCCCTTATTTATATATTTTCTAAACTATTCAATCAAAATTGTTACTACTTTAATATTGTTTGGTTTTTTTATGATGGGATAATTGGGCAAACATAACAATTTTGGTGCCGAAACCTGGGACTCTTTTAACTCCGGGGAGGTGGATAGCTTCTGGGAAGGAGCTCCCCACCAGACTTTTAAGTGGTCCCAAGGCTAGACCACTATCCCTTGGGAAAAGAGATTCTTTTTTACAATAACACATAAGCAAATTAGGTTTTAAGAGCGCGCAAGAGAGGCTCCCATCAGAGTGCCGGCTTATAGGAGAGAGAGTACCCATAGAAAACTGCTTTGTGCACGAAGACCCTCGTGAGAAAAGGAGGCTGTGAGTATCACGGGGTTTTGGGTCAGGGGGCGGCTGTATGCATGTGTGAGTGTGTGTGGAGTGTCTGAGACGGGGGCTGGGCAGTCCCGGACCCCCGAAGCAAGTGGGACCTCCCAGTACCGCGTTTTCACGTTCTCCGCGAGGAGACTGGCTGGAAAAGGAGGGAAGCGAAAGAAAAGTGAATGAGTGGGGACCTCGGGATGGTTTGACCCAGGGGGAAGGAGGGGATCCTTGGTCCAGGCACCTGTGGAAAGGTCCTTGGGCAGGAGGGATTGACTCAGTAGGGAGACTGAGAAAGAGAGTGAATGAATAGGTTCAATTTCCTTGGAGGGGTTGGCAGCAGGCAAGTTAGTATGTGATTAGATGGTGAGGGGATGGGGCTAATAGATTGAGAAAGAGGGAGGGATAGGAGTGGAACAAGTAGATTGCAGAGGGAGACATAGGTGTGGAACAGGTAGATTGAAAAAGGCAGTGTGACAGAGTAGTAAGTGAGGAAGTTGAGCCACGAGGTGAGTGTGGGAAATTAAGACTCTCCTGGTACAGGGGATTTCTTAGTTTGTTGCAGCCAGAAATGGGTCAGGGAAAAAGTAAGTTCCTTGACCCAGGGGCTGCGGATTGTGTGAAAAATCCGCAGTGGTTTGAGGTATCTGGGAACCGTGAGGGGGGTTCTCAGGGGGGGAGCATTCCTCAGGACAACCCACTGGGGATGATAATAGTTTTGGGATGAACGGGAATCCCGAAGGGAAGAAAATCAAGAAATTCAGAGGGCAGTGCCTAAAGGCCATAATATAGGAAAAGTTTTGAGTGAGCATCAGAAAAAATATGAGTCGCTGGCAGAATGGTTAAAAAGATTAAAAAGAGACTTGCAATTATATTCAGGTATAGATACTGATACTGCAGTAGGGCAGGTTCTGTTAAAAATTCGGTTTGTGGCTGGATCTTGCAGTGACATCAGGAAAAAGCTGGAAAAATTAGAAGACTGGCAGGACAGGGGACTTCAAGAGTTACTGAGAGAAGCACAAAGGGTGTTTGTAAAGAGAAATGAGAAAAAGCAGAAAGCAGATGCCAGAATTTTGGTGGCAGCAGTTCAAGAAATGCAGGCAGCTTTGAATGCAGAAAAATCTGCAGGGAAAAACAAACAGTGGATGTCAGGATCTGTTTTTAGGAATACAAGACCTGTGCATTTTTCCCGCCACAAGAAAAGACACTTAAAAAATTCTTGCCCCACTTTAAAGAGTGCGGGACCCACCTGTTTTTATTGTCATAAAAAGGGGCACCTGCAAAACAAATGCAGAAAGAAACAGCAAGATGAGAAAACTTCTCAGGAGAATCAGAGAGGTCAAGAGTTTTGTTTAATGAAGAGGACCGAATTACAACCAGAAGAGCCTTTGATAATAAAACTAAAAGTAGGTTCTCAGAGCGAAAAAGTTGTATTTTTAGTCAATACAGGAGTTTCTCAGTCGACAGTGACAAAATTACCCCAGGGATGTGAGATAAGTAGTGAGCGAGTTTCAGTAATCGGAATTACGGGGGAGGCTTTCCCTGTTCCTGTAATAGAAGGAGTGCAAATTGAAACAGATAACAAATTTGGAGTAAATGATTTATTGTTGATACCAGAGGCCAAGAATAATTTGTTAGGCAGAGATCTAACAATAGGCTTAAATTTACAGATAAAACCCTGTGAAGGAAAACTTAAAATTTATTCTTTAACTGAAGAAGATAATCTAGAAATTAATGACACGGGTTGGCATTCAGGTGAAGTGGGAAAAAGTTTAGGGTAAAGGAGTCTGGTCCCCTTAGTCCCTCCTGGTCAGCATAAGCCTGTGAATTTTATGCATTACTCTGTGCATTATTAATACTAAAAGGGCAAGAAGGGACGATTTATACAGACTCCAAATATGCTTTTAGTGTAGTACATACTTTTAGAAAAATTTGGAAAGAAAGGAGACTTATAAACACTTAAGGGAAAGGGTTAATACACGGGGAATTGATAATTCAGATACTTGAAGCTTTAAAGGGCCCAAAGAAAATATTAGTTAGAAAGAAATAATTTGGCTGACGAAGAAGCAAAAAGAGCAACCTTAAGAAAAAGGGATACTGAAATCATGACCTTACAAAAAAATAGAAATTCAGCAGGAGACACTTTCCCTTCCGCTAGCAGAACTGGCAGCTATAAGGAAATTAGGAGCAACATTTAAGGAGGGAAAGTGAGTTTTTCCTGATGGCAGGATTATGATGCCAAAACCATTGGCACATTAGATCTTAGATAACTTGCATAGATGGACACACTGGGGAACAAGAGCCTTTTGTGATCACTTTTTAAAATTTTATGGGTGTATAAAGATATTTGAAATTGAAAAACAAATTACCCAGGGGTGTCTTACCTGTCAAAAAGTAAATAAGAAAGTGTTTTTAACACTTTGCCCTCTGGAGGACAAAAAAAAAAAAAAAAAAACCAGCCTACAGGCTATTTGAAAATATCCAGGTGGATTTTGTAGACTTGCTTAAACTGGGTTGGTGAAAATATTTGTTAGTTATAATAGATCAATTAACTCAGTGGGTTAAAGCATTTCCAGCAGCTTGGGCTACAGTTCAAACAGTAGCTAAAATATTGTTGGAACATGTAATTCCAAGAATGTGATAATATGGTGGGATTTAAGTTGATTTATATTAACCCTGATTTATTGAGAAAGAACTAAGCATTCTGGAGTGGCTGTGGACCACAATTCACTTGAGCTCAGAGGAAGAAGAAGGCCAGTGGAAAAAGAAGAAAAGACTTTCTGAATCGGTGGGAACAGCCTAAAAAGATCGAAGATCTCCTCCAGGATCACCCACCAGTAACATTATTAGAATTGATTACAGAACTGCAATTCCAGAAACTGAGATTGATAACACCTGTTGTTAAAAGAGCTCAGAGACAAGTAAAATGTTAGGAGTGCGGTAAACATGGTTTAGGGTGTCATCCCTGAATATGTATTGTTTGCACACTTTGCTTTAACTCATGGTGGAGAGTAACGAAGAGGGAAGAAAAAGAAAGACAATTGATTTGCTTGCTTTGCTATGGTTATGTATTTAGCCAGCTAATTATAGAATGCATTGCTAGTGATTTTTTTGGGATACCTTTGAGATTGGGAGACGGGACCCTTTCAGCAGCAATTACATTAATAGAAAACTTAGGTCAATTGGTTCTTGCTACATTGGCTATAGCACAAGTAAGAGAACGAGCAACTCATAACATTATAGACCAGTGTCTCATAACTGATAGTTGTTGTAGAAAAGAAGTCTATATACCACATCATAGGTGCATTCCAGGGGCATATTGGTGCTGCGAGTGTGCCTATTAGAGGCGGCAACTTTATAAACTCGCCACCCTTGAAGCAGAAAATAATTAGAAAAATCATATTGAGGTTGGCACATCCCTGAAATTTTGGAAAAATACAGGTTTATGGTATTCCAGCCTAATCTTTTCCCTGTTCTTTTTGTTTTAATTATTCCTTCTTAACCAGCTAGAACTGGGAAATGCCATTTAAAAGTAGACAAGCAAACTCTGTGGGGCTATGGGTACCAAGGAAACTAAAAGCACCAGTGACTAGATCCCGGGATATTAGCTTTGCTACCGAGAAGACTGGCAGCTCGGCCCTTGGTTGCAACCCAAGGGGCCTTGAGAAAGGTAGAAAGGTAGATTTCCTGAGGATTATTTTCACTGTGATCATTATGGTACCCTGGATGGTTGGCCAAAGCCAGAGAGCCACACTGGACAGAGTTTCAGCAATGAAAAAGCAAACAAGGCAAAAACCAAGTCCCAGCAATTTCAACATTTGTGATTATTGCAAACACTTTGTGTGGATTAAGGACAAGATGGAATCTGTGTTTGTAACACACCTGTATGTTAGTTCTGCCTGCTACAATCGCAGCAGTGTTATAGATGTTTATATTAAGGAAGGAAAGATGTATTGGGTAGAGAAAAATTTGGGATATAATGGACAACCCCATGGTGACCAAATTTGCCCTCAATATGAAAGATTCGTTTGTTTTAAAAGAAATGATAATGGAAAAGATCCAAGTATAGGCATGGGAAACCGGGCACTAAGAGAAAAATGGAAAAAGAAAATAAAAGAAGAAAAAGAAACAAAGGAAAATAGAGGAAAGAACAGGAGAAAAGAGTTAACAGAATTGGCTGAATTGTATAAACAGCTAAAACAGTGTTACAAAGATTGGGATTTGCCAGCCTCAAATAAGAATCTGTTTGTGGGATTGATGCAAGAGATTGCTACAGAATTGGGATTATCAAAATGTGGGATTTGGGGAGGTCTAAAAATGGCTAAAAGATGGCCGTGGAAAGGTGAGAGCTTAGTTCCAGAGCAATTTTTAAAGTGGAACCACACCCAAATTTCTGGAACATTGAAGAGGCCTGAAGGATAGATTTTAAGCCATCAAGTAATTGGAATCATTTGTATAACTCGAGAAGGACGGAAATTTAATAAAATAGTAGGGCATACTCCTTGTAAATCCACATTGGTGGTTAATATGGATAATTGTTCAAAAATTTGGCGACCTGAA
This sequence comes from Melozone crissalis, assembly GCF_028551555.1. Lineage (NCBI taxonomy): Eukaryota > Metazoa > Chordata > Aves > Passeriformes > Passerellidae > Melozone > Melozone crissalis. The sequence goes on from NW_026535814.1 coordinate 592,097, forward strand.
AACTCTGTTGGATATTGGGGACCAATAAAAGAAATAAATTGTGAATGGGATGAACAGATTAATTTATGCTGGTACAGAAGTCCTGGACCTAACCCCTACCAATCCATCAACGGCCTGAGGTCTTATTGGGAACAACTGGAGAAAACTGATAAGAAATGGAAAGCCTCAGATGGAATATATTGGATTTGTAGGCAATGAGTATACAGTGAGTTACCTCAAAAATGGGGAGGAACCTGTACTTTGGGAGTAATACAAACCTCCTTCTTTATTCTACTGAGGTCTAGGAGCAATGTGCTAGGAACTCCACTGTATGAAACCCTGCAGTGGAATAAAGGGGATTTGAATTTAAATTTTCCAACTGCAGGAGGGAATCAAAAATGGGGGGAGAACGAATGGCCTGCAGAACAAATTATAGCATATTATGACCCAGCAACATGGACTCAGGATGGGTCATGGGGATATAGGACCCCAATTTACCTGCTGAATAGATTAATAAGGCTCCAAGCAGTAGTGGAGGTGGTGTCAAATCATATCTCCGGTGCCTTAAAAATGTTGGCCAGGCAATATACACAAATGCAGGCATTTGTGTACCAAAACAGGATCGCCCTAGACTATCTGTTAGCAGAAGAAGGAGGAGTTTGTGGGAGATTTAATGAATTTGAGTGCTATGTAAAAATTGATGACTATGGGGAAGCTATCACAGAATTTGCAAAGGAAATTAAAAGAGTGGCTCATGTGCTGGTACAAAAGTGGAATTCAATCTTGAAAGTAGATTGGTGGGATAACCTCTTTGGAAGTGTTTGGAGGAAAAAGTTAAGAGTTCATGTTCTGGGACTTCTGTTTCTGCCTTGTATGATTTTGTGTTTTATTAGGTTAATTCATTCAGTAATTTAGAGGATGCAGATTACGTCGTCTCTAGATTCAGAATCAGCAGAAAAAGGAAAACCGAGATCTATAATGGTATTAAAAGCTAAATCGACTGCTGTTAAAAAACAAGGACTTAAAAAGATTGAAATAGACCAAGAAATGCTAACTAAACTTGAAAGAGAGTGTGAAAGACTAGAAGCAGTAATAGAAATGCTGGAAAAGTTTGAAGTTGAAAAGAGATAACAAGAAAACCAAAATTTTGAAAAATATAAAAGATATCAGGGCACAGCTTTTTAAATACAGCACGAATCATAATGTTCAAAAAGAGAAATGGGGGATTTGTGATAAATAGGTATGATTTGTGCTGATAAAAATTGAATCAGTAATTAATATTGATACAGTAATTAATATTTGAGAATAATAAAACAGTTAATAGTTAAAAGTTGTAATGCCAAGGAGGAGAGGGAGAGGAGGGGCTCCACCCCCACCTTCCCAGCAGATGTTCTTCAAGGACCACAGGAAAGAAGTTGAAGATTCAGTTGCTAAAAATGACCAAGAACCTGGTTCGGTCCCAGAAAATGCTAATTGTAAGGGATTTATTGCCTTGATATGTAGATGCAGTGATACGTTAAGTCTTGGCTTACATTGTACTGGCTTGGTGCATGTGTGTAACCCAAAGGTGAATTAAAGGACAACGAAGAAGACTACAGGGCCTTCATCAGTGACGACCCCCAAAGACTTGTGCGACCACCAAACCGAGTGGTGGCACATGCGTGGTAAAGGTTGTGAGGAGGGCAGAGACAGAAAAATGATGAACCGAAAATGGGAGGAGATGGTATTGACATATGGCATATAAGGGGTGATTTTCACTTGGCAAGCTTGTATGTGAAGTGGCAAGGGTCATTGAACTCTGCCCTCCGTACCCTGCGGTTGCTTTTGCTTATGCGCTATTATTTAAACCAAATTATCCCTTATTTATACATTTTCTAAACTATTCAATTAAAATTGTTACTACTTTAATATTGTTTGGTTTTTTTATGATGGGATAATTGGGAAAACATAACAGCTCCATAACCTTACACTGCACTGAGGTCAGGCTGACAGGCCTGTAGTTCCCCAGATTCTGCTTCCAGCCTTCTTGTAGATAGGCATCACATTTACCAACCTTCGGTCAACTGGGACTTCCATGGGTAGCTCCAGATAGTAAATGATGAAAAGGTCCTCATAGAGGACTTCTGCCATCTCCTTCACTACCTGATTCCACCAGGTCCTATAGACTTGTGTGTTTCTAACTGGTAGAACATCACTGACCATTAGCATTCATTGTATTGGTTTCATCATCCCTTTTTATTATGGTGATTGATTTTCTTACAGGGTTGTTGCCCTTTTTCTCAGAGTTGTGTTATACGAGACCTTAGTTGTAATGTGTGTTCCCTCTTGGGTGTTTTTTCTGTTCTTTCCTTATTACTTGTGGAATTTCTTCTCATTGAGTTGCTGAGAAGCACTGATGGCTGGGTGCTTGAGAGAAGCAGTCAGGGGGACCTCCTTTGGTTTTTGGGAGTTTCTGTAGGGGGTGGGGGGACACGTGGGAGTGGGGCAAAGATACTGCGACAACGGGAGCGGGTAAAAAGATATGGGGCTGGGGACAGCTGCTCTCTTGCTGCTGGGCTTTGTAGGAAGATGGTTGGACCTGCGGCTTGGGGAAAGTGAAATGGAGGTTTAAGGACATGGGGCGTTTGCTTAAGTTAGCAATATGAATTAAGCATTTAAATTTCAGCTTGCAGAATTGTGTGTTGAATTTTAACCTTTTACTAAAGAAACTTCTGCCATGGTACAAAGTGCATAGGAAAATGCAACTTTCTGAAACTTGCAATAAAAAACAATATCAGGAGACAAAGGAATGCAAGAAACCCAGATAAAGGGGCTTCTCTGGTCTCCAAGCTGATCAAAGTCGACAGACTTACGCAGATAAGCACTAAGGGACCATAGTGCATGGACAAAGAAGAAAAGTTCAAAAGTTCAACCATGAGGAAGCCCGGGGGAGGGCGGGGGGTGGGGCGGGGGGGGTGGGGCGGGGGGGTGGGTGAGAAGGGCCTAGGCAGGGGTTGAATATGCATGAAAAGGTTGTGCATTTGGAACACCTTTGTGAATAATCAGACCAGGGCTTGGAGCCCAAGTTTTCATGAGAGCTATCTCACTTGTGCCCGGTGCTGACAATACCATACCCACCTCATAACTATATCAGGTTGTGGAGTCTATTTATTCCATGTATTGCTTCAAAAGGAGTGAGCTGCCACCACCATAACCCAGTGGGGACCTTTTCGTCTGCTGCTGGGCCCAACATCCCCCTGCCCTACCAGGATACCCTGAAGATTCCAGCTATTGCTGTGGAGTTTTACTACATTCTCCTCCCCGGAATTTCTGCTCATCCCTGCCGTTCCAGGCTCCTTCTTCTGAGAGAATCGCTAAGGGCACTGGGATTAGCTGTCCCAGGATTTTCTGAAGCAAAGCCTCTCTTCCATCCCTCCCCGGCATGGCTGAGCCGCCATCACCACTTCCTCCCTGAGCCCGTGCTAGAGCGCCCCCTGCAGCCACGTGGGGATCACCGCACCTGCCCTGCCCTGCCCACCAGGAGTCTGCCAGCACCCCTGCTGGCTGTGACCGTAACTGCACCAAAGGGGTAAGTGATGCAGCTGAAAAGGCAGGGACTGGGTTCCTGGTTCTGTTTGTTGTTAATGCTGTGAGAAACAACTGCTCACTTTGCAAATTTAAAAAGGTTTATTAAACCTTGACAAAAATAGAACAAAAGGACTACATAAGGAAAAGGTTGCAGCGTTGAGAGCTGCTCTCGTGAATACCATCTGACCACTTCACCTTCAAGATGAATGTTCTGTCTTTTATACCCCTCGGGGTTGCATCAGCTAACTCTGACCCCTTCCAAAGTCTGTCAGTCAGCCTTCTTGGCTATTTATTGGTGGAGACTGCTTTATTGTAACTTGATTGGAAGTCAGGTGTTGCCATGCTGCACCCCCTAAGCAACCAGCTTTTCCATTCCCAACTGCCCCAGGTAAGGGACACAAGTGCATGCCTTATTTTTTACCTGTCTTGGACAACCCAGGCTGTCTAATGGCAACAATACAGAATGGGAAATGGGAACTATGGGAAGAACAGAGGACATCTAAACTACAATAACATAGCTGTACACCACTTAAGCCTTTCTTAATATTCACACAATAGTCATCCCTTAATTGCAAGAGCTAATAATCTCATTAACCAACTATACTTTAACGCCTGACCAAAAAGACATAAATTAAGAATGAATGTTCCTGCTAACCTAACACAAAAGGTACCTAAACATGAGGTATAGTATTTATTTATGAGATGCTTAAATTCTTGTTTATGAAACATCGGGCTATTAGGGGAAATTATAGGGATTAAACAGTGTGAGAGAATTATTTCCAGAAGGCTTTTTCTTTCTGCTGCTGTAGCCGCTGGTGCTGGCATTTACACTTCCAGTTCAGTTGTTTTCTAGTACCCCCCAGTACAGTTAACAACAGAAATATTTTAAAGGGTTGCAATGCAGACTAAGATTGAGAATTAGTCACTCAAGCTAAAGGGGAATTTGGTAGGATATACTGGGTGTTTCAATTTCAGAAAGAAATAGGTTGTAGAACTAACATGAAACTAAAATAGGACTTTAAAAGTAAGAGAATTTTACAAACTGAGCCAGAACCAGCCGGGACACAGAGGAAAGCAATTCTTCAATACAGCATACAATACTTCCCTAATGATGAGGTTAATTTAATAATCTTAAAGTCTTTTTTTATTTGTAACATTTGGCTCTGCTTTTCTTCTTCCTCAGTGGACTTCTTTGCAGACTCAGATGCATCAATGAGTTTGAATATACTTTCTGACATGAAATTCTTTCATAATGATAAATTTACATTTCCAAGTAGAAGAATAAGGTATGTGTAGCACTTATTAACCATTGCAACATTGCCTACACCAGAAACATCAGAAACCATTAAAGAAAATTAAAAAATGAAAAGTAACTGAAAGGCCAGACCCAGCTAGAACAAGAGCTGACATTCAGATGGATGAGATATGGCAGATCTCAGCTTGTTCCTGCTGCTGTTCTATGTTTAGAAACTGGGGGTGGCTAGTTTCTAAAAGGAAAACTACAGACATAAATTAATTTCCTGGAATCTCCTACTCTTACTAGGTACTTTCACCGTAAATATAAAACCACTAGCTGCCACACATTTAATGTTGATGTCAGATGTGGAATAAAGGGATTTGTTTCACATTATTTCTAAGCAGAGGTCTGTTGAATCTGTTGGCTGTTCATTTTCTTCCCACATGACGATTTTCTGTCCTTTTTTCCTATCTTTTAGTCTCTGCTAGAAGGCTATAAAGAAGTCTTCTAGGAGGATGTAAAGAAGTCATCAACTTATCCCTGTTAAAGTTTTTTTTTTTTATCAGGATGTTGAGAAAATAATGCTTTGCCCGATCATCTAGAAAAATCTTAGTTCGCTTTTGCATGTCTTACCCATGCCTGACACTTTCAAAATGTACACACCACTTTCTTGCAGTGTTTTCTTGCACACTAGTAAAGCTATTTGAGAAAAGTAACCCAAAGAAAATCTCTTAGATTTTTTTGTTGGGAACATGAAGCAGAAGTCTTCAGAACAAGTGGACTCAGATCTTTAAGGCTGGACAAAAGATATTTTAGCTGAGCTGAAAAGAGTCACATGAGATGAAAACACAAATGGGAATGATAGATCATATATGTTAGACACACTATATAATTAGTCACGAATTGTAAGACGGTTTACAGACATTAAGTCTGTAATTTACAAACTAATTTACTTATTTGCTATTAGTACACCTACTGTATGTCAGGACAGGTCTGTTAACTGGAGAATCAGGGTAGAAATGTTTTTCAAACTAGTCTTCAGAGCTTAAACAGGAATTTATATCACTTCCCTTCTCAGCAGAAAAAAGAAATCTTACCATTCGGGCTTTATTTTCACATTTCAGCCGTTAACCTTAGGTATTCATCTGTGCAAAAGACTAAGTTCTCAATTTAAATGGATTCCATCCCTATTTTTTCGCTATTGTATATAGCTGCATTTCTCAGCAGTTTGCCAACTTTTTTAGCTTAACCCTTTCTCTTAGCACATAAACTTTTCCTTATAATGGCACTTTGGGTTTTTTTCTGGAAGAAGTAAATCCCTCATTTTTATTATTTATTTCTAATATTCTAGTAATCAACATTGAGCAGAGTGTTCCAGACAAGAAGGTGGCTCAAAAAGTGATCTTGTATGGCACTCTCTTTGCTTTATTTTGTGGCTTAAATGACCATAATATTTTATTGGATGATCTTAATGACACAATTGTTTTGCCAAACCTATAGCTTGCATCTATGTGAATATATTAAAAATTACTTGGGCCTCTTCCTTCTGCAGTAAATTATGCCTGCATTGCAGCAATGCTGAATCCCATTTTTTAAAGCCTTCTATTCAATGTGTGTGACATGAAAAGTGATTTTGGTTATAAGTACTAGGAAATATGATTGGAAATAAATAATTCAGTCTTGGAAAATATTTTCTCACGTAGCACCTGTTAGCTGAAGTCATGTTTTGCAGCTTCACTTCCTCTTAGGTTCCTCATGCTCATGTTTCAAATTCATCCTAAAATAAAGCAGGTATAATTTTTTTAGTTGAATCAACCAGTATATAATTTGAGGTTTATGTTCCTTTGAGGTCCTTTTGTAGTATTCCTCTTTTTAAAAATCTTCCTGGCTTAGTTAAAAATAAGCACATTTCCTTAATGCGTTATTTGTTCCCCTTTCTGGAAACCTAATGAAGTGATTGAATAAGACCATACCTTTTACTAATGACTAATCTCCACAGCTTGCCTGTCTGCAGAAATTAGTGTGTTGTGAACAAAGGTGTGAATTAACTTAATAATAATTGTTTTATATCCTTCTCTAGACAGATGTCGTGGGTGCAAAGCAATAATGTATTTTGCTGATTTCTAGATCAGGGTTTGGCTGCTATTCTGAACACATCCTTCCTTACTTGCTCCACAGTTTGTAGCTAAACACAAAGCCTGCAGACTGTTTTTTACAGGATATTTTTAGAATAAACAATTGAGAATTGTTGGATTGCTTCAACTTGTTGCCTACACCTCTAGCATGCATAGGAAATAATGGAGACAAAATGGGATGATCATCTCAGAAATGGAGTTACCAATCTGTCTAATATTCTCTGGTGGTTATGGGTCAGGTTGAACTGCTGTAGGGAACCAATAGGATATTGCTTTAAATTATGTTCAAAGAGAGAGAAATCGACTTTAAATATGTATAAAGAGAATGAAGAAACAACTTTTAAATTTTAGATTGGAATCTTTACAGTTTGTCTGAACATATTTTGTATGTAAAATAGTGGAAAAGTTAATATAAAAGCTGGATAGCTTGCATCCAGTCACAGCAGGTTCCTGAAAAACACTTGGTGTGCTACCTTGACTACTCACGTTACCTTGACTACTCACATTACAGTCTAGCTAATGGTGGCATTGTAAATTCTGTGTATTAGCCTGTGTGAGCAGAGTTTGCTAAGAAACAAAAAATATTCTGCTATTAGAGTGGAACTCCAAATGTTTGCAAGAAAAAGGGTTCCAGTGTCAATTCCAGTGGTGGAAGACCTGGCTATTTGATATCTTTAGGTCAGACCTAACCACAGTCAATGTTTGCATCACTGGAGACTCTGTCCCACAGCAGAATTTTCCATTATCTAACACTGGTCTCTGTGATGCCATGATGGTATCTTCCAAATAAATGAAACTGGCAGAATCAGAATCAGACCTGATTCTGATTCAGACACTGAAGTAAGTATCAGCCTGTGGGAAGACATTTTAAAACTTTCCCCAACTGCTATTAAGAGAATCCTTAAGTAATTTGATTGCTTATTAATACATGTTTCTTTTGGGGCAATCCCAGCATAGAGACATTGTTCACAGTAAATGTGGGACTGTGAGTAGGGCTTCAACAAAAGATCCATCTCATCATACAGGTGGCACTTCTCCCCTGTTTGAGTGAGACCCATTGATCTCAGTGTCCTTCAGTCTCAGAACTGCTCATTCATCTTATGACTAGTATTGAATCTTTCTGTGGCCTGAGGTTTGGAGCAATTTTGAACAATAGAAATGTGCACTGTGAACAAAGATGTTCGGTAAATTTAATCCAAATATGTGAATATTTTCCATCAGCCTGAACCAACAAACTGTAGAGAGCATTGAAAGACCAGTAATGAAAAAAAAAATTACAGCTTTATTGACAAGCCACAGCTCTTCTGAGCTGAAAAGACAAGTATACCTTGCTGGTACATGACAGTATAATTTTTCCAATTTATTAGGCTGACAGTAGGTTACTTTTGTCAAATAAATAAAAAAAAATCAGTAATGAAAGCCCTTGGAGACTATACGCTAGGAAAGGTCGTGACATAATACAATGCACACTTCCACAGTGCAGAAATACAGAACCTTTCCCCTAGAAATAAACTTCAACAGGAAACACGGAGGACTTTTACTGCATTTTGTGTAGCAATATTAGACCAGTAGCTTGAAGAATATCAAATAATTGCCTATATTACTGCCTGGTGAATGAAAATTCTATCAAGCCTAATGCATAATTTTTGATTCTGGTAAGACTGCTAACTATTGACACTTAAAAGAATTTTTTCCAGTTGAAAAGAAGGTAAAGTATTAGCAGAGCAAAATGTTAACAGTAGCTATTGAAGCAAACACAACAAGCTTGTATAAAAGAATTCTCAAACCCAAATAGAAAGTCTTCCATGGGTGTGGTTAACCAGTTGCTTTGGCTGCCATGCAGGAACCCATTTAAGCAGAGAAGATGAAAACAAGAGCTGTATGCATCTAGAGGTTACTCTTGCTGGGGATTTATTGACTGTGCACTGGAGAATGACATGGAGATGTTTGTTATGTATATGTAAAATACCCATAATTTTATATAATTGTGGATTGTTTATTTTTCTGCAGTATAATTTTGATTTATTTTATTATTCTTTTATTATGTTCAATTAAGACTTGTACAAATTTCAGCATAAAGATAATATTTAAATAGATCACCCACATAGAAATAAAACCCATAAATCTTTGTGTTGTTTGCAAGAGGCATTGTTCTAGTCGCTACTTCTCCAAAAAGCCCTTTGTATTTTCATCACATCCAAACAAAACACCAGAACTTAGAATACTAAGCATAAATGTCTTCAGTATCTTTACTGTTCCTTTTATATCAATGAATTTCCTCTTCATGCTAGAAACATAATTGAGGACCACAAATGGCATTCCTTTTCAGACAAAAACCATAGCAATAATGTTTATTTTGAAGGCAGCCTATGATGGTTGTAGAGTTTTCAGTCCAGACACACAAACAAAATGAAAATTATCCGGTTACCCTAAAAATGGTACACTCAAGTCCTATGAAAGGACCATTAAAAAATGGGTGGAATAAACCCTCCTTGGGGAACTAAAACCTGGCCTTTGGGAGCTGTAGAAATCTGTGTGCTAATGTAAAGTCTGAACACCTGTGAAATGACAAATCAAAACCCAAACAGGGAGTTAAATCCTAGTAAAATAAGGGCAGTCTGCTACCATTATTTCTATAGAGAATATTTAAAGGAAAGGGAATTCAAATATCAGTACATGTGAAACAGAGAGCTTTTGCTTCTGGGTGGTTTAGATAGAGCCTGAGACCATTAGTCAGTGTAATTATCAGCATACTCTTTGAGAAGACATCTTCAAAGGCTTGAAAACAATTTCCCATTCAGGAATTTTAAGACCACTTTTTTTTCTGAAATAAGTATATTACTTGAAGGAGGGATATAAAATTTTGATTGGTAATGTGTGTAACCCTTCAATTTAATAACAGCAACGACATAAAATTGCTGTCCATTCAAACTTACGAGCTATTTCTAATTTAAATGGTATAATTCATCATTCTGTGACATTCTATTGCCTTCATGGATGCTCATTTGAACATTTAAATACTTGTTCTTTGGGAAGAAAAAATAAAGAAATTGTTATTCCAGGCACAATTCCAACAACTACAGTCTATAAATAAACAATTGAAGGTATATCAAGGTTCCACCCCAAGCATCCTAACAAATGATATTCTTTTTACAAAATGGTTAGCTGTGAACTAAAACCACAAAACTGCAATAATTATGGAACCAGGGCAGTTGTGCTTACTCGTTATGCAAGTCCCAGACACCTGCCTTCTCAAATAAAAGATTACAAATTGTAATTGTCACCTGCTGTCCTTCTCATTGAATAGCATGTGTGTAGCAGGGTAGCAGGTACATTGCAGTTAGTGATAGAATGCACCAAGCCAGGTGTATCAGATTTGTATTCTTCTAAATATGACCACTATGAACACAGAAATTCCCAAGGCAACCTCCACCAATATGTTCTGAGACAAAACCAACAGAGCCAAAAATACTGCATAACCACAGAAGAGATTATGTGTTATTTAATAGAATTAAACAGAGGACAACACTGACTTTTTCTATCAAGGATATACAAGAGTCTTCTCTGTAATTATTTCCACCTTTAATAAGGTCACAGATAATAAGGAATGTCACTGGGAATAAATAAGATGGCTATAGGCTGGCTTTAACACTGCTCCACTCAGCATGTTAATGAGGATTACAGAACAGATCCGTCTGGAGGGGACCTCAAGACATCACTTGGTCTAACCTTTCATGGAAAAGGATGAGACTGTCTAGCACCCTGTCTACATCTGAAAAACCTCTAGTGATGGAGACTCTTCAGTCTTACCTCCTTCTCCAACCCTTTGACACATCATGGCTTAGCTCACATGCACCAAGCAGCACAGCAAAGGCAAGGTGTCTGAAGGCAAGACAGTCCCGTTAGTGACACTGATATCATCCTTTGATTACAAGCCTGGGCATTTAGGGGGTTGATAGAACACCACAGATGTTCTATCAACTGAGATTCATATCTTTGAAAATTAAATATATGTAAACTGTTACCTTTTATGGCTCTAGAGTTGTTACCCCATGGCTCTAGGGATTCTGTTCAGTGTATGGACATTCAGAGGCTGCAAATACTCAGCACAAATTTTTTGAGCAGTAACTTTTAACAGTGAAAGCACATCCTACCTATCAACTGGTTGAGGTTTCAGAACAGGACAAGGGAAAACACAGGAATGCATTTCAGAACTGTGTGCAGAAGATAAAATACTCATGTCCTGATTTTTATGAAATTTGTTGGATTATGCCCTTTTTTGACTTAGAGATGGGATAACTGAGAGGTGTTTTAAAAACGTATTATATTTTCAATTTCCTATGATGAGTGAGACAATACAAGTGTTATAATTCACACTATTACAATTAGAAGCTAACTATTTTATTACAATACATTATAAGCGTTTCTTAATTTATCAGCTTTTACTACATTATACTGTAAATGTCTTAAAGCTAGTAAGTTAAAATTATCCCTCATAAGTCTTACTACAATGTATCTTTCATAGTTTTATTTTTCTAAAGTATTTAGTCTTATTTATAAAACCATTCTTTAAAACTTGTTTCTAGTTCCATTTCTCTTTCAATAATATCTTATTCCATAACATTTATAAATTAACATTTATCTCAAAGTTTATATACAAATACATACTATATAAGCCTTCTATCAAACTTTAAAAATTCTCCATAAATCCATTTCCCACAAAACTAAGCAGATATTCATGTATTCTTTGCGGTTTACTTTGGTAACTCAGCTCTTATCATGTGGGTGGATTTAATACTTACACTAGCATTGCTATGTTCACATAACTCTCAAAGCAAGTCCTACTGCACAGTTCAACTGGAATATCCAACATATCATCAGAAACCACATTATTTCCCCTTCTTACATAAATACCTAAACAGAAAGAACTCCTCTTATTTTTTTAAAACTTTTTTTGTGTCCTGTGAGGGAATTCAAATGTTTCCAAAAGGACTCAGAGTTGTCTATACTGAATCCAGACTTTAATTCTTTCTCGCTCTTAAAAGCAGCTTTGTAAATTGGGAAAAATGAGATTTTCCTCTCCGCATATGAAACACAATAAACCAAGAAATATTTCTCAATTATTGCAACTTGTAGCATCAGGAACTGAGGTTGCGAATATATACATGTACATGTGAATGTATCTAACTTGAAAATTTCACTTCATTTGCAATTTACTAATAAAGCAAACTGCTGTGTACAGCAAACTGCTGTATTGGGATAACAAACATACATATAAAATCTTTCATAGATGATAGATTTATCAGCTCTCAGGTAAATAAAAAGCAGTTATAACTTTTCTTCACTTAAAGACCACAATGACTTCCTTCTCAGGGTCAGTAATGAATGGAACAATAAAAAAGGATAGAAAAATATTTCTATTTTTTTTTCCTGAGGTTCCAACTGGATTCCAGATAGAATTAAAAAAAGATGAAAAATACTACAAATTTTAAACATCGAGGTCCTTCAAACAAGGAAAACTCTAGGTTGAGCATTGCAAATTTACTGGTTGAATTAATAGTAATTAAAAGCATCTGCTGTTTGAATAGAAATATTCTGTGATAATTTATTCAGCTTATTTCCACAGTATTTCCTTTTCCTGACTTGAAAATAAATTCAACATCAACATTTGTATTCATTTGGATTTTTCCCATTTTAGACAACAGATAATTTTGTAATTTTTTATGACAGTGCTAGTTTATAAAATGTACACTTTACACTGGGGTTTTGAAGTGGCTTTCAGGTCTTAGAATTAGATTTTTCCTAATTTTCCATTGCCTTTGACTCTGTTCTTCAAATTTCTGACATTCAGCACTGAAAGACACTTATCTTTCATTGAGAAGCCATAATACTGCTAGTTGGAAAAACTTAAAGTATAAAAAATACTTAAGCATATATAAAGTCTCATAAAGCTGAATCAGATGAATTTTCATGAAAGTTTAAAATTTTAAGTTATCAATTGTCCCTAGGTTAGCAATCAGGATGATTTTGTAATATCCTTCAACTCTGATATCAGCACCTGTGGACCTTGCACAAAATTTAAATTGGATTACAATATAAAGCTATGATTTAACTTTACACCGAATAAATTACACCTTATCCTAAACATTTTCCCTCTGTGCTATTTATATACTTCTTGGTATGCATTTTTATATAGAGTTTTGAGGGATTTTGTGTGTGTTTTTTCTTTAAAAAAATACATTGCTTTTATCTCACCTTGGAGTAACTAATAAAGATAACTAATCTGACAAGCATCCTCTTGCAAAAGTAATGAACTTGCTTTGCAATTTATCCCTCCTCACTATTAAGAAAATTACTTTTTTTCAGAAGAAATAAAGATTTGCTGAAATCTTCCACAAAAAGATATTACTTTCAGCTGCCCCACACAAAGTGGATGGAATATTTTTCATTATTTAAAAACAATTAAATGGCACATCACTAAAAAAGAAATTGTGGGGCTCTACATAAAGTTTCCTCTTCTCTCCTATAGTAAGTGATTTTTCATTATTACTGATTGGACTGGATCTGGCTGAGATGGAGATCATTATCTCCACAGCAACCCATAAAGTCATGTGCTTTGGATTTCAGGCTAAAGAAGCTTTGACAGCAGATCAGTGTCAACAGAGCTCACAGTGCACTCATGTTTTCTCTGTTTACCCCTCTGCACCACAACAAACAAGCTGGGATGGGACACTGCCAGCACAGCTGACCCAATGTGACCAAAGTGATACCTCCCTACCATATGACATCATGACAGCATTAAAAATGCTTTGGCTCAGGCAAGAGAGAATGCTTTCTGAGATGGTTCCATGTCTGAAAACATGACTGATCCTAATCAGTTAGCCCTACTGATCCCCTTCAAATAAACATTTTGTAGAAAAGCAGAGGGTAGACATTTGAGTCTACCAATTATTTCACTTTGTTTTGCTAAATATGATCCAGACTACACTAAATAAATAAATATAAAGGGAGTAAGATAAAGACAGGCAGAGCTCTAATACTAAAAAATGTTAAGACGTGGAAAGTAATGCCCTTTAGAAGAATAAGATCAAGTTAACCACATGAATTCACTTTTAGTTGATGACTTTGATAGCTTCAGGAGTACCTTGAGAGGGATCCATAGAGGACAAATGTTGAATCAGCAAAATCACTACAAGAGGCAGATTTTTTTGAGGTTAATAAATAAATAGTGGAAGCCAAAGCCTGAGAAGAAATGATTACTGAAATATTAGGAAAGCAAGGGGTGCCTAAAGAAAGAGAACTTAATCTCAATAACTGCTAAATAACACTTCAGAGTGAAGAAAATGCCCAAAAGGTCAAGCACCATCCAATGAGCTTGTAGAATTTTTTCTCTACTTGATTACAGAAGATGATTCCAGAGATACTTGCATTTGAAAGGGGAGTGGGGGAAAAAAGGTCGAATGAATCTGTTACTTGTTTTGTCAGAGCTGCATGCAGGCAGGGTATTTAAATGCCAAGGTGTTGCTTCCTGCCAGTCTTGTAAAATAAACAGTATTGTAAATCAATATCAATGTGAATATATAGTCACATGAATGTCTGCTACATTCCAACTTAAGGCTTCATATCTTGTTTTGAAAGCAGAACCCAAAACTCAGAATTGTAAGGAGCAATGACAGCTGAAACATCTTGCAGCCAGTCCCAGAAGCACTGCTATAGTAAGCCCAATGGGGTTTACTTACCGTCCTAAAAAAAAAAACAAAACCAAAAAAGAATCCAAAACCACAACTATCCCAATGTCCTTATCCAAATAAATCTCTTATATAACTCAGAATTTGGTTGAGTGGTAAAGTATTGGTAAACCAAATTTACAATAATTATAGCATCACAGAGAAGAAAGAAGTCTTTTGGTTGTTGGTTCAGTTTTTTTTTTTTTTTTACTGTGTTATATTAGAGCTAGTCTAGAAATATTATTGATTCTTCTACAGAAAAAAAAAATCCACAAGGGCTACAGGACTAGCAGATAGTTATGGCTCTGAAGAGTCACCCAGCCTGAAGAAGCAAAGGGGTAAATGAGTTATGCATATATGATGCAAATGTGCAAGGAAACAAGGTCAGATTTCATAGAATAGGTTGGGTTGAAGGGACCTTAAAGATGATTTTTTTCCAAACCATATGTCACAGTAAGGGAAACCTTCCACTAGGTGTGTACTTATTTCCAGTAAGTATGAAATAAATAAAATTTAATTCATACCATAATTCTACATTGTGAAAGACACTGACTATGAGAGGCTGAATCTAACAGCATTACTAAAAGGTATGCAAGGCTGCATGTCAGGCTTGGAGCAAAGAAAAACACTTTCATTTTAGAAGAAGATGGAACAGATCTTAAGAAACGAGGCTGCATACCTAAGGGATGTTAGTGTCTGCTTCTTGGCTTTGGTTCTTTTTAAAATATAAGTATTTCTATGTCTTTACAAAACAAGCAAAGGAAGGATTACTTGCTTTACATTTATTACTGTACTGTACACAGACAGTTCCTCAGTGACTAACAGACATGATTTTATTCAGCTTCACCCAGAGGAACATTTCCTCTTTTGCTGGAATATGACATTCCTCTGTTCAACCAATCTCACAAAGTCTAAAACATAAAGTCTCAGAGACAGATGATCTGATGAGAAGAAGCATTCACAAATCTTGTGTAGTGAGTGCTAGTACTTGACAGTGTCAATACATCTATGCATATGGTGAACTCCCTTGATAAAATCTGAAGACAAAGTTCAAAGCCTGCTGAAGTCAATGTACATATTTCCTTTTTCTGCATTTTGTTGGGGTTATAAAATCCTAATTAATACTTAAAAAAAATGTTGCTTTTTCTCTTTTCCTATCATCAGCACATCTTGGCAATAAGTGGTTTGGTGCTTCTGAATGAAAACAAATGAAGTTCATATTAGAGCAATCTAGAAGTTGACTTAGTTAACATTACAGTGGTGCCCTGTATTGTCACTAAATAATCTCCAAAGGATGATTCACCCCCTCTTTAACACCTATCTCATGACACACTGGAGGTCCTTATGAACCTCTATTGATTTTATAAAGAATTTCCCCAACTGCAATGGACAGGATAACAGTCTTATCTTTTCTGTCATTTAATTACAATATCATCTGTATACTTATGTTTTAAATACATGTGTGATTACAATCTATGATCTTTCCTTCAGAGAACATAAGGGTGCAAAAGTCATATATATGTGAAAGTTGCATATTCTGGTGTAGCACATGGGATGAACAAAACCTGGACACTATTCACAACTAGTTTATGGGAATCTTACTCTGGCCACTCTGATGCAAGTAGTTCTGCAGGTTATCTAGCAAGTTTTAAATTAATGATATACTTTTAAGTCTTCTAACATACACTGTGCATTTGAATATTGATGATTTAAAATATGTAAATAGAAACAGCTGAATGAAAGCCACCAGAGAAACATCAACCAGGAGAACTCTGTTGCATAAAAATTAGGTATGTGAAGGGCATAGCTTTTTTTACTATAAATGAAATCAGTTGCTTTGAACAAATACAAATAGGCAAGAGTAATTACAAAGTAATTAATTAAATAGTGGCTTAAAAGTGAAAGTCACATAGCACTACTGCATCTGACACCTTTCCACAAGCTGGGGACTAAAAGAGCATTATTTCAGT
The DNA here is from genome assembly GCF_028551555.1 of Melozone crissalis. Classification (NCBI taxonomy): domain Eukaryota; kingdom Metazoa; phylum Chordata; class Aves; order Passeriformes; family Passerellidae; genus Melozone; species Melozone crissalis. The sequence goes on from NW_026535814.1 coordinate 608,712, forward strand.
TTTGAAAGAAATCATGAATGGTCTAGAGCAGTTGGTTCATTCTCATAATAAAGAGAGGTGACATCATGCACATAGTGCTTCAATCTTCAGGTATTTTTTTACCAAAAGAATCGATTAATATATTATTGCATTGCTCTAATACCACCTGATTTTCTTCTTATTTCTTCTTCTTCTTAATTCATAAGTGATAGATGTGTGGATCACAACAAGCTCTGTTGTTCACAGGCAATGTCTCTGAGTGCTAATGCCCTTATGAATAGGAAAAAGCAATAAAAAGAAATTAATGCATCTTTTTGCAAAACCCAAAAAGGCATAAATACAAGGAGACTGCCAGCATATGTGGTCTCCCAGAAATGTCCTGGAAGGCAGGGGAGGACAGAGATCATCCTTCAGTTACAACTGTCTGAAATGGCTGCTGTATGGGAAATCAGAAGCTGAATGGGATGCTAGCTTGAAGTTTGTATTAAACTGACAGGGTGTAGGTTTGCATCAAATATTAGGACAAAGTTCTTCCCTGTGAGGGTGTTAAGACCCTGCCACAGGTTGCCAAGAAAAGCTGTGTCTGCCCCATCCTTTGAACTGTTGAAGACCAGGCTGGACAGCGCTTACAGCAACATGGTCTAGTGGAAGTTATCCGGTGGCAGGTGGGCGAGCTGGATAATCTGTAAGGACCCTTCCAACCCAAATCAGTCCATGATTTCATGCATACAAAACACTGAAATAGGAGCTCTGACATGAATCAGATAAAGAACTGCACTACTAAAAGATGCTAACACAGTTTCCAAGATGCAAACAAAAGGACTTCCCTTCAAGGTCTGTTAGATATGGTGGTGCTCAAAGATACATGATGAAAGATGGACATATACTTGTATGAATACACACACACACGGAGTGGGACTCATTTTATTTAGTTGTAGCTATTGATGACAGGGCATGGACATCTTCCAGTAGACTAGGTTGCTCCAAACCTCATCCAACTGGTCTTGAACACTTCCAGTATAACTCAATACACCACTGATGCAAAATACTATGTCTGTAAAATGGAGAAATCAAAACACCAGGTATTGTACTTTTTTTACACAGCCTCTGGATATATCTAAAGGCTTGAATGTTTTTAACTATGCACTCAAAACACAAAAACAGTAGCCAGGACACACTAATGATTACTGCTGTCATGTATTTATAAAAGCTTAAAGGCTTGTTAGTAAAATACTTGTTTCCTATGACATAGGTGAACTGAAACTCCATATGAGCTGAGAGTAATTAGAGCTTAAGGTATCTGATGGAAACTCTGGCGGCTGTCCAGCTCTCTAGGATTTGAAAAGCAGCAAAACTTTCTTTCACCCGGAACAAAGAAAAAAATACCATCACTGAAGTATATGAGAGAAAAAGTGGGGAGGGGTGCCACACACAGTCCTGGAATAACAAAATACAAAAACAACCCCAGTACTTAGGAATATTTCATACAAGGAGAAAGGGGTAAACTAACTTCATTTCAGCACAACTGGCAGGAAGAAATTATTTCTTTATTCTTCCTTATCTTTTCTATTTCAGAAACCCTAAATAAACTGAGAAGAAATTATTCAGGCTTCAAGCTCTAACTCATTAACTGTAACAAAAAAACCTCAGATAATAGATAATTTTAAAAAATATATAAATAGGACCAGGTACATGTTAGTCTTACAGATCTTGACCTGACAGTGGCAAGAAGGGGAACAATTAAATTAATTTTTTAATTTGTGTGTTATATTTGGTCCCATTATTAAAGCAATTTCATAGGAAAGCCTAAATATGAGTGCCACAACTTACATTTATAAAAAAATCCCAGACTTTACAGTGTACCACACACAGAGATTTGGTATTTAGTAAAATAGAAAAAATATTTTTATATTTATATAAAATATAAAACATATAAAATATTCCTTAAGCCTCCCTCCCCCCCACAAAAAAAAAAAAAAAAAAAAAAAAAAAAAAAAGAAAAAAAAAGAAAAAAAATGGAAAAAAGAGAAAAAAAAGAAAAAAGAGAAAAGCATTCTATTAATTTCAGGAAGTTATCACTAAGATTATTTTTATTCAATATATTCAAATGCTATGTAAGCTGGGTTTTTTCTTCTCTCTGAATGCCATTAATAGAGTTTGAAATATGTTTTCATTGTACAGCAGCTGTATCAACTCTTTGTTCTTTTGGTGTGCTATTTCTACATTTGAGGATTGAGAGTAAAAACATTAATGAAGTAAACAGAGTGCAATGAGTTCCATTGTGCTTCACAAACAAATGAGCTGCTGTATTTATTCTTTGAGATTGTTCCAGGAATTTGTTTTGAGGAACATATACCTCTGGAAATTGCTTCCACAGATTTTCAGCAGAGGTACTGTGCCTAAGTTTAGCTACTTGTGTTAAGGCATACAATACTATGGAGAATCATTTACTTATGGAGATCGAACATCTTTGTTTCACAGTGGAATTACTTTTTCATTCTTTGATGCACTGCACCACCTTCTGCTGCCTTCAGAAGTCTATTACATTTCCAGATCTTGATTCTAAGTTTCTAGGTTTAGCTACAGTTTACCTGTCCCAAATCTGTCTTAAAATGATTGCATGGTCATGGGATATGTGCCTCAATGGCAGAGAGTCTATACTTACACTTCTTATAACTTAAGGCTAAAAAATTTAAGGTAATACTATAACTATTGGGGAGTTATGCATTCAAAAATATTCTCTTGCAATATTATCTTGCACAGAAAATATGGCAATATAATTATACAATATACAATATAATATACAAACTGAAATAACTTTAACACCTGTTAACTGGTAGATGGGCAAATATTTAAGTAAAACACGAGATAAGGATCAGATATTAAGCAGCTGAGTTAGGTGAGAAAGTGCAAAACACTTTCCTAGAAGAAGTAGTTATATACCTAAATGAAAGGGAGGGCAGGAAGAAATAGAGAGAATTCAAAGGCTGCACTACTTGTTTGTTTAATTGTTTTGGGCCTTTGATATAAAAAAGACAGTGAAGACACTGAATACATGATAGGAGAAGGAAGAGAAAGGTTACTGGAGGAAATTAAAAGCAGTTTGGTACTACTAAGGCACATGTAATATTTTGTTTCTATTATTATTGTTATTATTATTATTACTAAATAATAATCATCTATTCTATAGTTTTTAATGATGATGATGAGATGATGATGACGATAGTGATGATGATTATGTTGTCAATAGTAAAGAAGTTTAACTGGTAGTGCTAATTAAATCTATTTAACATTAAATTATGCTATCTGATTTGCTCAGTAGGTTTCTTGGATTATTTAAGATTACCTTTACTCTTGTGGTAGAGAACAGCCTCACAAATCATCGGTGAGAAAGCCAGATAACAGTACTGGAGAGTGGAGGAACAGGGGAAGAGAATAATTCATAATATGTTATATTGAGTTTGGTCACATCCTGAATATTATGTTCACTTCTGATCTCCAGTGTACAAGAAAGACAAGTAATTACTGGAGAGGGTCCAGATGGGCCAACGCAAAGGTGATGAAGGGTCTGAAGCATGTCTCATGGGGAGAGATTGTAGGACCTGAGCTTGTTTAGTCTAAAGAAGAGAAAACCGAGAGGGAATCTTGTTAATGAACATAAACATCCTGAGGTCATGTGCCAAGAGGAAGGAGCCAGACCCTTTTCAGTGATGCCCAGCAACAGGATGAGGAATAATGGCCATAAAATAAAACCCAAGAAGTCTCATCTCAACATAAGGAAGAACTTCTTTACCATGCGGGTGGCAGAGCACTGGAACAGGTTGCCCAATAAAGATGTAGAGTTTCTGGAGATATTCAAAACCCACCATTGCCTTGGCGTGGCAGAAGGGTTGGATCTGCAGAGATCCCTTCCAACCCTAACTATTCTGTGATTTTATGGTATTTTGTTTCAAAATATTAACTATTTTTTTCCTCTAGAGATGATAAGGACATGAATATAAAACTGAAGAAAGTTAGTGTAGATAACTCATATGTTAGGCAAACTACAAAAACAGCAACGTGGTGGAAATAGCACTCTGAGACAGACCCTTAATGACTCAGATATTCTGAATTACTTTTAAAAAGGGACTGGTTAATTCTGTACTGGGGGAAAAGATATCAACTGTTGCATGATACTTCACTGTACTTGTGCTCAGGGCTCTAATGAATCACCTATGGCTGCCTAAATATAAGCACAAAGTACTTAACACACTTCTCAATACTGCCATTACAGAAGTGAGAGAAAAACCCTTTAAATTTAATCTAATCTTAGTTCTCCTGCAACAGAGACATTATATCTTCTCTTGTTTGTTTGACCCTGGCCCTCAAAGTCAGAAAGTACTGGCTTTAGAAAAGAAGTGCCAAACTCTTCTGATGAGAGATAATTCTTCTCCCTAACCATTTGCTTAAGAGAAAACCAGGATCAATGGATACAACAATGGGGCAGTGTTTACCTTGTCCGGTTGAATCTCCAGCCTGATGGGTTTCAAATGTTTAAGCTCACAGTTTCAAATTAGATGGAGGACTTGCTGAGTTCTCTTTTGCACATAGACTTGGAGAAGAAAAGTCAGGCTTTCACTCTCTATCATCGGACTGTGAAGGAAGACCATAGTACGGTAATATTATTATACAATTTTGTACATCAGACATTTGTAAAATATTTTACTCTTTGTAAAGTTTGTACATCAATAATTTTACATACAAACATCTTGTTAAACCAACCATTTGTTATTATTCTTATATGACTCTATTTTTATGCCTGACTTCTTATAAGAACAGGTAGTAACTCATTAATTCAGTGCTTTCCTACCATCAAATCACATGACACGAGATTAAATATTTGCAAACAGGTTGGTGATAGAAAGTCCACCCTCAATTTTCTGCTGATATTACAATGGCAGATATTAGGTAGATATTAGGAGGAGTGGGTGATATGCCAGAGGTTTGTGCTGTCATCCAGAGGGATGGAGAAGTGGGTTGACATAAAGATTACCTAGTTCAAGAAATGCAAACTCCTGAAGCTGGGAACAACAAGCCCAGGCATCAGCGTATACTGGGACCACCCAGCTGGAAAGCAGCTCTGCTAGAAGTCCCGTTGGATTAGATGGTAATCTTCAGTAAGGTTGCTAAAGTAAGCACCCAAGAGTAATAAAATGGTAAAATGGCAGAATTTGGAGTAATAGTCTGTGACAGTGTTCACAGGGGTCCAAGGAAGAGGGACAAGACGAGGTTCTGACTCCATGTTTCAGAAGGCTTGATTTATTATTTTATGATACATATTATATTGAAACTATACTAAAAGAACAGAAGAAAGGATTTCATCAGAAGGCTAGCTAAGAATAGAAAAAGAAGGAATGAATAACAAAAGCTTGTGTCTCTGACAGAGAGTCCGAGCCAGCTGACTGTGATTGGCCATTAATTAGAAACAGCCCTATGAGACCAATTACCACCTGTTGCATTTCACAGCAGCAGATAACCATTGTTTACATTTTGCTCCTGAGGCCTTTCACCTTCTCAGGAGGAAAAAAACCCTAAGGAAAGGATTTTTCAGAAAATATCATGGCTACAATGGTCCAAACTTTTAAATTTCTTTTGGGGGCCAGGATGTGTGCATGTGTGTGTATATGATATGAGATTGGTATTATTAAATACATTACAGAGTTTCTTCCCTACCCCTTCTGGAATTTTATATACATGAAAAATACATAGTGGCATTTTGTTCAGATTTGTAAATCTGCTGGTAACATTTGAAATAAAGAAAAGCTTTAATGTTTATAATGTATTTATATGAAAGTATTTATAATGACTTATAAACACATATCTCTAAATACAAGAAACTATAGTATTAGTCTTACAAACAGAATAAATACAACCTCCTTTAATGCTACAGTACTTAGGCATTTTTTATTCCCTTGACAGCTCTTTCCTTTTTAGGTTAATCTCCCAAAACAGTCAGACAACTGGGTTCTCTCTGTATTTCATTATGTTTTCCCTTACATTTATTAAAAGCTGGATATATTTCACTGAGAATGACTAGATTTACTATTTGTAGGAACTGATATTTCAAAATTGTAAAAGAAAACTCAAGGTTGAAATATGTACTTAGGAAAGTACATGTTATCCGCATAAAAACTTCAAGACAGGAGAGAGGACCTGCTTTTCTACTTCTGTTTGCTTTTTCTTTAAAAAGTAATAAGATAGATCAAACCAAACCCATGAAAGAGAAAAAATGGAAAGAAAAATTCCTATATTGTTAGATTAGCAATCAGTTATATTCCGAAGTATATGTGTGAACAAATCTCTCCCTTTTCTATAGTACTAGATTTTATTGAACAAAGAAATGCTTAAGTGATAACCCAGTATTATAGTAGTTGTAAAATATAGACAAACACATAAAGCTGTGGTCTTTCATGGGCAAATGTTAAACCTTTACAGTTGCCTTTAGAACTAAATGGGAGAGAAAACTTTGAATACAAAACCCCCTAATTCTCTCATCAGTGAGACACAGGGGCATTTTTCTGGAAGATAAGCATAACAAAAAAAAGTTACTGAGGTTTCCAGTGAAAAATAGTGCCTTTGTTCAATGGCATAATAGCTGAAAAATGACAGTTATGTAAAACATCAAGAATACTTTTTGTTTTTAGTGAAAATTACAAAGCTAATTTAAGAGTACTCCCAAATAAGGGAATGAGCTAATACATTAACTTTACTGATGGTTTCCTCTACCGATAGACAGTGTGGGATATGGTTCTGTCAGACAAATGCCAGAGGGGCAGCAGAAAAAAGTCTTAAACACTTTTATATCAGTCTAGTTTTCAGTCCACTCACTTTCTACACAAGAAAACTTCACATGCCTCCCCATTTTAACTTCAGTGGAGTAGTTACATTGAGGTATAACCAAGTATAAGTAGATATATGAAATGTATATATATGTGTAGACATACAATGTATAGACATGTATAAACATGAAGTATGTATAGCCAAGAGCTAAAGAGAACAGATACAATCTTTCCTTGGTGTAATGTGATTTTGTCTGAGTCAGAATGCTTAAAATACAATTCCGTGTATCTGTTGTCATCTATTTTAAGAAATTGCAATAACACTTTTTAATTAAAAAAAATTATTCCCACCTTTCAATGATTAAACATGAAGTATTGCTCCTCTTACGTGTGGTAACTCAGCATATTCCTCTGGATGTCCAGAGTTGCCGAGGACCCCATCGGGGGGCTCGGAGACCCTGGCAATTCTGCCCGGAACACCTGGTGGCTTGATTTTGATCCTTCCAATGAATTGACAGCTTGGCATGGGGATGTGAAAGTCACACAGGTTTGAATGGAGTAAAAACAAGGTGTTCACAGGGTGAAAATGCAGGTTTTAGGATTTTTTGGTATGGGGGTTATGGGGACAAGATGGAGGAATCAGGGTGTGTCTAGTCCTTCTTCTTGTTCTCCATTTTCTGCTGTGATGTTGGCACTTGGGGATTGGTTTAGAATAGAAGTGCACTGTTTAACATAGGTGATGGGTATTGGGAATTAAAAGTAAATATGATATATGTAGTTCGTAGTATAAAAAGAGGACACTGCCTCAGGGGCGGTCAGAGTGCCTGTGAATGCCTTGCTGAGCAGATCTTGGCTGGGCAAAAAGAAAATTTTGTAGATAAGAAATAATAAACAACCTGAAGACCGAAAAAGCGAAGAGTTCGGACTCGTTCTTCAAAAGCGCGGGCTGCCTCAGAACCATCCCACACATCTCGGGGCAGAGACAGACAGCTGACCCGAGACTTATGCAATGAGAATCAAGTATTAACTGCCAAGAGCAGAAAATTAACTTGCTATTAATAATTCAAGATATATAATTTTGCTGTTGTTGTACTTCTAATAGGAGGACATAGATTTAAAGCACTTTATCCAATCTCTTCTTCATCTTCCTTAGTTACCTCCTTTTTATATTCATCTCACAGCTATTCAAATAACCACTGTTTTACATATTGGTTTTAGAGAATCTAGCCTGCTTTTAGAGGATCATTTCAATAGACTTTAGTGCCATGTTTCACTGCACAGGATTTGAATGTTTTCACATAAATTAGTTGGGGTTTTTGTTTGTTTGCTTGTTTTTTTAAATAGGTACTTGCACTGAAATAATTCAGTTCTGTTAAAGGAAAGACTGCAATATGGTAGTTCAGATGGAGCATTTGTAAAATTTTTCTTCTAGGCAGTATCTAGGATTATTTCAATCTCTGCTTTTACAACTATCTCTTCTATTGTTTCTATGTAAATGCCAGTAGATATGACATGTGGGGAGACATATTCATGGCATACTACCAAGCAGTTTTCATACTCTGAATAAGAGACACACTGATCTTCACTGAAAAAAAAAAACCCAACCAAAACCAAAAAGCATAATTATACATTCAGAGGGAATTAGCAATTCTGCAACACGTCCTCTCTAACTATGAGTCAAATTGCATGTGCTTTTCACTACAGAAAGCCTGTAGTAAATCAAATCCTATTTGAAAACAAAGTTGTGAAAGCAGCTTATATCAGGGTGAGACTATAATGCCATTTTTATGTATATTGAGTGGAAATCTGAAAAGGTTGAAATGTTTCTTAAACACATAGAGGCTTTGGTATTTGGCTTTGCTCTGTGTTACCTTCTCAAAATATCTGAAAAAGAAAATTCAAGGGACCGAATTCACCTTTTTAATTATGACAACATATTATACTTACATGCAACATGAAAATCAGAACAGAACTAAACTATTTCAAATTAACATAAACATTTATTTTCCAAAGCAAGAGAATCTTAAGCAATCAAAACAATGGTGAGTTGACATTCCTTCATTGTTTCAGATCTTGAAAATGTGATGCTCCCACAAGCTTTTAAAATAGTTCAATATTGACTTCTTTGCATTACTCTGATGTTCCATTGAAATGACTCTTCTAAACTGAGCAGGTCTATGCAGTCACACTGTTAGCAGGCTTTGTTCCTTATCTTACCTAAACAGGTTTTAAGGAATGACACATTCCATCTGGATTTCTTAGGTTTCTTTCACCCTTCATTCTCCATTTCTACGAGCAGAGGGAATCCGTTCCTGAAAAATAAGATTATTTAGAATAGGTAAAAAATATTATCTGCCCCCTCTGCTTTGCTTTGCTGAGACCCTGCCTGTAGTGCTGTGTTCAGCACTAGGGTCCTTATTATAAAAAGGATCTAGATTTGTTGGAACAAGTCCAGAGGAGGCCACAATGTGGGTCAGAGAGCCACAGCTCCTCTGCTATGGAAACAGGCTGAGAGAGTTGAGGGTGTTTAGCCTGGAAAAGTGGCTCTGGGGAAACCTTAGAGACCCTTCCAGCACCTAAAGGGACTCACAAGAACTAGAGAGGAACTGTTGGCAAGGGCATGGAGTGACAGGATGAGGAGGAATGGCTTTAAATTGTCAGAAGGCAGGGTTAGATTAAATATTAGGAAAATATTCTTCAGTGCAAGGGTGGTGAGACCCTGGCACAGGATACCCAGGGAAGCTGTGGTTGCACCATTCTTGGCATTGTTCAAGGCCAGGTTGAATAGGCCTTGGAGCAACCTGGGATACTGGACTATGTCCTTGCCCATGGCAAAGGGGTGGAATTAGATCTTTGAGTTCCCTTTTAACCCAAACCATTTTGTTGTTCTATGATTCCATGAACTGCTGAGTTAACTTTCCATGTTCTTGACAATTTTCCGAATTTCTGTTAGCCTTTTTTTTTTTTTTAAACAAAATAAAGCAATGAAAGCAGTTAACATCAGCAACTTTCTGGATTTGGAGAACAGTCTGCAAAATCAAATTTCCCAGAATGCCATTTGTGGTTAGTTATTTGAGGTATATATATATATATATTTAAATATTTGAAGTATATCCCTTTCTACCTCTCTTTCTGTCTTCTTTAAAACATACTGTGGAACAATCCATCTCAGAGACACCTCCATTAGCAGAGTACAGCCTATGTGCCATATTGGATACACATGATTATAGGTGAGCTGTTCTTCCTTTAAAATAAAGATACATAAAGACGGCATAGGTCTCTTGGTGCTATCTTTCAATTAAAAAATAATCACAGCATGGTATTGAGTTAAGAGAAAGTTTCCTTTTGAGGCCTGTTTAATTCATCATTATACATGATTCTTAATATCGAAAGATATTTTGCTAATCTGTGCAACAAAACAGCAAAGGAAAATGTAACTCTTCATGAAGGCAGAGGAAGACATGACAAAAAATACAACTGAAGGTATAACGTATACAAGCAAAAGTACAAAAAAACCCCTAAGAGAACAATGTTTCCCATCTCCCTTCTTCCCCTTACATTGGAAGAAAGTGTGATTATGGGTTTCATGACCCATCTAAGTAACTCTCCTTCCAGGCGTGGGCATGTCTTGGCCCTTCATACGAATTGCTATCACCCTGGAAGGTATTTGAGAAAGCAAGATGGAAACAGGCAGTTCCTACTGCTTTAATATAGTAATTTTTACATATGAAACATGGTATTTTGTACCCTGTGGCTGGATTAAAGCCTATGATAACAGGATTGCTGTTTTTCAATGAGTCTCAGCAATTTGAGATCTTAAGCAGCTGGCAATGTGCAAAACTCTTGATGTGACACTGATAATAAAGTTTTCATACTGCTGCTTATGGAATTGTTGGTACTCTCATTATAGCACTGCATAGCAATTAATCTGAGACCTTACTTCTCCACAGACATCCTACTATTCTCAAATATGCCATATTTTCTGTACCTGACAGGTAGGATTTACTTTAATTTCTTCCTAGAGTCTGATATCCATGATCTTAAGTTAGGTGATAAGGTCTGGTAAAACTCTAACAAAAATAGTGTATATTTTTGCTATGCTGGCATCCAAACGGAGGGATAGAAAAAGGCAGAATATGGCCAAGTGCTGGTATTCACACAAGGAGGTAATGTCAAGCATTCCTGTTGTCCAGGTACTCTATTCCCTGGGAAACAGAGGTAATGCCAATAGGTGGATTGGCCTGTTAGGACAGTAGAGTGGAAGGGTGAGAAAGCAAAGGAGGAAGGTAAATGCAGAATTAATAGATAGTTTGGCAGATGTAACTAAACAAATTTATGTCAATGCAAATTTTCATTCCCACAAGAATACATTATCTGAGTTACAGACATGTGAGTTCAGTTGTAGACTGGAATAGTATCATGTGTACTGCTGTAAATCACATACACAAGCCCATAACTCGTTCAATTATTATCTGCTTTAACTGAGGCGTGAAATAGCCAGGGTTTCAAAGGCAAGCCCAATTAAGAGTAGTACCATAGGAGGTGATCTGTCAGTCCTCCACTCCCCTGCTAATACACAAAACCTCAGAAGCACCAATACTATGAAGCATCCTTTCTGAGTGAGATGGGGCACTGTCTTCTCTTGTGCAGATGTAACATGAGCTAATCTGCTGCTATAGAGAGATCTCTCCCTACAGTGAAAACCAGATTTAAAACATGGAGCAGTAGGCTCAAATACATACATGGTGAAGACCAGTGAAGACCACTGCCAGCTATAAATCCATTAGAAAGGGACTGTAACCTTGTCTGAAATCTGCCAGTCTGAATTTGTTCCTCTGGGAATTGCTGACCACCATCTGGCATGAATTTCAGCAGAAGCCAGAACCCTTTCTTCCCCTCATGGTGCCCCTATGCCCACCTCTTGCTGGGACTAAATGTGCCTATTCCTTGTGTATGCCAAGGCAGCTCCTTGTTTCATTTTTACCATGTACACTGCAATTTCTCATTAGTTAGAAGAATACTAATTCTTCTATTATTTATTTAGCCTTTCCTAATTTTCTATTCAGTGTGCTAAACCCTTGTTCCGGATTGCAATGCAAGATGTATGCCATTACCATCTGTATGGGAGATTATCTTTTGTCAAGTGGGCAGTTTGCCTTATCTCTCTCTTTGAGTGACCACAATCACTCCTCCATCGGGAGGGGACATCTGTTGATAACAGGCTATTGAATGTCACTGCATGACTGATAAGAACTAGAACATCCCATTGTGAGATGCTCCACTCAGAGGGAGAAGCCAAGCATTACTACCCAGATATAATCCAGAAGTTTTGAGACACCAGCACGACTTTCTCCACTGGATTTCCCAGAGGAACAGCAGCTGCCTCTTCTTCCACTGGATCTTCGGAGGAAGAATACATCCTTCTCTACAGGACCCCCTGCTCCAACAGAACCACCCCTAACATTTCAGGAGGACTGCAGCTGCATTTTCACTTGGACTGCTACCAACACTGTGACCCACAGGGTGTCAGTTTGGGTTCTGACTCTGTCAGTGTTGTTCTAGTGTACTGCATTGTTTATTTTATCCTTTTAATTTTCTTCCCTATTAAAGAATTGTTATTTCCTGCTCCCCTATTTTTTTGCCTGAGAGCCCCTTAATTTACAATGTATAGCAATTCGGAGGGGTGGGGAGGGTTTACATTCTCCATTTCAGGGAAGGCTCCTGCCTTCCTTAGCAGACTCTTTCCAAACCAAGACAACCCTGCTACTTTTATAAGCACATATACTGCTGTTTACACAGTACAATTTCCAAAATACAGCCAAAGCCTCATATATTCAGATTATATATTCTGTGATTGATATACTTCTCCAAACAGCTCATCTTTCACTGTTTTACAGAAATAAAGTTAGAAAAATCAAAATGTCATTGCTCATTATGAGGAAATGGATATCCCTACAAATTGTGCAATATCAGTGAAGGCTGCAAAGCTATTCACGGGCACCAAAAAAGCAGCAAATTAGCAACTATATACCAGCATATCTTGGAAAACCTTAGATTAAATTTCGTCAGTGTTAATAAGTTACCATTTCAATGTCAAATGAAACTAGTATTATTTGTAGCTAAGTACTGCTATAATAATTGCCCCCATATAGCAGGTGCCACACATGCAATGTTTGAACTTCTCCTTTTTCCTAATCATCATGAATGTCATATCGAAGCATATACATAAGACCTCTATACCTTTCAAAGTATTATCACCATTAAATCTTTAGGTACCTCTGATTTAAATATAACAGTGAAATGACAGGTAGTTTAATTGTTTAATACCTTTTAGAATTCAATCCACAGTAAGTTAAAATTGAATAATCACTGTGAGAGTATGTTATGAACAAAATTCGGGTAATATTTTTTTTGTGAGAAAAAGTTGCAAAAAAGGCAGCTAGAGCACTAGCTGCCCAAGTTCTTCGTGTTTTGTTATTGTAATCACGGGTTGTTGAGGCTAATCGCTCTTTTTGTATCAGCAGAGCTTCGCTTGAGGCTAAGGTGTTCTTTTCTCAGAAGGGTGAAGAGACTTGAGAAGGTGAGGGGGGCTATGCAAAGTGACTCTAAGACTACAATGTAGCATGGGTTTTCTGCTGTACGGAGAAAATTTTAAAACTACGAGTTACTTAAGAATTGAGAGACTGGAGTGATGTCTGGACGTGAGGAGCTGAATGCTGAGCTTGCAGAGACGCGGAACACTTTCGGACTCTCTTGCTTTGACTATGAGAGACGATTCTGGCGGTGAGACTAGGCCGACTGAGCTGGCAAAAGTTCCATCTGACGGGGAATCACGCCCTAAAAGCTCCCACGAGGACTGGATTCCCCCAGCTCTGCCCCTTGTGGACAGAGCTGCGCATATCCTCCTCCTCTGAGTCGCCCTGGGAGACGACAGGACCTGCAGACCCGCCGAGCCACCCAATCCTGAGCTGATCACTTTCAATAAAGGCATTAAAAAGGAGAAGGAGTCTCCTGGCCCTTGTTTATTTCAGCTGGGGGCTCTCGTCCGGAATAGCCATGCCGCAAGAAGACTCAGGACTGGCCATCTTGGATCTTCAGAGGACAGCTGGCTACCAGGACCAGAGAGATCGGCTCAGGACAGCGACGCAGAGGAGCACCGGAGCACCGGACTGGTGAGAAACCCGGTGGTGGGAGTGGGAGACGTGCGCAAGTGTGTGAGTGAGACGAGGGCCGGCAGCCAGACCTTCGAAGCGAGTGGGACCCCTAAGTACTGAGTTTCCGGTTTTTCGCGAGAAACCCGGCCAGGAACAGGGGGAAGCGAGTGGACTTAGTGTGAGTGAAGTCGTCTCCCAAGGGAGAATAAAGGGCCCCCCCACTCCGGGCGTGCTCATACTGTGTATGAGTGGCACGCACCCAAAGTAAGTCCTGACAGAGGAAGGTCAGGCACTTTTGTAAGTCTCGAGAAAGATTCGCGTAAGATTTGTCAGTCCCCAGAAGGATTCGAGTGTTTTCGCAAGCCCTGCAGGCAAAGTAAGTCCTGACAAAGAGAGTCAGGCACAAACCCCAGCGAAGGAGGCTGTGGTTTGCTTTTAAGTCCTGATACGGTGAAGCCTAAAAATTGGCAAGTTAGGCAAACTAAAAATCAGGCAGTTGTTTTTCCTGACTGAGGGAGTCAGGCACGACCCGGATTCTTGGCCGAGGCATCGTGTGTTCAAGTCCCGATAGATATAAGACCTGACGAAAGTTGGGCAATCAAGAGATTGGGCAGTTGTTTCAGTATAAAGTCCTGAGCATCAGACAGAAATTTGAAGTTCAGTGGAGGAGGCTGAAGCTCCTCAAACAAGGTTTTTTGAAACTACCGGTCAGTTGAGGCACCTTTGAGACTTTTTTATTGAGACCTGAAAAATGAGATGTTGTAGTAGTAAAAAGACCGGCAAGAGACTGAGAGACATACCTCCCGGTAGTCCCTTAAGAGAACTGTTAGTGAAATGAGATTCTATAGATGCCACGGAGAGATTAGATAAAGTGAAAATGATCCATTATTGTATGGAAGTGTGGCCAGAATTAGAACTGCAAGGGGGATAGCCTTGGTGTAGGACAAAGGATAAGTGGATGTGCCAACTATTAAATAATTATCTGATAGCTCGAAGAGATACTGATCCTGAGCAATTATTGTATGTGGCTTGCTAGGTAAAGAGCGCTGTTGAGGATGAAGGAGTGCGAATTTGTAAAGTACAGAGGAAGAAAGAGGGGAATGAAGGAGGGGATGACAGAACTAGTAGAAGATGGGACCCCCTAGATTATTTGCCTCCTTCTACCCCTCCACTTTATAATCCTCTCCTTCAGGCACCTCAAATGGCAGGTCCAGTTCTTCCCCCGGCTGCCATCTCATTACCACCTGCTCAAACTCCTCACCGCCCCCTTCAACTCCTCCAAATCCTTCTGCATCACCACAAGCGCCTACTCCACCTGCTGCATTCTCCACCCCTTCTCCAGCTCCGCTGAATATTCACTCAGGCTCTTCTCCCCCTCCTATTGCTGTCCCTATACCTCCTAGTTGGGGCACAAATGCCTCCTCGCCTGATAAACAGCTATCAGCAAATACACCCGCTGATAGGCAGGAAGTTCACAGTAACCCAGAGATCCCTCAAAGTAGTTTGGCATCTGAAGATGGGCCGTACTGTAGCACCAGATCCAAGACCTCCAAGGCGGAGAGACTCTTTCCCCTCAGAGAGGTTCCTATAGGAAGAATAGCGAGAAGTGTTAGCTTTGTGAATGCTCCCCTAACTGCTTCTGAGGTGAGAAAATTCAAGAAAGAGTTGGGGCATTTAGTAGAAGACCCAGTAGGCATAGCCAACCAAGTAGAACAATTTCTAAGTCCAAATATCTACACTTGGGGGGAGATTAAATCCATCCTAAGTATATTATTTTCCCCAGAAGAAGTCCAGATGATAAGGGCAGCTGGCATAAAAATATAAGAGAAAGATAACAGTCCAGGACCCCAGGTGCCAACAGGTGAACAGAAATTGCCACTAATGGATCCCAGCTGGAACCCTAACCAGGAGGAGGAGAGGAAGGCCATGAGAAAATATAAGTCTTTGATAATACGAGAGATCAAAGAGTCAGTTCCCAAAGGAACTAATACCCAATTAGCATTTGAGGGTGCACAAGAGAAAGATGAAGCTCCTGCTGCATGGCTAAATCGCCTAAGGCAGAACTTCCAGTTGTACTCTAAAATAGACCCAGACACCCCAGAAAGTCAAATGCTGTTAAAAGTCCAATTTGTTACCAAATCTTGGCCTGATATAAGGAGAAAACTGGAAAAGATGGAAGATTGGCAAGAGAAAGACATAAATGAATTGTTAAAAGAGGCATTGAAGCTGTATTTAAGGAAAGAAGAAGAAAAAGCAAAGGCCAAGGCTAAGGTCATAGTTGCTGTAGCTAGAGAAAGTGCAAGAGGAGCAAGTCCACCATCAAGAGGAAGCAGAAGTAAGCCAGTACTGACAGGTGCAAAAAGGATTGAGAGACCTCAAGTCCCTTTGAGAAGACGACAGTGTTATTACTGTGGGGAGGCAAGACACACAAGGAGGTTTTGTAAAAAGCTCAGTCTCGATGAAGCAATAGCCAAAGAACAGGACAATTTAAGAAAGATTCTTAAGGGGGAAGACTAAAAGTGTCAAGAGCTTTTTACTATAAGAGACCCGATGAAACATCTAGAAGAGCCCTTAGTAAACTTTGAAGTAGGACCCCTAAATGAAGAATTTGAATTTTTAGTTGATACAGGGGCAGATAAGTCCTGTCTAAACAAAATACCACAAAGTATAGAAATTAGGAGAAAATTTTGTGAAGTATTGGGTGCGGAGGAGAAACCATTTAGAGCATCAGTGATTGAAGAAGTGAAAATAATTAGAAACTCAAGGCAGTGTGAAGCTAATTTTCTTTATCTGCCTAACTTAGAAAAAAGTTTGTTAAGAAGAGATCTGCAAGTTCATTTGGGAGTTAAGATTGTTCCAAGAGAAGAGAAGATGGTAGTACAAGTGATGAAGCTGTCTCAAAGAGATGTTGCAGAGATAAATCCTGAAGTATGGGCTGAGGGGGAGAAGAGAAGCTTATTAGACATTCCACCGATAACAATAAAAATGCAAGATGATACCTCACCCATACGTGTTAAACAGTATCCGATTT
Source organism: Melozone crissalis (assembly GCF_028551555.1). Taxonomy (NCBI): domain Eukaryota; kingdom Metazoa; phylum Chordata; class Aves; order Passeriformes; family Passerellidae; genus Melozone; species Melozone crissalis. The sequence continues at coordinate 625,694 of NW_026535814.1, forward strand.
CCCTAGAAAGAAAGAAGGGGCTTGCTATAGTCATTGAACAACTGTTGCAAGAAAGAATTTTAGAACCCTGCATGTCACCACATAATACCCCTATACTGGCAGTTAAAAAAGCTGAAGGGAAATATAAGCTAGTGCAAGATTTGAAGGAAGTCAACAAAAGAACCATTGCCAGACATCCAGTTGTGCCCAACCCATATAGTCTCTTAAGCAGAATTCCAAGAGAATTAGTTCACTGTTATAGATTTGAAAGATGCTTTCTGAGCGTGTCCTCTGGCAACAGAAAGTAAAGATTAGTTTGCCTTTGAATGAGAAGACCCAGGTACGAAAAGGAGACAACAGCTAAGGTAAACCCGATTACCACAGGAGTTCACTGAATCTCCCAATCTCTTTAGACAAGCTTTAGAGAGTTTGTTAGAACAATTTGTCCCTGAACAAGAAGTGCAGATCCTGCAGTATGTGGATGACCTGATGGTATCAAGAAAAGAAAAAGATCAAGTCAGACAAACTAGTATTAAACTTTTGAATTTTCTGGGGGAGAAAAAACTAAAAGTGTCCCAAGGGAAACTACAATTTGTGCAATCAGAAGTAACATACTTAGGGCACATAATAAGGAGAAGGTATAAGAAATTAAGCCCCAACAGAATTTCAAGTATTTTAGCTCTCCCGGCCCCAAAAACAAAAAGAGATGTGAGAAAACTCCTAGGCTTGTTTAAGTATTGTAAGTTATGGTTAGACCAATACACACAGAGTGTGAAATTTCTGTACAATAAACTAGTGGATCCAGAACCCCTAGTTTAGACAGCTAAAGATGATCAACAATTAAAAAACTTAAAAAACAAATTGTCTTCTGCCCCGGTCTTAAGCTTACCAGACCTCAAGAAAGGCTTTGACCTGTTTGTGAGTGCAGAAAGAGAGATAGCCTCTAGAGTATTAACTCAAGAGTGGGGAGGGTGCAAGAAACCTGTGGCGTACATATCCAAATTGTTAGATCCAGTTGCTAGAGGCTGGCCAGTTTATATACAAGCAGTAGCAGCAACCGCAGTTCTGATAGAGGAGACTCAAAAATTGACCTTACAAAGAAAAATTAAAGTGCATACTTGTTGCAGTGTGTCTTAAGCTTCCGGGTCCCTTTCCCAGGTGTGCCTATATGCCTCTCCCTTCCCCCTCGCCCCCTTGCTTAGTGTGTTGTGTCAATCAGGCTTAACATTCCAGCAAGGCATCGTGTGATTGGTCAAGTTCAAAAGATGCCCCTATGCCCAGGGGTCATTGGCCTATGTCTAGGTGTCCCTCGTCCCTTGAGACCCCACCCCTTTCACCTGGTTGGTGCTCACCTGTCCCCCCCCCCTCCCCCTGCCCCAGGAGCTTAAAAAGGTGATCAGGCCATGTGCTCGCCATTCTGCTGGAGCAGCTGCTCCCGTCTAGACCTCTGTAACCATGGAATAAACTTCTGGACATTAAACTCTCCAGCGGAATCCTCTCCTTTTTCTCTTCACCATCGCCAGAAGCTCTCTCTCCTGAGGTAAACGGAGTTCCTGACAAGCCTGGACTTGCTCAGTGCCCAGCTGCAATCTCCAGCAGCCAAGGTATCTCTGGGGTGATTTACACCACAGTTGCTGCCTTTGGCCCAGCAGCAAGGGTCAGACTGGCCCAGGCACCATCTAACTGATAATATTGGGATTCATATTCCAATACATACTCCTCACGATCTTAGGGCAGTACTGAGACAGAGAGCTCCGCAGTAGTTAACCGATGCTAGAATATTAAAATATGAGATAATACTAATGAATACAGAAGACTTAGAATTTATCACATCAAATGCCCTCAATCCAGCACAATTCTTAATGGGAGAGCCTATAGAGAATTTAGAACATGATTGTCTTGAATTAGTTTATCTCCAAACAAAAGTAAGAGAAGATTTAGAAGATCAGCCTCTAGCAACTAGAAGAAGCTTATTCATAGATAGCTCTTCGAAGGTAGTAAATGGAAAAAGAGCTTCAGGTTATGCCATTATAGATGGAGAAACATTACAAATTGCAGAAAAAAAGAAACTATCCCCAAACTAGTCAGCCCAAAGTTGCGAAATATATGCCCTGAAAAGGAGACTAGAGCTACTGGAGGGAGACCACAGAACCATTTATACAGACTCCCAATATGCATATGAGACAGTTCACACATTTAGGAAAATATGAGAAGAACGTGAGTATTTAAGTTCAAAAAGAAAGAACTTAGCCCATAAGAACCTAGTCCGATCAGTACTCGAAGCCCTACATAAACCTACAGAAATAGCAGTAATCCATATAAAGAGGCACCAAAGAAGAAACAGTTTTGAAGTTAAGAGAAACCGACTGGCTGATCAAATAGCCAAAGAAGCAGCTTTAGAACCAGGAGATCCAGTAAAAATTTTGAAGACAAAAATGACGCCTGAAAAAAGAGGAGAACCTGTATTTAGTGAAGAAGAATTAAAAGCAATAAAAGATTTAAAGTTACATCAAAGACAACAGGGGGAGTGGGTAACCTCAGATAGACGAGTGTTTTTAAATAAAGCACTGGCTCGGACAGTGCTAACAGCACTACATAAATTAACTCACTAGGGAGTCCAAGGACTATGTGATCATTTCCTAAGAAATAACCTATGCATCAGTGTATATAGCCTGGCTAAGGCTGTTACCAGAAAGTGCGTCATTTGTCAAAAAGTGAACCAGAAAGTTATGAGAAAAGTAGCACCTAGAAGAAAAGAATTAGCCCTGAGACCCTTCCAAAGCATACAGATAGATTTCACTGAGATGCCCCCAGTACAAGGGTACAGATATTTACTAGTTATAGTTGATCATCTCACACACTAAGTAGAAGCCTTCCCGACCAAGAAGGAAACGGCTCAAGTCGTGGCAAAAGCAATCCTAGGGAACATTATCCCCAGATATGGTATAGTGAACACCATAGATTCAAACCGAAGTCCACATTTTGTGTCCCAAACATTACAAAATATAATTGAGGCTTTAAGAACAAAATAGAGGTTGCATACTCCATAGCACCCCCAGAGTTCTGGGAGGGTAGAGCGAATGAACAAAACTCTCAAAAATGTGTTAACTAAATTGATTGAAGAAACAAAAATGAATTAGCTGAAGTGTTTGCCCCTAGCGCTATTGCGCATCAGAACAAGACCTCAGGCTGACATAAGAATTTCACCTTATGAAATGATGTTTAGGCTGCCATTCTTGTTAACACCTTATAGCACAAGAAACTATCTGGAAGGGGAAGAAGCTACCAGAAAACTATTTAGAAATAATTAGAAGAACTCTAGAGAGACTTAGAAAGAAAAGATACCTTCCTCAAACTTCCCCTCTCGACACAAAAGTTCACAACATTAGCCCAAGAGATTGAGTTTTGATAAAATCATAGAATACGAGAACATTAATGCCTAAATTTGAAGGCCCCTTCCAAGTGCTCCTGATCACTAATTCAGCTGTGCAGACCAAAGAAAAAGGTTAGACTCATATTACAAGAATAAAAGGGCCAGTGTCACCCCCAGGTACGAGACCAGATCCAACATCAGCTTCCTCTGGCATTAGACCAGAGTCCACACCACTCTCGCCCCCCGGCGCTAGACAAGATTCATCTGCTTCACAAGCTAAATCACTGGAGTATACTGTAGTAAAAAGACCAAAGAGTTTAAAGTTGACTCTCAAAAGGAAGAGTCAAATAAACTGAACTGTGTAGAAAAAAATTAGTATCAGAGTTCTAATATTGCTTAAAAAGTTTCAAAACTATTCTGTGTAAACTATGTTAGTAAAAAGTTTAAGACTGTAAATAAGTAATTCTAGTTAAGTTCCTTAATTTAATTCTAAAGACTCCAAGTTAATCCTCTACAGAGCACTCCCCTGGGAGGAGAAACCAAAATTGGTAGAGAACAGACCAAGAGAAGTTTAACCAGAGAAGCGGGTAGAAGGGACTCTAAAAAGCTTGGAAGCTTCTCCTCAGTAAAATTCCCCAAGAGGCAAGGCCGGGTGGGCAAGCTGTGCAAGATGACCCATACCAGACCCTTGAGAAGGGTAGTACTGATAGCTCTGATTGCTAGTAGTGCTCTGAGAAGCCCAGCTGAGCCGTGCAGTGAATGCTACCAACCCCTCTATGAGGAGGAAGTGAGCTCCTTGTCGAGAGTCCACACCAGTTCTGACCCTGATCGTGTTAACCTCTCCCAGTCCTTTATCAGAAAAATAAGAGAGTGTGTTAGAGAGCATACAATACTGCCACTTTTAGGCAGCCACTCTTAGGAGAGTGCCCTATAAGAGAAGCCTAGTTGTGCTTTGAATGTGATGCTGCTGAAACAAGCTCAGCAGATCTAGTAAAAAGAAAAGAAATAGTGAAAATAGTAAGAAAAATTGTTTGTTACAAGTATTTATATGAGTGTACTAGAAAGGAGATAAACCCCTTTTGGAACACATTTCAGGAGAGCCCAAAACCCCTAAGTTTGATCTCGTCTGGCAACTGCATTGCTAGAGTGATAAAACCAATTTTCTTATTACCCAAAGAAACTAGATCAAGTTTAGGAGTTCCTATATATAATGATTTAAGAGAAAATAAACAGAACCGAGAAAGTGAAATAGAAATTGAGAAAATCCAAAATTGTAAAAGCCAAATTCAGATCCCAATATCTATGTTAAACAAATTAATCCAGCTCCAAGCAGTATTAAAAATAAAGAATTCAATTATTAAGAACATTTCAAACGAAATAAAAAGATTAGCATGTGTAAATAATGAAGAACAAACTCCTACACTTGATCCCAGTGAGTGGGAGAACCTAGAGATTTTCAAAAAAGATGTGTAAGAAAAAGTAGTTTTTCTCACTGTGTGTGTACTTAGAAAATTGCTTTTTTTACTATGCTTATTTATCTGTTTTAGTAGAATAGTACTTGCCGTGCAGACCAACCTGAAGAAACCAAAGAAAGTAACAAAGTTAAGTAACCATGATTACCAAACTGCACAAGAGATTTATAGTAGATTCAAAACAAAAAATTGTGAGTTGATGCGAGCTTAGAATTTAAGCTCGATCAAAGAAAAAGAGGGGGGACTGTTATGAACAAAATTTGGGTAATATTTTTTTTGTGAGAAAAAGTTGCAAAAAAGGCAGCCAGAGCACTAGCTGCCCAAGTTCTTCGTGTTTTCTTACTGTAATCACGGGTTGTTGAGGCTAATCGCTCCTTTTGTATCAGCAGAGCCTCGCCCGAGGCTAAGGTGTTCTTTTCCCAGAAGGGTGAAGAGACCTGAGAAGGTGAGGGGGTTATGCAAAGTGACTCCAAGACCACAATGCAGCATGGGTCCCCCGGTGTACAGAGAAAACCCCAAAACCACGAGCCACCTAAGAATTGAGAGACTGGAGTGATGTCTGGACGTGAGGAGCCGAATGCTGAGCCTGCAGAGATGTGGAACACCTTCGGACCCTCTCGCCCTGACCACGAGAGACGACCCCGGCGGTGAGACCAGGCCGACTGAGCCGGCAAAAGTACCACCTGGCGGGGAATACCACGCCCAAAAGGCTCCCACGAGGACTGGATTCCCCCAGTTCTGCCCCTTGTGGACAGAGCTGCGCATATCCTCCTCCTCTGAGTCGCCCTGGGAGACGACGGGACCTGCAGACCCGCCGAGCTACCCAATCCTGAGCTGATCACTTTCAATAAAGGCATTAAAAAGGAGAAGAAGTCTCCTGGCCCTTGTTTATTTCAAGTATGTTTAGGTTATTCTAGAATGAGTTACTCCTTAGAACTATAGACAACGTATGTTCCTACTCCTAGTAGTTTCATGCCCTGGAACTGATTTAAAAGTCAACAACAGAAATACAACCAGCTTAAACAAATTGTTTCATACAAGTAAATTCTATCAAAAGCAATAAACACAATAGTAATGGAAAAAGTGATAAGTAGACTATGTGAGAAGTAAATGTTTAGATTAACACATTATAAGGTCAAGAAGTTTAGGTGTCTGGGCAGTTACATAATATAAATCACAGCATTTTACCTATTAAATCTTGCAGTTAGATTAGTGTCCTAAGCCATGGAATTCTAAAAAAATAGCTAAGAATTGGAGTTACCATATAGGATTTTAACAATCAAATTGAGAAACATATCTTAATGGAAAAATTCACCCCATGATGGAAGACATACAGAAATCAAACTGTAAGTAGAACAATAGGACACCTAAACTATCCCAGTGTAACATATGAGGGAACTTTTTCCACGTGAGTATATATAGAAGGAAATAGGAATCTTCATATACAGAATGGATGGTTTAGATGTATAAATATGACCTTAGAAAGTTACTAATTTTGCAAATACATTTTATAAGTCTCACATGCAAATAGTTTCTGTACAGTTAGTAAGTGCATACAGAAGATTTGATGGCATCACATGAGCAGACATTTTAAAACTTAATTGGCTTCATATAGATCTGATGTCCAGGAAATTAGATCTGGCTACACCTTAGATAAAGAAACATCTGTTGCATGAATCAGCATTTTTTCTCCTTACTTTTCAGTTTTCAATGACACAATTCATGGAAACATTAATTTAAAAATGTAATTTAAAAAGATTTTTTCCTGGTAACTTACATGAAAATTTTAAATTCAAAATAACTTCCACTATTATTATTTTATAAGCTTCATTATATAAACATTCCTTGGGAAGACCAATCTATAGCTTATATATTACACTACATTATATTACAGCTACATCTAGAGTTTTATTCTTTAATTGTTCTATTAAGCAAGACATAAATTTCTATCATCAAGGCAGAATATGATTAATACATGCATTAAAGAATTTTATTGATTTTTATACGTTATACATATAGCTATACCTGACAGAAATATCCTTTATTTAAATACAAAGTATAGGTAGGTGTTTCATATTAAGCCATTGGAACTAATAACCACAAACTGAGAATTTTTTTTATTGAAATGAGTGAGAATGATGCATTCCTCAATGGTGTTATTAACCGTTTATTTAAAAAGTTTCAAGTAAACAGCACAAAAATTAGCCAAATTTGTAATGAAAGACAGTCCTCCATGCAACAGCTGGGTTTACCCTGTGCAGGTTACATCACTGTTCTCAGAGGAAGTTCTGTAGGTATTAAGAGTATAGTTATATTTTCCTGTTTGTTCATGCTTATCACCTTTTTTCCTTCCCCTAGCTGCTGTATAAGCACTACCCCAAGGATACCTAAGCAGCTGCAGAAATACTAAGATGTCTGTCAACATGTAACTTCTGTTCATCAACAGCCAGAGATATACTGTAGAAACCTAAGCTCCATCATTACTGAGAACCTTTATGGAAGTTAGATGCAATTAACTGAGCCCGGAAATTATTACATGAAAATATTGTCATGTTTAAAATGGAAAAAAAAGCTATCCTTTGCAACTCAGTTTTTAATTTCTTCCTATGGAAAAAACTCAATAACTAACAAATCAGCTTCCAAAGATGAGGATAATTTTAGTGTTTCTTAAAACGTAACATAATTGTTCAGTGTATCTGTATTTGGAGTCAGTATATACAGGCTCATGGGAGAATGCAAACATGCTTTCTATGAAGGCATAAATTATAAATACAGGTAAGTATAAATAGTAAGGTTTCTCTTGCATTTAAACACAGACAATAATATGCAATTTTAATAAGAGGATCACAGTGACTAAGCAAGACTGATAGAGCAATCATGTAGCACTTTTTTGTATACTACTACAGTTAAAGAGGTGTCATGGTTTAAAAACCCTGCCAGAGGCCGAGCCCCAGGCAGCTGCTTGCCAACTGCCCCACCAGTAGGACTGGGAAGAGGACTGAAATGGTAAAAGCCAGAAAACTCATGGGATGAGATACAGACAGTTTAAGAAGGAAAGCAAAACCCATGCTCACAGGCAAAACAAGGAATCAATCCACTGCTTCCCAAGAGAATGCAGTTGTTCAGACATCTCCAGGAGAGAGGGCCCCATCACCTGTAATGGTGACTTGGGAAAAAAAATGTTATCACTTCGAATGTTTTCATTCGTCCTCTTTCTTATCTCTACTTTATATATTGAGCATGATGTTATATGGTCTGGAACACCCTTCTAGACAGTTGGGGTCACCTGTCCTGGTTGTGTCTCCTCCCAGCCCCCATGCACCCACAACTTCCTTGCTAGCATGGCAAGTGTATGAAAAGCGGAAAAACAATATATGTAGCATGACAGCTATGCAGGTAGGGAGAAGCAACACTCTCTGTAACTGTTCATTTTATACTTGTGGCAATACAAGGGGAAGAACTGGAATAGTTGGAGCATTCCAGGTTCTTCATTACAGGAAAGCTGCTTTCTTATGACTCTGTCCTATGACAGAAAGACTGAAAATTCCCCTGCTGCTATTAATTTCTGAAATGGGATAAAACTTTAGAAAGACAGAAACTGTGCTCAAGCAAATAGAGAGAGGTGGGAAATAAGGAGTGAAAGGGAATGTTTGTGGTATTTGTATCTACTATAAAAGTAATACCTTCCCTTTTAATAACTGAAAGCCACTTTATGTGGCTTTTCACCCTAATAATTAGGGTGTTTACCACCTTTCAAATTTTGTAAAAAACCCTACTTGATTCTCTGACATATATGTGAAATAGCTTACTTTACTGATGGAGAAAGAATAAGCTTGCTCAAATTACTTGCCCAATGCCATACAACTCAGTGACTCCAGCCTGAACACCTGAGCTCCTAATAAGGCATACATCTGCCTGGAACACCTCCCCCCTGCCACTGTTCTCAAAAAATGTACTATTATATTAGCTCAAACTAGGGAACATGCAAATGTACTTTTCAGGGAATCTAGCCTGACACCATTCTGACACAGCAGGGATGAAAGACTGACTATCCTAGTGTAAATTATACCAGGGATTTCAGAATAGACATATTTGCAGAAGCTCAAGAAATATCAAGAAAAATATTATTACACTTTCCCTGCCATCCAAAAACATCCATTTATAAAAAAGTTCCACGAAGGCTTGTAGCTGTAGTTTTGAGTAGTCCTGAGAGGAACAGGGAGTTGGACTCAATCCTTATAGAACACTTCCAATCTGAGATATTTCATGATTCTAAAGAGGCAGTCAAGTTGATGTGTAGTACCTCGAGCACCAACTAACTCAGGATGGCAGCTTTGCATGTGAAGTGAACAGAAGACGTGTGTCGGGTGCACAGAGAGGTAATAGCTCAGCTGACATTACCAGGAGCTCTTTCTCCGCAGAATCCTTTTAAAATTTAAAACTGTTCTCACCAAAATAAACCTCCTGAAAGAGTGTTGTAGACAATTACCCCCTCCTGAGGGAAAATCTTAGCACAGCTGTCCTTCCAATCCCCACGCCCCCACACACATGCTGCTGCCCTTGAAGGCACTAAGAAAATCTTTTCTCATAAAGGGAATCTTTAAAATATTTACACTGTATTTCTGTATTTTGGCTTATTGCTACTGCTACAGTGACAAGGTTAAAATTATTTTGTTTAGAAATCTGCGAAAAAAAGCAAGAAGCAGTAAAGGGAAAGCCACAGAGAGAGCAGCAGCATGTGTGTGCCTACAATATTCCTTGAAACTACAATTTCTTAAAGCAGAAAACCAGCAGTAAATGGGTGTACTACAATGATATAGACTGAGGGCTAAAGCCAGCTTCTCTTTTCACTGTGACCCTGGGCACAAAACCAGCATAATTCCCCATGTCATAGTAGTGTAAGTTGGAAGCAGAGTTTGCCCTCAGAAGGAAACATATGAAACAATTTCAGCAGATAAACAGAGCTTGAGAGCTGTGAAAGTGGAAGCAATAGTTTGTTTTAGTTGCCTCAGGAAAAATTCACTTAATACTTTTGGGTAATGCAAAGCTTTGAAAACCTGAATGTTTAGATGCCTTTTGAGAACTGTAGAGAAACATGCAAGTGTAAACGTGCTGCTATTTGTAAGCTCTTTTAACACTGGGAGAAAAATACAAAATCTAAAGATATCTACATACTGCACTGACTGGTAATGGCAATCACATGACGTCTTCTTGATCCCAGAAGTATTTAGTTGTGAACTGAAGCTGATGTACCAAATAATCCACTTTAGGGAGAAAAATGGTTGATGGTGAAGGTAGGTATAGGTTTGCATGAAGTGGGATTGAGAGTTTGCAAGCTTAAGTAACATGACAAAAGAACAGTTTCAGGGAAGTACAGAGTAAAGTAGACATGGAGTCACAGTTCTTACAAGGTAAACAGTACCACCAGGATGTATTTTTAAATATTGTTAGAATTGAATCTGAATCATTAAGGCTGGAAAATATCACCAAGATCATCGAGTCTAACCATCAACCTAACACTGACAGGTCCACCATGAAACCATGTCCTCATGCACCATATCCACATGGTTTTTGAATACTTTCAAAGATGGCAAGTCCACTGTTGCCCCAGGACTCTGTTCCAGTGCTTGACGACCCTTTCAGTGAAATATTTTTTCCTAAAATCCAGTGTAATGCTCCCTTGACAAAAACATTTCCACTTGTTCTATAAATACTTGAAAGGAGGGCATAGTGAGGTGGGGACTGGTCTCTTCTATTGTATCTGCAATGGCAGGACCAGTCAAAATGGCTTCAAACCCAGATAGAGGAGACTCAGATTACAGAATAAGCTGATTGGAAGATACTCTATAGCGTTTCTTCACTGTTAGGGTGGTCAAGCATTGGAACGCGTTGCCTAGGGAGGTAATGAAGTCATCATCCCTGTAGGTGTTCAAAAGGCATGGCTCTGGTCCTGGATCATACGGGTTCAGAGCTGTGTTGTGCTCACGTCGTGTTAAACTAGTGAATCACCCTACTACCGCACGCTTCCAGCCCCTCGACCGCGGAACGAAACCGGTCTCCCTGGCCCGGCCGGGCCGCGCAGCTCGCGCAGGCGCAGAGGTGCCGCGCAAGCGCGGAGCTCCCCAGGCGGGCGGCGCTTCCCTGGGGCGGCTGCGGGTCGAGGCAGCCGCGTAGGGCCCTGTGGAGCGGTCCAGCCCCCGCCCAGCCGGGCATTGTTCCCGGCCGTCTCTGCCGGGAACTTTCAGCCGCGTCCCGGTCCACTGCCTGCCGGGTCGGGGGTGGGGGGGGAGGAGGGCGCGGTGAGGGCAGGGGCCCGGAGCCCGGAGCCCCTTTGTCGCCTCCTCCCCGGTGTAAAGCTGCCGGTGAGGCTCAACATGATGGCGGCCGAGGCCACGGGTGAGGAGGGCGGCTCGGGCGCTGTGGCCGGGACGGCGGGAGCCGCCGCGGTCGGTGAGCTGGGGCACTGCCCCGCCTTGTGCCGCGGTCGGGCGCCGGAGCCGCAAGGCCCCTTCCTGGTCGGCGGCGGCCCCCCAGGCGGGCCGGATTTGTGCTCAGTTCTGGAGCTACTGGAGCTGGGCGCGGGGCCAGCCCTTCCAGCGGCCGCTGCGGCTGCTGATCCCGGCTTCCCCCCGCTGCCGCCCCCCCCAGCGTTGGCCGGGGGGCTGGGGACAGTGGACGAGGGAGACTCACTGGACGGGCCGGAGTACGAGGAAGAGGAGGTGGCCATTCCGCTCAACGCGCCCCCCACCAATCAGTGAGTACCCGCCGCCCCCGCCTCAATCCTTGTGGGGAGTGGGTCCCGCGCCCCCGGGCCCCCACCGCTGGCCGGGGAGACAGTGTGTCAAAGTCGGCTGGCAGTCTCGCAGAAGTTTTGCGTCCCACCTCTTCACCTTCCCTCCCTCCTGCTGTTCCGTTCCAGCAGGAAGTTTTCTTCACGAGGACACTGCCCGTGGTCTGTGGAGCGCAGCCCACCCGCAAGTCGGGAGAGTGAACGGCGGCAACAGGGAGGTCGGTCTCCTTCCCCTTCACGGGGAGCTGGTCCTCCGTGACTGAGTGGCATCAGCTCACGGGAAAAAGGCGGCTGAATTAGTATTTTGCAAGTTTTCATAGCAGTACTGCAGAGGCTGCCAGGAAGAGTGAGTTATTCTGGTTATCGTTTAAACTACCTGTTGGGGAGACGTTTCCAGTCACTGGTAGCCCCTTCACGGTAGAGTAATAAACTTAATTTCTGTACATAGAGTAAAAAAACCCCATCCATGGTATAAAAGACCTAATTTACCATGTCATCATTTTGTGTTGCATTGCTTTCTGTTAAAAAAAAAAGAAGATAACTTATATTTTCCATTTCATATAGAAACAGCCAAAGTAATGCCCACTTGTTGGATCTTTTTAAAAATTCAGGCAGTCTTGAGTCATGGACTTAAAAGGAATTAAAGTAATTTCCAATTTTAAAAGTGTTAACAGAGAGATATTTTTATAAATGTTTTAACTGCCTTGCTGCTCAGCCAATTTAAAGTTGTTTTCATAAAGGTTATGCTTGGAGAGAGGAGACATTTGGAATAAACTGTAAACTTATAATTAAATTTTACTGTATTTATCCGTACATCAGTTTAATTTGGATTCCTTTAGTGCTGGTACTAGAAAGAATCTTCCACTAGAGGCAGACTAGTTCTTTGTTTAAGTTGTGTGAAATATAAGATCAGATAATGTTATATAGAGTCCATGTAATTAGTAAATACTCTTAATACAGCCTGTGGATTTCACTATAGAAAATCTGCAGGTTTACTCAAAGCACTTCCAAGGTGTGTGTTAGAATAGAAAATAAGCATTTTCTTCCATATCCTTATCATATTCTCCCCAAACTGAAATGGTTTCAGAGGCTTGCATTTTTTCATTAGTAAAATTTCTATAAATATGTTGTTTTTGTAGTTCTTGCGTATAGTGGATAATTTAGGGAATAACATACAGTTGTATTTTAAGAGACATATTTAGATAGGTCAGAAAGTTAACTAATAATCTGTGTGAAATTTTGGATTTGTTCTTTATATTCTGTCATAACTTGACTAGCAGACTTAACTTTGGCATTATGTTACATACTCGTACGATTTCAGGAGCCATTTTCATTTTAAGTAGAACATAAAATTATAATAGCCTTTATAACAAGCTTCTCTGAGCTTGTTTTGCAGATTAAAAAAACAAGCACAGAGCAAACAAAAAAGCTCAAACACAAACCAGACACAATATGAGTACCTAGTCTTCCAATTTTTAGGCTATAAAGATGTTACAAATGCTTTTTTAAACATGCGTATGCTTTGAAATAGTGTAAATTTGGCATTCTTGCTTTTGTAGTAACTAGTACAAAGAGATGGGAAATGAAGCACCTGCAGGTTCTGCACTTCCCATGAGGATGTTGTAAATATGGTTTGCTCAGGGAGATCTGGGGAATATATCTTCTTTTATTGTGTATTCTTTAATATTCAGGCAGTGGCAGGATACTAGCATATAAGATCTTCTCTTTATTCACAAACTCAGAATCTCACAGTAGGGTTGATTTTTTAAATCTTTGATCTGGAGTCAAGCTAATTTGAGGCTTGTCTATTCAGTATGTGTGTGTGTGTGTGCTTTCATTTTTATAGAGCACAGCAGTGGTGTGTTTCTGTTGCAGCTTAATGCCAGGTGCGATGCACAGGATACTCGGGAATAAAGGTAACGCTGAGTTTGTTTAGGTCATCTTTTCCCTCGCTTTCTGCCCCATTTGCAGACCTCAGTGACAGAGGCTCAAATAGCAGAAGGAAATGCCTTGGGATTGAATGAATGAATGAATGCTAATTTTTTTATGTATTTGATTTAAAATTATTTTCTGTCCTAGCATTGCATTAATGTGGTAGGAGCCATTCCAGTATTGCTGCAAAACTTGCATTTTCATATAGTGTTTTTTGAGCAGTGCTTATCAGTTTGAAATGGAAATCAGTTGAAATCTGAAAGTGATCAACCACACAAAATGAAATAGACTGTCATAATACTCTTTGGTTAAAACAAATCTTGCCCAAAGCAGATACATTCTTACAGTCACTCTTGGAGTTTGTTCAGGCAACATAATAAGAAAAAACTGAAGATGAAGACAGAGAAATACAAATAAGAATGGATTGCATTAAAGTAGACCATTTTCCTCATCATACAGTGAAGTTGTAGTATCTTCACATGAGTATTTGAGGTGGCAAGCTGAAAGTTCTGCATTTGTTTCAGTAACTCAAGAAAAAAATTTTTCTGAATAATTGCAGAAGGCCTTTTTCCAGACTAATGAAGGAATCTGTTGCACTATAAATTATCAGGAAATAGTGTTGGTGTGTTTAGTTAGGTACCTGTATAAAGAAAATGAAATGTGATGTCAATAGATTTTAGTGTGTGAGGTTTTCTTTGTTTAGTAGTTAATGTAGTTAGCATAGAATATTGACTTTATTAGATGATGATTTTCTTCATTAGTTGCTGTTGTGCATGAAAGACAACACCTTGTTTTTCAAAAGTCGGTGGGTAGTGTATTCTGGGCTGCTTCCGGTGAGATGTGTGGTGTTAGAAGTAGTCTTAAATGAGTGGTTAAACACAGTGAAACAATATTGTACCTAACCTACCGCAGGAAGTGAAGCAGTAAGTAAACTGAGTGTGTTAGTTCATAAGTAAATGAAAACTTTAGATAAATAAAACCAGAAGTAGGACAGCATTTGAAGCCAGAAGTTTGAGGATGATTTTTCAGTAGTTTAGTCAGTATTTCTAGTCAACGTTAGAGAATGTAATTTTGTTTAAACAGTAACTAGAATGTCTTTACATGCTCTTTATTTAGTTTTTATTTTGTGTCATTGATTGAGTCCCATAATACCAGTGTGGGACTTTGGCAGTTCATTTACTAGCCTACCCCATTGAGAAGTGTAATACTGTACTGTGTTTTTTTCAAGTTTTTTTGTCTATATGTTCTGTGGTTGTGAAGGGAAGGTGAACACAGATTTTCTAGTGAGGGCTTAGGTCTCTTCAGAATAGGACTCCATATTTTGGTTCAAGCATAAATTTGTAAAATTTCCATAGTAGTTTTCCAGTTTCTTTCATATCTTTCTCCCCAGAAAAATAAGCGTCTTGTAATATGTCTTGCTGGTAGGCATAGTGGAAGAGAGGAGAAGACGTCTTGTTTTAACATAGTCTTTGTGCTGCGCATAAGTATTGCAGGGTTGGTTCCTCAGTGTCCCTCCAGTGTATGGTCAGTACTAGTAAAATGTTCAGAGCTTGACAGAGTTTATACACTTGACCTGCTTTATTTACTTTTATGCACTATTTAAAGACTGAAGGTGGTCTTGAATAGTTTTTATTTTATATAAAATATTTTCTCTATCAGTCTTGTTAGTGATGCAACAGAAAAAGGTTTCTGTTATTAAATTTTAATATATTTAATATGTAATATATTTAAATGCTATTATCTTTTAATCATATTTAGTGCTGAAGGTGGTGAGGAGTAATCAGCATGGATTTATAATAGGAAAATTGTGCTTAATCAACCTAAGAACTTTCTGTGATGTAGTCATTGACTTGGGGGAGAAAGGGAGAGAGTTTTCCATAACTTACTAAGGCTTTTGACACTGTCTTCCGTAGTCTTCTTGCAGGCAGACTGATGGAGTATAACTTAGGTTAAATGACATGAGGTGCATTGAAAACTGGTTGAATGACTAGGAACAGAGCATGGTGATCAGCAGCTTGAAGTCCAGATAGAAGCAAATTACTGTGAGTATTCCCTAGGGTGCCTTCACGGGCCAGTACTGTGACATCCTTAGATAGAGTGCATGCACCCTTAGCAAGTTCACAGATAATGCAAAACTGAAAGAGGAGAAGCTGAAACATCAGGTAGCTGTGCTGACATCCAGAGTGATGTGGACAGGCTGGAGAATTGGGCTGCGGGAGAGCTTGTGTAGTTAGACGAAGGAAACACAGGGCTCTGGCACTAGGGAGTAGTAACGCTAAGCACGTGGTGGGGCTAAACAGCTGGAAAGCAGCTCTGCAGAGAAGCATGTGGGCGTGAGGATGTTAACAAAGCCAGCAGTGTGCCTATGTGGCAAAATTTCACACGTGCTTTTCCCACATGTAAAAAGGAAATATGTAAATAAAGATTGGTTGTACAGTGTGACATGCTTCTACATGTAATACCAGCTGCCTCCTTCCATATAGTAAATTCACCGTCTACTGCCTTTTTGTGAATGGCTTGTTCCTTGCACGGGTCTTGTGGTGGTGGGGGCCAGAAGCCATATAGCTATACTGCGAACTTGCTAAATGTATCCCTCCTGACAATAGAAATGGCTGGCTGGGCCGAATGGAGCTGGTGTGACTACCCAACATCTTCTGTGCAGCTTGGGAAAATACAGGGATCTCTTGTTTGTGTGTAGACCAGAGGTCGCAGCTCTGACTGCAGTGCAGCTCATTCCATGAGGTTCATGACTTGACGTATGGTTGTCAGCCACTCGGTGTGGCAGTGGTATAGGCGCCATTCTTCTGCGCACCTGTATGTTGCATGTGTGGATATAGAGGCTCTTTGTGATATTGTGTCTTTGTCTGCATGTTGTAATTAAATTGTGATAGATAGAGTTGGAGTTCTGAACATGTTGTTTTTGAAATAAACTGGCAGATGGGAGTATTTTCATGCACAGTTTTGACAATTTTCTGAAACATGGAAGCCTTTTACTGGTATTCTCTTAGAAGCAAAATAAAGAACAATTACACAGTTTTCTTAAAGCAGGCAAGTTAAACAGGTAGTCACAGAAAAAAACACCTTAATTGCAATCTATAATTGATAGGACATTTTATAGTTGAATAATTTTGTAACATATGCTTGCAAGGCTACTTATACTTACTCTCTTTCAATGCATGTTATAACAGTAACTGCATTGTTAGAGTACTCGCTGTGATTCAGAATGTCATTGAATTATGTTTGTTCAAAACACAATGAAAGGAGTGGATTGTCAGCATTTAAAAAAAATGCAAAGGTAATTTTAGAAATACAGAAGTGTTCCTAGGTAGGGTCAGGCAAGCAAGGAGAGATGACAGATGAGAAATTATAGGGATCTTGTCTTTGGCAATGATGGAGGATGTACATCTAAGTAGTAGTGCGTTAGAATTTTGAGTGTAAGAACTTGTAAGTCACAGTCATTTGGCAACTTATTTATGATAAGATAGGCAGGTTTTTAATGCGATACCTTCACATCCAAACTTTAATTCCTTTCATGAGACTTATAGTAGACCATACATAGCAATTCCTTTTGCATCCAGTAAGAATCTCTATGGTTGGCATTGCTTTGGACTGAAAACAATAAATTTGAAATTGTTTTGATTGCAAAATACTGAAATTGTAAATCTTGAGGTAGAAAACTCAGAGGGAGAGGTGGTTTCCTGTGATGTATTTTTGCCGAAATACTCAGGCTTCACTCAGCTACCTGATTGGAGCTTAAAACAAAAGGATCTGGGGGTCACTTTATTTCATTTCAGAAATGGTGGTAGCCTGTTTATTTCCGTCAGAGTGTTCTGTGTTCTGTTCTCTTAGTTAGGAGTATGGCTAGCTCTGTAGTTTACTCATTTCTGTTCTACTTTCTTTGGATAAAACTGACTATTGGATGGATCTTTCTTTGTAGTGCAGCATAAGAGGCGTTAAAATCTTTCATTAGTGCTCATTAGATTAGTCAATACCCTTAAATGAGATTGAGTACTGCAGTTTTGTAAAACAGTGTTTACTGTTTGCTGTCAAAGTCCTTGAAGATTATGATGGAAGTTGCAGAATGTATCTTTCTATAATACTGAAAACTGGTGATAGCAGGATGTGTTATATGACATGGATTCTGACAGTGATGTCTTTCAGTGCTCCTGGATTATGTATTATGTGAATAAACTGTTTTTATGTATTGATGAAACTGCTCTTTGAAAAAATGCAGTTATTTCTTGACAACCGTTTTGCATACTCTAAAGGTATTATACAAGTTTGCACTTAAGTGTGTATCCTATTTTTTTAAAGATATGTAAAATCTACAAGGTTTCCTGAGGATATCACTTGAGCTATTTTCTCATGTCATTGCTCAATATTGACTGCTTTACTGTCATTTGTATTAAATTTAGTGTTAATACTTATTTCTGCGATTAGTACTATACTGTAGTTCGGTACATTACACTAAAGCAGTGTGAGCTGTAAATACAGTGTTTTTTTGCATCAGAAGTTAACACTTTATATGTAGGTTCAGTGACACTGAATGTAATTGCACTCAGAAGTTAACTTAATATTTTTATTTCCAAAACCAAACTTTTCCTTAAATGTTTTACCAGGTAATAAATGTCTCGTGGTACACTTGATATAAAAGTGTTGAATGGGACAAAGTATAGCCTGTTCAGTGTTAAAGGATGTGGCATATAACAATATATATATATTGCCATCACCAGCAATGAGGGTGTCTTTTTTGTTTGAAGCTCCTGGACTGAGAATTGGGGCACGTAAATTTGTGCTGTTGTTGTTAGAAATCCTGGTCCTTTACAGAAAAATTCTTCTATCTGCTCCTGCCTTTCTATTTATTCTGTAAAATTTTTTGTGTAATTTGCATTCTTATTGAGACTCTCACTTCTTCATTTTGAAATTGTGCCTTTGTTTAAATTTGGCATTTTAATGCAATGGGTCTCTCAATAGAATTAAGATTATTTTCCCCAAGTGTGTCATAAATAGGAGCAAATAAAAGCTCAATGAATCTGTTATTAGTCTAGAATAGATTTCATGAAATGGAATGTTGAGGAGTTATATACTTCATGAAAGTCATTCTGTCCAGGAAAGCAATGCCCAGTTGCAACGTGCAGGGAGCAAACCTACTCAGGTTTCAGCTGCGCTGGGCACACTGACACACAGAATATTTAATCTTAATCTTACTTGATAATCAGCTGTCTTTGTTTTGCTTCATTTCCTAAAAGAGTCTCCTTGTCGAGAAGGTATGAGCACTTCTTTGTGACTGTCTCTGAATGACAGATTTCTGCTCATGAATGAAGCTGCTTTGCTCTGGAATGGAATGACACAGGCTCTTGCTGATTTAACTAGGTCTGCAGCAGTTGCAAGTTTTAAATGTTGTACAGACACAACAGTGCTTCTACTGGTTTAGCTTGTTTTGATCAGGATGAGGAAGAGAAGCAGGGGGGAGCAATACTAGCAAGCACCCAGGTTTGTCAGGTTAAACAGTATTTATACTTGTGCTGCTCCTACTGGTGAAATGGTGTTTTTTGGTTTGGTTTATCAAGGTTTTGTTCTGATAAAAGCTCTCAAAGCTTTTTTTTCCATTTCGTAGAAAAAAATTGCTTTTGTTCAGATTTTATCAACAGCTCAACTTTTAATTTTAAATTTTGAAGCTGTATGCTGTGTAATATTTGATATTTTTGCATATATTGATTCAAGAGATCATTTGCATATCTTCTAAATTGCATGTTTGTGAATCTTACAAAACAGTCTGAAGTGTTAGAGCTAAATGGTATGTGATCTGAAGTGGTGAAGGATTTTAATTGTCTAAAACACTGGCTGTTTTGAAGCTGACAGTTTCTGAGTGTAAAAATTAAAGGTTTGATCAAGCAAAATTAGGTGGAGGAGCTAATGAATTATTGCAATATATAGCTCTGGACCATGCTGTTGCTTGGTGAAGGTAATGAGAACAATGGCTGTCTTTGAAAACTGCTCTATATCACTACTTTCTTAAAAGAAGAACAAGTTAATCTTGATCATTTGAAGTAGAACAAGTGTTCTGACACAGGCTGTATAAATAAACTGAGAAAGGTGATTGAATGCTTGAATGGCAGCAGTAGATTAAAGATATCCTTTGTCATATTTTGCAGTCTGTGATTGCCATGTATCAGTACTCACTTTTGATTGAGACAGTGCACATTGTGATTAGGAAAGTTGATTTTGGGGCTGGATGGTGGCCTGGTGACTGCTGTCCAGTTCTTTACTGGCTTTGCTGCAGCTGCATCACTGTCAACTGAGAAACAGTCTGATAGAATTCACTTCTGCGTTTGTACTTTTGGAATACTGAGCCTGAACTGGCATCTTCATAGGCTTAAAATACAGTAATTCCAAGCCAGGTCAGTCACCTCAGTTTCTGTTTTTTTAAAGTAAACAAATTAGGGAGGAGATAAAAACTATGATATGTGTAGAGTCTCTGCCTCTTAGGGTTGTTCCTTGGGGAAAGTAGGTTATCTGGAAAACTCTGCTATGTTAAAAATACTGTTTTTGGAAATGAGTCAGCTAGGAGGTTGAACTTGTAACAATGTGATTCACAAAGTTTTGGAGTTATATGGGTTTTGACTGAAAGATTTTCTTCCTTTCACAGGTCTATTTTCTGAAAGTAAACAAAACCCTTAAGTTCTAAGGATGCCCATTGTTACTCTTTTTCAGATGGTATCATGGAAAACTTGACAGAACAATTGCAGAAGAACGTCTTCGACAAGCGGGAAAACCTGGAAGTTACCTTATTCGAGAGAGTGATCGGAGACCAGGTTCATTTGTGCTTTCATTCCTTAGTAAAACAAATGTCAATCATTTTAGGTGAGAATTAAGTGTTTTATTTTGATCTATCTACTTTTTGTTTCCAAACACAATAAAGTGAACAATGATTGCATTATAATGCAGTATTTTTGGCTCTTAAAGCTTTAATTGTACAGCTTTTTACTTGTGTTTGATTGTTTTAAATCATGCTACTTTAAAATTACTTTGTAGGGTGAAGAACCGAAGTGTGAGGAAACCAAAAATATCTGGATAGAGAAGCTTGCCTAAAGTGGTTTGAATAGACTTAAAGCACCCTGCAGGTTTCATTAGTCAGTGAAGGAGATTGTTTTGTGTCTGTTCCATAGTAATCGTTGTAGTTATCATAGTTAAAGTGTTAGCACGCCTGGTTGCTTCCTTAATTTTGAGGGGAAAAAACACACCCCAAACAAACAAACACTTCCCAAAACAAACAAAAAAAGCCCAAAGCAAAAGTCACGAATAGATTATATGTTTAGTAATTGAAAGGTTTGCTGGAAACAGCTTTCAGCATATGTCCTGAGCATTGTTTTCTGACTTCTGTTGCAGTGTTATATGCTTATGAGCTTGGACTTAATATCTGAAGATTCATCTTTGTATGCATTTTACATTACTTCTTGGGAGAAACAACTTAATTCAGATTATGCATTAACTACTGAAATGGTTGTGTGAGCTTTTTCCCATTAGATATAAATTTTTTAAATTGAGTTTCAGGAGATACTTTGATTATTCCAAAGTAATTTTTTAACATTTAATATGGATGCTAAACTAACTGTAATGAAATAACTAATTTTTGATGGTGTTTGTTTTCTGCATTGTGTAGTTTTGAGCTGTAGTAATTTTTTGTTAAAGTACTTTGCTACTTTGTTCATTTTGTGCCTATTATAAAAGGTGTTTGTTGTGCATGATACAAGTAATAATGCTGTTGTGTAGTAGTGCATTATTTCAGTTTTCCAGGATGTTCACGCTTACTTTTTTTTATTTTATTTCATTTAGTTCTGACAAATGTGCTGTCTTTTTCTGTGAATCAGCACTTTCTTTAGATAAAAAACTGATGGCTCGTAAAATATATGTATGAATATTTTTGATAAAATATTCATTAGGTTTTTTTACATGTTTACAGAGGGCCTGTAATACTGTATTTTGCTGAATGTAGGTACTGTTTTAAGAATTAAACGTGATGCTAATCTCCTTTTCTTAAAAAAAAATTGGTAGCAAAATTTTTTCTAATGTCAAGCTTCTGTTTTTTTTATTAACAGAATTATTGCCATGTGTGGAGACTACTACATTGGTGGGCGTCGCTTTGCTTCACTCTCAGACCTGATCGGTTATTACAGTCATGTGTCCTGCTTGCTGAAAGGGGAAAAGCTCTTATTTCCAGTAGCACCTCCAGAGGCAAGTAAAAAAAATTCCTGAAGACCAACTTACTAAAATGTTTGTAACTTTGATCACAATTCAAAATTTTCTTTGGGAAAAAAATTTTAGAAAGTTTCCTGTTGTTTGGCATAGGCATACATGGGACTATAGGGAGTATAAAAATGCATTTTTACTGATACAAAGTAATGATGAAAAAAATTTCTATTTAATAAAAATACATAATGAGGAAGATAAAGGTATTGCAGTTATTGTACAATGTAGTAACATCATTTTAAGTAGACAGAGAAAACAAGACAATACTTGTTATCTTGTAATAAAGTTCAGTTCCTGTAATAAAGAGCACTGTTACTGTGTAACTATCACTGTTCTGTCACATTCTGGATATCTAGCAATAGTTTCAAAATGCATCCTGTAGATAACCAAGGTTTCTTTCACATGCTCATCCTTAAAACAACAAAAGTAATTAAAATGAAAAAAAAACCACTGCAAAATATCCCCTGTAACAAAACCCGAAACCTGAATAAAGATGTTTCTGAATTTTAAAATTCGGGATGTTATTTCCGCTCTAAGTGAAAAAAAATTTTAAGTAAGTGCTCTTAGTTCAACAAATTACATGTTTCTAGTTGACAGTGGTTTTGAGCTTTGGAAATAAAAAAATGGCAAGGTGGATATAAGTTCTGTTCTTTGCCTCAGAATAGCATAAGGCTGGAGAAAAAGATTCTACAGTATAGAATATACAGTACAGAGTAAAGAGAAAAAAACATTGCTCTTTTTTAAACTGTAGCCTGTGGAAGACAGAAGGAGAGTTCGAGCAATTCTACCTTACACCAAAGTGCCAGAAACTGATGAAATAAGGTATGTTTGAGTAACAGCAGTAGCTGTGAAATTCTCAAGAGTATTCATAAATAGTTATAATTTAGGTAGGTGTTCGTATGCAAGTATTTTTCAGTTGCATCTTAAACTTGACGTGGTTAGATTAACAGATGATATCTCTCTGTTCTTTGGTTTGAAATAAGAGTAAGACATTTTGTTCTTGGTTTATTTGTTTGCATTAATTGAATGGAAGGTACGTAAAGGTACATAGAATTAAAATCTTATAATTTTGAAATATGTTTATAAAGCCCTAGATTTTTACCAAAAGGACAAATTTATGTGTCAGAGAATTCTGTATGGAAGTGCCTTATCTGAGTGTGTGAAAGAAATGAGCTAGGTTTTTTTCTAAACTGACACAGACCTATTAGATGTGTAGCTGAGGGAAACAATTCAGATCACTAGAAAGAGAAAGTGGGCCTTGGCTACTTACAAATTTAAGAATGGAAGAAGTGAGTATTTCAATAGAAGACCATTTTCTGGTTACTTGGGATTGATACTGCTTTTTTGAGATAATTTTTTTCCTGCTGAAAAAATAGGAGGATTTGAAAGTGATTTGTGGTGGTTTCTGATCTCTCTAATGCAACAGATTTCATAAACTGATGTAATACACCAGTTGAATTGGGAATTTTCTTAGATTTAAGATTATTATCGTATGAGAGCTTTATATCCTCATTTGGATGGAAATTTAGTCCAGGACTCACAGTCCAGTCTGATCCTTTAAAGGATGATATGAGGATATTTGTTTTTGTAATTATGTGTTTTACTAAGGTAATAGACTGGGAACGGGCTCTCTAATGGCACATTACAACTAAGGCTTCCTACTCTGTGGGAGAACAACAAAAAATAATCTTTTACATGTCTTATTGCACCTGTCAGCTTCATAACAAAAATTGTAGGCAATTAAACCTTTTCTTCCTCTTTTAGGACAGAGCTGAAATGCAGAGTTGGTGTTTTGATGTCTACATGGCTAAAATAGTTCAGTTCATGGCATAGCTGAGACCAGAGTTCTCAAGTTTGTTCTAGATTGAATTAATATGCTCTTGAAGTAATTATGTATTTCAGAGAATTTTGACTTAGAATTTTAATATCATAATAAATATTTCTTAAGTTTGAAGTATTACTGAGTTAATTTCAACATGTCTTCCATGCAGTAACTATGCAGTGATGGAGGGTGCTTTTGTTGTTACCTGTTAAAGCTGAATAGCAGTTAAATTTATTCTTTGTTTTCAATAGTGGTTTGTTGCATTTTGTTTTTTCTGTTAGCCTACTTCAAATGAGAGCCGTGCCACAGACATTTGCTATGAAATTTTTAATTGCAATGGTAGTTAATGAGCTTCACTCTTTGTTGGTTTTCCTGTACCCTGATGCATCATGAAACATGGTTAAAAATTCTGTGCTGTAGTGAAGGGTTTTCATGTGACCTGAGTTTGTGTTCTTAATATTTAAGGAGTAACTTATACTAGTCTCCAGAAATGAAAACTCCCTTAGACCAGGTGCTGGGTCCTGCACTTTGGCCACAATAAACTCTCTGCAGGCCTAGAGAGCTGCCCAGTGGAAATGGACCTGTGGGTGTTGGTCAGCAGCTCGCTGAGGATGAGCCAGCTGTGCCCCGGTGGCCAAGAGAGTCAAGGGCATCCTGATTTGGATCAGCAGTGCTGTAGCTAGTAGGACTAAGAAGGTCATTCTTTCCCTGTGCTCAACACTGGTGAGGCCACACCTTGAGAACCATGTCCAGTTTTGGGCCATTCAAGGAAAGACATTGAGGTCCTGAAGTGTGTCCAGAGAAGGATAATAAATATCTGGTAAAATATCTGAAGTACAAGTCCTATTAGGAGCAGCTGCAGGGCCTCAGTCTGGAGAAAAGGAGTCTCAAGGGAGATGTCATTGCTCTCTACAACTCCCTCAAAGAAGCATGTAGCCAGATAGGGTTCAGTCTCTTCTGCCAGGCAACCAGTGGCAGGATAAGAGAACATAATCTTAAATTCCCCTTTAGTCTACAGGGTTGCTTTAGGTTGGTCATTAGGGGAAAATTTTTCACAGAAAGGGTGATGAGACATTGAAATGCTGTTCATGGAGGTGGTGGAATCACTGTCTCGGAAGATTATGGATGTTGCACTTAGTGCTGTTGTCTGGTTGACATGTGGTATTTGGTAGTAGGTTGGACTCAGTAATATCAGAGGTAATTTCCAACCCATTTGATTCTGTGATTCTCTGATTCTGAATATTAATGCTTCTTATGCTTGTAGCTAATTGCATGGCATCTCTGGTAACTGCTCTGTATTCTCTTTGCATTACTTGTCTTCATATGTGAGAACATAATGAATAAGGTATTCTACAACTTGCATTATGCAAGGTAATTTTTCAATGAAAGGAATATTACTTTCTTATAGACTGCTAAGGGTTATTTTACTTGTGTTGCATATTTGATCTCTCGATAAAAAAATAATATTACTGTATTTTAGCTATTTTTGTTTTATCCGTTAGCACATTTTGAAGTTGAGAGCACTGAAATATATGTTAGATACTAAACATAAATCAAAAGTATGAAAACTTGTATATGTGGTGACTTAACTGTGAGGAAAAATACACATGTGCTTGGAATATCAGTTCCTGCATTTTTTACGAATAGGTTTTCCCAAATATTTTATGGAAATTCATTGTGTTCATTAAACTTTAAATTATCATTGTATCTATGATTTAAATCTTGCTGTAACCTTCTTCAGTTTCCTTAAAGGAGACATGTTTATTGTCCATAATGAATTGGAAGATGGCTGGATGTGGGTTACAAACCTACGGACAGATGAACAAGGTCTTATTGTGGAAGACCTGGTAGAAGAAGTGGTAAGTAATTTTTGTATTCAGATTTCTTAAATGAATGGGATTTCTTTATAAAATAATGCTGAACAAAAACTAATGACATTTAATTGCCTGTTTTCTAATTGTGTAGTTTTCTGAATCTAGTAAATTCATCTAGTAGTTCTAAAAAACTAAAACAAACCTTTAAACATAGTATATTATCAGAAAATGTTTATTCATGTTGTCCAAAGATAAGTGCAAATGAATGGTACTGTAAATTTACTGGGCATTTCCCTAAAATCTACTGTCCTGGTGAAGAATCATTCAATTGTGTTTCTTTTTACAATTGCCAATGAAAAGTTCACTAACTCAGCAGAATGTAGTTTTGCATTGTGGTAGATCTTTCTCTTTATTCCAGGATGAAATTTGGGTTAAAAATTTATTGGTGAGAAGTAAAAAAAGAAGAAAAAAGATTTTTTTATAATATCTTCTTACACAGCATGTGTGTGTTTTGCCAATAGCAATGTTACTTGAGATGGATCTCATTGATGCCTGTGTCCGGATGTGAATAGCTAAACTGAAGTGACAATACTAGACTTTTGATCTGTAGACTGATAGGTCAGTGGTAATTTAACGCTAGGAAGGCTGAGAAGGTTGAAACTTTCTAAAAAGTTACCACCTCTAAAGGACTTGAATCATGAATGAGGTAATCATCAGAAATAACATTTTTGCTGAGTTTTCACCTAATGAATGAAGAGGGAAGCTTTTCATAGAGCTGCAGCAAGTCTTTAGGTAAAAAATGCCTCAGATATCCAAAGGTCATTTTTTTTTATAAGGAGGTCTTAACTTACGACTTTTTTTTTTTAAATTGAGTTGTACTGTTGTCATTCACTTGATATGTTAATTTTCTCATAGGGAAGAGAAGAAGATCCCCATGAAGGCAAAATGTAAGGATTTTTTTTTTTTTTTGTCATTTGAAAGCAATCATAACTGTTTGTCAAGTTCCACTGTGAGATTTCTAAGTTTTTGAGAAAGTGACCAAAGAGATTTTTTTTCCATCTCAAGACTTCTTTATATACTAGCTGCTGCAGATGCAGGGATAACTAATGTGAAAAAGTCCTGTAATGGACTTTTGGTAGAATTACCGTCTCTGGATAGATTTAGAAGTCTAGAAGGTGTGTAGGTGTGGCACTTGGTGACATTGATTTGGTGATGGCCTTGGCAGTCCTATGTTAAGGATTGGATGTGATGATCAATGGTATTTTCCAATGCAAAGGATTCTGTGTTCTGTACAGTTCTGTGATTCTTATAATGCTTAAAGTTTGAAGAAAAAATCACAGGACTGTGACTGTTCTTCCTTCTATTTACTTAAATACTTAAAAAAAATTTAAAAATTAAACTCAGAATCAGTAGTGTGTTGATATGTCTTTTAATAGATTACTTTCACAAGTGTAGATGAGTGGCAGATAGTTGTGAAAAATGTCTAGTGCCTTGATGACTGATCTGATGACCTCATTTGTTTGTCATATTTGTGCTTGCTGTTTTTTGCTGTTTCCCACTTTCCAAGAGGCTGGTGGCAGAAGGAGGCATTTCAGTGGTCTATTTGGTTTATTGAGTTCTGCTAGTCAATTTGGCAGTATGGATGTCTTCAAATGTGAAAATTTCGTATTTGGAAAGTAGCTTGTAGGGGATATGTGGAGCTTTGATTCTGTCTTTCAGCTGTTGTTTACCTTTCATAGGAATCTATATTAATATCTGAAGATAGTATAGAAAGAAAGCCAGAAATTCGAGTCTTTTCTTATAAAAGCACTGTATCTCTAGCTTTCCTTTAAATACAGATTATTAAGTTGTAGTGTGTCAAGCTTTTCTAAATAGTGGTAAGTATCATGCCAAAACTAGGCAGAGGCTGTGAACTTTTGTGGGCCACTACTCTGACACAAGACTCTGGGAAGGTGCAAGGTGTGAGATCAAAGCAGTTTATATTCATTAATCTAACAAAGCTAGGTTTTGTTTCCACAGCTCTCGCAAATTTGAGTTTGAGGTTTTCTGTGTATAACTTCTTGTTTGAGCTTCAGATTTCATGATGCTAGTACATTGCTGTATGACTTCAAATAATGCCTATGAAATTACCTACTTTTTGGACAATTCATATCAATCTCTAAACTCACTTGTATTTGAACATCAGCTCCAAGTGTTTTATTGAAGTAATTTATTTATATACCTATTAGTGTTAGTCTTTCATGTTGTTGGGAGGAGAGAATCATTAAGTAGCATGGACATTGATTGTCTCATCCATATATATTGGGTCTTTTAAAATAAAGATTAATTCATAGGTGCCAGAGTCTTGGATGTCAGCATAACCAAAAAAGAGAGCTGGTAGTCTTGCTTTCTAATTTTTCTCTTCATCTTTGTTAAGATGGTTCCATGGGAAGATCTCCAAACAAGAAGCTTACAATTTGCTGATGACAGGTATATATATTTCTGATGTGAAATACAGTGATAGTGAAATGAAACAAAGCGATCCTGTTAATATTAAACTATGGCAAAACTTCTTTCTATATCTAAACATAAATGAGTGTTTTAGGTTCTCCAATCCCTCTGGGTGCTGCCTCAGTAGAATACTACATTGGACGAAAACTTTCATGGCTATCAGTACTGAGAATGTTCTCAAGTAAAGTTGATCTAAAATTTTTTTATTTAATTAATTTTTTAAATTGTTTTATGTGGAATCAATAATTTCACTTTCATAAAGCAAGTATTTCTTTAGTTGAAAACAGTACTTATGACTCATATTGTTTAATACCCTACTTTAAATATTGGCACAGAGATTTGAAAATGTTATCAACCTTTTTTTGGTATGATGTTTTAAAGAAATGGCAAAGATATGGCTAGGTTGCAGCCTACAATGGAACCGTTTTTCATTAATTCTGGTGGTTTAGTACTAGTTCTTCTAGTTTGAGATCACTACTGTAATTTACCTTTATAGGGTTTGTATCTCTTCAGGTATGCAGTTCTTTCTTATTTATGTAGAAATAGATTTTCTAAGGGTTTACATATATCACTAAGAAAAATAGCACTGTTATGATGTTTTTTCAGTTGGTCAGGTGTGCAGTTTTCTTGTGAGGCCTTCAGATAATACTCCTGGTGATTATTCACTTTATTTCCGGACCAGTGAAAATATTCAGCGTTTTAAAATATGTCCAACATCAAACAATCAATTTATGATGGGAGGCCGATACTATAATAGGTGAGTTTTTGTGGTAAAAGGAATTGTGCATATTTTGTGCTTGCATAATTTGCTCCTGGTAATTATTTACTACTATGATTTTAAGACTGTAGTTTCCTTTATACTAAATATTATCTCTAATTTCCGTACTAGTTACTACTAACTGAGCAGATTCTTACAGCTTAAATAACCTAAGTGTAACTTGTTTCTCTTGAAGTATTTGTGCTTGTTCTGCCAAACAGTTGCTTCACTCTGTAAATTGTAGTTTGAATGGATCATGTGGATCCATAAATTGTGTATCTTTAATTAAGAGATTACTCTATTTGAAGCAGCTTGGAAGCTTCTACAAGAGTTCTTGTCTATTTGAAAAGGGGAAAATAAAAATGCTAATTTTATCTGAGACAATCAATAGAGTTTTCAAATAATAGAAATGGGTATTTATAAGAAAGGCGATAAATGCCTTCGTTGTTGAAAAAATTACTAAATTACATTGAAGTATGTGCTTGGTACTTGGGGTAGAACTATTGATCAGTTCATTTAGAGTGAGCAAACTTAAGATGTATTTCTTTTGCCATTGAGGCAAAAAAA
This sequence comes from Melozone crissalis, assembly GCF_028551555.1. Taxonomy (NCBI): domain Eukaryota; kingdom Metazoa; phylum Chordata; class Aves; order Passeriformes; family Passerellidae; genus Melozone; species Melozone crissalis. Next base: position 654,940 of record NW_026535814.1, read on the forward strand.
TAGTAATTTATACAAAACAGAAAGAGAAATAATGAAGTCTTTCCCCTTTTATGGGAGAAACTATCAGTACACCTTGGTCTTTCATAGTATTTTTTTAGAGTTGCTGTATCTGGAAGTATTTTCAGTAGTGAGAACTCACCTTCCTCCTTAAAAAGAGGTCATTGTCTGCCTTAAAAAAATCAGCATTTTTCCTGACCTGCTCATGTAGAACAAGGGCATTCTTACCCCAATAGAGAATTTCTGTCACTTCTGATTGGGTAGCGGTTTTTAGCAGCTGTGTGTGAGAAAATATCAAGGTCTCCTCATGAAGTTCAGTGGACTTTTTCATATGACTTCACTCACATGATGCTGTGAGGCTAAATAATTGGATCCTTAGGAACCTATGCCCATTTCACATCCAGGCTGCTGGAATACCTTCTTCATTAATCAGTCTGGCCTTCAGCCATCCTTACTGAAAACTAGGCTAGCTGCAGGGTCAGCCTTTCATGGAAGTAAATGCCAGTTTGTAGTTGCATGATTTAGGATGAGGATGATAGGCCCCGAACCCCCCATCCTTGGTGATGTCAAATTAATCATCAAGTTAGTGGAACTCTTATTAGTCTCAAATGGGTTTGTAGCAATAAATAATACACTTTCAGAAAGATACTACCTTGTTATTGCTTTAGATTACTTTATAATGCAATGCTGGATTCACTTGGTGTGTAGATTATATATGTCTGAAAGAGATTCTATGCAGCCGAACAGAAAACAAGATTTTAAAGTTAAGCAGCAATAAATTATGACAAAGTGCTTTAAGAATTTCTTTTAGTCTTTTGATATGTAGTTTTCTAGAGATCGTCCTTAGTGTCAAAGGAAAATCTTTGGTTTTGTTGTATGTTTGGGAGAATTACCACTATACTCTTAAAGTGATATTCAGTTCAAATTTCTGTGTGTATAAGGTTGATAAATTTGCTGGAAGTTCAAACATATAATGAAAAACACAGCCCTTGGGTGCTTCATCAAGGCTTGGAATTCCTAGTCTAAATGTAACTCTAACTCCAGAAAGAGTTTTTAAATACGACTGACTTTATTCTTTGGCCTGTATTACAAAATTGCAGAAATTTTGCAGGCACCTGCTCCTTACATTAAGGAACTCCTGATGGCATTTTTAATCAAGGAAGTAGATGCTTCATTGAAGGTCAAGGTATTCCTAATTTGATGAGTCAGAAAATTCATGTAATGCTGTTTGATCGATTAGCAAATGTTGGTAGTAGCTATTCAACCTGTGAAATGTAATGACTAAGTCATTGTGTTTTTTAGAGTGACACAGTTGCAATTCTTATGTAGAAAACAGCATATACAGACAGCATCTCAGTAAAAATTGAAATTAACTAGTTGATTTCATTAAAACGGAAAGAAACATTAACCTCATTTTACATATCTGAAAAATAAAAGTGCTTGTGGGAAGGTTATTTTATCAAGTTTGCCGAGTTCATAGCTTCAGAATAAAATAGAAAAGCCAACCACGATACCTTGATATAGCTTTATTTAAAAGTTTTTGAGATTTTTTACAGTATTAGCTCTTGTTCCTGCATTGCACACATTATTTGTATCTTTGCACACACAGCTGAGTATGCATGAACTGAGAAGTCACACTGAGTATATTTTTATCTATTTAATTACTTAGCTCTTTTTCTAGATGGATATTTGCATGTAAATGATTAATTTCTGTTGATGTCCCTGTTGCTATTCTTTATTACAATGTGAATTTCAGTAGTGTGAAAATAAATTAGAGCAACCTAAATGCCTTGAATTTCAGCTTATATCTTTCACTACGTCTCTCCTGAGCCTTCCAAATGCGATTGCAGTCTCAATCTGATGACTAGAATCAGTCATCCCTGTAGAGGAGTGCTACTGACATGAGTATGAGAAAGGATAGCTCAGTGATGTCCAGTCGTAATCTGTATAAGCCCTACTACCAACCTTTTCTGTTTTCTATTCCTGTTCTTCTAGAAGGGGATTGCACTTCACTCAGAATATGTCCCATTCCACTTACCTAATTATTCTAGGACTTGGAAAATTATTGCCAATGAAATAGCAATTTTTCAGCTTGGTTGGAAAGCAGGTAATGCACATGTACTACCTGAATGTGGAAAGTGCAGTGTCCTAATTTGACATTTTAAGCAAGTCATTAAAATATTTTGCAGAGTTTAGGTTAATACATTCTGAATACAGTTTTATGAACTTTCTTGACTTCAGTATATTCCTTTCAAATAAGATTATGCTGATTAACACTTGATTTTATTAAAACTTCGAGGGAACGTTTTTTGTGGTTTTATGGGAAAGCAGATTCTCAAACGGAAAAATTAATGTGTTTAACATTTCAATATTCTTTTTCTTATTGGAACAGTATTGCTGACATCATTGAGCACTACAGAAAAGAGCAGATTGTTGAAGGATATTACTTAAAAGATCCTGTTCCAATGCAGGTAGGATTTCATCTCTGAGCCTTTGATGTTGAAGTCAACACTGAATCACTATCAAATCAATTTATGAAGTAAATTACAGCAGAGATACCAGTGGTAGTTAAACAGCATAATCTCCAGTAGTCAATCATCAACAGCTTCAATGTTTTCAGCTCATCTGTTTCTTTTATTTTATCCTCAAATACTTACTGAAGACTGGGTTATAGTAAACAGAAAGTATGGTAAGTTTATGTTGTGAGGTGTTCGACCTCTACTCTGCACCTCTAGTTCCTGGGCTCATGCTTTGATTTAGTCCCATATTAAGGGGAGCCAGTCTGTCCTCTCTTCAGTGTCTGGGTTTTTTTCCCTGTCACAGGAAACCTATACACACCAAAAAGCTTCAGGAGTGATTGCAGGGCTGGGACTGCAGCACTTGTTCTGCAGCACACTTGCCCCATAGCAGAAATTGATTCTAAGAGATCACCAGTGATAAGCATACTACATCATTACCTTTTCATGAGCTTTTAACTAGTTGTCAAATTTACGTACCTATTCTTTTCTTTTTCTGTTCCCAAGCTTTCCTGTTTCAGTGGAAATCAGAAATTTGCTCTTCCTGTCCTCCCTAAAGAGAGTTGCAGGCAATTCATACCCCTTTGTGTCATCTTTTTTATTAATATGAGAGCATTTCTTCTGTTCACCAAGCTAAGCACACAGAAGCTGATCCTGTCTCTTTGTAATGTTTTCATAGTTGTCTTGCTGCTACCAGTTTTGGTGTGAACTCAGCTTTCTTGAACATGTACCAGAACAATTTAGGGTAGTACCGTGTTTTGCATAATTCCCTTTCCCTCTGGAAAGCGCTTAACGAATATACATGTAATTTTCTGTGGTGGGTTGACCCTAGTGAGCTGCTAAGCACCTGCACCTTTGTTTGCTCATTCTCTATTCTTGTGGAATGGGGCAAAAGCAAAAAACCTCCTGGGTTAAGATAAATACTGTTTTATAAGCAAAGGAAAGGGTGATACAAAGGCAACACTCAGCACCTCTCACAAGTAGACTAATGCCCAGATGTTCTCTGAGACCTCCGTGTGCCCCCATGCTTATTGCTGATCATGATGTTACATGACAGGGAGTATCTCTCTAATAAATTGGCATCGTCTGTCCTGGCTATCTCTGTTCTCAGCATATTGTCTAGCAAGCCATCTTACTGAGGAAGGGGGCAGAGAGGGAAATGGAGAAAGTCTTGAGGCTATACAGGTGCTGATCAACAAAAGCCAGAACACTGCTATGTTACCAATACCATTACAAAACCAAAACACAGCACCTTAAGCGCTGCCATGGCAGAAGTCCATCCATGTGGGACCAGTATGTTAGCATAGCCAACTGTTCACAGCCCAGTCCTCCAATGAATGACTCAGCTGTTCACATCTCATTTTCTGTAAGTATCAACAGGTGTAACTGGTGTGTTTCACTAAGAGATACATTCCTTGTTATTGCAATCTTTCCTATTCAGCTAATTGTGTTGTGTCCTTGGTGCTTCCCCATTCTTTCCTGCTGTTAACTTGTGCTCAGTAATGTGCTTGGGTCAGAAAGCAAGTAAGAATTCTGAGACTGCTCCTTGGAAAATTTAATTACTAACTTTTTTTCATTTTTTCTCTTAATAATGGCAATAAGTCTTCATTTTAGCTTTTCACATACGTGAAACTTACAGTTTCTATATTAATCAACTCTTTATTGACTCATTTTCCATGTGAGAGTACTTCAGATTCTTTTAACCTAGCCAGATGCACTTGTGACTTTATTTGAAAATGTAGTGCTCAGTGGTGCAGTTAATGTTCATCTTCACCTCCCTTCCATGTAACACCATGCTCTGTGTTTTTGAGGGGGAAAAAAGAATTCAAAAGTTTTGCATCATTTCAAAGTCAATCTGGTGGAATTCCTGTGTCTGATATGCTGTTTACTTAGAAGTATTTGCCACTAGATGTCCTCTTTTGTGCACTACTCCTTGTGCAGTTATGTTAAAAACATTATCTTGATAGATAATCATGTTATGTTATGTTATCATCTCATAACATATGGATATAGCTTCCTTTGTAGGTCCTGTAATTCCTATTAGTATTACCAAATTATTTTTTATCTTGCTGTTGTTGTTTTGATCAAAATCATAATTCTTACAGATATATGCACAGGAAGGAATGTAGAATATTATGTAAGAACCAGTGCATATATCTTTTCATCTCAGCGATGTCCTTACTACTTTATAGTCTTGCTTTTCTTGGGTTTTTTTATGGCTAAAGAACTTTTGTTCATCAGCTTACTTACTAAAGTCAGACCTGGCTCGGTCATATTTATTACTTGCATTTCTAGATACTACCCTTTATTGTGTGAATTTATCAGTTTTTCTATTTCCTGTTTCTTCCTTTCTTCTCTTGTCCTGAATTCTGCTCAGTTACAACATGTGAGTTCTAAAGAGATTAATGGGGGACTGTGCCACTTTGAGTCGGTTTTAATTATGATCTGCACCATTTTTGTTGCTTCAGAGTTTATCCATGATATGTCAGGCCTCTGAGCTTTGGTAGAAGACAGTTACAAGCTAGATAAATCTTCAAAGACTAGCATAAATTTTAACACAGTGAAATCACAGTGAAACATCATGTTTTTTGTTTTTACATGGAGAAGATTTACTTTGTAGAAGATTGTCTGTATTGAAAACCCCTGTTTTCTTTCAGTTTGGAAAATATGGAGAGTTATAATACATTTCTAGCATGTGTATTGTATGAAAAATGAATGCTTTAGTTAAATGCATGAGAAAACAATAGTAATGAGTTAGGTAGCATTGAGTAAGATGATCCTGATTGCAACTTCATAGTTGGCAATTTCTGAGCTTAAAGTATGTTTTTCTGACATGTTTTCTAGCACCAAGAACAAGTGCTTAATGATACAGTGGACGGAAAAGAAATCTACAATACAATTCGTCGGAAAACAAAGGATGCTTTTTATAAAAATATTGTCAAAAAAGGTTATCTTCTGAAAAAAAGTGAGTTATGTTTGCCTCTATTATTCCTTTAAAGGAAAACAAAAAGCAAATAAGGATCATAGAATCATGCAGTATCTTAAACTGGCCAGGAGTCATAAAGATCATGCGCAGGTCTGCTGAAAACTAAACCACATGACTGAGAGCATTATCTGGACACTCCTTAAACCCTGACAGGCTGTGAGCATTTCCTGCATACCCTTTTCTAAGGACCAGCTTTTGCTGTCAGCAAACTATTTACAAGCACGAACAGAGACGGAACAATCTGAATCAGTGTCATGAGCTGTTTATTTCACACATCAGTCTCAGTACATTGTTAGGACAATGGAGACAGTATGTTCACAGCTCTCTGATTCAAATGGAATGCTAAGGAAACATCACGTTACACGGTAGCATAAAGGCATCTCAGCTTAGGTTTCAGCTAATCACACATAGAGCAAAACATATTGACAATAATTCTATCCAATCATATGAAACACATGTAAGGGTAGTTAACACAATAGGGACTTATTTTCTAACACAATAGCTCGTTGATGAGAGACAAAGCACAGAAACTCATTCATACTAACCTTCTAAAGATATACATTAAATAACCTTGTTGCAACCTATAAGGACAGATCCCAGGAGCTTATTGTTCTACTTCTCATGTGTGCTCTACTGCTTAGAAAACTTTTCCCTGTATTAGCAGTGTTCACAAGTCTGCTGTCTGAGGCCTGCTTTCTTAACCACTTTCTCAAAACTCTCTAATTTTATAAATCCCAACAATTCCCCCTCTCTGTTGACAATTCCCCTTCTCTCTGTGACTTCGCCGCACATACTGAAGTATGCAGGGTATTACTATCAATATCAATACTAGAACACCTAATACATAAAGACTTATCTTGCAAAGTTGCTTTAGCTAAGGTGCAAAGCTCCATTCTTGAAACAAATCATCTAGCTAGGTACTGCCATCTTCTTTAATTTGAGCTGTCAAATCTTTCAGTTTTTGTATGCTTTTGTGAATGGATTCAGAATGATCAGACAAATTCATACAACACAGTCCTTCAAATTCTTCACAACTATGCCTTTGTGCCAGTAAAAGAAAATCAATTGTTGCTCTGTTTTGAAGAGTAGCATGTCTAACACTATCAACATCCATTAACATATCACTAATTGCAGAGGATATGGCATTAGCTTGCTTGCTCAGCTAGCTGCTAACTCGATCTAATTGTTTCAATGCCACTGCTGAAGCTAATTGGGGTAAAAACAAACCTGCTGAAACTCTTCTGGCAGCTTTCTAAGGCTTAAAATCACTCTGACAGTTCTCTTCATAATGAGGAACAGCTTTCGTTCTCTTTTGTTTCTTTTTTATAACTGCTTTGGCAGTGGGTGCAATTATAGTGAGCATTCTAATGCTTCAAGGGCCACCTTCAAGGTGTGCTGGAATGCCTTGCTAAGCTCTGTCTCTACAAATGAACCAATACTTTTTTGGCAATTGCCGTGGATATTGATCAACCCCAGAAAGCACATCTCAACTGTTTGAAAAATTACACTAAAAACTCAAATTTCTATATGCAAAACAATGGGGAGTAACATTGTACTTTGGGGGATCACCTTTTGGCTAGACACTAGCTATGGAAGTAAAGCAAAAATCTGTGGTTAAAGAGCTAAGGATTTCTAATTCTTGAGGTTCAGATGCTTCCTTGGGAAGTTTTTTGGACCAAACATTCCAATTCAATGAGGTATTGTTTTCATTGTCAATTCTACTTGGCTTACCATTGATTGTTTTTTGACAGAAGGCAATTCTTATACTGGCACACCAACAAGACAGGTTGAAAAAGGTTTTTCTGGTTTGAGTTAGACAAACATATAGTATCTGAGCTGGCTGCCTTGGCTAAGATCACTCACTTTTAGAACACACAGTTTCTTTATCACAAAACTTCTTTTCATCTCTCTTTTCTACGCATCTTACACTCTCTTCCAAACAAATTTCAAAAATTTTACATTCTTGGAACGTAACGAAAAGTCTGAACAGGTTCCTTGACACTGCAAGAGTTTATTTTTTCTCGGAGGGACGGAAGGCTGTTTTCGACTGCAGGGGCGCTGGAAGGCTTGGAAGAAATAGAGGAGGCAACACTGTCTACAGAGTCTGGAGATAAACCCAGTAAATTCTCTGAGAGGGACGCAGACTCTATTTTACTTGGATTTAAAGAGTCTGAGCAAGATACTTTGTTTTGTGAGTTAGAACTGTCTTGGTTAGTATCAGTTTGTTTAAAACACTCCAGCAAAGCTCTGGAGGCAGGTATAAGTACATTTAGACTTTCATCTTTTTTGAGAGAGAACAAGTTATAGATTTTGTAGTTTATCTGATCTTAAAAATCAAAGGTAAAAGCAGACTGTAAATTTATATTTTGAGTATTCGCTTTCACTCAGATGAGTAAATTTTTTAGCTCAGTTTTTGAGATATGTGAATGTCCTTTTTCCTGTAACATTGTCTCAAGCCGGTAAAAGACGTTTCATTCTGTTTTAGATAAATGATTTCTTATATTCGTCACTTAGGTGCTCTCTAGAAAAGGATTACTTACAAACACATCAGCTACAGGCTACGAGGGGGATGGTATAGTCTTCTTGATTGACACCTGGGTCTCCGGCGGCTGGGATTTTCCATGATTTTCTTTTTTATCCTAGTCTACTTTCCTCACACGGGACACCATTTTGCCGTCAGCAAACTATTTACAAGCACGAACGGAGACGGAACAATCTGAATCAGTGTCGTGAGCTGTTTATTTCACACATCAGTCTCAGTACATTGTTAGGACAATGGAGACAGTATGTTCACAGCTCTCTGATTCAAATGGAATGCTAAGGAAACATCACGTTACACGGTAGCATAAAGGCATCTCAGCTTAGGTTTCAGCTAATCACACATAGAGCAAAACATATTGACAATAATTCTATCCAATCATATGAAACACATGTAAGGGTAGTTAACACAATAGGGACTTATTTTCTAACACAATGGCTCGTTGATGAGAGACAAAGCACAGAAACTCATTCATACTAACCTTCTAAAGATATACATTAAATAACCTTGTTGCAACCTATAAAGACAAATCACAAGAGCTTATTGTTCTATTTCTCACTTGTGCTCTACTGCTTAAAAAACTTTTCCCTGTATTAGCAGTGTTCACAAGTCTGCTGTCTGAGGCCTGCTTTCTTAACCACTTTCTCAAAACTCTCTAATTTTATAAATCCCAACAATAGCCATCTCCGCAGTGAAGAACTTTTTCCTAAGGTCTAATCTGAAATTTCCCTGCATCAACTTTGTTCCATTTCCTTGTGCCCAATTGTTGGTCACTAGAGGGGCAGAGATCAGCACCTTCTAGCTGGGTTTAATGAATTTAGCAGTACTAGAAAGGGAGAAATTGAAGCAGGCAAAAGGTTCTAGAAAGTGTGTAAGGAGTGTGAAGGATCTCTTTCCTTAAGTAGTAGATGAGTTGAACAATGCGATACATGAAATTACATGCAGTATGAAAATTTAGATTGACAGTTCTGAAAAAATCAGCACAGCACAGAAAGTAGGCATCCTTGTCAAAGGTAGCATTCAAAATCATGAAATGAAATATATTTTCATAAAGTGCTTATATTTAATGTTGAAGTCACTAAGTTCTAGCTGATAGAGGTTTGAGAGAGCTAGAATAGTGTAAATCTGTACATTCACTGCATAAAACAGTTGGTTTAATTTTGTTATTCCAAGTCAGGTTGTATGTTTTCAGTCTTAAATTTAATATGCACAGTCTGCCATACAAAGGATATAGTGACTTTTTAGGGTTCTAATGCTAACACAGCATAGCATGCAATAAGCACATTAAAAGCTGACAGCTTGACTTATTTCAGTGTAACCTTCAGTATTACCTTGAAGAGTTTCCATTGAACAAGTCTTTGAAGTTTTGAGGAAGCTGGTCCCTTGCCGAGTGTTATATTTCTACTTTTTGGAAAAATCAGCATTAATGGATGCAGAAAAACGGTATCAATAACAAGATTTCTGCAAATGACAAGAAGGATAATATGCAGGTGGTAATATGGATAGTGACCAAATGCAAGAAAGAAGGTATGAGTTTACATATAGCCTAATACAAGAGACATTAAAAAACCCCAAACCACTCCAAACTATACCGTCTGAACAGAAAAAGGGAAGCATCTCATTTGTTGAGAAGGTTTATTCTGAGAGGTGTAGAGAGATGCCATGGAATAAGGAATGAAATGGGAATGGCTTGGAAAAATTAGGCTAAAAGAGGCAAATTAGAGTACAGTCTTGTAGAAGAATGCACATAGTGTATATGGACTAAATGCAATAAAATCACTCTTCCACCTAGGAGTCACAGTATAATAAATGAGTGTTAAATTTGTATTTTGAAAACAATTTTGCTACTAGTTTATTGAGACCCCAGTGGATTTATGATGATTGAAGTGTGAAATAAAGGCTGAAAGTTTTTTCTAAATGGTGCTCTGATTTAAGCATTATTTTGTTGCAGAATGCTCCTAATCCGCTGTAATTCAGAGAACCTTTCTCTGCAGCAAGTGGAACCTGCCAAATTCTTACATCTGGTTGTGCTTGCAGGTTGATTCTGATTTAAGTTTGCATATAAAATATTTCCATTTCTGTTCTTCAGCTGTATGTTTTAAGGTATTGTAATGCAATCAATGGTCAGAGTTTAGGAGCAGCTTTCTAATGTTGAGTCCAATTCTCAAAAAAAAAGTCTAATGAATGGGGTCCACATTGTCGCTATTTGCAATCTGTATAGATACAGGCATAACACTGAGAGGAGCTCATTGTTGGGGCAACTCATATGCGCTTTCATAATATTGTTGAAAGCACTGAGGATGTTTGAAGAATCTTTTGCAACTCTACCTGCATCTGTGAAGAGGATCTGGTTTTAGTTACATGTTGTATAAAACGGAATGCGTATACTGATGTTATAACTCAAGTGTGATTATCTGTACATTGTTCTTCTCTTTGGAATTTGACAGAAGCTTTACTGCCCTCTTCTGTTTTCTTAATTTACAAAATTTACATGTTGTTTTAGACAGTATTATAACTATTTGCTTGATTCTTGTGCAGGTAAAGGAAAGAGATGGAAAAACTTGTACTTTATATTGGAGGGAAATGATGCCCAGCTTATTTATTTTGAAAGTGAAAAACGAGCCACAAAACCCAAAGGACTAATAGACCTTAGTGTGTGTTCTGTCTATGGAGTACATGACAGTTTATTTGGCAGGTAGGACATTGGGGTTTTTTCAATCCTATTGCACCAAGAGTTAATGAGATAAAGAATTTTTGTGAATTTGAAAAGTTCTGCATTATTTTGGTAGGTATTTGAAAGCTAACTTTGTTAGAAGTCTGTGGGTTCTTTTCTGTTTAAAAACAAGTACTTTGTTTGTATTATACTAGTTCATATAAGTAAACATTCTCAAAGATTGTTTTTGCACAATTACTATACTCAGAGTTACTTACACACTCAAGTGTTTTGAGTATGATCTAGTACACATCTTACTGGTCATAAGAGCTGTGGGACACATTCATATAGGGGATTCCTTAGGTTAATACTGTTTCTTGAAAGAAAAATCCTTTATGTATGATTAACTGGTTGTGAAAAAATGCTGAACTTCTACTGCTTTTAAACTCTCTAGGAATAGAGAGTTCACAAGTGTTTTGAGATGGCTGGTTTTTTTGCCTTAACTGTAAGCCAGCATACATGCTTGTTCAGTACTCACCATTCTAAAAATGTCAGTGTTCTGAAGCAGGTTGCATGTACTGTAGTTTTCTTAAAATGACACAATACATTCAAAACCAAAATGCAGTTTTTGAAGATCTGATAAATCTTGTTGGAAATCTTTCTCTTTCCATTTGTGATGGTAACATGTAGATGAACAAACATTGATGCAGTTATTCAATGCACCTTACAGACAAACAGGAGAAATCTGTTACTTCAGTGTAAACTTTGTGTAAACTTTGTTTTGGCACAGATTAAGTGAAGGTGTCTGTTAATATGTGAAGATTATTTAAACTTAATTTTTGTTTTTCTTTTTTTTTATTTTTAAGGCCAAACTGTTTTCAGATAGTAGTTCAGCACTTTAGTGAAGAGCATTACATCTTTTACTTTGCAGGCGAAACTCCAGAACAAGCACAGGTGAGAGCTTTTATTTGCTACGTGTAAAAAAAGTAACTTTAAATCTTGTGTTGTTCAGTGATGTTCCTTTCTGAAGCAGGAAGCAAGTATATCTCAAATATTTAGTCGTTACACAGCAGGTGTTAAAATGAACTGGTAGCAGATCTCTGAGGGGGAAGGTTGGTGCTGAAAATCCAGCACCTGTATTACCTGTTCTTCAGGGTTTTGGTTTTTACAAATTCCAGTCAGGCCCCATGTGCAGAACTTCCATTACTTTCTGTTACCTGTTTCTGGAGAACATACATGGTTTTTGACATAGTTCAATTCAGAAGAAAAAATTTACTCTCCAGGTCTTTTCCATGCTATAAAACACTGCAGAGTAAAATAAATAAAATGCTAATGCATGTATGTGTGACCAAAGTGCATAGAACTGTCTTTTCCAGTCATTTGCCATGTATATAAACTGGTAGTCATGCATAGTCTTTGGCCCTGATGGTGCACAGAGTAAGATTTTCTGGGTTTATGTGGTGTCTTTAGTTACTAGCTCTCTTAACAGTTATGTTCACTGCTTAAGAATTGTGGGATAGAAGCTTACTTCAGAGAAATGATTTTACCAGTAGATTGTATCTAAAATGATAGAGTGTTCTTGTTTAAGTTTTAAGCTCTGCAAGTTCACAGCTCTGATGTATACATTGCATTAGAAGTTAAGGTTTGCATTTGATGTTATTTGAATGACATGAAAGCTTTTTAGAGCACTCATAACAGACTGTATTCACCAGAGCATGAAGTCTATATAGTATTTTTTATGTTTTGTGTATAAAGGAAAGCACAGATTTTCTTTTTAAATTAATGCCAATTATTAAAAATTGTTAATGCAAATTGTTAAATTTGGAGGGATGACATAAGAATTATGAAGTGGAATTCATCATACAACTGTCAGTGTATTGACTTTGAGAGGCAGTATGCTGTATCATAATTGAGAATATATAAATTAAATTCCATTCTTCTTAATTTTTGTCATATCTGTAAAATCTTTTGTTTTCAAAAAAGTAATTAAGAATGTGTAGAAGATAGAATGTCCTGTTTTGTTTCCTGAACATTTGGTTTAATTTGATTTTGAAACTGCTTAACAAGCTGTTCACTGTGTTTACACAGAACACAGTTCTTTCAGATTTCTTTATAATATGGCTTTGGCCGAGAAAGCTTTACAAAGAGATAACAAAGCTGAGAAAACTCAGCTTTCTTTACTTTCTATTATTTCATAGAAAAATAGAAACTTGGTGGGGTGTAGCTGAAAGCTTTCCCTTGGAAGGATTTGAAAACTGAAGCCTAACTCACAAAACTGAGAATAGATGCAGTACGTATTTCTGTATTTTTAAGATGCGGAAGATGCTGTGAAGAATGAGTGAAGCAGTGTTGTGGGGGTTTTAATGACATTGTTAAACTGTACTTTGAGAGTAGATAGCATATCTTTGAGATACTGACTGAAGAGAAGACTGTTGATCAAAACCTAAATTTTGTGCTTTGCAAGAAATGTACAGGATTTAATGGTTGGGAAGACAGTAACTAGTGAATGAGGTTATAATACGTCTTCCACCTTCCGAAGACAAACTGGAGAATGTTGAATATATGCTCTATATTTCTATGTTAATTGTTCAGTCTTTGTTTGAAGTATACAGTGTTATGACTGCCATATGGGACTACTGGAGAGAATAACCAGACCTGTTTGGCTTGTTGAATGCAATTTTCTCAGAAGTAAACAACTTTTTCTTAATTTTATATACAATTTGCAATTTCTTGTAGTATCACTGCACTGGAAAATTGGCAAAGGTCACACTGTATATCCATTAGTAATGCTTGATAATACTGAAAGAGAAGATGGTTCAGATTTGCAAATTCTTTATGAGGTTTTGCTTAGTAATGATAATAAATTTGCTTTAATATTCAGTCTTTCATACTGTGGAATTACAGAAAACTTAGGTTATGCCAAGCTAAAGGGAAAATTCAGATACTTTATACAGATATGTCTGTTCCACTGGAAGAAGCTGTATCTGACTTGGTTTTCATTACATTCTTCTGCATCCTTCTCTCTTAGGACTGGATGAAAGCTCTGCAGGTGTTTTGCAGTTTAAGAAAATCCAGTCCAGGAACATCAAATAAACGTCTGCGTCAGGTGAAGCTGATATTGTGGGGTTGGAGGTGCATGTGGAGGAGTATTTTGCCTCCTCTGTGCAAAATGATATTAATAAGTCTCAGGATTTTTCCATTCAACAGTAGCAAATCCTAAATAAAAGTCTAAAGAAGTCAGCAGCTTTTTGAATGTGCCTCACATGGGAAATTAAAAAAATTCATACAACATGTCAACAAAAAATGTGAAAAAATATTATATTACACATACATAAAATACCCATTATTTACATTTTAGTTACATTTAAATACATGTTATTTAACTAATGATACTCATTTTATGTAACAAATACATGCTGAGCCAAGCTTGTCTTAATTTCTCTTGGTCTCTTGAAAATACATGCCAGAATTTCTTCAGAGAGAGAGGGCAATCAGTCTTAAATAGCTATGTCTGTAGTGATTGGAGAATAACAGGGAAATACTTTAAGAATTTCTGATATTATTTAATCTGAGGAACATTGAATGTAGTTACTTGTTACAGGCAGTAGAGAATGGAATAAAATGGTGAATAAAAAGTAATAAACCACAACTGTTTGGTTGTGAACATTAAAGAAATTTGGATACTTCTAAATAAGTGAACTAAATTAGGTGAATTTACAGATAAAGTGACAGGTGCAGTTAGGAGCTTCAGGGTGCAAAAGCCAAACAAAAAGGGAATTATTTTCTTCAAGAAGCAAAGACAGTGTTTATCTGCATAGAAGAATACAATATAATGTGTTGCACAAGAGAATTTCTGTTGGGAAAGCACCAAACAATAATCCACAGTATTTGGAATTGTTCATGGTTCTTCCTCAAAGTGCCAGTCTTCCATTTCAGTAACTCCAAGATGCCTTAAAAACATGGGTCTGAATATTTGTTTTCACTAGTTATTTGAGTTACTCTTACTTTGTTCCTTGTGCTTCTTTAAATGCTCCAATACATTTGGTCTGTACTGTTCTAATAAGGAGTTTGATATTCAGTATTCACATTAGCCTCTGCATAGAGGATTAAAATAATTCATTAATGTGCTTTTCTGCAACAAAAAATAAATTTTTGGTTTTTTCAGGTCAGCAGTCTCATTTTGCATGTAGAAGAAGCTCATACACTCCCAGTAAAGCATTTTACAAATCCATATTGTAACATCTACCTGAACAGTGTCCAAGTAGCAAAAACACACATCAGGGAAGGACAGAACCCTGTGTGGTCTGAAGAATTTGTCTTTGAGTAAGTTTTAATTATCTTGAATTAGTGAATTTCACTTTCAGTTTGTGTTGGATTTAAGATTCGTAACACTTTTTTATAATTTTACAGTATTTTAAAAAATACTGTATATGTGATTATACAGCAGCAATTTCAGACAAATTCTGCATGGGCAGAATTTTCTGTAGGTACCTATGTTTGCTTATTTAAGTCACAGATAATGATAACTGGGGATTGAAATGAAATTAGGAAAAGCTTAAATGCCAGCCATGTATAGTATTAATTAAGGCTCTCTCTCTTTTCTCCTAGTGATCTTTCATCTGATATTAATAGATTTGAGATAAGTCTTAGTAACAAAACAAAGAAAAGTAAAGATCCAGATATATGTAAGTATTTTTTGGTAAAAGATGCTTATACATTACAACAGTGGATACTTTGTGTGGTTATCATTGCTTTTGTTAAGGGTTGTCACAAGAGAATTAAGTAGGCTTTTATGTTCACCATACTGCCTGTATATGTTTTTGATGTCTGGTACTGGTTTTCCATTAATGTTTTTATAATGAGAACTTTCACTGATTTTAGTCATAAAATGCACTATGCTCTAGTCCTGTATGGCTGACTTAGTTTTGCTGCTATGGTAACTACTGCAAGATAGTGAATGTGCTTATCAAAAAGCAAGAGCAAAGAGAAATTTTCTTTATTAGTCTGCTCCATAAAATGTTAAGTTCCATGGAATCTGACTACATGGAATTTCTTTTCAGGTTTTTGATTGCTTCCTGTGAGACAGGGAAAGATGCAATTCTTTATTAAAAAAATAATCTTGGCAGCTTCTGAAGAAACCTTTCCTTTTTTTCTTTCCATTTTACCGCATCTGTTTTCTTCCCTTATTACCACACTTTGGCTTAAATCTGAGGTTATCTTAGTATCACTTTGAATGGAAAAGGATCTGTATTTTCTTCTCCTTGTATTAGCCAGATCAGTGCTTCTTTAATGTGGCTTTCTGTTCCAGTAAAAAAAGAAGAGTTTGAAGAGTGTGAATTTGAAGCTGTTAGGTAGAATTTTTTTCTAGGTCAGGTGTCTTCCCACACAATAATTTTAGGTTTCTTTTTCTTTTTTTGTAGTTTCCCCCCCCTCCCCCTTTCACTGTATCTTGTTTCCCAATATACTTGTTCTAGGGCAGATTCAGCCCTGTGCCCCTCTTTGCTCCTTGCAGGGCAGGATGGCTCTCCATGTCCTCTTGACATTTGTTTCAGAATTTTTTTCTATTATGTTCCAAGCTGTCTGTTCCAAGTCAGTCAGAGTATAATAATCTAGTGCAATTGTTTTCACTTTGCATATATTGTGTTACTGGTCTGTAACTTACACCAGAGCTAATTTACTGATTTTTGGTTTTCTGGGGTTTATTAAGATCTGTAGGGAAACCTTAGCCAAAGTAGGTATTTACAACTCATTTTGCATGGTCTTGCAGAACCTGATTCAATTTCAGATCTCTTTCTCCTTCTCTCACTAGAAAAGTTTCTGCATAGCAGGAGGAATAAAGGTACATTCTCTCTGACAGACTAAGGAGCTATAAATGCAGTTGTGAACTTGGTCTTGAATTCATTTGAGCTGGAAAACTGATTACCTGTCTAAGCCTTGGCTAGGAAAAGAATCTTAAAAGGGTAGTTCTTGAGAGGGATACTTCAGTAGTTTCTTTGAAAGTATTTTTGTAGTTTCCTCCTTTCTGTCCAGATTAAGGAGATGCTGTGTTTTGTGCATTCAGGTGATGGAAGGCTTCGTGTTCTCGGTCAGGGGCAGGATTGGCTGAATTTCTTTACTGCAGTTATCTACACTCTTACAGCATAAGCATAATCCAGCATAACTCTTTCATTTGGATATAAAGATTACACTAAGTCAACTTGAATGAACATACACCTCTGCTTACATCCTGAGCCCTATGAAGGATGTGAAGTTCATTGGGGTAAAATGAGTTAAATCACATTTTCTCTGACATACATTGTGTTGCACTGCCAGAATAAACCTGTAACTCTTCAAAAGCAAGATAACCGGTTCCTTTCCTTAACCAACATCTTTCCTTTCCTTTTCAGCCACAGATGTTACTTGTGGAATGCTATGAAGTGGCAGTCCTTTACAGCTGATGCTATTCATCTTGCCAGTTATTAATTGGGTTAACTCACCTTTTCTGCTTGCTTTTCCTTCCATCTAATACAGATTAAAGGTCCAAAATGTAATTGTTGGATTCACTGCTTTGTTCCATCATTGTAACACGCAAAACCTAAATACCAAAGTAACTCATGAATGAAGGCTATCTTTTTCAGTATTTTAAAATATTTCCTGAGTTTTCAGGTCATTACATTGAAGTTCGTCTATTATGAATGTTCTATAGTTACTTTGGATTTTTTTAAGCATTCCACATAGTCAGAAATTATACTAAGCAGTTCAGCAACAATTGCATCAATTATATTAACTTTTTTTTTTTCTGTTTCTCTAACTGAAAATTACTTAAGGACTTACTCAAATAAATATATAATATGGCTTGAAAAATCCAAAGTCCCAGAATTTACTAGTAGACTTTTGTCTGTTACTATTGACAGTTGAATTTGTAGGTTTCAAAGGACAATACCATAAGGTGTTGACCTGGAGATTCTGGTTTGATTTTGCACTGCGGTGGTTAATTTCAAATTAATTCATATTGAATAGAAATCTCTTACTGAAAGGAGCCTACCAATTCAATGTAACATTATAAACAGGAAAAAAGTCTTCCTACTTCAAAGGAATTTAATATAAATTTTGATAACTATTCTGCAGTCCTTGTACGGATATTCGGTATGATTTTTTTTAAATCAAAGTCAAGCCATATTATTTATATTATAGCTATGAAGTGCTACAATAACCACAGGGAAAAACGAAATCATCAGCTTATTCTAGTAGTTCATTCACCATTTGTCTCACTGTGGTACATGTGCTTTATATGTGCAAGCAAATAAGAAGAGCACATTGCGTAGTTGTGGATACTGAGTTTTGTTGCCAGGGAGAAGTATGATAAGAAAGTACATTTATTATGTAGGCTTATCACATTCCATCCTCACTGGTGATAAATAGCAGGTGGTGATGGGTTGTTTTTCATGCTGACTGATATAAATGCATGAACTTTTATTAGTTTGTCAGCTCCAAAGACTATGAAATAGGCAGCAGGATTGTCCTGAATGAGGCATTATAAATATAATCTACTTCTGTTCCAGTATTAAATATTATCCTGCTATGTATTGCAACACTGGGACAATCTGCTGGAACTGTGGACAGTGTGTACTGGCTTTGCAGAAATGTAAAAAAAATAAGCTCTTGGTTTTATGGACTTTTTTGTTTTTTTCATGTGCGGAAAGTAAAAGCAAATACCTTTCTCATGGAAAGAGAAGGTGTTTGACTCAGAGGGGCAGACTGGTAGGCTAAATGTAAAACTTCTTGCGGACTCCTCTTGGAGCATGGTGAGTGTTTCAGAGGCACATTGTTGCCTCTGCAAGTGCCTGGCCCTTTTTTTGTGGGGAACACCCCTCCACTAGGGAGCACGTTCCTGCTCTTGATGGGCCTGTCTTCCCCCCCAGCTGCTGTAGCTGGCTAGCCAGCTGCTGCACCAGACTTCAGCTGCAGTACAGGTCATTGCTTGGCAATTTTAGCGTAGCATCATCACCAGTTGATGATTTGGCTATTCTTGAGCTGATTTTCATTATCTAGTCAGCAAGTGCTTGGGAACACTTTTTTTAACGTAATATGCATAAACTGTTACTTAGACTAGAGTTATTATAAAAGTAAAACATATGTCAGTGTTTGGGAATACTATAGGAGCATTCTTAATCATAAGCAGGAGCAGATCCTGATCGTGGTGTCAGTGCAAGGCTGGAAAGGGAGTAGTGAACTCTAAAGATTTAACCTGTATTTTAGTTTCTGCTATCTGGATTTGCATCCTACTTGGGTGTTACAAGGAAAGCCATGTCAGTATTCATGTGGCATTTTGTTACAGATTGCCATGTATTTTTTCTTCAGCTTACAGGACACTGTTAAGCCATATGAATCCATTCATATATTGATAAAAAACTTTTTGTTTACTCTTGCTGGTTTTTTTTTCCTGAAATAAGATGATATGTTAAAAATAAAACTATTTTTTATTTAATATTAGCATTTATTTTGGTGGAGATAACCTACCTGAACAATGCTTTTTTTTTCCTTTAAGTGTTCATGCGTTGCCAATTAAGCCGATTACAAAAAGGACATGCAACAGATGAGTGGTTTCAACTCAGTTCCTATGTACCATTAAAGGGTATTGAGCCAGGATCTTTGCGTGTTCGAGCGCGATATTCCATGGAGAAGATCATGCCAGAAGAAGAATACAATGAGTTTAAAGAGGTATGAACTTAAGTTTAACCATCCATTCATCTGGCTTATCTGTCAAAACTAATATTTTTCAGTAGTTGAGAGGGATCTCAGTAACACCAGTTGCTGTAAATCAAATAATATTTTTAAGTGACAGCTATGTATATATATATATATATAGATATGTAGTATTTTTCCAAAAATGTTATATGTAAGGAGAAATTTCTGAATATTTTAAATTTGTTTTTCTTTCAGCTTATACTCCAGAAAGAACTTCATGTAGTCTATGCCTTATCACATGTTTGTGGACAGGATAGAACACTGTTGGCTGGTATTTTACTGAAGATTTTTCTTCATGAAAAGCTTGAGTCCTTGTTGTTACGAACACTAAATGACAGGGAGATAAGCATGGAAGGTACTGCACTAAATCCCACAAAAGTTTACTGGAATTCTGGACAGGTGGGGAGGAAAGGGTTTGGGTGCTATCTTTTTTTTCTCCTCCTTTAGTTGCAGCTTATGTCAAAGAGTAATCATGTTCTTCCTCTCTTTTTCGTGTCTCCTTTTTTCAGTTTTTCTCTTTCCAATTTCTTCTTTCAGATGAAGCTACTACCTTGTTCCGTGCCACCACTTTAGCAAGCACACTTATGGAACAGTATATGAAAGCCACAGCAACAAGTTTCGTTCATCATGCGCTGAAAGACTCCATATTAAAGATCATGGAGAGCAAGCAGTCCTGTGAGGTAATACCTTAAACTGTGTTTTTAAACATTTTGGTTTGTTGACCCAATAATCCACTGGTTATTAACTATTGTGTTTACATTAAATATTAGTTGGAGAGACATTTAATAATTTTTTTAGAACTAGACATTTTTACATCAGAAATACAGAAACTGAATTTATTAAGAGATGTTTTTATATGTTTTCCTGGATTTTGGCTTCAAACATTATTCATAGTAAAACTTACTAAGTTTTATGATCAAAATTTCTTTTAATCCTTTAGCAGGGATTCTGCAGCTGTTACTGAATGTCCTAATCTAGGTAACTCTTGTTGCACTCAAGATATTGTAGAAATCAGGATCTGAACTTCTGTTTTAATTGTAAAATTCCATATTAAATGCTTGTTACTGATCCTGAAACTCTTTTAAAAATGACCCTCCTAACTCCTGTGTTTCACTTTAACTTCATTGTGGAAAAGATGGGAGTCGTCAAGAAATTTGGATTGAGAGAGACAAAAGTCAGATGAAAAAATGGCGAATATCCAAGCTGATAAAAGCCACATATATATATTAGAACTTAAAACTGTTGCTTCACATTCCCTGACAACTTATTGAAACATTATTGATTTCTGAAAGAGACTTGTACGACTGCACAATATTTCATTTGCTTTGAAACACTACTCAGTGTGTAATGTTCAGAAACTATATATATATATATATATGTAGTTCTAGATACAAGAATAAACATATTCTTTTTCTGTTTTAGTTAAATCCCTCGAAGTTAGAAAAAAATGAAGATGTAAACACTAATTTGGCACATCTGCTCAGTATACTTTCAGAATTGGTGGAGAAGATATTCATGGCTGCAGAGATACTGCCCCCGTAAGTTTGCACTTTTCTGTTCAGATTTATATTTGAAAACTTGTGTTTCCATGAATAACATTGTACATTAAAATTATGTTCTTACTGATTTATCCTAATGTTGCTGTATAGAAACAGAGAAAAATTGATGGGGGAAAGTAGCACTTCTGGCAATTAATAGTGTTTTACAAAAGCCTCTGGCTGGCACATTTGGTTTTCTTTTAAAGGAGAAACTACAAGACTTGAGATCAGGGACAAAATAGTAATAAAATAGTTAATTTTATATTTTTACAGAAAGGTAGAAGACGGTGGTAGTTAGCAGACAGTGATGTCTATTTGTTAGTCTTCCTCCTCTGAGATAGAGATGGAATTATTAACAGCATATTAACGATACCATTCTATGCCTCTTTTTGTCTGCTAGGGAAATGCAGAGGCTATTTCTCCCCTGCTTCTTTTAATTGATAAACTAACTTATTTTCACACCTCAGATTTGAATCATCTAATATAAAGTGGATAATACAGAGTTTCCTTTCATAGTGTCATAAGCTTTTAAAGTATATGAAACCCTCAGTTTTGAGTCATTGCAGTAGCACGGAATTTTCTTTTGTGTTCGTGCTGGCAAGGTTAGCATTGAAAATTGCAGTCCTTTTAAGTATATGATGCAGTGATCAGCATTTTCTGAAATACACCACAAATATCCTTTTTTTTTTTTTTCATGGCAGAGAACTATTGCTGTGGTGCTTAACTTTCTTTTTTCACTGTATGTCATGTATGGAAAGAAAAGCTTTTGTTTAGTTAAGAGAGAAACAAAAAGAAAATTCAATCATCAAAGCGGTCTTTTTTCAAAAAGGGAATACTACTTAAGTAAACAGTTACAAAACATTTAATTCACATCTGAATGATCACAGAATAGTTTTTCCTTTTGAAAACAACTTTTAAAATACAATTCTTATAAATTTGTTAACTTTAACTAAGAGGTAATTTATAATTTAAAGATTTGTCTAAGTTATTAATATAAAGTTGATAATAGTTCTGCATCAAGTAGGAGGTTGGTCTAAGTCCTTTCTAACCTGCTTTTTTGATTCTGTAAGTTTAATGGAAGGAGTAATTGGCTACTATTTCTGCAGGACATTGAGGTATATTTATGGGTGCCTGCAGAAGTCTGTTCAAAACAAATGGCCAGCCAACACTACCATGAGAACCAGGGTTGTTAGGTAAGTTACTTGTCAACCTTATTCTGGAAATTTTTCTTTGAAGCCTTGTTGGAGACGTACTTCAGTATGCTTATCTATGTTTCTTTCAGTGACAAAACTGTATGAACTTACACAGGTTACTGCAGTGCTTAAGATATTTATGATAATGAAGCACAATGTCCCAGTTAAAGGTTGAGCTTGCTGGATTCTTGGTCTTGTTCTTAGAGCCTTGCCAAAATAAAATGATACAGTATAGAGGTCAGTATAGCTTTACTTAATGGTTTTCAGTTTGAATTTACAGTACTACAGGCCCAATCATGTTGAAATATTCTGGAGCTCCTCTGAAAATGCTGCTGGAGGTTACAGAACCTGGCTCTTCTGAACTCACACCAGCCACCAAAACTCCAGTCTACATTATTAAACCAGCACAATACAAAACTAACTCTAGCTGTTCATTGCCAGGGCAGGTCAAACAAAAACCTTTGACAAAGCTGTGGTCTTGACACTTTTTTTTCTAAACGTGGCAGGGATTTTAAGCGTATCGGAGCCTCAGCTTTTCTTTTCCTGGTGTCAAGCAGTTGTATGGTTAGTTGAGGTTTATCTCCCATGGAGGGATCTTTCAGAGTATTTGTCTTCAGCTTGTATTTATCGTTTTGACACCAGAAGCCTTATGTGTTTCATTCTGTGAAGTGGCATTGCCTTCAAATGGAGACTGCTCCTACTTGAGAGCTTCTTTTACTCTGAAGGGCTAAGCTGCTGGAAGGCTGTAAAGGTCAGCAGTGAATTCCCTTTCTCTGGCTGTTCCTCCCCAGGTCCAATCTCTGGCTGTTCCTCCCCAGCTCCAGAGAGGACCATGTGGCTTTCCTTAGTGAACACGCAGCTCACTTTGTTTTCCCAGTAGTCTCCACTGGATGCTAAAATATTTTGTCACTTGCTTTTGTGGTGTTCCATTTTCACAAGTGGATACTAGAGATTTTTCTTTGGAGTGCAGTTTCACCGCCTTCAGTGATGTCTATTACCTTCCCTTGTGCTTTTTTTGGTTTAAGAATGATTCAATATTCAGAGCCAGATGGACAGTTTTTGATATCTGGGTATCTCTTCTCTGTTTTATCAGTCATAATGTGCTACCATTTCTCTCTGGTTTAAAACTCCATTACAGATATTTGCTCATTCCTAATTTAGGCAGGCTGACAAAGGTAAGGAATATCAGATCTTCCCTATCAGCAGGGTCTCTGCTAGATGTGTACCTTGTTGGCCTTCAATTTTGGGCACTTTTAAAAGAGTGACTGGTGTATGTGCCAAGACTTCAAAATTGATTACTGACTTGTAGCTTTGAATTCTCACCACAAAAATTATTTTAGCTTAACCTCTTGCCAAGAACTGTTTTCTTACCAGCCCATAACTGGTATTTCTTAAAGATACATGTATGACAGAACATACTAGGTATCTTGGACTTACAGAAGGTGCATCAACATCACTATATTTGTCTCTTTAAAGAAACGTGGACTAACTGTGTACTTTACAACAGGCAAAGTTCCCTTCCTCCTTTCATTACAAGTCAGGCTCTGGTATTGCTGTGGTGAAATCCAGCCTGCTAGTGGTGTCCAAGGATAAAAGTACAGATATTTTAGATTGACTTAATTGGTCTGTATGTCACTTCATTATACAACAATTAGCTGGAGTTGAGGTTAACGTGAGTGGTGATTTTTACTTCTGGTATTAACAGGAAAATAGATTTTTCTCATGCTGCTGAAACCTGTTCTGGGTTCCTGCTGTAAGAATTCCTAGTTCTGCAGTTAGAACAGAGCATTCTTTTTCCAGCTTTTAAAATGGCAGCAATTCTTTCATAGTGGCAAGCAGCAGATACCTCATTTTTCTATTGAAGTGTAGATCGTCAGGATAATGGATCAACTGAAGCTGACGTAAAGGTGTGTTCTGACAAGAGAGATCTTTTTGCTCATCCACTCCTGTTCTCCAGCTTACAGTGGCCTGGGGAAGTGGCTGGCTGTGAGATGGATGCAATAGCAGACAGTGGAGACATTTTTGGGAGGTCAGAGACCAAGGGTGGGTCCTTTTTGAGACAAGCATGGTCAGGGATTGGCTTCAAAATTACTTGGCAATTAATTTCCTCCTACATGATTAAACAGTTCATTCACCTTTACTGGGAAATCAGTGTGCCTCTCTTTGAGATTTCATTGCAGTTCCTAGAATTGTAGCATGATGGTCTTGATTTATATTTTTACATAGCACAGGCTAGTTTCTTGGTGTCTGTCTCAACAAGATCCCACATTGTCTTTATTACTGAAAGACTACAGAATTTTACTTGTATTTTCTAATGGTTTTGAACAAAACACAATTTTATTTCATTTCAGTGGCTTTGTTTTTCTTCGACTGATTTGTCCTGCTATCCTGAATCCAAGGATGTTTAATATCATCTCAGGTGACTATGTGCTTCAGATCAAATCTATACTTTATGCAGCAGGAGACATGAAATCACTGTAGCATCTAATGTAGCAAAATAGGAAGTTTTTTTGAATGCTGTGTTTCAAGTCAAGTTATCCACATCATTTGGCTAACTTCTTCTTAGGGTATAGGCTTTTCACCCTCAAAGGCTTGATTGCAGATACCCGCAGTATAATTTAAAGTAAAAAAAAACATCTACTGTGATATTTAATAATAAAATTTTGAGTCAAGTCTAGCAATGTTTAATGTGTTTTAGCACTGTGAAAAATGTAACTATGGGAACTTCAGACATCACTTTTAATACACTGCAATGCCAGAGTTAATAGCTGAATGCAGTGGTATTTCTGAAATGTACAAGATTTATAAAGTTGGTTTGTGTCTACAGAGCCTGGAATACATTTGTGCACCTAGAAAATTTTTCTTGAATAATTTGAATGTCCTGCCTAGATGGCTTCCAGCCATTAAATACAGTAGATCTTAGATATAGAATCTTAAAGATGAGAAAGGGATGGCCTTCAAAAAGGCTGAAAAATAGGAAATATAGGAGAAAATTTAAAAATCCAGTTCAGAAGAGCTTTTTTTGTTACTCAAAGACAGTTTTCAAGACAATGTGGCTTGTTTTCTTATCATCAGTCTTTAAACTACTAAATGAGAAGGATTGTGTCAGACAAAGTTCCTTTCTCTCACAGAGCAATCATTCCTGTATATGCTTTGGAGAAAGCATTTGAGAAATATGGCCTGGAACAAGTGATAATTTCTTTGGCATTCTGTTATCTTTGTGTGGTTTGCAAGTTAGGTACCCTCATAACTTGGGTTGCCATGTGACTGCAGGTGTAAAGAACTACTTAAAATTTTTGAGTAATGCCTTTTGAGCTTGTCCATTACAATCCTGCTGAGTTACCTCCAGCTAGTATTCTCGACTACTTTTCAACCAGGCCATTTACCTTAACTGGAGAGAAAAGTAATTTTCTTGGTAACATCATTTGTTGGAAAAATTCTGACTTCAGTGTTTAATGTGAAGTGTTTATAGTCACAGTCATTGCAGACTAGAGTTTCATAGAAATACAGGCTATGATCACATGTAACATTGACTTTGTTTTCCTGCTGTCAGTAACTTGTCAGTGCCCACTTATGTGGGATGTGGGTTTAAGCAGATAAGAAAAATGTGAACTTGTTTTTTTTAAATTTCAAAGCTAAATATTTTAACAAGTTTCAGCAAAACTCAAGTTTTGAGCAAATGGTTATCATTTCACCTAACTCTTAGTAACATTTATTTTGCCTTCTTGGTCTGTGCTACTGTTACAGAAAATAAGATTATCAGATTAACATGGCTTTTAGACATTACAAAAGCAATATATTTTACTTTATCAAGTGATATCTTTCACATGCAGTTGTTTTATATTTAAAAAATCAATAAAAATATGAATGGGAAAAGAATTTATTTTCATGTTACTGCTGTTAATTTTAAATCGAATGGCCAGTGACTATCTACTGTGCATTCCTGCCAGATTCTCCTTCCCCTACTGCTGCAAGAACACTGACGCTGGTCGCCAAGTCTGTGCAGAATTTAGCAAATCTGGTTGAATTTGGAGCTAAGGTGAATATAATTTTACATACAGAGAACAACC
The DNA here is from genome assembly GCF_028551555.1 of Melozone crissalis. Taxonomy (NCBI): domain Eukaryota; kingdom Metazoa; phylum Chordata; class Aves; order Passeriformes; family Passerellidae; genus Melozone; species Melozone crissalis. The sequence goes on from NW_026535814.1 coordinate 681,159, forward strand.
TACACAGAACTGTGCTTCCAGTATACCTTTCATATGTTCCTGTTCAACGCATGCAAAAAATCTATTACTATTTTCTCATGCAGAACCTATGACTTCCTCTTCTTTACTTTGACCGTGCATTTATCACTTGTTAGATTGGTGTTTTCTGTGGTAGAGCACTTCAAAGCTGTCCTGTTTATACTATCATACTGCTAGACATAATGAAAACTGTAAGTTAAGTGTATTTATTGCACTAATAAGCCCAAGCTTTCAATGAAGTTTCTATTAAAACACTAAGAGAATGCCAGCAGTGACTGGTCTCAATTTCCAGGCTGAAACATTGCTAAAAGTACATCTGTTGACTTAAGCATAATTAACATGACTTCAGGCTGGTGTGAGAAGGCTGTTTCTCTGACACACAGAACTTGGAATGTAAGAGTTAATGACAAAACATGAAAGAAAGCACTTGTTCCTGATGATACCTCTGAACACAGAGCATCTATTCACTGCAAGCAGGTATTTAGAGACACTCACCTTGATACAAATTTCTGTCTGTATGCATGTATAAGAAGAATTCTGAATCACAGGTTGTCTGTCTTTTGAATACAAGAAAACCAAATTCTGTAGTCTTTTGACTGCCAGCACACTAGACATTAGAAATACACTAGAAAAAAAGATACTATTTTTATTTACATATTCGTTTTGCAGTGTCATTTGCCTGACTGCACTGTGTTCGTCTCAGATGTGACAATTATCTTGGCAATGATTTGTTAATGAATACTTTTAAAAATTATTAGGAGCCATATATGGAAGGGGTAAATCCATTCATCAAGAGCAACAAACATCGCATGATCATGTTCTTGGATGAGCTTGGGGTAAGTGGTTAAAAAAATATTTGCTGAAGTTACATAGCAGAATTGTAAATTAAAATTTTTTACACCTCTTATTAACTAGCTCAGTAATGCATCAGCTGCCACATAGTTTTGAATGCTTTTATCTATTTTTTAATACTTATTTAAAAATTGCTGGTCTGTCATATGGAATTAAAACCATCAATTATCTGTGCAAGATTTTATTAATTTAGTGCCTCTGTAAATGTGAGAAGCTGAAATTTCTGGTTTTTAAACCAGAAATTTTTATATATAACATGGTTTTAATCAGAGACTGAAAGTAATTTTTCTTTAAAAAATAGGTTGAATTTCAGTTAGCACTGGCAAAAGCTTCACTCCGTGCATTCTACATATTGTAGTTTAAAACTGAAATGCTGTCACTCTGTTCTTATGAAACGTGACTATTTTGTGGGTGTGATTTCTGTAACAGGAGTTAGGTTATGTTTTATATGTAAGTATTTAAAATGCAATAATTAATTTTAAAAAGTGAGATGAAAAAAAAATATGCTAAGCATCCTGATTTAATAATTTTAAGAAGTGTCCTAGAAGATATCTCAGAACACTTAAAAAAAAAAAGGTGGCATGTGGGTAGGTTTCAGATATCATCCTTTTGTGATTAAATCACAATTTCTGCATATTATGATACATCAGTTTTCTTTAAATGACAGATTTTACACGAGGTCTCTGATAACTGTTGGTTTGAAAATACCTGTTGGATTATTCTGCTGTTTTAATTGCAGTATTATTGGTTTATCATCAGTTTAATGAATTACTTGACAGATAACAGCAGATTTTGCTGAATTTTGTTGCTTTTCTCTCATTTAGATTTTAAAAAGCCCCAAATGGATGGATTTTCCCTTCATTTAGACGGTTTGGGTCTCAAAATGTAGGTTTCTGGTGAGCTCAAAGATAGAGCAACACCAGATCTCATAGTAAGAATTCTCCTAGCACTACAAATTGCAGTATCCTCACAAAACACATGCCTGTGAAGAGAAGAAAATAAACAGATAATAAATAATAGAAGGGTGGACTGGAGGTTTAGCTGGAAAGACCAAAGTTGGACTTGGCACCCTAAATCTGCTGTCTTCTACTTTGTTGAAGAATGTTCCTGAGCTTCCAGACACTGCAGAGCACTCTCGAACTGACCTCTCCCGTGACCTGGCAGCTTTGCATGAGATCTGTGTGGCACACTCAGATGAGCTCCGGACACTCAGCAATGAACGAGGGGTGATGCAGGTGAGTTAACAGAAATCGTAGGTCGTGGGTGCTGAGTCCTGAATTACTCCTCCATACTGATGGATTCTTTTGTGGTATTTCTGTTAGCAGTATGATGTTGTATTTCACCATGGGGTTATTAGCTGTGAAGGAAATACTTAATCCATAGTTTTGTTCTTCCATGCAACAAAACCTACTGGCTTTGGGTGTTTTATTTTATTAAAGTTTCTGGAGGAAGCCTTAAATCCACAAAATTACTGTCTCCTGACAGACTCTCTCGGTCTTAGTTTTCAGATCTGGATTTTTTTTTTTCAGTTGAGAACCAAATTCACTTTCTTTAGCTTTCTATTTATACCTCATTTCTGCTTACTAGTTTGCCAGTACACTTGTATGCTTGGAAAACTGCTGGCAGATTTTAATAGTGTGTTGTATTAGCTGTACACTTCCTCTGCCTTCCTGTTAACCACAAAGAAGCAAGAACATCCATGGGAGGACAGGCAAAGTCCCTAACATCGTTTAAAGACTACCCTTATTGGCTAGGGAATCAGACATTTTCTCTTTTTAGTAATATATTTAAACTTCAAGTCACAGGTCTGATAGACTGATGCTGAAAATGCTGCTCAGGCAGGCCTTTTCTGTCTTCAGTAGCTAACATGTAGTTTTACTGACTCACTCTTTTTTACAGCATGTTCTTAAGAAGCTTTTGGCCATTACGGAACTGCTACAACAAAAACAAAATCAGTATTCGGTGTCTAACAACATCAGGTAGCAGCTCTCTACCTGAATTCTGCATGGATTCAGCACGCCCAACATGGCAACTCTCACCAGTATCACTTCCTTCTTGCTCTTGCCAAAAACAGCACACCCTGTCACATTCCCAGTGATGTGTGAACTATGCAAAAAGAAAACAAAGATCCTGTTGGTGAATGATTGTACCAGCAGCTTTTTTTTAAGCTATCTGTGCAGGACATTTGCACTTTTTTTTTTTTCCACTTGGAAACAATGAAATTTCACAACCTCTGAGCCTTGGTGTACAGTTAACCTTCCGCAGAGAAAATGCTGTGACTGTGTCTAGGACTTTGAAATTTTCAGCACCTCTGATTGCCAAAGTTTTTGCTGTCTGATTGGGAAAGAATTATCAACTGACATGAGAAGAAAGATGTTGTTCTGACAACCACCTATAACTAACTGGATAACATTTCTTACTGTAATTTCTGACTGGTTACAATAATTATGACTTTTGACTGTTTCAGCCACTTTTAAGTTGTATTTACAGTTTCCAGAATTTGATGTTATGGTAGGAACCACCTTTACTGTACATGTTTTATACCATGCTGTTTCTCTTGCTGGAATGATGTTGAAAGAGAATATGCAGAATGGGTCTTGTCAGCTTTATTTTTTTGATGTGCCACTGATTCATCTGAATAGTTCTTCCATCAAGAACTGTATATCCAGATAAATCACAATGCTTTTGTAAAATGTTTACAACAGTAAATAATTTGAATTCAGTAAATTTATTGATCATTATATCAGACATGCATGCATTCATTAAACCATTTTATAAAATAGGTATCGTTTGGTCTTTTTTGTACTGTAAGTCTAGCATAAACATTTTTACAAGTGAAAAGTAAGTTTTTAAAATAAATCAAGCTGCCTATTTCTAACTCTATGAAAACTGGCTTCATGGCTACTGTGGAAATTTTTTAGTGTCGGCACTGGTAGTATACTTTGCAGTGTTTGCAATGTGTCACTTTTTGAGCATGAGTCCTCAGACAGCATTACCTTGTCCTAATGCCTTAATTTGTACATTTTTGGGTGAGAAAATATATGTTAAAACTCCCTGCATAGGTTGAGATTTAATAAAAAGAAATTCTTTCCTGTGAGTGGGCTGAGGCATTGGCAGAGTGCCAGAGAAGCCAGGGATGCCCCAGTCCACAGAAGTGTTGAAGGTGACATTGGACGAGGCTTGGAGCAACCTTGTCCAGTGTTCCTGCCCACCGCAGTGCCATAAACTGTTAAAAAAAATAAGAAGTAAAATGTGCTGTTGATTTAAAGGGTATTTCATCATCGCTGTGTGTTATGTTCTAGGCAGTGATATAATAATAGGGAATAAAAAGATTCACTGACAAGACCAATGAGATAACCACAATAATAATTTTAACATACAAACACTGTTGCAGATCTTTACAACACCTAGAGTGTTTTTCCTGTCTATCAGAACTGCCAAATTACTGTCACATAAAATCAGAAACTTTGCTTTTGCACCTTTGCTGGAATACTAAAGTGGCTCTTGCTGTGTTGCCCTGGTCTCCAGCTGGAACAGCTTCTTGAAGGTGAAAGCTTCCAGATATCATATGTATGGCACTGGGCAGACACATGTGATGTTCTTCCATAGTGAAAATACATGTGTTTGCAACACCTTGGTACTAGAGAAGTCTTTTTCTTAGATTGTTCCATAACCATGTCAAGTCTACGTTAAACTGCATCTCAGACAAGTAAGTAATTTATCTTTCAGTGTGTCCTACTTAAAACTTTAACAGAGTGTATAACAGGGATTCTTTTGTAGATTTGGTTGCTTTGGTACAGGCAATATAGCATGGTAAAAATACAAACTGGAAGACAGAGCTGCCTACCTAATTTACCTGTTACACACAAAATGCAGCAAAGACAATCAAACTGGGAAACACCCAAAGCTGCATGTACGTGTTTGTATTGTAGAACTCTAACTGGGTATGTGAAAAGGAAATAAATCAGCTGGTGCTCATAACACTACACTGCAGCCACAGCAAACTGTTTCTGAATCAAAAACAAGGGCCAGATTTTTTGAAGCTAATCTGACTACTGTTGGACCTGTAATAGATGAGGGTTTAATTGAACCACAACTTCTTCTTTTAGGAAAGCAAAAGGCTTTACTGCCAAGGTAAGAACTAACAGCACAAAGATCTTATGACACGTAATAAGGAACCTGTGGCAGGCAGTCACACCTGACACCAGAGGGTGGTAGGAGTCCATCTTCCTTCAAAGTAATGCTGAATCCACAAGATCATCATCAGTCCACTCTTCCTAATAGAAGGAAAAAACACAGCACCTTGAGCAACATTTGTGTGTGGTGGTGTGGTGCTTATGGGCTGGATTTAAGAACTTACTGAGAAATTCCATGAACAGAAGACTAAAAAATATTTTAACTTGGGGCAATTCAGGCCTTTAACCTTAAAACTAGCTATCCATACCTATGCTTACAGTCATGGACACAGAGTCATGTTGGACACTCTTTTCAGCACCTGAGATAAAGAAGCATGAGCTTCATGTTGGATAACTATGTAGAGATTTCCAAAATAGCTCATATTGCACCTTCTGCTGATGTCCTCTGCTTTTTACGGCTTTGTAGATTACAGTCTAATATCAGCTAACTACAGGATTAATGAAGCCATTGTTAAGATATGAGCAGTCTGCACACACTGTAAGTTTTTAAAAAGTTAAGCACACTTTAATGTCCTGGCCAGAGAAGATCTGCTCTTTCATGTGGCTATTACTCAGCAAAATATACACAAGTAGAAACCCAGTTCAGATGCATCACTAATGAAAAACTCTGAGTTTCAGGACCTTTGGAACTGTAAAAAAGTTGATCACGAAGTGCTATAGGCTATGTGAATATCCTATCAGGTTACTCCTTTAGGAAACAATTACAGATATAAATTAAAAAGAAGATCCAAAATCAAAATTGCCTCAGACCATAGCATAGTAACTAATACAAATTAAACTGGGGCAGGGAACAAGTGAAGCCTCCAAAGCTCATACGGAGCTGTTAGTTCTAAGTCATTCTGTCATAAAGTGAACAGTTTTCCAAGTGCCTGTTTTATGGAGTTGCCAGTTTTAGTATACTTTTCAAGACTGGCATTTGGAATGAAAACTTACTAAAAATTTTTGCAGCAATAAAATTATAAAGTAAGTTCAAGGTCCCGCATATACCTTCAATGCCAATTTTATTATAATCTTGTCTTAATAATGTTTTAGAGTCTAATTTTACACTATAGCATCAACCTACTATGATAATCTCTAATAGCAAGACACAAATCTTGTCTTTTATCTTCACAATTTGGTAGGTGACCCTCTTAAGATGTTAGCATGTTTTTCTAAATGCCATCCTGAGTGTGTCTACCAGTATCCAGCATCTTTAGTACCAAAATGAGTCCAATTAAAAAGGGTTCTACTCCACTGCCAGCATGGACTCTCTCCTACCCATTGTCCAAACAAAAGCTCTGGAAGGTGTTCATCTCAGATGTGAAGGACAGCGCTGTTTGTATTTGTTGAGTCACTCTTGTCAGTTTATCTCCACCTTAGTTATACTTGGTCTTTTAACGCAAAGTACTAGCAACCAATCTGTAATTCATGCAGCCTTGTTAACAAACTGTCTTGACATAAATTTAGCCCAACACTCTATACTGCTTTGAGCAAGAAACCAAATAAAGTAAATAAAAACTTCCAAAGCACAATAAACAGCAGGAAGCATGGTCTGCGTGTTCACTCCCCTTTCCACAAAAGACAGGGGTGTTCAAGAACACTTCAAGTGCAGTCAGGTATGAAATCTGGCTCATTTAAAGTGAAAAAAAAAGTTGAAAAAGATTCAGTCTGCACAACAAATAAAATTGTAATACAGATGCATAAATTTATCTCAGTAGCTGTGTCACTTTTGTCTTGGCATTAAGGGTGAAAAAAAACCAGGAAAAACTTGTATAATAAGTTTACTAACCTCATCCATTTTACTTTTCTTTGTGACATATTCATCATCTTCATAACCTTTCCTCTTCTTCCTAACCCAGAAGAAAAGTGAAATGCTTAGGTATTTTTATAAGTTAAGACTGTCATCATTTGACCCCAGGATTACAATATAGACATACCTGTTTCATAAAAAAAGAATACCAATACCTCAGCATGCATTTTGCTGGAAGTTCAGGGTGTAGTCCTTTCCATTAGCATAATTCTTAAGAAAACATTAAGCCTTTACAGCATTCTTGTTTTAATCACCTGATTTTAAAGCCCTTAGTTCTCATCACATAAAACATCAAGTGGTCACACCTTAGAAGCCACCCAGTATTCCAGTTTTGTTTTACAAAATAATCAGCTTGCCATGCAGATCTGCACATAAGAACCTGTTCATGTATTAGTGAAAACACTACTTTGAGTCTTTGACCTCAGCTTCCAGTAGATACAGCAAGCAGGCAAACACTCTGTGCACATTTAAGGGTTTTCATTTTCCATCACTCACACAGGTAAGAAAATATTAATGTTCTTATGCCAATAAAAAAGGCCAAAGTTTAACACATCCAAGATATACTTACGGGTTTGTATTAAATGAGAGGTCCAAGCTGTGACACTTCTCTAACTTCTGTTTTAGAGCAGCAACCTCTTCAGGCCTCGGCAGTTCATATTTTTTAATGAGATTTTTCATGCCTAAAATGGCAACAACACAGCTGTAAGCACACAGATAATTTCTGCTCTGCCTTGTTGTGTTGGGTCTGCATGGCAAGATGTTGGTAGTGGGGGGCCTATAGGAGTGGCTTCTGTGAGACACTGCTAGAGGCTCCCCCCATGCACAACAGAGGCAATGCCAGATGGTTCCAAGATGTATCCAGCACTGGCCAAGGCCAAACCTATTAAGTGATAGTGGATGTACATCTGTGAGAACACATTTAAAGGGCAAAATCCAAAAACTGATGCAACACTAATGGATGATGGAAAGAGGAATGAGAATATATGAGAACATCTACACCCTACATCTACCAGGGTCAGGGAGAAACATGAGGAAGGAAGTGCCCCAGGCACAGAAACAGATTCTCCTGGTGCAGACCATGGTGAAGCAGCTGTTTCCCTGCATGGAGGTCAGCAGGAGTGTGGAGTATGCAGCTGCACCTACAGCCTGTATAGGAGGCGACTTTGGAGCAGGTAGATATGCCTGAAGGAGGCTGTGACCCCTTGGGAATATCATGCTATGTACCATACCATGTAGGGAAGAGAAACCTACACTACAGAATGTTTGCTGGCAAGACTTGTGATCCCATGGGAGACTGGCACTGAAGCAGCCTATTTCTGAAGGGCTCTATCCTGTGTAATGTACCCACATTAGAGCAGTTAATGAAGAACTATGTTAATGTAGCATGTGAGAAGGACTCATGTTGTAAAAATTTGTAGATAATTGTCTCTGTGGGAGGGACTCCACACTGCAATGGGGGAAGAATGTGAGGAGGAAGGAGCAACAGAAACATGATACGCTGACTAGTCCCCCTGCACCGGAGGGAGAGAATTCATGAGTGAAATTGAATACAGGAAGAAGGGAGGGGTGGGGGAAAGGTCTTTTTAAGATTTGGTTTTCACTTCTCATTACCCTACTCTGATTTGATTGGTGATTAATTAATTTCCCCCAGTTGCGTCTGTTTTGCCCATGATAGTAACTGTAAGTGACCTCTCTCCCTGCTCTTATCATGAACTTGCTATTTTTTTTCTCTCCCCTGCCCAGCTAGGCAGGTCAGTGATAGGGTCTTTGGTGGTCACTTGGCAACTTTGGTGGTCACCTGGCATCAAGCTGGGGTCAACCCACCACACTTGTGAATCACACAACCCTATCCAGTCTCCAGTGTGGCTGAGTATTGCTTATGTCATAGTCAGGCTTGAGCCAAGAGGTCATCCTTCCTTTCCTCATTGTAACTACACTGAAACAAGTATCCAGCATCACCCACACTGGATTTCCTTAAGGCAGAGTTCACATTATTCTGCTAACAAGCTTCAAAATATACAGGTATTTTTTGCAATCAACACTGTACCTGCTGTCCTAAAAAAATACCAGTTGCAGTCTTTCTAATAATGCAAATTAAATTTACAAGTTTTTTTTTCTCTACCATCAGTACTCTGTAGAAGTAATTTACAAATGTTTGAAAAATTTCCTTCCAATCATCTTATGTTTACGGAAGAGCTACCTTTGGGCTAAAGCTACCACCACAAAAACTGAAGAGTAAGTGATCCCAGCATTCCCTTCCATCTCAGCAATGGAAGTTTAAAGACCTGATTTGTTAGAAGACCAGAAAGTAAAGGACATCTTAAATTTTATAAATTAAAGGTAAATTGAATTTGTAGACCCTGGTTACTTGTATGGTGCATTCACTGCTCATGTCAGCCAGCCTAGTTTCACTGCCACCACTCCCATTTGAAGTGCATGCATTAGCTTAATGCATTCAGTAACTGATTACCTACTGGGAATTTCATATAACAGCCTTTTCATTTAAATACAAAAAGGTAATAATCAGTGTACTACACTTCCTTTTACCATGGTAGCATTCTTATTTGTAAAATATACACGCACACACAAAGATATTTCACAAACTAGTGAACTAAGCATCTTCTGAAACATCTTATAGCTGCAAACCAGATGTGCAGTATAAATACTGGCACATCACATTAGTCCTTTATCTGGCAGTAGTAGTTATTACATGCAGGCTTTGCCTGAAACTGCAATGTTTAAGATACGGTGACTTAAAAAGCAATTTCGTTCTGTCCTACAGATACCATTATCTAGTTCTCAAAATAAATTTCTCACTTTTGAATCAGTTGCTAGCACTTAACTGACTCTAGCACTAATGTTTGAAAGCATCAGGCAGGTCCTCTGCCTGTTAATTTTTTTAATTTGTTCATATTAATTTGTTTAATTTATTTGTTCATTTTGTCGTTTTTCCTCTTCCATCCACATCCTGGGTAGCTCATTCTACTGTCTGCAGCTTACTTATGCATGCCTTAAGGTGAAGAGAATCATTTGAAGCAGATCCTTCTATCTAAAGCTTTTGTAATTTGGAAAAAGATGGTTTTTCCTCATTTTGAGATATTCTTTAACATAATTTTCCAATGTTTACTTACATTTCATTTCATCTAGTAATCTGGATAAGGTTGATCTGTCCTCTTTCAGCATAAGACTTTCTGATAAATAGCTGCAAAGAGACATTGAAGAATAAATTTTTTGAAGTGTCATAATAATTTATGGCAATCATTTGTAAGTCAGTAAAAAGTGTATTATTTTTAATTAACATCTCCCAGAGCTTTATAGTTAGATAAGTAAGAACGCTTTGTTTACTGAAGTGCTATAAAGTGATAAAAAAAGCTAATCTGTCACTAAGAAGGTAACAAAAATATTCCACCAGTCATGAAGAAATAATACTGCCAAATTAAGTATTTCTAAGCCTCAGAGAGCTAAGTCAAATTAAGTTTATGACTTTATGACAACATCATGCTATTGTACAAAATGCCCACAGGACAAGCAATTACTACAGTGGTTTTCAGACTGAGCAACAGCAGAGCATGCAAGACAGGCCTGCTTCTTTTGGCAGCTGAAAGCTGTTACTAAATGCTGTCTTCCATGAGCCTATGGGTCCCTTCCTCTTTCCAATGAGATCAAACTTCTCTTTAGTAAGAACACTAATGCAGACTGCCTGGATAAAACGGACATGAGCAATCGTCCTCACCAACACCCACAACAACCAAGGAGTTCTATCCCTTCCCCCATAAGAGCAACAGGTATTCCAATTCCCACGTGTTCTGTACCACCTCTAGAGCTGTACCTGACCACAGACCATCAGCTTCTCTCACATCTGGCAGCAAAAACTCACATCAAACAGTAAATGACAAGCTTATAACAACTGTATGGTGCAAACAGATAACAAAGACTTGAATTCTTCCTGAATGTGCCAACAAAGTTCAGACACCTTGAATCACACATTATCTACAAATTATTTTCGTCCTTTTTGCAAGCACAGTTTTCTGAATTTTTGTATGAGCAGTACAGAACACAGATCTAAGAATGAGATCAACTTTCAAGTTAAAGTAAGCACCTGAATGTTTTTACACAATTCTCAAAAGACAGTGAATCCTGTAAGGAATACTCTCAACACTCCTTATTTTAGAACTAGAGAGATTTGAGATACATTTAGAAAAGATAGAAGATTTTATTTTAAAAGAACGTTTTGGATTTAGAACAGGTGTTACACTCCAGATGCAAAATGCTCACAGGTAGTGGCATGATATTAAAACATGCCAGGTACATCTCATTACAGCAACTACTTCAGCTCATCTGAAAACTTTAAGAAAACTAAACCAAACTACACATTTCAGCAAAAGTATCAAAGTGTTTGACAGTACCCCTGCAAACAACAGGTTTGTGTCTGGCAAGGACACAAAAGGGAAAGAAAAGATTGATTTAAAGCAACACATTACCCCCTGGTGCATATCCGTGGAAACTGAACAGTTGCAGCAGCCAAACACAGCATGTTACAGCATGCCCATTAGCTGTCAGTTCAGTGTAATTTCAGTTGACTCTCAGTTTCTACCATATTTCCACTTTCTTCCCTGTGTAACCCTCAAACTGAGTCTGAAAATCCTATGCTATTCTAATTAACGCAAAGTCATCAGTTTTTTTTAACTTCTTCCAAAGGAATATAAAAACCAGACAGCAACTGACTGCTTTCATCACCTATTTGTGAAAATGAACAGTACCACTGCCATTCTAAAACATAAAGAACAGACAAGTGCTAGCAATCAGTAAATACACAATTCTAGTAGTTAAGAATGTCTAGAGCAGAACAATTTTACACAAGAAGCAAACAGATTGTTTAAATCACGCATATAAGAAAAAAAATACTACCTTTCCATATTAATTCCTGCTCTTGAGCCACTAGATAATATCGCAGTGAGAGCAATCTGTGAGGGAGTAAAGAGCAGATATGCATCTGTCAGAGCCACTCGGTTAAGGAAGTCATCAGCTGTTTTCCTTAAAACTTCAGGATTTTCCAGCACTGGATAGCGAGTCTAAAAAGTAATGATTTAGAAAAAAAGGCAGCTGTTTGTCATTCCTGTTCATAAGCTCACAACACACAATTCAACAGTATTTTATAAAGCAGAAAAGTAGCAGACAATATCTTTATCCCAAAAACATCCTAAATAACTTAAAGACCACAAGTAAAACAACTATCTTTCAGGTATCTATCACTATAAAAAATTAGATCTTTTAAATCACAGGCACAAAAGGAAATAAAGTTTTTCAAGACAATGCATGACAGACTTGTATTACTTTACTACACAGAGCATAACCATATCAGAGAATATTACCTTAATATCAATTAGAAATCCCTCAAATGGCCTGTATGGATTGTGGATGATGAGATGGAAGTTCAGTTGCTGAATAAGTAGCAGTTCATATTCCAGTATTTGTTCAAGAGCTTTTTCCTGTCCAAGAGGACTTTCTCGAAGGTTACCAACAAACTGTGCACTGGATACATTAAATTCATCTACTTTGCAGGCCAAAAATGTGCATGTTAGCCTTGAGGAGGGAAAAAACCAAAAAAGCAAACAATTGACATATGCAGCATCCATTCATCCATTTGTTCTGAATACAGCAAAAATACAGTGAAACTGACCATATTTTGTCTTTACTCCTACTTAAGATCTCAGATTTTCTTTCTTGTTTTTTTTTCAGGACTTTAAAAATATAAAGATCATACCTCTAATATTTCATTTGATAGAGTAACTCAAGAAGCGTTGATAACTCACATTATTATCCGAGGATGATGCTCCATCACTGAATTATTGAGGTAAAAACGTTTGAAATACATGCAAGCTGTTCCCTAAATTGAAAAAAATGGGGAGGGAAAAAAATAAAAATGGATTAAAAAAATAAATATAAATACATAAAAATTAAAAAAGCACCCACAAACCACGAAAGTTTGGATATATACTACAGACATGCAGGATACACTGAGCCACTAAGACACATACAGCCATTAAATGTCATTAAGTATTTCAAACTTCTGAAAAAGTTTGAAATACTTAATGACAGTGATTGATTTTTTGACAAAAATCAAAAAACTTGATTTTTTACATCAGTAAATTTTGCAGCATGTTTATCAGCATGAAAGCTGATGCTTTCCAAAACGAGACTCTGCAGGAGCTACTTCTCAAACATCAGTCTGGCTTCACAGAACACTGACTGCCATCTTTCAAAGGCACCCTCAAGCATGGTGCTCTTCAGCACACCTGCGTGGAAAAGGGAGGATTAACAGGGGACAATGTAAATCATACACCTTAATGTCTTAGTGAGAGAGAGAGAGACAATTTCACTCCATTCTTCAGCTCTACATCCCCACTTCTCCCTTCTGAAAGACGCTCTTTTGCATTCAAGACACATAAGTTCAAGGTAATTCTGCTTTTCCTTTGTAGGATAATATTTTGCCAGTATACAATCCAGCTTATCTTGTGGTCAGAGAAGCACAAATGCTGGAGAAACATCTGAAGGCGAACCCAAATTTCGGATCGTCTCCTTTAGCGACTGGGAGATTGTTTCAGTCACCCAAGCAAGTTTAAGAGCCACAAGCAAAAGATCACGTTGAAAAACATCAGATTCTGAAATGGCTACACGTGTCAGAAAACGAAATAAAAAAAACCAACAAAACAACCCAAAAAGCGGCCACATACTGTAGTGCTAGAAAAGAGAAAAGAGATAAAGAGATTTAAAGATATCCGCGCCCTCAAGAACAAGCCAAGCAGGCAGCAGGCGATGGAATAAGGAGGGCCGAGGCGGCGGCTCCTCCTCGCCTCGCTTACCACAACGGACCGCGGCATCGCGGGCTTGAATGCGGCGCAGAAATCCAGCAGCCTCTTCTCGTAGTACTTGCATAGCGCCAGCTCCTCGTGCGGCTCCAGCAGCACCGGGTCGCCCGGCGGCACCTTGGGGGAAGCAAAGCCGCACCTGAGTTCGCCGCAGTCTCACCCTGCCGCCCCGCGCCGCAACTCCTGTGTCCCCGCACACCTTCCCGCTGGCCGCTGCCCTGGCCCGGGCCCGGCGGTTCGCCTCAGCGCGGCGCCGCGCCAGTTCCTCCTCGCCATGGAAGGTCCAGTGCCGGCGCTGCGTGCTGCTGTGGAACATTGCCCAGCAACATGGCCGCATTCGCGCGCGGCACGCCGGGAGCCGTCCTAGCGCGTGAGGCGCGGCGGAGCGGACCCAGGACACTCCCTCCTGGGAGAGGGGTATTTCCGTTTCCTTTTCCAAACTTTTCCGTTTCAAGGAAGAGCTGTGGCAAAACAGTATGTCGTAAACTTTTGCAGAATAGCAGCACTCTTGTGTTTCTCTTTCGGTTTTATTCATATATACTTTCAAATTTGCATTGCACTTGTGCAGCCTTACGTTGAGTGCTGGGGACAGTTTTGGGCACCGCAATGTAAGACATTAAGCTATTGTAGGCATGCAAAGGAAGGCAATCAGGATGCTGAGGGCCTGGAGCAGAAGCCATATGAGGAGTAGCTGAGGTCACTTGGAATGTTTCAGCCTGGAAGAGACTGAGGGGAGACCTCATCATTGCAGCCTACAACTTCCTTGTAGGGAAGAGGAGGGGTAGATACTGATCTCTTCTCTGTGGTGACCAGTGACAGGACTTGAGTAAATACCATGAAGTTAAGTCATTGGAGGTTTAGGTTGGATATCAGGAAAAAATTTTTGGCCCACAGGGTAATCGAGCACTGAAACAAACTCCCCAGGGAAGTGGTCACATCACTCAGTCTGATGGATTTGAGAAGTGTTTGGACAATGCTCTCAGGCACATGGTGTGATTTTTGGAGTGTCCTGTGCAGGCCCAGGAACTGAACTTTATGATTGTGGTGGATCTCTGCCAATATTCTGAATATTCTCTGGTTCTGCTCCCTTAAGTTCCTTCAGTAGTCTCCTGCTTTCCGCAGATAACCACTAGGTATAAAATCCAATTATGCTTTTAAGGAAGCAGCATTTCATAACCTCCATGCTTCAGCCAGAAATTTTAGATATTACTGTGTAGTATCTAATATTTGTGTTTGAAGTATATGCGGAAAGGATGTAGAACATACTTTTGTGGACAGTCACAGGCCTTGTAGTTAAAAGTGTTACCCAACAAGTTGTGTTCTTTTAAAGGAGTTTATGCAGCAGTGGGGGAAAATTCTTTTAACCTTAGCACAATAGCGTTTGATCCCTATCTAGGATTAATGCTTTGTTTTGTATCATGCAGTGCTTACTACAAACACTAGGGATAAATGTGGCTTTGTTTTAACTCTCTACATCTGTGACTAATAAGCCTTGTGCCAACTAGTGTGGGAAATGACATAACTTTACTCATAATTTTTAAAATTAATTATTTTAATTATCTCTTCTAATTAATGGTTTTAATTATTTTGAGGCAATGTAATTTTACACTTTGTCATCTGCCATTAGAGCCAGCATTTAGCAAGGTTATGATAAGCCAGTATTGTGGGAACATGGTTTGGGAAAATTACTGAAACTTAAAATTTCGCTGAAACAAGTGTAATCAACACTGATCTAATTCAATTATCTCAGATCTAGAAGGATGTTAACAAAGCCTTGCAGACACATCTATTTTTGAAAGTGGACACAAGTAATGCAAAATTCATGAACCGCAAGGACATTTTGCAGAAACTTAAGATAAGGAAGAAAATAACCAAGTCAGTTCAGCAGTTGTACTGGATGTGCTGTTTGGGAAAAAGATAATAAAAAGACTGAAGAACTGGGCTAATTAGCATGAGAAGTGAGAAAACAAACAGGAAATAGAATACTAATCAATGAAGAGAAATATGGAACTTACAGCAAATGAACATTAATTTCTTTATTTGCTACAGTGTATATATAGTGAGAAATTTTGAAAGTGGATGTGTGTATTAGGTGAAGCTATCACCATGCACCCAACATATTGAAGAAATATCAGCTTTCTAACATAACAAGACATAACAAACTGATTAGAGAGTTTCTTTCCTGGTTTTTAGTGACAAAGTGGTTCCTTGCAAGCCGACATGACAAAGGTCCTTTCCCTAAACTACACAAGAAATAATTATCTATATAGTCTGAATCCATCAATACTTTGCCTTAAATTACAGTAATCAGCACATCCAACATATATACAGTTTCAAATCTGGCCAAATCTGAGTTCCAAGAGCCATATGTACAAAAATACCAAAAGGGTGTTGTTGTGCATCTGATTGTGACAGTTCCGTCCCAAATTAGGGACTCCTAAATAGTGCACATTATTATAACAATTGGTTTACTGAGTATTATTGTAAATATGTTATTTGACAACATCACTCTAAGAGTAAAATGTAAGAATAGGAATGAAAATTTCTAAAAAGAGCAGTGCAGAGAATAAAGCAGATTTTTTTTCATTTTTTTATGATTCCATTTCTTTTATACCTTTCACTTTTCAGAATCTGTACTTCAAAGGTGTTTGGGTTTAAGGATACCAAACAACTGCGGACTTCACTGATTGTAGTTCTTCCTTAACTTTAAATGGTATGATGAATTTTTAGTGATTCCAGAATTCAGTCTGAAAGTGGACAAAGGTAGATTTAGATAAAATATCTGGAAATGTAATCATAAAATACTCAGAAAAACCTTCGTGTGCTTGCTCTGTGAGCAAGCTATGAACAGAACCAAGAATTTACTGTTTCTAGTTCTCTATTGTTTCTTTTCACAGTAATGCTTTTCACAACATCTTTACCCACAAGGCAATTTTGATATATTATCTTGTAGCCAAAGAGGTTAATTAAAAGAAGAAATACTGCAATGTGATTTTTGTGCAAGTAATAAGGTTTACAAAGAATGGCATAGAATGCACTAATAAAGTGCAGAGTGAGTATAAAATGTTTTACTACATTCAAAAAGATAATTACAAGAACTGAAAGTTTTTTGGAAAGTGGAGCTGTATGAGTTATAAATCAGTTGCTCAAGTCAGTCAAATTTAAATGTTTGATGTCTGTCTTTTATGCTGGTTTTAAACATGTTATATGCAGAGATATTTGTTCAGAATTATGCAAGTAGCAAGGTAACCAAGCAAAACAACTTATAAGCTAATAAAAGCTCTCCAATAGCCTAGGTATTTCAGCGTGTTCAGCAATTTCTCAGAAAAATTGCCCAAAGGTGTAAATAAGTACCTACCACCGAAATGCGGAACACATTTTCCTGCTTGTATCAACAAATACCACAGAGGTATTCCTCTTGATGTTTTTTATGACAGCCATGGCTGCTGTAAGTGTTCTTTATTTTTCTGTTTGGGGCATATAGGGAATCAGAATCTCTTGGAGGCTATAGAGAGGACCAAAAAGAACCAAGAGGCAGAACACACATTATCTAAGAAGGGGAAGATACCTGAAACACAGAGGCTTAGTCTGTATAGTTTACTGTTGAAAATAAACATTCATAAAACCATTCAACTTTGATGCTGGTAGTGTCTTCTTAGAATAATATGTGAGGAAGGGGATTCTGAACACAAGCGTACAGCTCTTCAGCTAAGTTATAATTAATACAAATAAATTAACATAATAGATTTCCTGCTTTTTATTACCTTTTACTATCATTATTATTAAGCCTAACTGCAGATGTTTAGTAGCCTAAAACATTCAAAGAAAGGGTTAACCTTGCTGATGCTACTGGGGAGAATAAAAAGCTTTAGAGGTGAAAACACATTGATTTATTCTCATATGATTTTAATATTTGCTATATTTCATGCTGCTGAGAATTTATGAGTTGAACTAAATTTAAAACATAGTTTTAATTGCTATGTTTTAGTTCTCACTTTTTGAATATACTTATATCACAGGGACTTCTTGATTTTGCGGTGTTTGGCTATCAATTGTCCTAGCGCAGAAGCTAATTAAAATCAGATTACCTTTCTTGCTTTGCTAAGTAGTATTTTACTTTTATTTGATCTCACTGATAACAGTGAGATTATTTCATTGAAGATGCATTATTCTATATTCTTAAAGTGTCCTTGTCATTCAAAGCATTACAAAGTATGCATATATAGCTATAACTCTTTATATTGAATATGCAGTTCAGGGACATAAGCTTTAAAATCCTCAGCAGAAACACAGACTTTAAATAAGCAAAAAAGGATGAGAAACAACAGTTTGGAAGTCATGACCTTTGGATTTTTAATAATTTGCATTTGATAATTTACAACTTCAGAAATACATTAAGTGTACAGTCTCAAATCACAGATCATACTAGCAAAACTGAAATATGATGAAGTAGAAATGTTTGTTTGTTCTTAAATTTGGAGCATTCAATTCATTCAGCAGGGAGGGCTGGATTCCTATGGAGCAATCAGAATTGAATATTCCTTTTGAGACCATGCAATACATCTGTTGGTGTCAGCACAAGATTTGCCTAAAGCCTAAGAGCCAAAGCTGGTTTTTGTGGAAAAGAGTGGTTATTTTTGCCATTTTTCACTGATGTGTCTTCAGTCATCCATAGAGAAAGTTCTGTTGCTTCTGTCCCTTGTTTCTTATTTTTCCTTCTCTGTTTCTCCCATACTGTCTTTATCCTGGTATTCTTGACATTTGTTTTTAATTTCTTCACAACTGCATTTTTCCCACACACTTCACTCCCAGTGTGTCATCTTATAAGAATATAATGTAATTATTGATACTGATGCTAAAAAGTCATCACTGGATTTCTGGATGGGTTAAGAAACTGAGAACTCCCTGGAGTAAAGAACGTGGACTTCTGAGTCACTCATGCAATTGTATTCATATTCACAAAGTGCAGTTTGCAAAGTGGCATGTTTGCAAAGATTTCTTTGGAACTCAGTGTCCCTGAAATGTTCTTTCAAAGTGAGAGCCATCCCTTTAGCAGCACGGCACACTCTTTCCCTCCCTCCCTCATTGCCACTACTTAAACCAGGCCACAAACCACGAACCCAATACATAAGCATACTTCCAATACAAAATAAGCAGATTAATTAGAACTATCTCCTCCTTGAGCACCTGGATGCAGGGTCTCTCAGCTTAAGCACACCATGAGAGCAGCTCTCTGAGGGATATGGGTGGCCCAGACAACTGTCACCTGGCAGAAATTAGATGCTAAAAAAAACCCCAAAAAACAAAAACCAAAACAAAACAAAACAAAAAAAAACCCACCCCAAAAAACCCCAAAGCCCCCCAGAAAACAACAACAACAAAAAGTTTTTTTAACTAAGTCAGACATTCCTCCTGTTTCCTTGCATGGAGCACCTCACAACCAGCCAGACCCACAGCGGAGAGGCTGATCTCAGGTCTCAGGAGCTTCTCTTGCAGCAGGGCAGCTCCAGAGCAAGGGAGCCCAAGGGGATTCAGCAGCTCCAGGGAAGCCCCCGAGGAAGAATCAGGTCTGCTACAAAAATGTTGGTGATAGCAGAGGCAGAGAGGCCCAGCTCTGGAGCCTACCAAACCACAAGGAGTGGTCCATCCCCGGCCAGGAGAGGAGGAGCTTGCGGCACCTGCAGACAGCAAGTGCAGTGGCTGAAAAGGCAGTTACCGTCCAGCTGCCAGCTCCTGGCAGTTGTTGTCATCATATTGTGAAGCTCCCATACCTTCTCAGTGATTTCTCATGGACATTTCCTCACAGCACTGACTCCTCCTTCTTTACAGCACAACCAACAAACTCTCTCTTCACAGCACAGCCAACAAATTCCAACTCTCTCCTCAACCAGCTAACTCACTCTTTTGTAGCACTCGTCTTATTGGACACAGCTGTGGCCTATTAAGGGCAGGCCTGTTCCTAATCTTTGGTGATTAGTACAGCTGCAACCCCTCAGGTGTGAGACTACCTTCTGCACTATTTTCTTACATTCTGTCCCTCCACAGGCAGTGACTCTGTGTTGTCTTCCCTATTAAAAGAGCTTCTGTGCTACAGAAACTCAAGTCATACTGCAACACACTGAATGTTTTACACTTGTGTGCTTTGTTCTAGAATACAGTTTCCTCAGAAACAGGTGTCATCTTTAAGAAATGGTAGCAATGCTGAAACCTCTCACACGTATTGGCGCAACATGACACTGAGTGTTCCCCACAGGGATGAGTTCAAAGAAAAATGTAATAGTGAGAAAAGATATGTGGTCTGAACTTACTGCACATGTTCTTCGATGACTCCAGGGCGTTGTCTTATAACATTCAGATTCCTTCTAAATGAGGTATTCTAGAAAAGGACATTCCATGTAATCCAGAGATAGACAGTTATTTTCTAGGTTTGTCCAGTTCATGTTCTACATCCTCATACTGAGGCAGAATTCCTGATCTGAGACTGAGAAAACTTTTATGAAAAATTCTCTCTAAGTATTTCAAATGACAGATGTTTTCTCTTAATTTTGCCTGGTGTAGGTACATCAGTCAGGTGGAGATGATTTGGAAAACATTAAAAAATTAAAACCATTATTATTTTATTTAGTGAATAATTAATTTAATTACTTTCACCTGCAGTAAAAGTCTAGCTGAATTTGGATTAAAACAATGGTTTAGGACTACAGAGATCTAAATTTCAGTGCCATCTTTGACAGAAAAATCCCATTCTGAAATATTTTAGTTTTTTCAGCTAAGAATCTCAATTCCTGCTTGTTTACCTTCAGAAAAATGAAGAATGAGGGCATGAACTATTATATTACTATGGAAATGAGTACCACAAAAGACCCTGGAATAAATATTGGAAAAATATGCAGCCATTACCTTATCTTCTCCTCAATATATCCTACCTCTCCCACTCCATACAATTTTGACAGTAGTATGTTAAGGAAAGATATACACATTTCAAATGTTGAGCCTTATATAAGGCAATTCCATCATATATAAACACAAGCTAATAAGGACATGAAGACATATAGAATGTACAAATTCTATAGAATATTGTCAATATGCCTTACTCTGATACAAACACAGCAATATGGAAGCATACTAATTATCCATATACAGCCTTTTTTTTCCTGAGGAAGACAAATAAAACCTTATTTTCAAAATCTACCTCAAGTTTTGCTAATTCCTGTGCATTCAAACAGATTGTTCAAGCTAAATCAATTCCCTGTTTTTCTTAGATTATCTCACATGGCTCTGTGCACTGAGGTTCATTTCAGTGAGGGAATATCCATGTGTGATTTTCAGTTTCTGAATGGAAACAGTGGCCAATGGTTGCAATAAAACATGTCTGAAGTAAAGGCCTGGACATGGTATTAGCAAGCAGCTATTCTTACTCCTAACCTTCTTCAATAAATTCACAGGTCTCCTGCCATGTGTGCTAACATATTTGGGTTTTTCAATTACATCTGTGCTTTAGAGATTAATACGAAGTGAATACTACTGCATGTTTAAATGAAGACAGTGGCTAAGTTCTGTAAGTTGCTATTGGCATATATATAGCTGCTTAGGTAATCAGAATGCAACTACAGCCATCTGAGGTAACATGGCAACGTACACATTGGGTAGTCGCAGCACAGCAGCTCAGCTTTTTAAACAAGACAAAACATTCAGTTGGTCTCAAGTGCTAAAGGTATATCCTAATGTCAGAGCAATATTAATTTGATCTAGTTGAATACCGTAATTATTTAAGGACCTTTCTGTGTTTCTAGTGGTATGTAACTAAATATACATTTATATAACCATAAGATAGGAGACTAATTGATCAACAAAAACTTGGAGAAGAGTTACGAGTACTCTAAAATGCAATGTTTACCAAAAGCTTTATATACTTGAGTAATAGCAGAGGCTGGTTTCATTATAGAAAAAAGCTAAGAATACTTTAATTTCCCTTATTAAGACCTGCAGTCTTAATAAATGTCAAAAAAAAAAAAATAGCAGGACATTTCCCCATCATGTCCTTCTACTATGTCCAGAACTGGTAAAAATTTGGAAGAATAGTTAATTAAAAGTGCATCTACAACTTCTCTGGGGTTAGATCTGTGCTTAGCATTTGAAGAGCTGCAGTCCTTTTAATATTTTGTACAATAAAGTCTGGGTGTATATAAACCACTAGTACAAATATTTTTTACTTCATTATACAAAAAAAAAAAAAAAAAAGAAAAAGTTTTTTTGGGTCTGAATTCACACATGAGGAGGGAAAAGCCACCAAACTTTTGCTTCTGAAACAAGACCTCTGAACAACCTAAACATCAAATACTTCAGATTAGAGAACAAGTTTCCTTTAATTCCAGTGTAGTTTGAAACTGTCTTCTGTCATATCAGAAGTGTATTAAGGAAAAACTCCTAATTTGTAATCAACAACAACAATGAAGGTGAGGGTTCCCAGACTTGCAAGAGGCCTTGTGGACTCCTGCCAAGTGTGCATATTGGTTCTGGATGACGGATCCATGATATTCCTGATGCTGGGTGGTGCATTGAAAGTTGCCATCAGCTACCAGTGCCCATCCAGGAGCCATTGTCTCTGTTTCCCCATCAACGTTTTTCCGTAGTTCAGGTAGCCAGGTACCACTGAATGCTCGTAACAGTGCAGGTGAGCTGTGCAAGGAAATGCTTCCCTGAGGCTGGCCTTGGGGTGAGTTTGAGGCTTGGGGAATGAGGAGGATGTCATTACTGAGGGTCTAGACATTTCTTGAATTTTTTCCATTTCCAGGTGCTGACCATGAGTAAGACCATGACCCTTCAGCAATGTGTGACACCAGTGAGATGTTGCAGCTCTTCATTCTCTGCTCTCTCCAATCTGTCACAAGAAACAAGGCAAGGATGGAGTGCCATAATGCTCCAGATCATGAAGCACTTCTGAGAAAGCGCAGGGGTGATACTTGGAGAGGAGCCATGAGCAGCAGAGAAAACCAGGCAGGTCAATATTGTTGGAATGCCAGGCTTTGGAGGGTCACAGTCTGCCACTCTGTGATGCCAGCCTCCACAGTTCAGTGATGCACAAGGGATGTCTGTCCCAATGTTCCATTGCACTTCTGCACATATCTGGGGCTACTGCAGCTCCGCTTTCTACTTTTCTTCTTCTCACCCATGTCTTCTGCACACCATAGGTATTTCATGCCAGTCACCAAAGGCTCTGTCTTTTCTTCCCCTCTTCATATGCCCTTGCACTTCACTTTCTCCAGTCGTGCCTCTACTGACATAAACAACTCCACCCCGATGACCCTTTTCCCCATTGCTTCCAACATGGATTGATCTGGTGCCAGACTTGGGATTTGGGACAGCATTATTTTAGTCAATGTCAAACTTACATGATATTGCATATATAGCTGCACTGATGCTTCTCTCTTGCAAGGCTCCCCTCCCCAACATGTGTCTAGTTCTCCTATCCGGGTTATCTGTGCATTTTGGCCATCTCTTGGGAAACACTCCTTCATGGATTGTGAAATCCAGCCATTCCTCTTAGCGTCATCTGAAACTTTTCCTGGTTTCCTGAACCCCCCATGTTGAATTTCTGATGATCTGTGATATATCAAACTTTTACCTTGCTGTTTTTCCATAGCCATGGATCCATTAACTCAGATCTCATTGTTTGGTGATGCCCTCCTTTCCAAGGTGCAGCAGAGACTCCTGCAGAAGGCAGCATCCAACTAGCAGTCTATTTCCAAGAGTCACAGGAGCAGACATCACATTGTAACATTATTGGGTGGTAGAGGTGATAGTAATCCTAATAATAATCCTAGGAATAATCCTAATCCTGGTGGTAGATTAATGACTGTGACCTCACATCCGTTGCTCTGTAAATTCAGATGCTGTCAGAGCCTGGGTCAACCTGTGGGAACAAGCACATATGGCCACGGGGAAGGAGTGGAGCTGCCCCATCTGCTGCGATGCACCAGATGATGTCGCTTATGCGATGCCCTGTGGCCACCGATTCTGCCTTGGCTGCATCCTGCGTTGGGCAGAAAGAAACTCTGCCTGCCCACTCTGCAGAAGATCCATCTTGACAGTGAAGTTTTCTGACCATGGTGGAGATGACTACCTACACTGTGTTATCACACCTCCCAGAGAGTTGTCAGAGAGGAGCAGCCAGGCAGCAGAAGCTCCTAGACACCTGGCTGAAAACAGATCCCTTGGCCCTGCAGATTCCCTTGCTTCCTCTCCACAAGGAATAACAGCCCCTGCTCAGCAGCAGGCTGCAGGAGCAGAGGCTGTGGGTGGCATCCTGCCTGAGCTTTGGGCAGAACTTTTCCGAAGACGACGGAGCCTCCTGGACCCTGTGAGGCCATGGCTGCGCCAGGGGCTGGAGATGATATATGGGGGTGAGTGGTATCAGGTGAAGAGTGCAGAGAGCGGCATAGTGCTTGCACTCTGTGTCTATGGTCCAGACAGAGAAGTCTTGGTCCAGAGATTGCAGCCCCGTCTCCAGCAATACACTGCATCATTGGTCCATGGCATCCTCAATATCATTGAGACCCAGTGCAGTGAGGAGGTTCAGAGGCTGCGGCGCTCTCACACTGCCAGGGAGGAGGATGAGATCCCTGCTGCCAGCTCTGATCCCCCTGCCTCACAGGAGGGTGCTCCTGCCCTCAGCCAGGCCCCACCCAGTGGCATTGCAAATTTCAACATGGAGGAGGAAGGCAGCACATTGGAGACTGCTCTTCATGGACGTCCCAGCCATTCCCCATCTGTGTCCATCCCTGCCGAGCAGGAGCAGCTCCAGGAAGAGCTGGGGGAAACAAGAGTGGCTGCAGGTTCCTCTGCTCCCAGCCAGGGCAGTGACCCCCCACCTGTGACATCCCAGTGCCGCCGAAAGAGAAGGACCCCTGGGTCCCCAGATGCCTCCCATTCCAGCAAGAGGCAGCGCCATGATCAGCTCTAGAAAGGCCACAGCAAGACTTTACTCAAGAAAAAAAAATAAATGGCTATTTCCTTAATGCACCCTCAGGTTGCTTTTTCCTTCCTCTTCTCCTGAAAACAGTTTCCTTTACCCTTACACCCAAGTGTCCGCCAAAGACTTCTGGAGCCCTAGGGCCATATTGACAGAGCCGCCTACCCCAGGAAATGCTGCTGCAGCCACAATGATGGAAGAGCTCATGAGAAAACACTGGGGTGGATGCTTAGAGAGAAAAGGGAAAGACTGATCAGGCATTCCTCAAGCAAGCAATGGAAAGCCATGGAAATGCCTTGCACCATTTCTGCTCTGTGCCTTAGGGAGAAATGTACAGTTTGCTGAGGTAGGTGGGGATAATCACATTGCTTGTCTTGCTGAGCATCCTTTGTTTAATACAGACCAGGGTACACAATGGCTGCATGAGGCTCAGAGGGAGGAAAAGTCATTTGCATCCTCATTTTTGCAGCTATGTGTCTTGTTTGCTGATGAATGAGAGTTCATTTGTGTGTGTTTGTTGATTATCCCTCTTAGTCTCAGACTAGGAGTGTCCAATACATAAGGTGCTGTATGGTGCTTTTGTGTCAAAAAAAATGAGTAAGGATTATAAAAACTCATTGACCATATTTTCAAAACTGTACTTTTTTACCAAGTAATAGGAGTAACTCTTTATGTGTTATTTGGTCTGGACCTTTAGAGAAGCTCTTATTCTCTTGAATTTGAGAATCTGAGGAGTGAGAAGTTCATAGAATTCCTATCTGCTGGAGGCTGGGGAAAGCACAAGAGGCTTTGCCCTCACAGACATAATTCCTGAGGTGGGCCAGCAGAAGAGAACACCAGGAAAGTCAGTATTGTTGAAAGGCCAGGCTTTGGTGTGTCACAATCTGTCCCTCTGTGACACCACCCTCCACCATTCAGTGATGCATAACTGTCTTGGTTTGAAAAGACCTGTCTGCTAAGGAAGGTAAGAGCGTCCCTTGAAATGGAAAATGTAAATCCCCTCCCTCTGAATTATTATAATTTTGAAATTAAGTGGCTTTCAGGTAAAGATATGGGAATAGGAATAACAGTTCTTTACTAAGAATGTTAAAATACAAATGCAATAGTACAAAAAAAACCCCAAAAACATTGACAGAGTCAGAATGTAGCCTGACACCCTGTTGGTCAGGGTGTTGGTATCAATCTGATTAAATGTTGGCTGCAGTCCTCCTGGAGTGACAGATGTGGTTCTGTTGAAGCAGTGATCCTCTAGAAGGGTATAGTTTTCTTTTGAAAATTCAGTGGTGGCGTAGATGGGCCTTCCTCTGGGAATGCAGTGGAAAATAAAGATACTCCACTGGGAATTCAGGCAGAAAGGGCTGACTGTGGTGTTCTAAATTTCAGATTATATCCAGGTAGGAATGCTTCGCTCCTCCCCCCTGGGTAGAGCACCTCCCAAGGGGATGATGTAATTTTTTCAGTCCTGCAGTGAGACTCAATGGCCCATTAACAAGGGATACCTCCCCTGAGGGAGGATGGGTTGTGGAAGAGATAAAGAAAACTGCCCCACCTGGTTTCAACAGATAGCCCAAATAACTGCCCCACCTCTAACAGATGGCCATAGAATACACACCCTGACCACATCCTGCATTTGAAACCTAAGACAAGAAGTTATAACATGTAGCAAAACTTAGTGATTTTTTTTTTTTCCCTGTGGAAAGGTATCTGTGATGCAGGGTACAGGTTACTGGGATATAAGTGGGTTTGTCATTCACTGGAATTTCATGTATTTTTAAGTTCTTCTATTGTTTTGGAAAATCTGGATTTTGCAATGTAAATGTGACTCTATGGTTGGATGAATCTCTGGCCTTTGAAGTATTTTATCTTCTGCCCTTGCTGCCAAGTGTTTAGTGAGTTCACAGAACAGTAAAATAAGATTTTTTTCAAACAGGAAATTGACTTTCCAAAATGGTTTTGCCACAGAAATTTCAGATTTTGTATACCTGAGGAGATATCAGCTGTTGTGCATTATTGAAAATCTGTAGAAACAGGTTATGTGACAGTTATATTAACAAATGTGTTGTAGCCTATTCACACATATTCAAAAAATTTCTCTACGTGTTTTCTCATTGAATTAAATTCTAATGTTTTCCACACTTTTTATTCTTTTTTCACATGAAAAAAGTGAAAAATCTAGTCAGTGTCTTGCATGTAGGTGTCTATCACATGAAGGATTTTTAAAAACTGTGTTTTGCAGTGTAATTATTATAGAATTTGTTTTACTGATACTATGAATAAAGCACAATTTAGTGGAATCTAAGTTCTGTAAAACCGATACAAACCTAATTAAAATCAAAAAAGGTGTAATTTGTGTTGTCATATGATTATTCTGTGTTTTTTATAATTGCTGATATAAATGTTCTGGTAATTAGGTATGCTAAAAACATTTTTTAGATACAATGAGCTCAGTTTAGCTGTGCCTGAAGCTTTTTCCAGGAGCATTTCTACAACACCGTGGACTGCAGTAATTATTCCCAGACTTCCCAAACTACACAGGTTTCCTTACAGATTTGCTCTCAATGATCAGATTTTATCTGTGCCCCCTCTTGAAATCTCAGGGTTTCTGAGATCTCAGAAACCCTGCTGTCCCATCCAGAGACACAAAGAATGAAACTAGCTTTCATAGCACCTACCACCAATTTCCACCTGCTGGGTCAGGATAGCCTGCAGCATCTGAAATGCATTGGACAACAAAGCGTAGCAGATTTCAACCAACTCCCCTTTCATATAAATTTTTAAATTTTTGCGGTTTTTTTTGTTGTTTTTCTTGTTTTGTTTCAAAATTGAACTTGCACTGTCCTTTCATCCCCACTAGTCCATGCTGATGCTGTCATTTGGAATGGCTGGAGTCCAGAGTATTGATACTGTGACTCTTAAATAGAGTCACATTTCTATTATGGTGCTGCTTGAATACAAATGAACAAAACACCCTTCAAAATCTGTAAAACAATAAAAGGAAAGAAGTTATTTTCCTCTTCAATGGTAAGACTGTCTAAATTGTGTTTATGGTGTTAGAGGCTGCTTTTATTGAAGCTACTGATCTTTATACCCAAATTAAAATGGGTTAATATGAAATGAAAACATGGGGTTACTCCTTCTATGTTGGAAGACAGGACAGAAGTGCTACTCATCATCCTTCCTCCATGTACAGTTATGTGCATTATGAAAAATTAGTAAAATTCAGGAGATACTGTGGGGAGTAATATTATTTAATACAGAACCATGGTACATGTCATCTTTGTATTCAAATTTATCCCCAAACATGGAACTGGGGAGACTCATTGTCAAAGCAGGTGGTATTCCAGATAATCCAGAAGGAATAAAATTTAGTCTTCAAAATTAATTTCAATTTATTCTTGAGGAAAAAGCACATTTTCCTAAAGTGCTGTTAGAATCCTCCAGCTGAAAATGACTGTGTTCCCTTGTTTTTTGATTGACTCCTAGCTGTCTTGGTTTAGGGCAAATTTGGAAGAAAACCTCCAAAGGGGTTTCCTCTACAAAGAAAATTCAAGTGCCCCCTCCCGCAACTGGTTCAGGAAAAGATTTCCATGGAGAAAAGTGGAAAAAAATGTTTATTTGGCAGGCAAAGCATTCACCAGTCCAATAATTTACAATATTAACAATATTAAACCATGAAACCTCTGGCTGCTTTGAAGAGATGACAAACTCAGAAAGTCCCCTTCATGGGCTGTAGCTCAGTCAGTCTCTTATCAGCCCCTCTTGTGCTGGAAATGCCATGGCCCAGGCCCAGCCCGGAGTGGAAACTCCTGGTGGCAGTTCCTGGTGTGTTGGAATGTTGGGGGACACAAGACAAATAATGGACTTTGGACCTGGTTAACATAAGAGATTTGATAAGAGGATGCCTTGGCAAAAGCAAACGGACCTTTGAAAATTAGACCTAAATTGCAAGAGGATTAAATAAAACAGGTTTACCAGAAAAAGGAAATCCCATTAAACTCTGCAAGCAAGAGATTTTATTATATGCATAAGTTTGTGTATGTGATTTTAACCTAATCATTGTAGCACACATTACTAGTCTTTCTGAAATAGTATATGAGTGTTTGTATTCCACAATAAAATCAGATTCTGATCACCGAGTCAGTCTTCCCCATCTCTCTCCATCGCCGTCATCGGTGCTCTTCTGGGTTTTCAGTCCAGAGCAGGTTTAAACAGTTCCAAGAAAAAGAAAAACCACAGTCCAGGGAACTTCACTGCCTCAGCAAGCTAAAAGCTAGCTAAAAGCAAAGGAGAGCTCTGTCCTGCTGTCTGTCCGTCCACAGACAACGCAGTCCACGAGCAGGAACGTGGAGGAATGAGTGCAGTGTCTGAAAACAAACTGCACACTTCTTCTCTCCCCTGCCTTCACTCTCAGAACCAGTCTTAAAGGTGCAAAACTTATATCTCGGCTAAACAGATGAATGAAATTCAGCATAAAGTCACCCCTGGACAGTACCTTACACCATTGACTAAACACTAGCTCTTTCACCACCAGTAGTAATAGTAGTGGCAGTCAGAAGGATGTTGTTATGCTTGCCAATTTGTCCTACTTTCTCAAAGGACCACAAGCACTTTTCTTGCTCAATCCTTACTGCTTTTGTCCCTGTTGATATGAGATTGTGAATGTTTAGCAGCTGAGGCAGCTCCTCATTTACTTTGGAAATTTAGGAAGATTAAACACTGGCAATATCTTAAAGTACCTTTTAAATTTATTTTGTATTCACAGTTCTCAATCCTTCTTGACTACTGCTAGAAACAGCAGTAGTTATCTCTGTAGTCTCACTTCTGTAGGCCAATACTAAAACTTCTTTGCTATCAGTTATAAACCAACAAATATCACCTAGTATCCAGTGCCAAAATAACACATTGAATCTCAAATTTCTGTCCATGGAATCCAGGACCACACTCCCATTTAATCTGTTTTGTTTATGTCCCTGGGAACACTTTGTTGCTCTGAGCAACTTGGTCTAGTGGGATGGGTTTTGGAAACAGATGATTTTAAGGTTGCTTCCAACCCAAGCCATTTATGATTTTTGAAATTAGCTTAGGAATCATAGAGTAACTTATGCATTGTAATATATGGTAGAGATAATTCATGCTATTAATGCATGGTGTCAAATATTGTGAAATCCAAATCATGTCTTTTGACCACCCTGACCAGGAGCAGCTGTCTTATTTAGATTCAACTAGTTTCCGGACACAAGTTCAGATAATGATTGATGCCTTAACATAAGAATAGAAGCTTCCAGGACATAGGTTTCCCGAATTGTTGGGAGCCACCCAAAAGTGATTATCGCCTTGATGATTGCATCTATCAAGATAGTCAGTGGTGCCAACCTGATACATCTGACTACACAGCTCCTCCAAAGCCGATTGACACCGATGGCACACCTGGACTTGGCCTTTGTCCACTTCTGCTCATGGAAAGCAACAGAGGTGTATGTGAAGAGACACAAAGGAAATTTGGTCATCTTTGCCTCAGGCAGAATAAACGGTATAAAACCTTGCCTCGTGAGGCAGCAAGTGTGAACAGGGGAGACTGTGACACTTGGGAGGTCAGATCCAGGTTCACCCAGCACTGATCCTGGGCTTGACACTGTCTCTTTGGCTGTGGTGGTTTTGAAGACCTAATTTCGGTCTTGCAAACAAATTAATAAATCTTTGCTAAATTTTTGATAATTTTGGCTCACGATTTGATAATTTATAACATGCATCTACCATGGATTTATTCTTTTATTTAAAGAGGTAAATTTAATGTGTTTTTCTCCTTGACATAGCATCAATGTTACAGCATTCATGGATATTTTCCTAAAGCATGATTTGGAATAGCCAGTGCTTTGTATAAAAATATCAGCATATTTCAAACAGGACATTTCTGTATAAAACCTTGTGATTCATCACAGTGTTTTAGTGCAAGATGGAGCTGTTGTTATTGTAATGCTGTTTACATAACACTATGAGATGATGTATATATTGTTTGCTCAGAGTATCTAGTTCCTGAAGACTTTTATCCTGTCACAATTTCTTCTTCCAAAAAATCATGTCAATCTAATTGAAAATATTTCCATCTTCCCATGATAGATTGAAAAATATGTTCCTTTAGTTTATATGAGACGTTATGGCCTTGCTACCTTGGAGTTCCCAGTTCTATTCCCATTGAAAAGAAAACCAAGTATTTTTAGAGTTTTAGAGTTGCAGTGCTGCCTTTGATCTATAAGTGGCAGTATTTATTTGTTGGTGCCAGTAGAATTTATCACAGGATTGTCTGATGTTTCTGAAGTCTTGTGTATCACATTGCTTCATTTTGAACTATATTATATGTAAGTCAGCTCACCTACATGCCAACGGAAAAACAATTTGCACAGTAATTGGTGGCATTTTGCAATAATTCTATTTTCACATTACTGCTTAGCATGCATTTAAGAGACATTTTCATAAAGAAATAATCTCTCACCACTCTCGTGATTTTTAAATTTTTGTCTTAGTGTTTAGAAATACTTTTTCATTGATTTAGTATTCATTCAGTCAATGACTGTGCAGCAGACATCGCTGTAATGCCTCTGCACATATGGTTTGATCTACCTACATCCTCCAATTTTAACTAAGCTACACTATCTGGATCTAACTCTCCCAAATCATAGAAAAGGGTTGGAATAGGAGCCCCAGTACATCTCTCAGCTGCTTTCTCGTCAAGTTTTACTGACCAAAATTTTAGGTCAAGTTATACTGCAAGCTTTGTACCCTAATTTGGATTACATGTGTTTAGAAGATCTCAGAGGTATGTGCTGGTGAACCAGCAGGAGAAATTAACTCCCATGCAATCAGCTTGAGAAAGATTTCAGGTTGGAATTGCAGTTTATGAGAATGACTGCAATAAATGCATTTACAATAAATGCAACAGAAACACTGGCTTAAACCAACAAAGAGTATACAGCCTTACACTCTGTGATGGTCACAGTCCGCTGAAGCAGTGGTTGCAGTCCCATTGGAGTGATGATTATGGTTGAAAGCAGTTGTCTTGTGGAAAGATGTGATCCTCCTGTGGAAGTTTGGGTCCATCTATGGATTTTCAGTGGTGGTGGCATCCTAAGTCCTCAAATGTCAAGATTATATGTGGTCAGATTCAGGTGGTACCTCTCCCAGAGCAGGGAGTTTCACAACATAATTATGTAATCCTATGAGTCATAGGATATTTTTTGAGTCCTTGATGGTCATTGTAGCCCTGAGTTTTTGATGGAGCATTAACAGGGATGACCTCCTCAAAATGGGTGTGACTCTGCCTCCTTGGAGTGAGCTATCAGGGCTGAGTCATTACCCTGCCTCTCAGAGTTGACTCTTTTTTCTTCCTTATCTCAAGGTCTGATCTCCTTATCAAACACCCAGGTTATAGTCTGAGGGGTGCGGTGTGTACTGGGCAGCTGTTGCAAATGACAATTCATGATGTAGATGGAAGTAGAATACATTGCTTGATTACACTCCTAGTGGCACCTTTTTTCCTTTTACCACAACAAGATGGCAGTCCTTGAGCTGGCTGGGTCATCAGGAGTTTTAAGTGACAGGTGCCAAGTCCTGTTCCATTGTCTAGCATTTATATTTTTATAGTGTCTTGCTTTGCCACCCCATCTGGGCACATGAAAGAGCGGCATTGGAGATTCCATAGTTATTCTATACTGACAACATAACTTGTAGTGGACCAAATAAAACCTCCAAGACTAGTACTACTACGAACATTTTGAAAATGAGGATGTGAAATTGTGCACAGAATACCTGTCCAGATACTTCTAGATTAAATTACTCACTAGTAAGTATGGAGGTAATTGTATTGGAACTGTTGAGCTCCATACAGTCCCATAAAGCCTGCCTTTGTACTAGTAACCATCCTCTGAGATAACTGCCTCTGAAGGGTATTCATTGGAACTGTACTTACCAAAAACTGAGAGAGGACCATTGCATAATAGTTTTTAAATTTCTGTACTAAATGTCACGAATTTAAATGTCTCTGTTTTGTAGTCAACTATTGCAGTCTTCCAAAGCTACAGACTGAATACCAAGGAGACCTTTCTGAAAGAATAGAACTTCTCTTTCTAATTTGACGGGTCATAGTACTTTTCAGTAAGGACATTCATCATGAGGAAGGGTGTTATATTTGAAGGTGGACAGCTGCCCTTTTAAACCATGATGAGTATGCTAATGTTGCTACTTGAGAGATTATTTTCAGAAACATACAAGAAACACAATTATGAACTAAAATGCCTCAGTAAGTGACACATGATGGTCATGCATCTGAGACAGAACACACGACAGAGCTGTGTTGTTTCATCAGCCAAACGGCCTGTTTTATTGTTCAGGGCTTGCTTTTATAGGCAATTCAAAGCTCCCAGCTCTAAACAGTCATTGCTCTAATCCCTACCCCTCCCAGATTTTGAACCATTCAAATGCTTGCGATTTAGGAGAGTTATTATTAGTTGAAAACTCTGTCAGTCAGCCTAGAGGCTGGTTTATGGAACTGGGCTGGGTTTCTTATTTATAACCGGATAACTGATGTTATATAACTGATATTATAACTGATGTTCAGTACAAGTCAGCTTGTTCTGCAACATCTCACCCTTTTGTCTTTACTAAAATTGTAACTTCCTCTCTGTCATCTATTTGCAAGGGTCCCTTGCAAACGGCATGACAGAAAACAGCATGGTTTTAATTTGTACGAATTATATATTAATGAAGCTGCAGCATTTAAGTTCAGAGTCTGTTAGGCAAGAATTGAGGTTAGCATGTTACAGCTTAATGTTTAGGTTACAAATATAAGCGTATCTTTTAAAACAACAAACCACTTTACTCTTAACTATTAAATAAAATTTTAACTACTAGAAAAAAACAAATTGTAAACAGACAAACAGTTTGTAAACATGAAAAAGAAATTGTAAATGAAGTTGTAAATTATATCTTAACTCTAAACTGAAATGAAAACTTTGAAACATTCAACTTTAGAACTGTGAGAAATACAAGCGGAAGAGATAAAGCAATTTGTAAACAAACAGTCTTTATATGAACTTTTATTATAATTCTCTCACATTTCTATGAGGTAGTTGTTAATTGTTCTGGTTACACGGCTATTGAACATACATTGGCTGATGCTGTGGTTCCAAGCAGGATGCAGTGCAGGATGGATACATTTAGTAGGTGTCCAACATGTCCCAGAGTCCATAGAATGTGTTTATCATAGGATTATTGTACTGTTATGAAATAAACAGGGCCAGGAGACTTCTTCTCCTTTTTAATGTCTTTATTAAAAGTGATCAGCTCAGGATTGGGCAGTTCGACGGGTCTGCAGCGTCCGTCGTCTCTCCCAGGGCGACTCAGAGGAGGAGGATATGCACAGCTCTGTCCACAAGGGGCAAAGCTGGGGATCAGATCCTCGTGGGAGCCTTTAGGGCCTGCTGATCCTGTCAGATGGTGCCCCTCCCACTCAGTTGGCCTGGTCTCACCGCCGGGGTCATCTCTCGTGGTCAGGGCGAGAGGGTCCGAAGGTGTTCCGCATCTCTGCAGGCTCAGCATTCGGCTCCTCACGTCCAGACATCACTCCAGTCTCTCAACTCTTAGGTGGCTCGTTGTTTTTGGGGTTTCTCCGTACAGCGGGGGACCCATGCTGCATTGTGGTCTTGGAGTCACTTTGCATAACCCCCCTCACCTTCTCGGGTCTCTTCTGCTGTTCGGGAAGGTTCCCACCCTTCACTGTGTCAGAGAAGGGCCATTACCTCGCCCCAGCCAGGGCTTTTACTAATACAAAAACAACCATTAACGACAACGACCCGTAATTACCATAACACAGGCAGCAGCCCAGCAGTAGTGGTAACTTTTTTCTCACAGAAAAAAATCAACTGAATTTTTATTCATAACAGTTATATGGTTGGTTGAAAAACATTAGAGTACAATATTACCTAAGACCTAGAGAGGGTGTGTACATTCACCCCAACCTTCCCCTCCCCCCCCTTTTTTTTTTGTATTAATAACTAAAAATAGGAACAAAACATGGACTTTGAACAGTATTAATAAGGTACTATTCTCTAGGGGGTGGCTGAGGCATTCTTTTTTCACTATGAGGACTTGAAAGAACATCTTCTGGACAAGGCTTTCTCATTTATCTCAAAGAAAAAGGGTTTTGCTTTTGTAAAGATTGTATACTAATATGTTTTTCTTTACTAGCCAGGTTCATGGCTTGATCAGGGCCATGAACTTGGTTGGGAGAGCTTTTCTGTATTTATTATTTTAAAAACAAGCTTGTATTAAAAGCTTGTGTCAAAATCTTTTAACATAAATAACAAACGAATAATTAAAGAAATATAGGTATTTAAATTTTCTAGTTACTATGGTAATAGTGTAAGTAGTATACTTCTTTTCACTTTGTTCGAAGTTAGAAATTTGTTATTGACTTTCCAGGTGACTTTTAGGTTTTTAAAATTATGACAGGTGGTAAGGTCTCAGCTAAAAGACTTTGCAGCTGAAATTTGCTTGTGGTATTAGTAAATTAATGTTCTGTGTATGCTTTAGTGAACCTAGAATGTTAAACAAGTACATTCTTCGAATTTTCCAGGTCAATCTAGAAACAATGCATGCAGAAATACTAGGAGTACTAAGAGAAAACTTAGTAACATACATTCCAGGATATGTTTAATACACAGTAACCCATAATTTGAAACAGAAACATAATGTTTTCTTAGTAACTGTTATAACATTAGCTATCAGAGGCTTATCAATTTTTGTTTTAGCAAATGCAACTAATGATAATAAATATTGTACTATGAGTTCTAGGACATTGTAAACTTTTATGCAAATTTGTAACCCTTGTGTGAGCAACATGGCGGTGAGTTATGAACACAGGCTGCTGTGGAATGGAGATGTGGCTCGAGTCACTGTAGGAGCTCCGAAGGGCAAGCACGGAGTAGCATATGCTCCAGTGTTGCTAGGAGGTGGGGACCTCTCCCTGTCTCGCTGCATGGCCATGTCCTCCCATGTGGGGGGGGCGGGGGGGACAGCTCTCTCGGGACCAGTGCTGGCACAGGGGCAGGGGAATTGCTGCACAGGAAGCTTAGCCATATGGAACAGCATGGCTACACATGGCAGCCATTTAATCTGTTCACATGTTCTGTGGGTTTGGAAAGGTGCCCCCCACCCCAATAACTTGTCTGGTGTCCATTCCTCGCCATAAGCTTCAGTATTTACCAGTCTTATTAAATCCAAGATAAGTCTCCGTGGCTTTATAACTCTTATCGCATTTTTCTTGCTCTTTGAGGATGCTTGGATTATGAGTTGACCAGTTCATGTCCAGGTATTAAAGTCAGAAGTGGCTTCTTTAGTTGTGTCTAATCTGTGGTTCTTAGCCTACATTATTAATGCTAATAATGCTTTTTCATCATAGTCTATGTCCCCTTCCTCAATAACAAGTTTCCATACATTTAGTACAGGGTGGTCCTGTGCAGAAATAAAGTTTACCATATCTTCGGTGGGGTTTTTCTCCTTTTTTTTTTCAGCATCTCCAGTTTCTTCTATCACAAAGCCCTTTGGCTGTGACTCATGAAGCCATTGCTGCAGTTATGATTCTTGCAGCATGTGGTGTGAGATAATTTGTGCTTATATAAAATAAATATAAAATAAAGTTGTAAATAAAACTGTTCATATAAGAAAAATCTGAAAGCCTTAAGACCATGGACAGTCCCAGAGACAGATTGCTACAAAGAAATTGCAAAACTCCAGATGGCAGCAAGGAAAGAAAGCCTAATTAGCAAGTGAAAGGACGTTGCTGGTGAGGAGATGAGCCTTTCCCGGGACCATCTGGGAACACTCAAGAGCATTGAACACTTGATAAGTATCTTCAATGAAGATAACCAGAATCATCAGGAACATACATCTGAATACCGGGTTCCCATAACTCGTCAACACTTGCCACGTCCCAGAAACAGCATTGTCCAGCCCTGTAGAGAAAAAAGAGACTTCATGCATATGCAGAATAACAAAAAGAATAGGGGCATCTCTGCAGAAAAAACTGTATAAAACCAGCCCCGACAGGGATGGCATTTGTGAACAGAGGAGGTCTGATGAGATAGAGGTCAGACAGAGGTTCACCCAGCACCAATCCCGGGCTCGGTGTTGTTTCTTTAACTGTGGCTATTTTCAGTTGTGAAAATAAAATCTTTCATTATTATTATTAATTTGGCTTTATCATTTATTACCTATAACACAGCCTTTGCTGCAGCTTTGATTCTTGCAGCCTTTGCTGCAAATTCAGTTTCTCCCTGCCTCTTACTTTCAGCTTTTCAATGTGGGGACAGGCTTTGCAAGCTCTGCCCTGTGTCTCTTTCTGCTCTGCCGATGGGCTACCTTGGACTGTTCATCCTGACACCAGGGGCACCACGTGACACATGATGTTCGAGTGTCTGAGATAGAACACCCGACAGACCTCCATTTTTTCATTGGCCAAATAGCCTGTTTTATTGTTCGAGGCTTGCTTTTTAGGCAATTCAAAGCTCCCAGCTCTAAACAGTCATTGCTCTAATCCCCATGCCTCCCAGATTTTGAACCATTCAAATGCTTGCATTTTAGGAGAGTTGTTATTAGTTGAAAACTCTGTCAGTCAGCCTAGAGGCTGGTTTATGGAACTGGGCTGGGTTTCTTATTTATAACCGGATTGATGTTCTGTACAAGTCAGCCTGCTCTGCAAGAAGTAAGAGGAACAACGGCTGAAAAATTTTAGGACATCTGCATGGATTTTATACCTCTTAAGGGTTACACTGACAATTTTTCTCAAAGAAACTTTGCACACTCTAGTCAAAGCAAAATTTTTACTGTGATTCTTTTTCTTAGGGCCCAGCAGGGGATTAAAAATCCATGTTTCTTCCTAAAAATGCATAATATAATTTGATCTCCTTACTTAATAGGTCCTTTCATAGTCACACTATTATCAGACAGGTGTATATGTTAATATTCTATGTTATATTACACAGTATATTACCCAATATCACACATCTGATGTAGATCGATTTGATGTTTCTATATATAATATGCAGAAAATACCAGGTAAAGTCTGTAGCCAACCATTTTATTCTCTAGTATCAGAGATGTTGAGTACCGTGTCACTGAAATATTGTAAGATGATTGTATCAAAAAATTGCTGTCTGAGATTTTGAGACTTGTTGTACAACATATTCCTCAGAGACACAAAATCTTTTCAGAGAGGTGTGAAGAGAGAAGGTTCTTCCGGCAGAGTCTTTTGACTGCATCCTGCTTATCACTGGGTTAACAGCAAAATCTAATTACATTCCTCTATTCTCAGGCTTAACAGCATTGAGCATTTCTGACTATAGCCTTGAGACATTAAAATGTATATAGTAGTAGAGCTTCTCCTTCTCTCAGTATTTTTTTTATGCTAATGCACAGATAACAACCCAAAACTTTACTTATGTGTTTCATTATGGGCATTCTCAAATGATCTCTTTAATTCACTTCTAGGAAAATGGTGATGGAGAGGTTCCTAATCTATAAGTATATGTAGGAAAAAAAGTGTATGGACCAATGTTTTGGAGGGAGATGTTTGGCATTAGAAGGCAGTTATTCACTGAGTGTTTTTTGGTCCTGTAGAATTATGGTCCTGTAGGATTACTGCAACTGCCTCCCACAGTATTCTCTACATGCTAAACAAGCTCAACAACAAAGTTTCAGAGATATTGTCACATTATAATCCTGATATTAACTTTTAAAAATCAGCACTGTGGTAGAGTGGAAAAATGTCTCTCTCAAACCTCTACTTTCCTATCAGTCCTCTTGAGCCTAAGTTTCTGCTGTTTCTACCTCTGGTTTGTGTGGAATAACTCATTACTCAAAATACCCATGATTTTAAAGAAACTCAGATTATTTGAGGTGAAAGTTACAAATCTGCAGTATTATGAAAAGTGGTGGGTTTGTTATAAAACATTAAGGGAAAATTGCAATACAGATCAGAAAAACAATTTCCTGCTCATGCTAAATGTGTAATTCTGTAGCTGTAGTCACTCACTAAGTTATATCCTGAGTTTAGTATAAGCAATAGTTTTATTTAGAGAATGAAAAGGAGAATGATTCAGGTAATGTAACATTTGCTTAATATATTATGTGTTATATTCATTTACACTGTTTAACATAGCATGTAAATTAGACACATATTTTGAAACAGTATAATGTAAAATTTAATTTTAGAAGGAAGACACTATATTTTGCGTGCAAATATATGAACACGAGAGCATCAATGTATTTCTGCCATGTGTGTTACTCAGCTGCAGAGTATGTAAATGATCCTTCTCATTTTGTCGCTCAAAATGTGTGAATGAAATGAACATTTAATCCCTGCCTGCATTTGTGTACTGAATGTGATCTTTTCTAAAATTCTTCCTTTTAGAAGATGGGATATGTACCTTGATAATAGCAAGCTAGCAAATAGACAGAAAAAACAGCTTTTACCTGGAAATCCTCTGGGTTTGTTGGAAAGAGTAAGTTTAATATTTTTTTCTATTTTTGTAAATTTGTAGGTGACTGTTCTTGCACATTTCCTTATATATATATCTTCTCTAGAAATAGCACTACCAAACCTTCCCAGTGCCTTTCTGAATGATTGAAAGGCTCACATACCTTGTTTTGTATTTATATATTTGTTCCCATATAAATTTTTAAAAATACCTCTGCCCCTGGAAGCCAGGAAGTATATTTTCTTTGCAGAACATGGCATGTGTCTGCACTCTTTTAATTAGGAGGCCTAGAAGGGATATTTATACTTTAATATTTTTATATATACATATACATATATATATATACACACACACATCTCCCCCCTGTCTGCCCCCCCCCCCCTCCCCCCCTCTCTCTCCCTCTTGTTACACTGGCAGTTTATATGCAGACACAAACAGGATGGGACACCTGGAATCAGCGTTGTGAGTGGCTTATTTTAACATCAGTCTCATTACATTGTTTTGACAATGGAGACAGAAGATGTGACCAGCTCACTGACTCAAACAGCATGCCAAGGAAACTTAATATTACAACATTCCATAAGACAGTCTCAGTCCAAGTTTCAGCCAATCACATAGGGCAAAAGTATATTGACAGTAGTTCTATCCAACCATATGAAGCACACGTAGCTGGGGTTAAAACAATAGCGGCTTATTCTCTCATACAATGGTTCGTTTATAAAAGACAAAGCACAGAACTCTATTCATAACTAACCTTCTAAAATATATACTAAATATACTTGTTGCAACTTAGAAGGCCCATTTACATAGCTCTTATTGTTCTATTTCCAATGTTTTCACTACAGCTTAGAAGACTTTTCTGCTGCCTTAGCACTGTTTACAAATCTGCTGTCGGAGGCCTGCCTTTTTTCACAACTTTCTCAAAACCCTCTAATTTTATGGATTCCAACACCTCTCCCTCTCCCTCTCCATACATATATATATATATATATATATATATATATATATATATATATCCCTGCTCATATTTTTAACATCACTGTTTTACTTCTTATTCTGTTTTACTATACTCTTCTGCTTTTGATAAT
Organism: Melozone crissalis; assembly: GCF_028551555.1. Classification (NCBI taxonomy): domain Eukaryota; kingdom Metazoa; phylum Chordata; class Aves; order Passeriformes; family Passerellidae; genus Melozone; species Melozone crissalis. The sequence continues at coordinate 721,471 of NW_026535814.1, forward strand.
TTACATAAAAATACCTAGTATATGAAAAATGTGTAAGACTTATTTTAAAGGCAAGGCTCCTAGCTTCTACAGTGCAGTAATTTATACAACAATATGATTGGCTCAGATCTGTTTTCATTATGGGTAATTTCTGGGAACACAACAGAGGTTGAAAAGGCTGACAGGAATGGACAGTACTCATTTTGTGAGAAATATTTATAGTCTTTTCAAGGCAATTTTGTTGCAAAATTTTGTGTAAAGTTATTGCTCCTTGATTTTGTTTCCCTGGGAAGTATGCATTAAAAGGTCTGTAACTGTTCCTTTGTGGATTAAGTCAGATCTGTGGTTTGGTTTATTGGGGAGATTTTTTGAGGATACTGCTGGATTTTTTTTCTCCATGTACATAAACATGAGCATGAGCAATAATAAGTAAAGAACCATCAGATTCTCAGGGTTTCTCAGTGAAAGTAACAAAAAAATGGTTGAAGAAGTTTAAATATATTGACTTTAAAAACTTAAAATATAGATATTTTAGTTTTGATTTTAGTTTAGTTTAGATATTTTAGATTATTTTGGTTTTTTCCCTAGGAGAGTGAAATGGCTTCTGAAATGTTCATTCATCATTTTCATTCAAGTTGATGCTGTTATAGCATATAGATTATCCTTACATTAAGCCTGTATTTTTAACAGAGGACAAGGACAGTATTAATTAACCAAGATGCACAAAGGTTTTACTTTTATTTTAGCAATGTCTTAGTCTATATGCTTATGAAGAAAGAAAATAGGGTTTTTTTCCTATTCTTCTTCTCCTCTCAAACAACTACAATTTAGTAACAAGACCAGGGAAAGCTATTGCTATTTGTGAACAATAATTTTTCAAGGTTTTCAGGCATGTTGATGAAAGTAGTGTTTTTCCTGAAATAAAATGAAGGTCAGTGTGCCAGCCTGACTATTCACCTATAAACATCATTATTTTTTTAGTCAGATGCATTAGAAAGGTTTGTTTTAGGAATTTTTGTATCTGTGAATTACTTGAATTTTTTTTCTGCTTTCTTTTGGTATTATAGAAGAGTGTCTAAGGTTGCTATAGCAAACAGCTTCACAACATGCTTAATTGTAGCTGTAGATGATTACATCATGTACAAGCTCTCCCAGTTGGGCTTGATTAATATTTTTAATATCTGTCACATAACCATCTGTGTGCTGGTTTTGAAATAAACAGGGCCAGGAGACTTCTTCTCCTTTTTAATGCCTTTATTAAAAGTGATCAGCTCAGGATTGGGCGGCTCGACGGGTCTGCAGCGTCCCGTCGTCTCCCAAGGCGACTCAGAGAAGGAGGATATGCGCAGCTTTGTCCACAAGGGGCAGAGCTGGGGATCCAGTCCTCGTGGGAGCCTTTAGAGCCTGCTGATCCCTTGCAGTAGTTGCCCCTCCCACCCAGTCAGCCTGGTCTCACCGCCGGGGTCTACTCCCATGGTCAGGGTGAGAGGCTCCAAAGGTGTTCCGCATCTCTGAAGGCTCAGCACTCGGCTCCTCACGTCCAGACATCACTCCAGTCTCTCAACTCTTATTTGGCTCGTTGTTTTGGGGTTTTCTCCGTACAGCAGGGGACCCATGCTGCATTGTGGTCTTGGAGTCACTTTGCATAACCTCCTTCACCTTTTCAGGTCTCTTCACCCTTCTGGGAAAAGTACACCTTAGCCTCAGGCAAGGCTCTGCTAATACAAAAGGAGCGATTAGCCTCAACGACCCGTGATTACAGTAAGAAAACACGAAGAACTTCGGCAGCTACAGTGATCTGGCTGCCTTTTTGTAACTTTTTCTCACAAAAAAATATTAACCGAATTTTTGTTCATAACAGTTTGACCAGGAAGTGGGAATTCTGGGATGCTGTGGTCAAACCAATGGGTGCTCAGATTTTGATATTGGCACCTGATGTGGCCAGTGGGGTTCGGACACACCTCTGAGAACACACAGGGGTTAAAAAACAGAGCTACAACCCTGGGGGGCTCTCTTGGGACTTCGAGGGAAAGAGGTAGGATCTCCCTCCCCCGTCCAGCTGCTGCTGCTGGGCAGGCAAGGGGCAGCCTGCGGTAGGCCTGGGCCTGGACAGAGATGGGGGGTGAAGAGGCCCTTGAGGATGGAAGAGTGGAAGAGCACGAAGAGACATGGGGGAGGGGGAGGCACCCACCCCACCCCCCCCCCCCCCGCCCCCCCAGGAGAGAGAGAGGGAGAGCCAGCATCTGAATTTGATAGCGGCCGGCCCAGGAGGAGAAGGGGGGGGAGTGCCACGAGAAGGTGCCCGGCAGGACAGCATGGGAGTTCCAGAGCTCTGGGACAGGCAGAGACTGAAATTTTTAACCCTTTTCTTGCATGATTGAGACCTTGCAAATGCTGATCCTCCTGGAGCTGAATGAGAAGAGAGATAAGAGATAAGAGGGGATGGGCCACAAGGGAAGTGCAGAAGACTCTTGAGTGGGGGAGAGATGACGGAGTGGCCTTTTGGCTGGACTTTTTTTGTGTCTGAATAGACGGAACCATTTTTTTTTCCTGTGACACAGAGACTGCATTTAGGGGGAAGCAGTGCCTCAGAACCAGGAGGGTTCAGTGTGGGTACTCCTCGGCCCCAGAGGGTGAAAAAATTGGGGAGGACAGATGTCCTGAAGGAGAGACTGTGCCTTTTTTTTTTTTTTTTGGAGTGAGACAAGGCATTCTTGAAAGACAAACCTATAAGCAGCTCTGGTCCATGCACAGTGGTGAGAGCACTGGGCATGGAAGGAAGATGTCGCAATGGCAAAGGACCTTCTGGGTAGTGGTGAGTGACATGGGAGCACACAAGGTTTCAACATGTTTCCAGGGGAAGCCTATGGTGCAAGAAGGACTCCTCTCCTCTTCATGAACTGAAGATTGAGTATTCTAAAGGGTGGTGCTGGACTGAGAGTTGGTGATTTGGGGGAATGTATTGCATTGGGAAATCTGGGAGGGAGGAGGAAAGTGCTTTTGTAAGGTTTTCATTTTTTCCCTTACAATTCTTTTTCTTCTTTTCTTGTAGTTTAGTTAATAAAGTTTTCTTTATTTCTAAGCTGGGGCCTGCTTTGCTTATTCCTGGTCACATCTCATAGCAGACACCAGGGAGAGGGTATTCTCATGGGGGCACTGGCTTTGTGCCAGGGCCAAACCATGACAATCTGCTACTTATATAAATAACTCTGTAAATTTTAGTTTTATCTGCTGATTGCACATTACATCTAAGCAACCAAAACACAATGCTGAAACATTTGTATTTTAATCATCAACAGAAGATGTCAAGCATTTAGTATTTCAAGTCCTTGACAGCTCATTTCTGATAGGTTGCTTTTGCAAGACTTTTTTTTCTTGCTCCTGTTCTGACAAAGACAAATAAGAGATTAAATGAATAAATAAACACAACTTCTGAGCTCCCCAGAGTGCAAGAGAAGTGATGACTTAAACAACTATGATTTCTTTATATACTCCTGCACTTTACTATTTATTTACTGTTTTGAAAACTGATTCCAAAATATTGCTAATAAGCACTTGGAAATAATTAAAAGGAAATACTCCTTTATATTCCTCTGCAAGATTCTAGTGCAGAGTTTTGTTTTGATTCTGTGATACCATCATTTCTTTCATAAAAGCACACAAATGTCCATAAAAACTATTTAACCAGCTGCTAAAGCATAAAGCACCTTTCACACCTCTAATCACTGCAGAAGAGAAGGTCTTTTTCCAGAGACATGAAAACCCCAAGTCAATGAAGCTGCCAGATTGCATGGTTTTTTACTAACCAAACATCCACATAATTTTCTATTCACAAACTCAGACTCTCTTTTTAGTAAATATTGCACTGCATCAGATTTTGATAAGATTTTTTTTGCGACTGAACTTGTTGGAAGGACAGAAAGTTAAGTTAGCTTTTGGTACTTGTAGGGGGAATTTAGGTTTTGAGGTTTGTTTCGGTTTTGGGTGTTTTTCTGTTGTTGCTGGTTTTGGTTTGGGTGGGTTTTTTTGTTGTGAGTGTTGTTCGTTTTTTGGTTTGGGGTTCTTTTTGGTGGTGGTTTTTAAAAATTTTTTCCCACTTGGGGAGCAAGAGGAGAAAGTTCCTGTGCATTGAATAATTCTAAACAGTAAAAAAAAGAAAAAAAGACCTGTTTTGGTTTATTTGTCTCTGATCTTCCCATGAATACTCTACATTTAATACAGTGGAATTCTAATGAAGATGTTCTGGGAGATGGTACTTTGTTTCCATTAAGAAGAATTCTTGAAAGACACTGCTTGAATAATAATTTCTCAGTACTCATCAATCCACTGAAAGGCTCTCAAGCCTGTTTCTCAATGGATGCAAGCCAGAAGGGCTCTGCTGGAGCCAGGAGAAATAGCTGAGGCTGTGGCTGTGCTTTCCACAGTTGGAAATCAGCATATCTGCACACAAACACAACTCCAGTCCCCAAAGACATTTTGGACGTGTAGGATTATGGGTCAAGCTAGATCCTGTTGACACAATGAACTACAAGTGGTTGAACTGCAAATCACTTAACAAATTGTGGTTCTAAGGGTGATCAAATCAGCTAATCCAGAATGGTTGTGAGATTCCTGTCAAGGTAATTCATGACGGTGAGCTGAGCTGAAACAAACCACTGAGAGGCAGGGACAAAAGTTAAACTGCTTATACACCAAAGTCAGTGAATGAAAATGCTCATCAAGAAATTTTTATAAATAGGAATTTGTGAACTCTGGGGGCACAAAAAACTCCCGCATATCACTGTGTCATTAGGTCATGCCCCTGCCGTGGAAAGCAGTTGTATTAATTTCACAGTAATTGCTGAGAAAAATAATTTAATTTAAACATTATTTTGTCATAAAATACATATGTGATACAGTAATCAACCTTAGTAAGACACTTTCCTTTAAAACCACTTTATTTTTGCTAGTACTTAGCATCTTACAAAGGAGCTCAGTCTTACCAGAAGTGGGTCATAAAATCATTTTCATCACATCTACCTTTTGCATCTCCATCCTGCCAAGATACAATCAATAATGAAACAAAAAACTGAATATCTGAAACTTTTTCTGTAATTGCAAGGATTTTGATTCTTGTGGTCCTCTTCTTTCTGAGAAGACTATTCAGTGGGTGGCATTTCAGTAGCTGTACAGTTGTTTCTATTGCTGGCATATTTTGCTGGTGGTGGTGTGCTTCCTCACCATTAACTTGAATGCAAGGGCAGGAGGCTGTTGGATCTGGAGCAGACCTGAATGCTGAAAAGCTGTGATGTCCTATATTGGGGTGCAGGACAGTGGAACAGAAGAGAAATATTTTCCTTGTAGAAGAATAAGATGCATCAAAGCTTCCAGAGGCTGGGAAAACTCTTGTTATTGTAAAACCTCACACTCAGAAACATCTTTCAGGATGACACTGTTCCCAATCCCACTTAGTACAATTTAGTAAAAACATTACTAGCATGGAATGAAAATTAAATGAGAAGTCAGATGCTAATCCTGAATGTATCAGAGATGTGTTTTGTGAAGTCCTTGGTTAATTTTGCCGGTGGTTCAGTGCTGCTCTACAACCATTTCCTTCATGGCAATTCCCCATGACTGACATGTATTGTTCTTAGATTCTGAGTTTTTTCTCCTGGTTTACTTGTAGGTTGACTTCCTATAATTACTAAATTTTAGTATCAGTAGAAGTGACGGTAACTGTTTTATAGTGCATACACACATACATGCCTTTCCTGCATCTTAAATCAACTTAAATGGTTGTCTGAATTATATTCCAGAAAGTTTACATGCCATCAATTCTGATCTGATATAATGTTTTTGACACAGTTCTACATTATTTTCATGGTTTGACACTGGTCCAATGCCAGGCACCACAAGAATTGCTCGCTTACACTCCCCTGCTACAGCTGGGCAGAGGAGGGAAAAAGGGAAAAAAAAATTAATGAAGGCTTCATGAGTGAGATAAGGACTGTGAGAAGTATTTCAAGGGCAAAGCAGGCTCAGCTTAAGTTGCAAACTGAATTTATTACTAACAGAATCAGAGGAGGTTAATGAGAAGGTAAAAGAAGCCCTTAAAACACCATTACCCCCTAGCTCCTCCCCCCTTCCCAGGGAGGGGAGTGCAGGGAGATAGGGCATTGGTGTTTTGGTCAGCTCATCACCAAGATTTTCTTCTGCTGCTATGGGAGAGGAATCCTTCCCCTGTGAGGCCATGGGGTTCCTCCCATGTGAGACAGCTCTCTGTGAACTTCTCCAGTGTGGGTCCACTCTCACAAACAACAGCCATACTGCAGTTGCTGCAGCATGAACTGTCCCCACAGGCAGACAGTCCTCCCCAAACTGCTGCGACATGGGTCTGTCTCTTTCCATGGGGTGCAGTCCTTCAAGGACAGGCTGCTTCAGCCTGGAGACAGGGGCCCCTTCTCTCCTCCGGGTCTTCCACTGTATCACAGCCTCTGCCAGGTATCCACCTGCTCTGGCATGGGCACCTCCCCCATGGGCTGCAGGTGGATCTCTGCATTCCCTGCGGACCCGTGGGCTTCAGGGGCAAAGCTGTTTCACCATGGTCATCACTACAGCCTGCAGAGGAATCTTGGCTATGGTGCCTGGAGCACCTCCTCCCCCTCCTTCTCCACTGACCTCAGTACCTCCATGTTGTTTTCCCTCACATGCTCTCACCTCCTCATCTTTTCTGATTAGAAGCAAAAATCCCCTGACTTTAATTTTCTTCTTAAATATGTCATCACAAAGGCATTATGAACCTTTCTCACTGGCCCAGTTCTGGCCAGCAGCATGTCCATCTTCACAGCCATCAGCCATTGGCTCTGCTGAAAGCTACCAGAAGCTTCTCACAGGAGCCATCTTTTTGCCCCCCGCTGCCAAAAACCTGGCGTTGCCAATCCAGTACAATTATCATTTTGATTTGAGAGCCCAGGTGCTCCAGTACTACATTACATTGTATGAAATGCCTTCCAAAGTTGAATTTGAATTGATGTCAGTATAAGGAGGGTTTTCAAACAGAATTATTATTTCATTCCTAGTCTGCTTCACAAAGAAAAATGGATAAACAAGGTAGAGCTTGTTCAACTACTAGCAGCGGCACAATGATTACATAAAAGATGCTTGGCTTCAAATCAGTTGAAGAAGACTCAAACATTGGTCATCCTGTTCACATGAAGAGACCTACATTATTTGCTAGGAGCAAGAAAAAGACATGACCAATCCAGAAAGCACTAGCTTCTTTCTTCTTGTATGGAAAAATTGCTTTGCCACTTAGGTCAGCATCATTATGCAAATCTTAATATTCTGACATGTCTGAGCAAATCAAGGCATTTGGACACTAATGTTTTTTAATCTATCTCTCGGACTTCTTTTTCCTTGTACTTTTAATTTTTGAGGTAAGTACTCAGAGCGTAAAATACAATTTAGTTATAGAGAAGTAGCTACTACAACCAACTTAATATTTTCTTCGCTTTCAGCTTGGGAAGAACTTATTATTATAATCTTCATTTTGATTATTTTTTGATGATGATGATGCTAATGATGATGAAGTTAATCAGATTCTTGTCTGTGCTGGAAGTGGAGAAAAACATTAATATTTTGAAAATTATTACTATCAAATCCAATTTTAGTCATCTGAGTTTTTGTCTTGGTTTAGAGACAAGTTTAGGAGAAAAACACTCTGGAAATCAGTGTTTCCTCTAAAGAAAGGGTTCCAACAATCTCTTTCTGCCAAAAATAAAAAAAAAATTAGTGGATAAAAGTAAAAAAACCCATAACCATTTATTGACAAACAGAGTGCCCACATGGAACAAAGAAGAAAAATTATTAAATGCTAGATACTGAATTATCTAACCACCGCCACCGGTACAAAAAGAAAAACAAACCAAAATGTCACACAAAGAGGAAGGAAGTGGCGAAAAGAAATGTCAGAAGGAAGTGTCGGAAGGAAGTGTCGGAAGGAAGTGTCGGAAGGAAGGAGGGAAGGAAATGGCAGAAGGAAGTCGCGGAAGGAAGTGTCGGAAGGAAGGAAGGAAGGAAGGAAGGAAGGAAGGAAGGAAGGAAGGAAGGAAGTAAGTGGCGGAAGGAAGGAAGGAAGGAAGGCAGGAAGGAAGTGGCGGAAGTGGCGGAAGTGGCGGAAGTGACGGAAGGAAGGAAGGAAGGGGCGGAAGGGGCGGAAGGAAGGGGCGGAAGGAAGGGGCGGAAGGAAGGAAGGAAGGAAGGAAGGAAGGAAGGAAGGAAGGAAGGAAGGAAGGAAGGAAGGAAGGAAGGAAGGAAGGAAGGAAGTGGCGAAAGGAAGGAAGGAAGTGGCGGAAGGAAGGAAGGAAGGAAGGAAGGAAGGAAGGAAGGAAGGAAGGAAGGAAGGAAGGAAGGAAATGGCGGAAGGAAGGAAGGGGCGGAAAGAAAGCGGCGGAAGGAAGGAAGGGGCGGAAGGAAGGAAGGGGCGGAAGGAAGGAAGTGGCGGAAGGAAGGGCCGGAAGGAAGTGGCGGAAGGAAGGGGCGGAAGGAAGGAAGGAAGGAAGGAAGGAAGGAA